>NC_091796.1:72990000-73615000 GCF_041296235.1 Equus asinus
ATTGATATAGCGTTGTATCTGAAAATAGAAAATATATCTTATCTTCAAGTGCCCATGGGACATTCATTAAAACTGATTAAATATTAATCCACATTCAAAATAACAAACCCCAAGGAGTAAAAATAATATAGATAATATTCACTGATTACAATGAAATAAAACTAAAAATTAATTACAAATTCAGAAAATAAGCCCTCTTCTACCTAGAAGAAAAATTCCTGAGCTCTCAAGACAAATGGGACATAAGTCAGAGTGAGAAAGTCAAATACCATATGATCTCACTCATAAGGAGAAGACAAAAATGACGACAAACACATAGCAACGGAGATTGGATTGGTGGTTACCATAGGGGAAGGGCAAAAGGCTCACGTGTGAGGGGATGGACTATAATTAGTTTTTGGGTGGTGAACATGATGTAATCTACACAGAATTCGGAATATATTACGATGTACATCTGAAAGCTATATAACGTTATAATCCAATGTTACTGCAATAAAATAAATTTTAAAAAAGACAAATGGGAAATGCAAAGAGAAGCTAGAATTTTTAGAAAACAATAATAATGAAAACAGTACATATCAGAATCTATAGGCTACAATTAAAGCAATGATCAGAAAAGAACGCCTAACCTTAAAATACTAACATAATTAAAATATGAAAATAAAGCACAGGGCTCAAAAATTTTTATAGGAATAACGAAATAAATCAAAGGAAAGCAGTAGGAAGGAATTAACAAAGGCAAAAGCAGAAACGAATAAGTTAGAACAAAAAATCAATAGAACTAATACCTAAAATAACAACAATATTCATTAAAAACTACATATACAAGCATTGTACTAAGGCCTGGGAATAAAGAGATGCAAAACAGAATGAATGAACAAACAAATGAGAAAAGAAACCATCCTGACTCGGGGAGTTTTGCTAATCCTTCTTCATAGATACATTCTACAAATATCTGATATTGATACTTCATAACTGAATGCTAACAGGCACAAAGGAATCTCTTTGTTTTTGACTGTCACTGTACAAGACTACTGAGATAATTTTTAAAACTTCAACATGGACCTTTCTAGACTAACAGGATCACAGTCTCTAATTTTATAAATCTCTTTTCTTCTTGTGTTGACACTTAAAATTTGTGGAACAAAAACATTTTCCTAAAATCAGCTACTACTCATGAGGAAAAAGCTCCTATTTTGCAATAACTTAACATGAGATAGATAAATGATAGACATAGATACATAGGTACATAGCTAGATATAGGTAAATAGGACAGAGAGTTTGGGAAAAGACATAAATTTTCTATGCATGCTTTATTTTTCCATTGATTGCCTGAAAGAATATGAGTCAACGATGTAATTTTTTTTCAAGTAAGAGAATAGAATAGAAGGATTTGAGAAGGCCCTGGAAGTGAATTTAATAATCAGGAAGACAAAGCGCCTCCCTTCCCCTGGGTTTTTCCCATCAGTCTCTAAGCGTGCCTAGAAATGACTTCAGCGACTCCTCTCCCTCTTTGTGAGGAAGACCGTGAGCCTCACCAGCAGTACCATGGGGACCTTTAGCAGGGCAGGTTGTGCCAAGGGGCCACAACCAGAAACAGTGTGTCCTACAGAGTTTCCAAGTTGGCTCCAGAGCAAACTGTCTGAATGGAACAAAATGAGAAAGGGGAGCAAAGTGGAGAGGGAACTGAGGCAGGAACTGATGGGAAGTGGATCTTCAGTAGTAAAAGGAAGGAGGAGCTCTGAGCAAATTCAGGGGGTTCCCACAGCTTTCTAGGCACTACCCTCCCCCTCTAGCATGGCATACTTGAGGTGGGCAGCCTAAAAGCAGTTAAAGAGAAAGACCTCTCATTTCTGTCTGGTGCATCAGAAGATGGCCTTCTGATTCTTCTGGAAAGTAGTAGACAGCAGATGTCAAAAGTAACCCATCTGCTGACGCAGACCTTGTGGAAGCATATTGCCTTGGGTCCAGATTAGATAGATAGATAGATAGATAGATAGATAGATAGATAGATAGGTAGGTAGATAGGTAGATAGATAGATAGATAGGTAGATAGATAGATAGGTAGGTAGATAGATAGATAGATAGATGGATAGATAGATAGGTAGATAGATAGGTAGGTAGATATAGAAAGATAGATTTTTTTCCCCCTTGACTGAACTTCTTCCTCTAATTAACGCCCTCTTTTCCACTTCCATCAACATCTATCTTGGCTCTGCTCGTTTTTTCTAGTTCCATGCACTTTTCAAGCTGGCATGTGCTGTCCTCTGCCCCCATCATTCTTCTAACATTGTTTCCACGAAGGTCACTTGTGACCCTCTATTACTAAAGCCCGTGAAGACTGCTGCCTTCTTCAGCAGAATATTCTGCCTCCCTCAGCACTGTCCGCTGCTCCTTGTTGGAGAAACATCTCCCTGACTCACAGGGCACCACTTTCTCTGAGCCTTCTCTTTGTCTCTGACAGCATGTTCTCAGTCTTCTAAAGTGGCTCCTGTTCATCTACCTGCCCCTTAAATGGTGGGATCTACCAGGAACTCATCTTTGGCTTCTCACCTCACATTTTTTCCTGGGCCTTTACTGACGCCAACTAGCAATATACTGATGCTTTCCAAATTTATAACTACAGGCCCCCTCCTGCCTGATTTCCAGTCAATCCCATTATTTTTACTTCCTACTAAAAGGCAGAGGAGTGTGGTGGTTCGGAGCGTGGACTTTGGAGCCAGAATGTCTAGGCTATGTGAGCTTGGGGAAGTCATCTAAGCTCTGTCTATGACATAGTTTTCTTTCTTTTTTTTTTTTTTTTTTGAGGAAGATTAGCCCTGAGCTAACATTTGCTGCCAATCTTCCTCTTTTTCGCTGAGGAACACTGGCCCTGAGCTAACATCCGTGCCCATCTTCCTCCACTTTATATGTGGGATGCCTACCACAGCATGGCTTGCCAAGCGGTGCCGGGTCCGAACCCAGCATCCGAACCGGTGGACCCCGGGCCACCGAAGCAGAATGTGCACACTTAACCACTATACCACTGGGTTGGTTCCTGTGACGTAGTTTTCTCACCTGTAAAATTGAGGAAGGGGGAAATACCACTTTATAGCATTGTTGTCCAAATTAAATGAGTTAATATATGTAAACTTTTTAGACTAGTACCTGAAACATAAACACAACGTGTTTGCTATTATTATTTTTTCTTTAGGCATCACTTTCTAGAATTTCCTGTGAGTATTTCAGGCTTTTTTCCTAAATCTGTCCCTGTCATACTCATTTCCCTCCATTTCTAGTGCCAACATCCTATCTGATTCCAACTATCTGGATAGTCAGGCCATACTTACCTCTCCAGCTTCATTTCTGGTCATTTCTCCCCTAACTCCCCCCCAACACTCTAACTCCACAACAGAAACTGAAGTCCTTTTTTGGTTTCCTGACCATGTCATGCTTTCTCCTACCTCAGAGCCCTTATCTTCTCTTCTGGCCTGCTCTGCCTGGAACGATCTTTCTCTTCCATTCCTTTCTATGTAGAACACCCAATACTCATTCCCATACAGGGCCAGCATATACGGTTGTGAAGGTTGTGCACTGAAGAACTCCAGAGGAACTCCATTCACATCTGAGTCAATGTGACCAGCATTCCCTGGAATTGTGTAGTGTCTGCACAGTCACACATGATGGCCCTGTTCAACCAACCTTATCCAGATAACTCTTGCTCTTTCTTTAAGTCTCTGCTTAGAGGTCCCTTCCTTCAGGAAGCTCTTCTGGATTTCCTCTCTTGGTCAAAGTTAGTACCCATCTTCTGTCCCCTTTGGTATCCCATGCTATAAATCACAGCCCTTTTCACAAAATATTGCAACCATCTGTTTTCTTGTATTAGCCCCCACCATACTGTTAGTGGTTCAACATATCCAAACCAAACTCAATAACTTCTCTTCACCCCAAGCCCACTCATCCAGTCATTCGCTCTCCATCACCCAAACTTCCCTTCTTCTATATTCTCTATTTAGATGGAACCATCTATTCACTCAATTCTTCAATTCATCCTCTGACAATATGCTCATTTTCCAGTCAGAATTAATTAGTACCCATAGCACTGTTATATAGATTTCCATGATAGCACATATCAACCTGAGTTATATTGTGATTACCGGTTCATGTGCTAATCTCTCCATAGACCATGAGCATAGCAAAGGCACAAAATCATCTCCCAATCACCAACACCTGACACAGTGCTGGAAACTATTCTGCATTAACATTTTTAAATATGTAAAAAAATAAATAAAATGAAATAATTTCATAGGATTTAAGGTAACTATAAATCTAAATAAACCGTTTGTTAGGCCCCCATTAATTCATTCATATAGCTTGGGACCTTGAGTATTCTTTTTAATATATTTGATTCACTTAAAATATTGGTTTCCATTCAGAAAAATACCAAAATGGGATTTTCTGTAATCAAATAAATATATTTTCTCATATAAATAAAAATAATTTTAGTATACACTCACATATGTTACTACTTGCAAAATATATTTCGGTGCTAAAAATTTAACTGGCATAAAATAAATATCGGCAATTATGATGAGAAAAGGATGTTGCCTTGAAGAACACTGTAAATAGTAAAGCCTTCTAAAAATAAAATCCAAATTCTAAAAACTGTTCTTTTAAGTAAATTTCCATCAGTTTGCTGATAACAAAGCATTTTTAATGCTTATAGATATAAAAATATAAATGTTTCCTTTTAACAATAGAGTCTCCCCTCCCAAAATAAAACGAGTAACTAGTGTGTTTTAGTCTTGGATCTGACCCTGATTCTGGGATCTTAGACAAGTCAATAAATTTTACAAAGCTTTAGTTTCCTTATCTGTAAACAAAAGAGAGAGTAATAATAGTATGTCACAAAGTTAAATGTCAAGATTAAATGTAACTTGGTATAAAAAATGATTTCTAAACGTAAAGTGCTAGATCTCTATTATTACCGCTGTTAATATAATTCCTACTGGGCAAATCGCTTTCCAAAGAATGACTTAGTCCCAGTATGAATTCAGTTCTCATATCCTTATGTCTCTTTATTATTGGAGCTGACTCTGCACAATAAAAGTTTAAGATAGTGCTATCTTGAAAGTGAAGGAGAAAATCTGGCATGTGTAAACAAAACACACACACACATTAGTATTTGGGTGTACATTGTATTTGTAATGGATATTTTAATGATTTTTAGAAAAAAAAGCCACAGGAAACCAACAGTCTGAGTCTCACCCCCAGCCACCAAATGATATAGAACAGGAGTTGGCAAAATTTTTCTGTGAAGTACCAGATAGTAAATGTTTTAGGCTTTGAGAGCCATATGGACTCTGTCTCAACTACTTAACTCAGATGTTGTGCAAAAACAACTGTAAAAATTATGTGACTGAACGAGTATGGCTGTGTTCCAATAAAACTTTATGCACACCAAAATTTGAATTTCATGTAAGTTCACATCCTGAAATATTCTTTTGATTTTTTAACTATTTAACAGCGTAAAAACTCTTAGCTCATGGACTGTACAAAAACAAGTGTTGGGCAGGATTTGCCCTGTGTGCCGATGCCTGCTATAAAAGATAACATCCCACGGTGGACGGTCTTCTGGTAAGAGAGCAATGCAAATTAATTCCTTCCAGTGTAGTAATTTAGCCAGGGTTGGTAGTTTTCTAAACTAGAATACTTTTGAGATTATATTGTATTAAAATTCTTGATTGCTGCTGGGAACATTGTCAGAGGAAATTTAGAGGTAGTATTCCAAGCGAGGTCATTGTCTAGGTTAATTCAAGGTCCAACAAAATGTGCTTGTGCATATCTTCTACCTTCAGGTGGCATTTCATGTAACCTGGAGAGACTTACACATTTTGCTTTCTCATTATAAATTTGTATCTACAAAATCATTGTATCCTGGTCATATATTCTATTTCGCAGGCAATGTAACGAGAGCTTCGTTTGGAGGGTCTCTCAAACTGGGCTTAAATCCCAACTTTCCCCCCTTAACAACTGTGTGACTTAAAGGGAGTTTGTCAAACCTTTTCAACTTAATTCCTCATTTGTAAAACAAGAAAAATGACAAGAATGTTTGCAGGGTTGTTGGAAAGTGTAAAGGAGATCACTTAACTACAGCACCCAGAGCAACACGTTGTTCCTTTTCCTCATTCTGTTTCTGAATTCAAAAAAAGTTTCACCACCCATCTGCTCCTCTAGAGGTGAATTCCCATCTTTTTTTCTCCTTTTGTCCAAATCAGTACGACTATACAAGAAACAACTAATGTTTCTAAATTTCTTATCGCACCTTGCCTCCATTTAGAAATGCCTTTCACAATGAAGCTGAGTATTCATTTTTGTGGAAACATTTTGGATGCCTTTGTTTTTAAAGCAACATCTAAGCATTAACCTAAAGTGTAGAAAGTGTCAAAAAGTTTCAGATATCACGCATATTTTCCCTTGTGAAAAAATTAATATCCTTTAAAATTGCCAAAACATACAAATCTACTTTGTTTTCTTTTTAGATGTACAATTCGTTAAAATTGTGAATTTCTCCATTTAACTTGACATCAAACCAAAAATATCAAGAGAGGGGCCCGCCTGGTGGTGCAGAGGTTAAGTTTGCACGTTCTGCTTTGGCATGGGTTTGCTGGTTTGGATCCCTGGTGCAGACATGGCACCACTTATTAAGCCATGCTGTGGCAGGCGTCCCACATATAAAATAGAGGAAGATGGGCACGGATGTTAGCTCAGGGCCAATCTTCCTCAGCAAAAAGAGGAGGATTGATGGCAGATGTTAGCTTAGGGCTAATCTTCCTCAAAAAAAAAATACTGATGAGCATTCTCATCATCAAACTAGAAAAAGTTGAGAAAAAAAAATCTCTTGACATTGAAGGGGCAATGATGTGTGATTGTCAGAGCCAATCTGTTACACTTGCCCAGCTATCCTCTCACTTGCACTCAGAGCACTGTTTTGGGAGACAGAAGGTTCTAGAATCAGACTGCCTGCACTCGAATCTCAGCTCTTCATCTAATAGGCTGAATAACCTTGGACAAGTTTATCACCTTCTCTGTGCCTCAGTTTTCTCATCTATAAAATGGGGCTACAAGTGGTTTTATCTCACAGGTAGGTCTATTGTGAGGGTTAAATCTGTGTGTCTTAATTTGGGTTCTCCTAAAAGCAAAACCTGAGATGGGACTCGGGTTCAGGTAGCTTGTTTGGGAGGTGTTCCCAGGGAGCAGCAAGAGTGAGGCAAGGGAGGGAGAAACACGAAGCCCACTAAGGATACATTGTTGGACTGGTTACCATTCTGGGCAACTGGGGCTCAGTCCCACAGGGGGCCTTCTGAAGAACCTTATAGAATGGTCCTCATAACTGTGCATCTGAGGGATGGGAAACTGGGGTCATTTATCCACTAATTCCCACTCCTCATTGTTGAGGTTCACTCCTGGGAGATTTATCTTCCCCTCACAACCTGGCTGGCTTGTTCACTGGCTAAGCAGCCTTCCCCAGCTTCAGAGTAAGCGCTGAGGCAGGAAAGCTGAGGCTTGTCCTGGGGGTGGGATGATGGCAACAAGCACAGAATGTTTCACCATAGCTGCACTAAAATCAAGCTAAGTAGGCCACATGGCTGGGTTCAGAAATTACCTAGTACAATGAATGAAACCCTAAGCACAGTGTATGGAATATAGTGGCTGCTTGATAAATCATAGTTCTTATTACTGATATTAATTTTGTTATCAGAATCAACTCTGTGCAGTGGGAAGACAAGCACCATTCATCCATTGGGTCCTGAACACTGAATGATAATGACACATACCCAAAGGGGAAATATAAGCCAGAGGGCAAGTAGCAGAAGGGCACAAAACGATGAGCTCAGTTAGAATTTCACAGGGTTCCAGGCACCTGCACAATATTGTGGTGGAGATTTCTAGTGACAGACAGGAATTTTGGTCCGGAACTCAGGAGAAAATGGATGAGAGCTGGAGATAGAGACTCAGGAACTACCGGGATCTACGTTAGAGTTCCAATATTGGTGTATGACCATGGAGGAAGACAAGTTGAATGGAGGGAAGAAGAGGACTAAGAGTAGAACCTCAGGCCACAGTGGTATTTAACAGACCACGAAAGGAGGGTGACGCTGGAAAGCAAAGAAAACCAGTCCTGCCAGGGAAGTAGAAGGCAGGCAGGAGAGAAAGGTGTCATGGAAACCAGAGGAGAGAGGAGGAGAAAAGTCTCCAGGAGGGAGAATTCCACAGTGTCAGATAGTGCAGAAACCAACATGAAAACAACTGAAAAATGTTCATTGCATGCATATTGTAAAAGATGTATTTGTTTTTAATGGAATATTATTTTAGTTGGGGAAAGTTGAAACAACAAGAGCAATTAAAAACTGAGGCACGGGGGATCTATCAAATTGAGTTCAACACGAAGTCTTTTACTGAGCAACTTTAGTGTACTAAGAGCATAATTGAGACTAATTATCCAAAAATCATGTAAAGCTAATAATTAAACATTCTTTAAATCTCTTCTTCTCGTCTTTTTCGGTCCTTTAAAAGTGGATTTCATGATGTGAACATTTCGTATCTTGAAATTGGCCTCAAGCTTTAACTCCACTGTGTGCATTGCTTGATCCGCAAGCATTCCTGACTGCTCTTGCTCCACTAGAATGCAAAGCATGTCATCTGAACAATGGAAGCTGTGCAAGCCAACCTCGTTATTAATACGCCCACCGGCTTTCCCAAACATATGCTTAAATATCTTCTTCATTCTAGGATTTGATAGCCTAGTATTGCAAAACAAGAAACCTCACTTGTTTCATTGCCATAATAAACAATTGTCTTTTAGCTTTGTGGTCGGGAGGCATTGGCCACTAGGTGGAGAAAGATACCCCGTGAGCCCTTAGGCAAATGCATGAACTGAATTTTTAGTTTCCAAGATTCACTTAGTGACTTCTTTAGACAGTAGTTTGAATTCAGTTGTGAACAAAAGAAATCTCTATGAATGGCGATGCCAAATATTCCATGCACGTGGGGGTCATTACTCTGTTCCCTGGAATCTATGCATTCACTTTCCAAGAATGAGTTCCTTGCCCTTCTGATCAAGATAACCCTCAGAATTTGAATTAATGAGTCATTGTTCTTCCTCTTAGCCTTCCATACAGCTCTGGGTAACACAGCTCCAGCTCCATCAGTGAAATAGAGGGGAGTGTGCCCCCTTGTTTTCTCCTCCAGTCCCTGTGCCATCCTCAGACATCACTCTTGCCCTCAAAAAACATAAAGGACCAACCACACCCTCCAGACATATTTGCATTCTTACTGGGGACCTCAGAAGGGCAAAAGATCTTCAGGATCTGAAGGAATAAAACTCTCAGGGGTGAAATTTGAGAACCACAACTGGCACACTCATAACCCCTGCTAAGATCTGTCTTGATCTGGAATCATAGTAAATTTCCCATTGTTTTTTAATAACTGATGTGAATAGTATCTTAGAAAGAAATCTGTTCCTCTGGCCAAAAGACATTTTTATTCAAGTAAATTAAAGAAATTAACTCTATTAAATGCCTTTTGCTATATTCTTTATCTCTCAAATTTTTTAAATCACAGAATAATTTTTGTTCTTTTTCTTTCTAAAGTTTTCCTCTGAATACAGATCTCTCTATTTTTAATGCATTAATCACTTTCATAAAAGACCTTAACTATAGACTTTTAACTTTCTCTTTAAATAAAATTATACACTTATTTTCTCGTCTCTCATCTAAACAGGCATGTCCACATATGTCACTTACTGGAAAATATTTTCCCACTTTCCAACTGATCGCTGTTGGCAGAGAGGAAAATTAAGTCATCATTTTTTCATAGATATGATTTTCTTTTTCCCCAAGAATATTCCAGCATCTGCCATTTTAAACCTTATATTACATAAATTAAAAAATGTAAGAGAGTAGATCCTATGAGTTCTCTTCACAAGGAAAAAATCATTTTTTTTCCTTTTTTACGTATCAATATGAGATGATGGATGTTAACATTGCGGTAATCATTTCACAATATATGTAAGTCAATTCATGATGCCCTACACCTTAAACTTATAAAAAAATGAAAAGATAGAAGTGGAATAGTGGACAGACAAAGATAGTTAGAGAGATGATACAGCTAAAAGGGAGCCCAGGGAGAAAATGAAGGAAGGAAGGGCTGACTGGAAAAACATCTGATGGGGCCCTGGGGCTACATCTGAAGACCCTGGTGCTGGTTTTTACCCCAGACTTGTCCTTTCCTCACCATAGGTCTTTTCAGATTTGATTCTTTACTTCTTTCATCACCAGATTCACTGCTTTTCCTGATGTTTTTGATCCTGTAAAGATACCAATAAATCTAAAGATAACTATTAATTTTAATTTTTTTTCAAGGAGAAATCACTATAATTAACTTAGTGATTAACTACCAACTGATTACGTTTTGTTGTTAACTTAGTTGGTCCGAAAATTGTGAGGTCAAATCTTTTACTCTGCTAGATTCTCTTAACCTTTAGGAAAGCATGCCGCATGCACACACAGGATCATGGAAATTTAGAGCAGAAACCGTGGGAAGATCTAACCCTAGCTCTGTCATTCGAATGGCAGGACCCCGGAGCCTGGAGAAGAGAAGCACCTTCCTCCACGTCTCCTGAGGACAATCAATGGGGCCAAAGCTTAAGGCCATGCTCCTCACTCCTAGTCGAGTACTCATCCCACATTACAGTTCTCCGGAAACGAGGACGAGTTCAGCCTACACTGAGAGTGTTTGTTACACTGACAAGAGAACAGCAGGCACTCAGATTTCTACCAGCAGAAACAAACAGAATGGTGGTCTGTGCAGCTCACATTTCTCTGACAGTTCGGGCTTATGGCATAAGGGGCTGGGAGCGCCATTAGCTCATGCCTCAAATTTAGACTTTTCACCTTACCTCCAAATAAGGTTTGTTCAGTTATAGAAAGACGCAAAGAGAACTGAAAGGCATTCCCCACACACCTTTACACTTGGGTCCGTTCCAGACCACCCTGTAGGGCACCAGGATCATTGAATAACACAATCATGTTGCACACAATGCTTTGTGTGTATGTGCGCATGTGGTAACAGCACTGATTGGTTAAATGCAATATGCAAACCATATATCTGTTTCTATATTTCACTTCTTCATATACCAGAAGATTCAAAAAGGAAAGTACTCTGACCTCTTTGGACACCCGAGAAGCTCTGCTGACAGGAATACCAGGTTGTTTAGTGGGGAAAAAAGGAACTCCTCCAAAACAGAGGCACCATTCATAAACACCCTCTGCGGGACATTCTATTTGGTGCTTTGTGATATCGTATCGTATCATAAGATATGATCCCGTGCAATCCTCACAATACCCTCTGACATAGGTACTGTCATCATACCCATTTCACAGATGAGGAAATTGAGGCTTAGGTTAACAGCTCAAGCACAGACAACTAGCAAGCGGTTGAACCAGGACTAGACAGAACCCAGCCCTGGCTGACCCCAAAGCCATGTTCCAGGCATTCCGGATCACCACCTCCCAGGGTGGGTTAATGTCCATGCAGCAGCCCTAATCGTTCAGGAAAATCACCAGAAGGTCTTCAGCTCCCCCTGAGTGGGCCATCCATCACGTCCTCAGCTCTTCCCATTGGCCTGTACTGCCTTTACTAACCTGGAAGGAGTGAGGGGCTGCAGCTGTCCCAGAGAGGCAAGCGTTTATCTGACGGTCTGCGTAGGTGCATCACATTCAAAGCTTAAGGTTAGTGACATAAGGACTAACTGCTGGTTGACTTACCTATGATCCTGCATCCTTTTCCCGACCTTTATTTCTAAGTCATTTCCGACACTAGCCGTTTTTGGCCCCTGTTTTATATTGTAATCTATTGAATTAGTACAATTATGGCTCATTCCTCAGCTTTTCTGCCCACTTCCAAATAATAACCAAATCCTGTTTCTGTTTCTTTCTCCATTGACCCTATAGGACAACATTTTTGTCCAACATTCTCTTAGCCACCATGATATGCCAAACTACATCAAAGCCTGAAGCTTTGTGAGCAGCCAGCCCACGACCGGGACCAGGTAACGGTGGAGAAACGGGAAGAGCTGCCCTCACTGCCTCCCTCTCCCTGTTCCCTGTAGAAGCCTCTTTTGTTCTGCTCTCCCTGGACCTCCTATGTCCACCAGCTACCCTGGATTCCGGTAGTCAGGAAAGATAATGACATTACTAACTAACGGACATAGGTATTTGTGACTGAGTGGTCACTGTCCCTTGCCCTTCCAGAGGACTCCTGGGGGCAGCAAAGCCTTTGGCAGAATTTCAGACACTGCACACCTGGTAGGGAGATATTTTTAGGAAGGAGTATTCATTAGAACATTTAAGTGGCTAATTGCTCCCATAACATTGGCCCTTCCCAGAGCTGAGTGCCACATCTCAGGGGATGGCCAAGTATATTCCCTCTTCCCTGAGGCAAGACGAGGAGCCTAGGAAAGAACAGACTTCAAACTAGACCCACTCAATGGAGGCAGCCAGGCCTCAAGGACGAGTTCAGCCCAAGAAACAGAATACAGTACCCAGAGGATGCAAGGCAACAGAGAAAGGGAGTGGTCTGGGCAAGCTGCCAAATTCAGGAATGTAACACAAATTAGCAGGAACATCCAGACAGGCAGGTAGAACTATAAGGAGGAGATTCACCCTGGAGCAGGTCACATGCCAAGATCCAAGGAGAAAGGGCCATCAGGGAAACTGGGACCAGGAGCCAGGCTGGGAGCAGGAACAATGCTTGAATCCATGGCATGAGGATGGCCAAACAAGCTGGGTCCCCAGCTTTACAGGGAACAAGACACCAGGCAGGTCTCTGAGATATCATTGTGGCTCAGGAACTAAGCCGAGTCTCTCTCTTCAGTAGAAGCAGAGGCCTTGGGTCTCAGGGCAAAACTAGCACTAGCTGGATTGCAGCCTCCTTCTTACCCCTCAGTCAGGCCCTTTGGGCAGTAAACAACCTGCCCAACCATACCCAGCAGACCTGGGAAGTACAGTGACTTAACAACAGAAGATTTGCTCTGGAAAGGGATAGAACCAAGGGCAAGAGAAGGGATTTCCTTCTCTCCTCTAAGGTGTAAACAGCCTCCTCATATCCTACGGGACGTAAAAAGTAGAATCAAGAGGAACGTGCACCAGCAGCTGACAGCAGACTTTTTCCTCCCAGAAAGGACATTGAAATGAATTCAAGTTAAGAAATCTGAGAACCTCCAAAATAAATGCTTTGGCAAAAACACGTACTTCATGACTTTCTTTTCACAGTCAAGTTACGTTCCTCCTTTGTTTTTTCCAGGCTTCCTAGCAGAGTTTTCATTATCTATGACCAAGTAGAAGATAAGTTGGACAGATGCACCATTCAGAGGCCAAGTTCTGCACAGCAGTGTTTTTTCTAGAAGTAACATCTGGCTCTGTGGCCCTTCTTCACTTGGAGACTCGGCGGCTGTGGACGTGGCTGGCAGCTTGGCTTGCTCCGCAGCTGTGGAGCTGCATCCCAAGTCGTTTCTGGCATCAGCTGCAGCTGAGCAACATCTGACTTTGTCCTTCCACATCCTCCCCGGTCCTTTTACATGAGGCAGACCCCGAGGAGCCAGGGCAAGATTCTGGATGGTATTAGCACTCTGGCCCTGGGCCCTCAGTAGCCATTGGAAGTGAGACCTGGCTGTGTGGGGACCGGTGTTCAGTACCGTGTTACAGTTTAGGAAAGAGGTTAATCCCTTCTGTCAGGCAGGACCTAGGGGAAAAAAATGAGTTTCCGTTCACAGGGGAAATGAAATGAAAAACCTTTTTGGCTAGTGGGGACTTTTCTGTCATGAAGCCTGAAGACAAAGAATGAGGAGAGAAGCCTATAAAGATACTTGCGAGAGAAAGGAGGCCAACAGTCCCTAAGGGTTCCAGAAATACCTTTGAATTGGAAGGATTCTTGTCTGGTAATTTTTTGAAAATAATGCTTTCATTTTCCAAATGATACATATTCATTCAAGAAACTGTAGAAAAAGAAAGAAAAAAATAATACAAACCTAAGAGAATCACATTTCTACCATCCAAACTCAGTCCATTTAGGGCATTTCTTTCCTACTCTTTTTTCCCTGTATACATAGAATGCTGCGGCTGGGGTGGGGGGAGTCCCCTAGATTTAGTCATACATGATATATGTTTTTATATTCATGACGCTAAATTATAAAAAATTTACCATGTTAACATTCTTCTTAACAATTTTTAGTGGCTACATAATTGAGCAGTCATGTCAATTTTCCAAATCATTCTATTGTAATTTAGGCTCAGTGGACACTGAAGAGACATTTTCGAAGAGGAAACAGAATCAGTAAAAAAAAGATTGGATTTAGGCAATGAGAAAGAAGAAAAAGTTTACGTAAACTGAAAGATATATATATAGCCTGGGAAACTAGCAGGATGATGACACTAATACCAGAAATATTGAAGCTAGTAGGAGCCTTAGAGGTTGTCTAGTTTCTTGCTACTCACAGTGTGGTCCATGAACCACGGGCATCGGCATCGCCTGGGAGCTTGTTAAAAACGCAGAATCTCACCCCAGACCCACTGAATCAGAATCTGCATTTTCAAAAGAACTTTGGGCAGTTCATGTGCACATTAAAGACTAAGAATCGCTGGTTTTAGAGCAACCCCTTCCCCTAACCAGAACGGTGAAGTCTGGCCATAGTCACTCAGCTCTATAGTGGCTGCTTTCTACCAAACTGAAATTTATCTTATTCAACTAATAATACTAACGGATAATATTTATCAATAACTATGTTCCAGGAATTATTCTAATTGCTTTACATCCAGTCCTTACAACAACCTTGTTAGTGTCCCTATTTTACAAATCAATAAAAATCAGTTTTAAGTAACTTGCCCAAGGTCACATAGTAATTGGCAGAGCTGAGACTGAACCTTGGCTCCACCACTTGTGTTCCCAACCGCGGCACTGAACTGGATGGATAGACGGATGCATAGAGGGAGGGAGGGACAGATGAAGCCTTTTGCTGTACTTTAGCCCAGCTTATCTGACAAGTATCACATTTAAGTATGTTAGGGATGTACTTAAGTATGCTAGGGATAGTATGCATGGCTATATATCGGAACCAAAGAAGTCTAGTTCCAAAACCCTCACCCACTCTTAATCAATCACTATGCCAGGAGAACCGCAACAAAAAAGAGTACCTCCTTCTGGCTGAAAGTCGCTGTCATCAATGTAAGGAGTTTTAGGTCTACAAGAATGTTAGGCTCCCCTCTTTATTGGATTTTCTATTATTTTCTATGTACCCATTGGTTTCTTCTCCCAATTCACTCATTCACTTTAATCTTTACCCTGCCCTTTTGTTCTTTTTTAGTTCTTAGGGCACTGCTCAGGAGATTATTGTAATCAAAGTAGACAGTCTCTGCCCTCATAGATTTGCAGTCTAGAGGGAGAGACAGAGATTAAGTAAATAATTACACAAATATATAGTTAACCTCAAGCAGTGCTGTGAAGGAAAATTACATAGAGCTGAGAAAGAAGAGCAGGGGTCTGTGCCCCCCACCTTGGGTCGAGCTTTTTCTGCCCCGCCTCCTCCCTGCGGTTCCACACATACTTTACCTTCTTCCAGCATTGTCTCTCCACACAAACATCAAACTTAGTTTGCAAATATTTACATTCTTCCAAAAATTCGCATTCTTCCCCCATTAAATTCGGCATGTGTACTACTTTCCTACTGCTGCTATAACTAATTACCACAATCTTAATGGCTTAAAACAAAACAAATTTATTATCTTAAAGTTCTGGAGGTGTTAAGTCAGAAATGGACCTCCCTGGCTAACGGCAAGGTGTTGGCAGGTCTGCGTTCCTCTTGGAAACCCTAGAGGACACTCAGTTTCCTTGCCTTTTCTGGTTTCTCAAGGCTGCCCCCTTCTAGCCGGCAACTGCATCACTCTGACCTCTGGGCTGTCGTCACGTCTCCTCCTCTTTGTTTGACTCTCCCGCTTCCCTCTTTCACTTATGTGGAACCCTATGTTCACACTGAGCCCAGCTAGATAAACCAGGATAATTTCCCTTATCTCAAGATTCATAACTTCATCACATCTGCAAAGTCCCCTTTGCCAGGTGTAGTAACATATTGACAGGTTCTGGGAACTAGGACGTGGGCCTCTTTGGGGGCCGTTGTTCTGCCTGTCACAACAGGCTAACCCAACCCTCCTGCCCTTCATCCTATTGCCCACTGTCTCCTCATTCTTTCCCCTCATAATGTAAGCATGTAATGATTCCAGTAACACATCAGCCAAACAGGAAGAAGGGAGCATAACGGGTCAAGCCATGAGCCATGACTTTTCCACTGGAGCATAATCTTTCTTCTTTTTTCCAAACAAAGCTTTTGTCTCGGATTTGATTTTCTCCGAACCAAAACAACACATTTCCTGGTTCAGAATGTGCCTATGAAACAATAGAAAGACACTCATTTTTTCCAGGTAACTTTTATAAAGGAAAAAGTTACACTGTAGCAGTTCATTATATTGGTACAGACACTGGGAAGATCAAATCGTCTATATCAAAAAGAATTTCATTCCCAAATATCTATCCTAAAAATAATTAGGGGTGAGCACAAAGATGTGCATTTGTTCTAATGAGGAATAGAAAACAACCTAAATATTCAAGGTTATAGGACTCAGTTATTACATGTTTGTGTGGTTCACTATGCAGCCTTAACGTGGATGGACCTCGAGGGCATTATGTTAAGCGAAATAAGCCAGTCAGAGAAAGACGAACTCTATATGACTCCACTCATAGGTGGAAATTAGTATATTGAGAAGGAGATCTGATCGGTGGTTACCAGGGAAAAGGGGGGGTGGGGGGAGGGTACGGAGGGGGAAGTGGTGTACCCACAACATGACTAACAAAAATGTACCACTGAAATCTCACAAGGTTGTAATCTATCATAACATTAATAAAAAAATAATAATAATATTGTATATATTAAGTGACGTAGAAATAGAGTAGTGGTATCAATTTTCAGAACAGTATAACGTGGTTGGTTAACATCCATGATTAAGTCCAGAATTACATAACCAAGATAAACACAGGGCTTTTTTTTCACTCTTTTGGCTTTATCTCTGGTTTTCTAATTGTTTCACTATGACTTAGATCACTAAGCAATAAAAACGCAGCATTATTACAAGTAGGGTTTACTGATGAAAACATACAAATATTTAATAATTAAAAATGATAGCAATAACAATCAGAATGCATTTAGTTATTTTCAGTTTGCAAAGTATATTGTCATGCAAACTCTATATCCGTAAATGATTTGGACACTAGCCAGGAATATTTATATTCAAAACAACCAGTGAGAATCCACACAGCATAAGTAGCAGAAACAAGATCACTCATCTTCTAGCTCTGTCTTCCTTGCCTGCTACACTCCTGTCACACAGACCTCCTGCAGTTCCTTCAACATGCCACGCTTATCGTCGCTGTAGGGCTTGCGTAGAGGGAACTGCTATTCCCTCGCCTGACATACTCTTCCCACAGAGCTTCCCAAGGCTGTCTTCTTCATATTGTTTCAGAGAAGTCTTCCTTCACCACCTGATCAAGAATTTTTCTCCTGGTCACAGTTTCCTTCACGGCACACATCAGAAATTATTTTATCCATTAAGTAGTTTGCTTATAGTTTGTTTCTTACACACATACATACTCACATCCTTTACCTCCCCTAACATGTAAAGCGTATGAGAACCAGGCTATTTTTGGTCCTGTTCACCAATTCCTAGCTCATGCCTCACACACAGGAGGTACTCAATACATTTTTGTTAAATAAAATAGTTACCAGCCCAGGTTAATTTTGAAGAAATTATATCTATTGCATTACAGAACAAGGGCTACAAGAGAGTTTTCTATTTTTCTTTGTAAGCTTCAGTTCCTTCCATGATTGTGGGTTATTTTTTCTTTTTTTTAAGTTGAATTATCAATTATATACAGTGAAATGCACAGATCTTAACTGTACAATTTGATGAATTTTGACAACTATATAAGCCCAGTTAACCCCAATCAAGATATATAGAGCTTTTTAATCATCCTAGAAACTTTTCTTTGCCCCTAGTAGTCACCTCCACAGGGGCAATAATTATTCTGATTTCTGTCACTGTAGATTAGCTCTCTCCGGTTTTGAGCTTCATATAAAAGAAATAATACAGAACTGTGCTCTTTTCTAACTGG
Source organism: Equus asinus (assembly GCF_041296235.1). Classification (NCBI taxonomy): domain Eukaryota; kingdom Metazoa; phylum Chordata; class Mammalia; order Perissodactyla; family Equidae; genus Equus; species Equus asinus. The sequence continues at coordinate 73,008,256 of NC_091796.1, forward strand.
CTGCTTTCACTCAACCTTACACCTCTAAGATTTGCCCATGTTGTTGCACTTAGCAATAGTTGATTCATTCTCAGTGCTGTGCAGATTTCCATTGTATGAAGACTTTTCTACTCTCCTGGGTATGGACATGTGTTTTATTCCCAGTTTGGGGCTATTATAAATAAAACTAGTATGAACATTCTTGTACACATCTTTGTGTGAACATGCATTTTTTACTTCTCTTGGCGAAATACTCAGGAATAGACTTACTGGGTCATAAAGCAGTTATGTATTTAACTTTACAAAAATCTGTCAAAACTTTTTTTCCAAAATAGTTGTCTGGTTTACATTCCCACTAGCAAAGTATGAAAGTTCCAGTTGATCCACATCCTCACCAACGTTGGGTGTTGTCAGTCTTTTTAATGTTGGCCATTCTAGTAAGTGTGATATAACATCTCTTGGGGGTTAAAATTGCATTGTCCTGATGACAAATAATGTTGAGCACCTTTTATGTTTTTGTTGTCCATTTTTACATCTTCTACATGCCTATTTAATTACTTTCTTCATTTTCTCATGTGGATTGTGTGGGTTGTGATTTCTTAGTTATAGCAGGTCTTTGTTACATTCTGGTTATGAATCCTTTGTCAAATACCTGGATTACAAATATTGCCTCCCAGTCTGCACCTTACCTGTTCATTTTCTTAATGATGCCTTTTGATAAACTGTTTTTTAAATTTTTCTCAAATCCAATTTATCAATTTTCCTTCTGTAATTAATGCTTTTTGTATACTGATAAGAAATTTTTGTGTTCCCCAAAGTCAGAAATTTTTGTGTTCCCCAAAGTCTCCTTTTGGATCCATTTTTGCGTGTGGTTTAAAGCAGAGATTGATGTCCATTTTTCTCATACAGGCATCCAGTTCTTCCCGCATCATTTGTTGAAAAACTTTCCCTTTATCTATTGAATTGCTACGGCACTTTCAATGAAAATCAGTTGACTATAAAAATATGGATCTATTTCTAGACTCTTTATTCTAGTCCATAGATCTATTTATCTGTCCTTAATTTAATATCATGCTGTCTTGATTACTGTATCTTTATAGTTAACCTTGAAATCAGGTAATATAATTCCTCCAATTTTGTTCTTTACTTTTTAAAAGACTACTCATAGCTTCTATTTCTTGTTGTGTGAGTTTTGTAAGTTGTATCTTTCAAGGAATTTGTCCATTTCAGCTAAGTTGTCAAATGTCTTGGCACAAAGTTATTCATGATATTCTCCTATACTTTTAACGTCTAAAATCTGTCGTTATGTCCAGTCTTTCACTCCCGCTATTAATTTGGGTGGGTGGTGGAGTCTTCATCAGTTTTGCTAGGATTAATCTTATTAATCCTCTCAAAGATCCAATTTAGGCTTTCTTGATTTTCTCTATTGTTTGGCTGTTTTTTCTGGTTACTCTTAAGATTTTCTCTTTATCTTTGATTTTCAGCAGTTTGACTCAGATTGTCTAGGTGTGGTTTTCTTTGTGTTTATCCTTCCTGGGTTTGTTAAGCCTCATGGATATATGAGTGGATGATTTTCATCATGCGTGAAAAATTCTTGGCCCCATTTTCTCTCTCCTCTCCTCTGGTACCCCAGTTACATCTCTATTATAAGCTGCTCAATGTTATCCTACACGTCACTCTTTTGAAACCTTTTTTAATCTCTCTTGTCGTTTGGGTAATTTTTATCAACATAGTTTTAAGTTCACTGGTCCTTTCTTCTGCAGTGTCCAATCTAGTTGAAGCCTGTACGTTGTTGTTGTTGTTTTCCATTTCAGAAATTATATTTCTCAATTTGATAATTTTCATTTGGTTCTTATTTAGAATTTCCATTTCTCTCCTAAAATACTATACTCTTCACGCACTATACCCATCCTTTCCTATAAATTATTTTAACAAATATATAATAGATGTTTTAATGTCTTTGGCTGCTAATTTCAATACCAGGGTCATCTATGAATCTGTGTCTAGTGGCTCTGTTTTTTCTTAATTATGAGTCAAATATTCCTGCTTTTCTCATGTCTCAATTTTTATTGTATTCTAGACATTGCATATAAAAACAATCATGATGGAGTATAATACTTTTGTTTCATTTTTTAAGTTTTTTCCCAGAAAGTAAAAATTCTTCTCCCCCAGGCAGTCAAGTCACAGAGTTGATGTTTAGTTAAGCTGGAGCTAGGCTACAGCTTTACTTAGTTAATATTCACCTGCTATTGGCTCCACCCCCTATTGTCCCATGAGCCTCTGCCTTTTTGATCATCAGTATTGGGAAACAATTCTCCGTGAGACTCTAACATTCTTCACATCTTACAAGGAGAGGCACTGACTGTCTTCCAGGTGGAGAGTCTTCCAGACTCTTTTTGAGGAGGTTTGTACAGCAAACAGCCTTGGAAGATAAAGATAGCATCTCCACTTGGAACGAAGAGTGGGTATGCTTACAGCCCACTATAAAATATTTGGATTCCCCAAGCTCAGGGTTCCTTTCCTGTAACAGAACCCACTGCATGTTCAGGCATCATCTGACCCTCTTTCTGTCACCCTGTGGGTATTGGGGTTTGGAGAACTGACACAAATATGCTGATTCTCTGGCTACTATTATTGCTGCAAGTTATAAATTATCCTTCATCTCTAACCCAGGTGTTTTGTGTCTTCTACCAGCATCCATGAATCTGTGTCAGGCCAACTTATTAGCTTGAAGTACAGTAGAATCTCAGACCCAAAGGATCTTTGAGAAGCAATATTTAAGCTGGGAAGAGTTTGGCAACTGCAATTACAGATTTTTTTAATTTATCTCCATGTTCAACTCCGGTAAAACCCTGAAGTCTACTCCCACAAGAACAGGTGAAACAATATTATTTCTCTCTGCTTTCCAGCTCCTCATCCATTGTAGCTTTCTAAACGATATTTAAGGATAGCGGGGGTGGGAAGATTTTTAGATCAAGCAACTTGCTTTTGTCTTTGGTGCTCTTCAAGAGTCCAATCCATCCCACCAGCCCACATAGTCATCTAAGGCTTGAGTGATTCTCATCCCTATAAGATTTCTTTATCTATGGCAGGTTTGTAACTCTATCAGCCCAAACCTAGGGCACTGACCAGTCCCCAGATATAGAAGCTGCCACACTTGATGTTTTCCTATGAAGGGCTTCTTTCTTCCTTCCTTTCTTCCTTTCTTTCTTTTTACCTAGAATTCAGTTCTTCAGGACACCCTGTGTTCACCCCTCTTCACTAGCTCCATGTAAAAGAATAATTTTAACTTTACCTGGGTTTTTAGTTGATTTTATTACCATAGGAGCATATCTTTCCTATTCTTCCATATCATAACCAGAAGAAGAAGGTTTTCTACCCTGATTCTGATATATACCCTTACAATGTAGCATATAAGCTCTTCAAAGGCATTTTATACAAAAACTCAGGAGCTACATAAGTGTCCTTGAGTATATGTGTCCAAAACTGGTTCACTTATACAGGAACTTTGGATATAATCAACAAAATTTAAAACACTAGACAGTATAGGTAAGAGACAGCTAACAACTGCTAGCAATGCTGCTCACTAAAACCCCCCAGAGAGTTTTACTATGCCTAGAATGATAACCTGAGTGACAAAAAAAGAGAGAGAGAGAGAGAGAGAAGTTTAAAAGTTAGATTTGAGTACATGCTCAAAACTAAGGACAGTAAAACTACAGAACTGACGATGGGGCCAGCCCGGTGGTGCAGCAGTTAAGTTCACACATTCTCCTTCGGCGGCCCAGGGTTCACCAGTTTGGATCCCAGGTGCAGACCTACACACTGCTTGTTGAGCCGTGCTGTGGTAGGCGTCCCACATATAAAGTAGAGGAAGATGGGCATGGATGTTAGCTCAGGGCCAGTCTTCGTCAGCAAAAAAAAAGGGGATTGGCAGCAGATGTTAGCTCAGTGCTAATCTTCCTCAAAAAACAACCTACAGAACTGATGGTAAGGAAAGGTCTTTTTAATATTGCCATACTGAAAGAGACTTTTAAATGTTGAACTAGTTGCTGAAAATCAATAATTCAGCACAACTGGGATCATTCACCTTCAAGATTTGGAAATTTAGCTGTACACTTCACTGAAACTTCTTTCGAATGCCCCACTATTTCATGAATTTGGTTTTTACTGAGAGTCAAATTAAGTCCTATGTGTACCCATGAATAGGCATATGGAGAATTTATTTCCCCTCAGATCAGAGACCATAGCAGAGAAGTGCCAAGGCTCTTTGAAGCACCGCTTACCACAAAATGAGCAGACAAATCCACCCTGATATTCAAAATCACAGATTCTGACCATCCACTACCAACTAGCCTCCTGGCCTTTTTGTTAGCACCCACTACTACTTGACATTACTAATTAGGAAATTTCTTGCTTCCTCTTCAATATAAAATTACTTTATCTAAATAAACGTTTATGAGTATCTGCCACATGCCTAACACCAATTCACCTCTAAGGATGTGAGGGTAAATAGGATGCTCTCACTACCCTTGAAGACTTCGGGACTAACTTGTCTCAGGTTTCCATCTGAAGTTTCAGCTCTTCTCAATCTGCCAGCTGACCCCCTTGCCACCATCCCCAGTGAGATTTACTTCCCACTGTTGACTTCCTTCCAGATCCCTGACTCCTGCTTGAAACAACAGTTTCCTCTACCTCGCTCTAGAGAGCTTAGGTTCCCTGCTTTTCACAGACTCTCTCTCTGAATTCAGAGGCATCCTAGCCCCAAGACCCAGGTATTTTTACTCAGGGAACATCTCTTCCTGGTTATACCCCAGATGAAGTCATTCCTAACCCAAGGTACCCTTTAATGAACACAACTAACACACATCCTCTCATTAAGTTTCCCAGTTCCTTGAACATACACCAAAATGTAACACATTATGCCATAGGAAAACAATGATGTGTATCATCCATTCAGAACCAGATATTCTTTCCTTGTCTCTTTGTCTAATCCTGCATGCTTCCTGTCCTGACCTTCCCTTGGGGCAAAATGAAAATGAGAAGACCACAGATCCCATATGTCTCTTATGTGAATTTCAGACCTGGATTAAAGGATCTCTCAGACTTTAGTTTCCCTAGGCGCTCTCCGGTCCTAGATTTTGAAAAGTGGAATTGCCTAGTATTTGTGGTAAATTGTTTAGAAAGATGGACACAATAGTAGTTACCATCCCATATATCCTTTCAGAGACCTTGTAGTTTCTATTTCTATGCTCCTAGAAAACTCCCTGCTGGAACGCTGCCTTAAGAGTACTCTGCTGCTTGGAAGCCAAGCTACTCATGTGGAGAAATCACAAGAAGAAGATTCAAGGTGCCCCACTTGCAGCTCCAGGTGAACCCAGTCTTGAACCAATCTGCCAGCTGACTGTAGCCATATGAGTGACTCCAGACAACAGAAGAATCACCCAGGCAACCCACAGGATCATGAAAAATAACTACATTTTGAGATGGTTTTTATGCAGCAATGAAAACTGAAACAATATTTAAGGACAATATATTCAATGTATTCAAGGCTACAAAAAATTTTTCTGCAATTTTGACTTTAGTTGGAAAGTATTCTAAGAGCACTTAAAGTATTCAACGTACTGCTGGGCTAAGATTTGTTGCTCATGTTAGCACTGTATATTTTTGAAGTGTCCGATCTCAGTACTTGACCAAATGAGGTGAAGTTTCAATTTGGATGTTCAATATTTTTTAATTGATTAATAGTAAATGAGACAATTGATTTTTAACAAATTTAATACACTGCTAAAGAGCATAAGTCATTCTTTCCTTTCTATTTTGTGGTCCATTCCATTATCTTGGGGGTCAATCATGAGGACAACATGACTGAATGGAATAAATTTTCTCTTAATGTTTTTAACCCAGAGGACCTCATCTGAGGGTTAAATAACTGGAAACACAGGAATAGGAAGCCAATTTTTATAGGACAGAATTAAGCACAAATGCCTTATTTAAATATTCATGCTTGGAAAGAATTCTCTCGGAAATCTCTCTTGTTTAGAGCCATCCTTTTACAGTACAGCAGGAATTTTGGTAAACTTGTTGCAAGTTTTGAGCAGATGTGGAACAAGGCAAAATGTGACCCAATGTTACCAGCGTCTGAAAAAACCACAGAACTGTACTATTTTACACCAGTCTGCCAAAATTCATACTGAATGACTCATTAGAAGTTTATAAAATAAAAATGGATAAAATATGCATAAAGCCTTACAAAAGTATGTTGTTTTTTTCAAGTTTTTACGGTTACAGAATTTGTGTTAAAACTGATGATAACAGGCCTGAGAACATAACCATTTAATTCAAGAATAAAATGAAAACAAGCTCAGCTTTGCATTTCCTCATATTTCTTTGAGTAGATTCTTGATGTTTTAAGGCCTGTTCTGGCACTCTAAGATTGCTAAGTGTGGGGAGTAAGAGACAAGGAAGAAAGTCGATACCCAATTCTAAGATATTAGGAATATTAGAATCCTTGTGAAGAGGGAATATAAGGCAATAGTAGTTTATGTAAAATAATTTGAATGTACATATATTGAAGAATAATCAGGGAACCAGCCAGCCCTGGTGGTCTCGTGGTTAAGATTCTGTGCTCTCACCACCACGACCCGGGTTCGTTTCCCAGTCAGGCAACCACATCACCCATCTGTTGGTTGTCATCCTGTGGCGGCTGTGTGTTGCTGTGATGCTGAAAGCTTCACCACTTATGCCACTATGCTAAGTGTTTCAAACACCAGCAGGGCCACCCATGGTGGACAGGTTTCAACGGAGCTTCCAGACAGACTAGGAAGAAGGACTTGGCCACCCACTTCTGAAAAAATTGGCCATGAAAACCCTGTGAATAGTGGTGAAGCGTTGTCTAATATAGTGCTAGAAGGTGAGAGGTTGGTGCAAAAAGACTGGGCAGGGTCTGCTTTGCTGCACGCAGGGTCACTAGGAGTTGGAATCAACTGATGGCACTAACAACTTCAACCTCTCTTTAGACTTGGGTTGTGAGGGAAAGTAGGGGTGTTACAAAGACCAGATGTTTTCTTCTGTCTACCAGAATGGGCTGGAACCACATCAGGAATATGATCTCATACCACCACCCTTCCAACTTCACCCTATGGTGTGATGGAGAGATTTAAGCAAATACAAATTAGAAGCTGAACAAATTAACATTGGCCCCCATGCCAGATTCAGTTAGCTGGCTCCTAGATTCTTAATGCTTCTTCCTCCTATGGATCTGGCAATTAGCAAGCCAAGTTTTGAGTTGCAGATGTTGCTTTTAGGGGAAAAGTTTTACCACAAAATTTAACTCTTTCAGATAGCTTAATAATTATAAAACAACAAATTATAATGTTACTATGAGGAAATCTGGCAAATGCCACTTTAAATAAATGCCCAAATTAACATCACCAATAATTGGGTAAACTGGCACCACTTGCCTCCTGACATGGTACATTGAGCACGACACAACCCTAGGTTTTATAATATTCCTCCCCAAAATGCATAACCTGAATCTGAGCCTGAAGAAACATTAGATAAACCCGAAGTGAGGAGCATTTTATAAAATAGTGTTCTGTATTCTTCAAAAGTTACATCCTGAAAGACAAATAAAGGCCAAAGAACTGTCCAAATTAAAGGAGGTTTAAGAGATGTGATGACTAAACAGAATGCATGGTCTTAGGTTGCACCCTCTACTGGGAGGAAATTGCTAGGAAGAAATTTGAATATGGACAGCAAATTATAAAATGTTATTATAAAGGTGTTATATTTCCTGAATCCGATAATTGTTCCATGTCCATATATGAGAATGAGCTCAGTGTTAGGAAATACATGCTTAAGTATTTAGGAGTAAAGGAATATGACAAAAGCAACATATTATCAAAAGGGTCAGGACATACTATGTACATATAAATATAGAAGTCATGATGAAGCAGATGTAGCAAAATGTTAATAATTGGTGAATCTAGATAAAGAATTTATGAGAATCTTTTGTACTATTCTTATAACTCTTCTTTAAATTTAAAGTTATTTGAAATTTTAAAACATTTAAACATAACTTTTAAAACACAAGATTGTTAAGACTTGAAAGATAAGAAAGCTGTCATTGTTTTCAATATGCACTATCCTGGTTAATAATTTTTGTGAGTTCTAGAACTTAAAAAAAAGTGATATTTATCTCTTAGCAAACTAAGAATACAGATCATTAGAGCTATTCATTAAACAGACAGTTCTAAGTATTCATGTACGTGTTTGAAATGGATATTTTTCAGAGTGTTTTTCTTTCACAGTGGTTTCATTGGACATCATTTGAGTGGATATTATTAACCACCTAACACCCAGAAAGCTGAACTTTGAATGTCATGAGTCTGTACTATATACAGTCCACTCCGAATCCAAAAATCCACAGCTCCTCTGCAGTATTTCTGGGTCCCCATTATGTACCAGGTACTGCATTGCTTCTGGGCCAACTCAAAGCACACCCCTAGTTCACAATAAATTGCCAGTTCCCAGGCAGATACCGCCCACCCAGGCCTCTCTCCTGAGCTACATTTCCACGTGGGCCACACACAGCCTACTGTGTATCATCACTTGGATGTCTCACAGGCATCTTGACCTGTACCTGTCAAACTGCACTCTTGATCTTTCTCTCCAAATCTGTGTATCCTCCAGTCTTTCTCTGTTTCAATAAATACTGGGCCTTCTAGTTGATTCAGGAAGAAACATGGGAGTCACCCCTGCATCTTCCATCTTCCTCACCACAGACAGCCAATAGTTATCAAGCTCTCTTGATCCTGTCTCTAAATGTATCTTTATCTACTTTTCTCATCTCCATCTAAGAGAGGCAAGTTGGTTTAGTGATTAAGATCATGAATTATGGAATCAGATTACTTGCACTGAAATCTGAGCTTCAATCTCATAGCTGGGTGACCTTGGAAAAGTTACTTTGCCTCATTATGCCTCATTTCCCTCATCTGTAAAACTGGGACCAATAATGATATCTATTTCATAGAATTCTTATAGTTGGTACTCAATAAATGTTAAGTATTACTGTCTTCTTTGCCACCACTCCACTCTAAGTAACCATCATCTCTCAAGCAAATCAGCCTTTTATTGATCTCCCTAATTTCACATTTGTACTTCTCTAACCAATACAACAACCGGAGGATCTTTATTGAAAACACTGATAAAAAGTATGTCATTCCCCTGCTTAATGTGTTCCAGTGGCTTCCCATTGACCTTGAATACAATTCAAAGATTTTTCAAAAAGCTACATGTTTCTACATGACCTAGCCTAGTGTTTTGCCAATTTTTTTATTGGATTCTTTTTGGGGGGGGGGGGGGGTGAGGAAGGTTGGCACTGAGCCAACATCTGCTGCCAATCCTCCCCTTTTTGCTTGAGGAAGATTGTCCCCAAGCTAACACCCATGCCAATCTTCCTCTATTTTGTATGTGGGACACCTCCACAGCATGGCTTGATAAGCAGTGTGCAGGTCTGTGCCCAGAATCTGACCCCACAAATCCCGGGGCCACCAAAGTGGAGTGTGCAAACTTAACCACTATGCCACCAGGCCGGCCCCCTGTATGTCCAACTTTTGACAGCTGAAGAACAGAGGATGGGCAGTCAGTTGACACAATGCTACAAACTTTAAGTTAAAAAAAGAAAGAAGACTTATCCCAATATTAAATAATAAAAATATAATTTAAAAATAAAAACGATAATGGTTACATGTAAGTAAGGAGTAGAATATTGTTTGCAATTTTTCACCAAGGCAGCCAGCTCCACCTCAACTTTGATCAGTTTCCATCCACATATAGACGGTTTATTTTCTTAAATTTTATTTCTAATAAACTTTAAAATCCTCAATCACAACTGTAGACATCAAGAATGGAAGTCTAGGACTGATCTCAGACAGTTCATGACTGAGTTAAGCAGAGGATCCAAAAACTATAGGTGATTTTTCACTGAAGATCACTTTCAAAGCTCTGTCAGATGCTGAGTCAGGGAACACATCACACACGAAGGCAGAAAGGTTAGTGATTTGAACCAATTCTCAATCCACTCTGACAGCATCCAATTCTAACAGCATCTCTTCAGGTTCTACTATAGCACTTAGATATGGTTTTCAAATATACCCCAATAACACAGAATCATTATTTTCTGGGACCAGTGAAGAACATCGTCATGTGCTAGAAAAAAGTCAAACTCTCAGCAATGGAGCTCTTTTCACTGTTGGTCAATCTTTGTAACAAATCCTGTCATTTTACCCTCAATATTAAAATCTTGATATGCCAGCTTTCAATAATGGATCAGGCTGTTTGAGATTCTGATATCACTAAGATACCACTTGAACAAACCACTTGAAAATATATTTCAGTGACACAAAGCTGTCATTATCAGATCATCATGAAGAAAGATTTTTATCTCTTCCCTCATTGCAAAAACTTGTGAACCCCTTTCCTCCCCACAACAATTCTCCCTCTATATCCTATGTCAATTTTTTTTTCATTTTATTAGGTCATTCTCATCAGCATAAAACTATGCTGTTTTTATGGAAACAGCAAAACAGAAAAAAATCTCCAATTTCTCTGATCCATTTCTTAAACTTCTCCAGTCAGATTCTTGTTCCCATCAACGCCACCAAAACCACTCTTGTCAAGATCACCAGTGGCCTTCACCTTGCAAAACCCCATGGTCAGTTGTCAGTCTCGCTTGAACCTCAGCAGCCTTCGGCACTGTAGCTCCCTGCCTCCTCCGGCAACAGCTTCCTCACGGCCTCCTGGGCACCACATTCCCTTAGGGTCCTCCGTGAGCCACTCTCCCTGCTCCTCTTCAGTCTCCTTTGCTTCTCTAACCTCAAGAGATTTCTCCTTTCTCCAGGGAAGCAAATCTACATCTCCAGCCTTACTCTCCCCTGACATCCAGGACCATATACATCCCCGTTTGTCTAACAGACACACGATTCCCCAAATTGAAATCTTGTTCTTCCCTACTCCCAAATCTCCACTCACAGTCTCAGTTAATGGAAGTTCCAACTTTCCAGTTGCTCAGGCCAAAATCTTTAGGGTTCATCCTTGATTCCTCTTATCTTCTCATAACCTACAACCAATCCTTCAGATCACTGATATACCCAGAATATGACTTCTTCTCTCCACTTCCTCTCTTGTCCAAGCCACCACTGTATTTCACTTGGATTATTACAACTGATCTCCTTGCTTTCATCCTGCCCCCACTCCCAGTCTATGTTCTTCACAGAATCCAGAGTGATTCTTTGAAAATACACCCAATCACATCCCTCCTCTGCTCCAACCCTTCCGTGGCTCCCCACCACACTCGGCCAAAGTCCATACATGGCCTAAAAGGTCCCACAGCCTGGCCCTCTGCTCCCTCCATCACTTTATCCCTCACTCACTCTGTTCCAGGTACACTGGAGCGCAAACATTCCAAAGATACCCTCACTTAGGGTCTTTGCATTGTCTAGCCTCTCTTTCTAGAATACTGTTCCCCCACATATCAGACATTCCCTATTAAACATTTGGTCTTTGAGGATCGCCCCTCTTCTGGCCAAGCATCCTAATCTTACTATAGTCTTCTTATTTTCTCATACCACTTATCACCTATTAAGATAATTTACATATTTACTATGTTCGTGGTTTATTATGTATCTCCTCCCACTAGAATGTAAGCATCACAGGGGCAATGATGTTTTTTATCTGATTTGTTCGTTACAAAATCCTCAGCACCTTACAGGTGCTCAACGAATACCTACTGCAGAAATTAATAAATCCAAGGTAAACTGCACTTCCAGCTGTCTTCCCAAACCTACACTATACATTTAAAAATCATATGAACAATTGGTTATTAGCAATGATTCTAAGAAGGCTCAAGGAACAAGTGTGATATGACCTTCAGATTCGGACTTGGACTTGAATCCTTGCTCCATCACCTAACCTGCTGGCTCTGTGACATTAAGCCTGAGCCTCCATTTCCATTTAAGAACAATGGAAATCATGACACCTACCTCCTGACTACAGAAAAGATTAAATGTGGTAAGTGTGCAAAATTTCTCAGCACAGTGCAATACATGTAATAGTTGTTCGTGAAATGTTAGAAGGTCCATCTCCCTTTTCTTTTCCCTCCTTGATTACAGGAAGAGTCACTTGTTCCATCTGCTGAAGGTTGAACATGGCTGGAGAAGGATTTTACTTTACGTGCCAATCAGTTTGCGGTAGATGCCTGGAGCTTAGGGTTGAGAAGGATTTGGCAGCTATGTCTAGATTCAGCTAAAACCAGCGCCACGATGACATCTACCCTCGCACTGGAGGGGAGAAGGGTGGGGTCTGAGCATAATCTACCATCTTGGATTCAATGGCTTACCCTACTGCCTCAGAGAAGAAGCATCTACTTCTTAAAACGCCCATCTGATTTTTCTAACATAACTGTGAGTAGAGTGTCGATTGTGGAATCGTTTCTGAGGTTAAGAAAAGGATTAAGGAAAGACAGTGGAAAATCTATATTTCTACAAAGGCTTATCAAGCCAATTAAGCTACCACTTCATTTTATGGAGTCTGCTTCTTTCAGTATATTCAGGCCAGGGTCTAAAAACCACAGAATGTTAGCTAATCAGGTTTCACAAATCTCATCTCCTCAACCAGATTTTGAAAGCCCACACTGACTCTAAGGGGCTTTGCCCAATAACATAAAGGGAATTCCAATATTCTTTAAAAAGATCTTCAGTCCAGAATAATTTAAGATTAAGCACTGTATTGATTGCGGTAGTGTAAGAAATACGAAAATTAAATGCATGAGACAGATGTTAACTGAAGAAAAGAACTTTAGAAATGGATATAATTATTCTCCTAAAATGCTATGTTATTCGTCAAGTTGACTTGGCCTAGTAACAGCATCTCTTATGTTTTCAAGGCATAGAAAATGTGATAGCTTAATTTTCTTAAAATAAATATTATGTCCAAACTATATTCTCGAGGAAGGAAGAGAGTGGGCAAAATGGTATTTACTTCAAAAGTGGTGTCAAAGGCAGTCAACTTATCTGACAATAAGCTTTTGTCTCAAAAGTAGAAGGAAATAATGTTTCCTACTATGTGCCAAGTTTACCTACCAGAAAAAAAGAAAACAAAAATTAAACCAAACAAAATGTTCTGTGGCTCCTGTTCCACATCAAATCAAGAAACATGTAGCTAAAGATTTAGTCACAACAGCCGAGCAGTAAAGTTTCACATTTACTCACAGCCCCAATCCTGTTTTGATTAAGCAAAAGGTAGCCATAAAAACAAACAGGAGAGGAAGATACTTAACGGCCATCCTTGATTCCGGAATGATCGGAACCAGCTGCAGACAGGATACACTAAGAAGTATAGTGCTTTGTCAACACCTTCAATGAGAATAAATTTGACCTAATTAGATAAAAACCTAAAGTACAAGGATTCTGAAACTGATAGGCTTCCCCACGTGGCTCCCACAATCACTGCAGACAGCCTAAAGGAGGCACGGATTGTCCGGCATAGTGCTCAACATTGCTATGTGTCATGAGCTCTTAAATAAAAGGCCAAAGATTATAACCGGAGGGTGAAAACTGAGTGTGGACACTCATTGTTTGTGACTCACCATCCATTCTTAGTTCAGTCAAGTTAAACTGTGTGAGTTATAGCCAGAGCGGCTGTGTGAATCCTGGCTCTGCCACTTCGTAGCTGTGTGAACTTAATCTCTCCGTTTTAGTTACCTCATCTGTAAGATGAGAACTTAATTCTACCTCTCTCAGGGCTATGGTCAGGTTTAGGTATGTTAATACATGCCAACACACAGTACATACTGGACTATTAGCTGTTATTACTATCATCATTACTACTAGCACTAGTAGTATTATTATTACTACTACTATTTTTTTCACTCCGCTTCCAAACATCAATATCTGGAGTTTCCTCCCTCAGTCTCATTCCCCATTTTCAGCCCTGTGATTCTGTGAGCACCAGGAGTGGAGCCTGACTGGCTTAAACCCAGCAGCATATCTCACTTCACCCAGGTCAGAGAGAAAGCTGAGCCTCGTGGGGGATGTGCTGAGATACACTCTCTCCTCCCGACCAGAAGAAGTGAAGCTCACCTTCATTGTGGCTGTGGAGTGGCCTGGAGGTGCCGGGGGCCCACTTGTAGAGCCTGAGGGTGGAGCCGACCCAGAAGTAGGAGGCCAAGAAGGGATCCCAGCGGCAACATTAAGTTCTGCATCAGTCACACCCAGAGCCAACTTCCCTGGGATGTTCAGTTACACGACTGTAAATGCCTTTTAGGTCAAGCTAGTTTGGGTCCAGTCGTGTTCCTAGATTTTTGTATATACATAACTACCTTCTATAGATATATAATTAATATCTTTATTTAAAAGACAAAATGTTATTAAATGAGGATTCTCTCAGAGTCTACACAAATAGGGGCTCAAGTGACTTGCATGTAGTTCTTAATTATGTGTCTTAGTCCATTTGGGCTGCTCTAACAGAATACCATAGACTGTTATAAACAACAGAAATTTATTTCTCACAGTTCTGGGGGCTGGGAAGTCCAAGATCAAGGGGCCAGCAGATTCAGTATCTGGTGAGAACCAACTTCCTGGTTCATAGATGGCCATCTTGTTGTTGTGTCTTAACAATAAGGGGAGTCTTTTCCAGGGCATTCAACCTGAAAGCCACTTGTCCTTTCCCGTAATGACTCCATCCATCCTCTGCCCATGGTTGCTGGGGTTAAGTCATGAAAGACTTAAATTTTCTTCCTTCCCTTGTCCTGAGGATTTTAACAGATTTTTTTTTGAAGGAATTTTCTTTCCCATAACCCTCTCTCCACTTATCCCACTGGGAGTTAGTTTCCAGATCTTTGCTCTCAGTCTCTATCGTGCACGAACACCGAACCTGAGGTTCGAGCTGTGGTCTTATTTTAGCCCTGGTAGTCTCTATGTCTCTCTTTCTTCTGATGCAGGTGATATCTAGACACAAATTAATTAGCAAGTAATTTAGGAATATTTAAATAATTCAGCAAGTTTGATCAGACACATTAAGTCCCCAGGGTAGAATTGCGTTTCCCTCTGCATTTAGTGTTTCACCAACGAAGAGTTGGTCAGTAACCTGCAGGCTCTCAAGAGGACACATTTTTAGGTTTAATCCAGTGACAACAACCAAAATGCCTCCATGGACACAACAGAGCCCCAAGTCTCCTGCTATTGTTGAAAGGCCCTTCAAGTCCTCAGTCTATGCATTAATTTTTTCACATGGCAACAATGCATCCTAAGTAGAGGACAAATTTTGAATTGTTTTCTAGGAGGGGTGGAAAATTTATGTCAATCTTTGTCACCTGTCCCTGTAGTTCACACAAGCAAAAAGGACAGCAGGTTGTGGCGTGGCCCTGACTTCACAGAAGTTTAGCCTGTGGCAGTGACACTGTGAGGCTTCCCCACCCAGAAAATGACCAATCCAATGACCTTAGGCTTCTTGGGCCCATATCACTAACCAGTTGAAATAATCATCAAGGATCTTTGTTTGACTCCACCCCATGGCTATTTCCACAAGCTATTCCCTACTCCATGGCCTTGATGGAGGAACAACCCAGCACAATCTCAACCTCAAACTCCTCCACCTTCCAAAACACACCTCTCCAATCTGGAAGATCAGGGATCAAGGGGAAATTTCCTTCTAAACTATTACCTAACTCCTGATTTTCTGGATAATGGGAAAGTGAAATGTCCCTAGCCTCTGGATTTCTATGGAGGGAGACCAAAAAAAGATAGTCAGATCACCCATAGGACTCTCTTGCTCTGGGATGAAGTTTTGTACTCAGAGTTAAGGTATACAATAGTGAAATGCAGAAGAAACACACACATACACCTTTACCATTACTGGCCAAATCAGCCTCATCTGTCCTAGAACAGAAAGAAGTCCCCATCTGCCCGAGATTTGCAAGTAACCTACTTCTATCAGAATTAAGAGATTTGGCAAAGAAAGAAAAGCCCTCCAAGCAAGAAAAAAAAAGCCATTCTAGAACAATAAAAAGATCATATCCAAGAAAATGTGGCCAATATATGATTATGATATGATATGATATGATATGATATGATATATGATAACATGGGCTATAACCAGAGGCTAAGTGCAGGTAGTCTGACAGATAACAAAAGCAGGTACATGAGTGTCCCCGATGGCAATGACTCACCCACCTTAGAGAGAGGTTGTTTCAGTCCAGACCTATCCTAGGACAACCTGTTAAGTTTTAGCAGTGCCCTGAATGATCTTGAGGTTTAGGCCCAGTGAGAGATTTGGGTCAGAGCCCCTAGAACTATGCAGCCCCTCCTGCCTCACGCTATACCCACCACCACTGAAGGCTGGACATCGTATTAGCCCCAGAGAGGGCTTTCTCTGGACTGGAGTGACTCGTGACTAGGCTGGGCATCCCAGAATCATAGTGACCACAGCACATCTGACATTCAAAGACTGGAGTCAAAACAGTCTCCTAACTAGAGGCTACTCCAGAATCAGAGTATCTGGTCCAATTGCATGATTTCCCTGTGTGATTCCTAATTTCGAGAATAAAAGAAGGAAAAAAAAGAAGAAGAAAAGTCTGGGCTTTTTTATTAAAGTCATACTAGAACTGGAGGTAATCAGAGGAGTCGGAATTTTATGCAAAAATGCTCAGTTGGCATTTGGGAAAATTCATGTGAGGCCAAAGCTCGGAGGACAGGAGGGAGCCAAGGAATTAAGATCTCCTGGAAAAAGCAAGAAGTATCACCCAACAAGATTTCACCATGTTCTGGTAAGTTTGTGTAAACTTGGTGCTTGAGGTAAACCAAATAATTAATGGCTACGAAACCACCACTCAATCATGCACATGGCCCAAGATCCAAAAGTACAGGCATCTGGTAAAGAATCTTCTAGCAAATAGTCTTCATACCACTGCTCAATTCATACTTATAAACCTTCGGAATTAAAGTATCTTCTTGATCATTCTTCCTGGGCACAATTCTGTGGATTCATTGACTTATAAGAACAATGCTGAATTGTCTTTACTTTTTTCTTAAGATTCTTTTACTCTGGTCCAGATCAAACTTTTAATATTTAAAACAATTCTCACATGGATAACATGATCCATATAATTAGCAGGTTATTAAAACTTTAAAATTTTTTTGCCATTTTCACTAGGGTGTCTCAAACGTTTTTCCCTATAATATTCAATTTGGGGGGCAGTAAACAGTGATGAAGCAAGTTCGTTTTGAGAAATATAGCCCACATTCTCAATGGCCATGAACCATCTTTGCGTATAATCCAGTCTGGTAGATGTACCAATCTTTTAAGTTAGAGTAAAGGACTCACACTGGCTACTTCAAGTCTCCTAAATGTCTCAACTTGCAGTTCACATAGCAATCATCAGGGGCTTAAATATCTGTGTCTGATGGTGCAAAGTTTAGGTTATACACAGGTGTAGCAAAATTTCACCTGACCCAATTTCTCAATTTTTTTCTAGGCCAAGTGTTCGGTAGGCTGGTGCATATTTGTCACGTAGGAATACAGGCTGGGCAGTCATGTTTGAGAACTCCGTATTTGAATGGAGCGTTTACTCCACACCACATTTACTGCCTGATCTCAGGGACAAGGCCAAAGTCAGAATTCCCTCAAAGTTCTGCCGATCACATATCATCACGTGCTCAAAGTGGTCTTGCTCATCTTCAGGATGGGGTTCCTGACACTGCCAATCACTCCTTCACCTCCTACAACCTTCATGCTCAAGCATTTTTTCTAAAAGAAAAACAAGTTTTCAAGTTGCAATTTTATTATCACGTATTCCATATGTTTCAAGTAGATTAAATGAAAATAAAACTATATAAATCACATGCAGTCATAGGTGTCTTTAAATCGTTCAGAATGGCAATAAACATAAACAATTCAACTTTCATATTGCTAACTTAACCTCCACGAAACTATCTCTGGATGTCATTTAGGCT
The DNA here is from genome assembly GCF_041296235.1 of Equus asinus. Lineage (NCBI taxonomy): Eukaryota > Metazoa > Chordata > Mammalia > Perissodactyla > Equidae > Equus > Equus asinus. The sequence continues at coordinate 73,026,243 of NC_091796.1, forward strand.
ATTCAACAATATTTAGCTCTCTCCTTCCTGACATGGTAGGATTATAATTCTGACCCTGTTGAACCTAGCATGGGCATGTGACTTGCTTTGGCCAAGGAATGTGAGCAGAAGTGTCACTTCCAGGAGGAAGCTTTAAGAGCCAATACCACTTCACCACATCAGTTTCTTCCTCTGCCATGGTGATCATCAATATTCTCCATGTGACAGCTCCACCAGCCTAGATCCTTGAATGAAGATGACAAAAATACACAAAATAGATACCGTGTAAGCAATAAATACATGTGTTACTTTAAACCATTGAGCTTTGGGAGTTGTTTGCTACAGCAGCATAACCTACTAGATATACCACAACCTGACTGAGACTCCACTCCTTTATAGGAAAGAAACACTGGGACACTAAGCACAATGGCTAATGTTACTATAATCCAAAGCACAAGAAATTTGGAGATGTATCTATTATACAGCAGCATATAGACGTGGATATATATTTTTTTGATAGCCACTTATGAAACTACTGCTCTCTCATCCCCTCCATAAAATAACCTCCTCAAATCAATTGGATAATCTGAATTGTTAAAAATAAGTGCTCAAAATCTCAAAGAAACGGAACTCCCCCATCAAAAAAGTGCTTGACCCATTTGTCAAAATCATTTACAGAGTACCACTTCTTTTCTAAGACCAAGTACATTAATCAAAGGCAGGGCTTCAAAGGGGCTTCATCTCGAGTGACCCAACAGACAAATAAATTAGCTGCCAAGTGCTCCTTTGTAATTGAAGAGGGCCAGGCTGACCCAAGGGGAGAGGACTAAATCACAAAGAGAACCATCCACGCAAAAGCAGCATTTGGGGACCTGGAACAAACCAATAAAGCTGTCCCACACACTCTCATTTCCAAGAGCGTGAGCCAAGCACATGTGTGTTTATTCACTAATAAGAAGATGCAAACATCCCACATCTGATTGATTTCTTATGTGCTACAACCATAAAAATGTTTGTGTCTGGAATACGCGTTTGCGCATAGCGCTCAAATGTGGCAGCTTGTAAACCCCATCACACGTATTATACCTACGATCTGCAAAAAAGTTTCCCTTCGGAACAATGCAGCTCTGGAAGGTTCTCTTCTTTATTGCAGGGACGGCTTGCTTAAGGTTTCTCATTTAAGTATGTGAGGAACTGTCCATTTTTAATTTACAGAGCTTTTAACTGTGACTCAGTGAGGGATGATGTCATATGTTATCCTACAACGGCTGGTGCGGTTCTCTCTGCTCACTTAAACCATTCCCTCTGTTTCTGTGGCAGACAGTCCTCCCCAGTTTCCATCCTTTCGTCAGCTTCTTCCCAGCCAGCCACAGGCAAACAGCCTCCCCAGCAGTGGATGAAACAGGAAGTCTGACAGCTTGAGTCTGCAGTGGGACCCCTGGTGTTTTCCCACTCCATGTCCTGGCAGCGTTCCCCAGAAGTACAAACACACACACACAGAGCTCCCATTGTTGCAGCCTTCCCCGGCCCACTGATCCTAATATGGAATGCAGCAGGAAACCCATGATTTCCTGACACTCGGCAAGCTGGAGGAAGCAAGGGGAAACTCCATTAAAAAGCTCAGCCTTCCTCCATGTTAGATGTGAAGTGGAAAATGGGGACGATTTAGCAAAATTCCACCGTGTCTTCAGCCGGGGTGGAGAAGCAGGAGAGCAGAGTGAAACCCTCAAGCTGTTGAAATTCCCAGACTGCCAGGAAGCCCGAGAATTTGGTGAAAATGAGGGTTTCTTAACTCAAACTGATAGGGAAAAGGAACAGACCCTTTTACAAATTCTCCCAAGTGTGTGTTACCTTTCTTTACCAGTATGGTAAGCAAGAGGGCATATGCCAGCTGCCTCGGACGAGTCTGTACCATCCCAGGGACTCAAAGTAAGGCAGAGTGATCTGGAGCCTGCTGCTCGCTTCCCGCCGCTTCATGGGCTTCGGGAGAAGCAGGAGAAGCAACAGCAGCAGCACAGTGAGAGCAGCTGGAGCCGCAAGAATGAACTGCAAGGAGGGAAATGACAGCAACTGTGGCTGTGGGGGCAACGAGGAGAAGAAGATGCTGAAGTGCGTGGTGGTGGGGGACGGTGCTGTGGGGAAGACCTGTCTGCTGATGAGCTACGCCAACGACGCCTTCCCAGAGGAGTACGTGCCCACTGTGTTTGACCACTATGCAGGTAAGAAAAGGTGGAATCTGGCCCTGCAAATGGGTGAATGGTGCGGGAGGCGACACCCCAACTTCAGAGGGGCCTGGCTTCTTTCCAATATCAGTTTGGGGTGTGGGCCTGGCAGTAGCATAACATACAACCAAGGACTTTGCTGGAATTGTTAGAACATTTGTACATCAATTTGTATTGTAACACTTTTTTTTTTTTTTTTGCTTTTAAATCAAGTGAATAACACTGGGGACATTTCCTGAACTACCCTCTAGGCTTTAGGACCAGAGATTTTATTCAACATTTGCCCGAAGATTCATCACCTTTTTATTGTGAACATTTTAAAATGTAATGTAATTACATCACAATTCTTTTTTACAAAAAAAAAAAATCACCACTAACCACACAAATGGTGAAAGAAGTGTTCTTGCCACTTTTCATATATTCATCTCATGTCATCTGTAAATGAAAATTCTAAGATTAATAAACAGTGGAACTCATTTTTTCTATACAAATTAGTGCTGTATTACTATACTTTTATTTTCCTGGAGTTGTAGATGGAGGGAAAAGTATTACAAAGTTTTAAATATCTGTTAGGTAATCTATATCTTGAATTAAAAGAAACATCTTAAACTGATATGTCTTTAAAAGTAAAAATAAGGATAAAAGTAAAATTTGAATCATTTTAAAGTATGTGCCGTAAGGAAAAAGTTGGGCAGGAAATATTTTAAAGCATGAAAGTTAAGATAGTGTAGTCACAACTTAATTCTTTCAGTTATATTTGTGGATGTGCTTGTCAGTGTGATAGCTTATCCCAATTTTTCCATTTTGACTCTCACTTTTTTCCTTAATTTCCAAAATAAATCTTACTAAGTTTCTCAAGAACAAGTTCATGAAATTCTTCAAGTTTACCCTAGCCTAGATTTTATAACTTTTTTGAACATAGTGATCAGCTTGGTAAGTGATCAAAGATTTGAGATTTTATAAGAGGAAAATTTCTCTCCCTTCCACCTTGGCTTTGGGTCGGGTTCAGCGAGGGGAAATGGCCCACAGGAAACCTGTGTGAGTGTTGGCTTTGCTGTGTGGCCACAGAAGATCCTCTTTCTGTAGGAAGTAGCTTCTTTTCCAGAGCTAAACAATCACCTAAGTCCCCTCCTCCTCCTGCATTTACTTGATTTATGACAGTATTACACAGCAGAGAGAGAGAGAACCACAGTAAAAACAGTATCCATTTCCCAGGGTTTTCTATATTTGTAGACATTAAGAACAGGTTTGAATGCTGGCTCCCTTAAGCTTTTCTGAAAATATAATGACTCTGCCCAGGAAAGAAAATTTTATTGAGAACGGAATAAAGGGAAGAACAGGTAGACTTTCACCTCGAGGGAAAACACTAAGTATACAATCAGGGGGTCTGCAGTTTAAGAAAGTTGCTGGGGTACTAGAGCTGTGAACATCTTCGCCAAAGCTGTCTATTCTGCACCCTCTTTCTGGCTGGAAAGGGAAATTGGCTGGGACCTAATTTCAAAATTTTTAGATCAAAGGTGGAACCCAAAATCTACGAAAGGGAGAGATTTCAAGTGCTTTGAAAATTATGCCTCCCATCCCCATCTACTGGGTGAACCAATTATAGTGTAGTGTCAGGAAGAAAGAGGATAAAACCATCTTTGGAGATAAAGTTAGCCTATAAAAAAAATACCACTAGATTCCACTAGGATCAAATTATTTTATATTTCAATTGTGTACATACTTACTGTTATTTGAGCATCAAAGCATCTTAAAGATTTTGGCTATTCTATGATTTTAGCTCTCAAGAAATCACAGCTACTGAACCCGAAGCAATACTTTGCACATAGTAGGCATTCACAAACATTGCCGCTTTGATTTACACTCTGTACCTTTTTAAGTACACAATCATCTCATGTGCTTTCAGTTAGGTTATAGACGAAATGAAGACACGAGACACAGGAGTCTAGGATCGTAATGAAGTGGACATTTCCATTAGTGGAGGGATCTTCTCCATCAGAAAGACTCTAACTCCTTTTACCACCACCCTCCCCATGTATGAGCTGACCGAAGCTAAAACTTTACACAGTCACATGAGAATCTCCAATCAGTTGTAAAAGAACTAACACTCGCTTCTCCATGTAGAGAAGTACCCAGTATCCAGTCCCTGGGCCCCACTGGCCCATTCTGAAATGACGACCTGCAACTGGTTTCCCGAGTCTTTAGAAAATTGCAGTTGAAGTCAAAGAGAGCCTATCTCTTGAAAAAAGATTTTTCTCTAATAGTTGCCCATCCCAGGAAGGTAGAGAAATAATAGTAAGGATAGAAGTACTACATACTGCTCAAGATGGTGAGCTCTGAAGCCAGACGGCCCAGTTCTAATACTGGCTCTGCCGTTGCTGTGTAGCCTTGAGCAAGTTACTTAAGCTTTCTGTGCGTCAGCTATCACAAATGAAAAAACGGGACAATAGAGGTATTAGGATTGTTTGTGAGAATAAAATAAATTTATACATGTAGTTCTTAAAACAGTGCCTTACACACAATAAGTGTTAGGTACACAGTAGCTATTCTTATTAAAATAAGATCTCTACACTTGCACACAGCTATGAAAGGGGATTAAAATGTAATTAAAATACAAAGAATACAACAAGGAAAAATATAATCCCAAGAGTATTCTCCAAATGGAGCAGGGTGTGATAGAGTGTGTGTATTGTCCTTATAATATAGGAACCATGTGTATTGATACTTGATAAATATGGTATATTAAAAATTGATAACTATGTCTACATGGAGTAATAGTAGTGGGATATTCACTTGGAAGAGGAACTATTATTTTTGCATAAATGATTGTAGAAAAATCAACAATCAGTAGATTTTTTTTGTTTTATGAATCTTAGCTATTTTTCCTTCCTCCCACCTACCAGAATCCAAAAGTGCACCTCCTCTATGTAGCTCTCCTTGACTCCCCAAGGAGAATTCTTTGCTCCATCTTTAACCCATCTCCAGATATGTGTTACCATTTTTAGAACACTCTTCCACCATTGTACAGCAATTCGTCTGTTTCCATCTTTTCCCACTCCCACTGTGCTGGGAGCTCGTGAGGAAACGGTCATGTCTTGCCAAATCCAGTGTTCAATTCTCACCTTACTTGATCTCTCAGAGACTTTTCTTATGGTTTATTGCTATCCTTCTTGAAACACATTCTTCACTTGGTTTCCAGGACACCGCATTCTCCTGGTTTTTATTTCCCTCACAGGTAAATCTCTCTCCATCTCCTCTGCTGCCTTCTCCATCTCTACCCAACCACTGAATGTTGGCATACCTCAGTCCTCAGCCCCATGATCCTCTTCTCTAGTTACGCTCAGGCCCTGGTTGATTGTATCTAGTCTCATGACTTTATATATTACTTATACGTTGACAACTCCCAAATTTATATCTTTACCCCCCAATACCTGCCTGAAACCCAGACTCATATATCTGTCCATTTGGATATCTAATAGGCATCTCAATCTTAACCTGTCCAAAGCAGAGCTTTTTAATTGCCCCAATCTACTCCTCCTCTAGTCTTCTCCATAGAAGTATGTAACCACTATCTTCTACCCAGTTGCTCAGAACAAAAACTGGTATTATCCTGAACTGCTTTCTTCCTTGGACGATACACCTCTCCCTCTCCATTCAAACCGTTAGTGCCTATCCTTTCCTACTACCAATCTGCTCAACATTAAAAATACATCTCAAATCTGATCACATCTCACCACCTCCATTCCCTTCACACTTGTCCAAGCCACCATCCCCTCCCATCCAGACTGCTGTAATTGCCTCTCAATTCCCTGTTTCCTATCTTGCCCCATGTAGTCCAGTTCTTCACACAGCTGGCAGAGGGACTATCCACAGCCCCAAATCCACCAATTGCTTCCCCTCACACTAAGACTCCACCATTTATCATGCTTTATGAGGCACTCCATTGCTCGGTCCCTGTTAGCTCTCCAACTTCATCTCCTAACACTCTTCTCTTCAGTATTTCTGCTCCAGCTACACCAGCCATCTCGCTATTCCTCAAACACACCACACACCTTCCTTCCTTAAAGACTTTGCACTTGCTCTTCCACCAGCCTGACACTATTCCCCCAGATCCTCCTCTCCTTCAATTGACCACCTTATTTAAGATATTCACACACACAAACAAACACACATGCACACAGAGTTACATTTTTATTCTGCTACATCTTTCTTTATAACATTTAACACTACCTGACATTATACTTATATCTATTTGCTTACCATTTTTATCCCATACTGGAATGTAAACTCCAGGAAGTCAAGGACTTTGTCTTAGTCACTGCTCTATCCCAAGCTTCTAAAACAGAGCCCAACACATAGTAGACAATCAATAGACAGTCATTGAATAAGTGAACTAGCATGTCTTAATCGTCTTCCTCCCTCTAGTACTTAGGTAATTCCTGGTCCATTAAAAGTGAGGAATAAATGAACAAATTACTGGTTCAATAGATATCTCTTCAGGAATAAACATATAAAAATATTTATTAAATTTATTATACTTTTGAACTATTTTGTTCACACTTTAAATATCATTTTATCTCTACTGAAATTGTAATACAGCATTGAATTTTCTTGACCTAATTGGCCAATGTCACGTCTATTGAATAATGTAAGTCTACAGTTTGTAAATTTTATTTGTGAACAGATGGGATGTACTCAAATTGCTCCATTTGCATTATATTCAAAAACCTACCTAAATCTTGGGTGGCCCACTCAAACACTTTTAGTTCTTATATAAAAAGTATATTCCAAAGCAACCCCAAGATCAACTAAGGGCTAGGGCTAAAAATTGAGGGCAGTGGGATGAAGGTAGAAAAAGTCACTCATGCCTTTTCCAAGTGTGCCTAAGAAGCATCCCTGGGCCCTGCTTCCTACTTCCTTCCAGGTTGACTCAAGTTGTCCTAACAACCTTTAGAGTTTTCCCCACTTACCGTGGAACAACCACATTTCTTCTCCCATCCTATCTTTGTTGCTGTTCTTCTTATTGAGGAAGATTGTCCCTGAGCTAACATCTGTGGCAATCTTCCTCTATGTCGTATGTGGGACGCCACCACAGCATGGCTGCTGATAGGTGGTGTAGGTTCGTGCCCAGGATCCGAACCCTGGCCACCAAAACAGAGCATGCTGAACTTAACCACTAGGCCATGGGGCTGGCCCTCCCATCCTGTCTTTATCTTATCTTTAGCTTTGAGTTTTGCAGCAGGCCTCTCACTAGTAAAGTATTATCAGTTAATGTTTCAAATGACATAAGGATAACACTTCCATTTTGAGTTTGGTTAGACTGTATTTGAATTAGATTATATCTGTGGTTGTATGATTATGTGCATGGGCATGTAAAATTAGCCCATTCAAGTGGAAACCTGTGTGTAATATACCTCATTCTCCATACCTCATACCTCCGTTTTTTATTCTATCACCCATCCCTCCTAGAGTTTGTCAAAAACCACCTGTGTTTGGAAATTCATTTTAAGTCACTATTTTCAAACTCAGGCTGCCTGTGCAGGAAATTAACACAATTCATGGAAAGGGGGAAAAAATCTAGTTGTTCTGTCAGCAAAGTGAGATGTAAAAGGAACTTGTTTTCACAGAGAGCTGAAAGACAGTTCTAACTTTTTCCACTTAGTTGAATGGTGATCAGCTCAAAGTAGACTCCAACACAATGTTAATAGCAAGAGCAAGGGAGGAAACTAGGTCCAATCCACAGGGGAAAATAACGTAAAAAATAAAGAGTGCATAAAAAAAAAAAACCCAGGCCTGTAAAGAGTTGGGACATAGTTTTGCCCGTTTGGGAATATTTACTCAGGAGTTTCTCTTTTGCTCTTTCTGAAGACACTTGAGAGTCCCCAGAGAATGGATGAGATTCTTTTTTTGTAAGCCAAACAGAAACCTAAAGCAACTCTCATGGGACTATGAAATAAATCATTAGGTTTTCAACTTTAGACAAAAATATAAAAGAAGTTTGTGGAAGAAGAGACAAGAATGGGCCAGTTGAATCACTCACTCTGCTCCTTCTAAAAGCAACCATGCTCAAAAGCCCCAAGTCTCATAGGTATCCAACCCCCGATATCTCTTTTTGAGGCAGTGTAATGTGTGTCTGAAGCTTTTTCTGGACTCTTGGAGGCCACACAAAAGGTGCAGTGACAGGAATTATACAGATAGTTACTTCCACGTTCTACATTGTGATGCTTATGGGAGCAAGTACATTCAGAGGCATTGGGAGTGGAAATCACACTCCAAAACCCAAAGCATACTGCAGAGATGATAAAATGTGAGCTGCGTCTCTTAGGAGTAGGAAAGAACAACAAGAAAATTAAGTATCTGTGACAGAGTGACCCAAGAAAGCCATGCTCCCAGGACTGGAAACCGCATCTGCAGTTCATAATCCTCCTGCATTCCAGCTTTAGCTGGTGACAAACCAAGCACTGTGACCAACGGAGGCTTCCGTGGACAGGGTCCCTGTGATCAAGACTTTTAGTTCCACGCAGCCTGGCTCCCTTCACTGTCCAGGCTAGAAAATGCTTCATAAATTTTACTACCTAACTGCCCATTGAGGTTGGGCTTCAGGTAAACAATATTTTATTTCTGAGACAGCTTTTTCAAAATCTGCTCTCTCTCTCTTCTTGTGGGGCAGTTAGCAAATTTGGCTCAGAAATGGTTCAGCACATTGGACGTCTATGTTTTGGGATATAGTTGGCTTATTCTACAAAGGCAGCATGAAGGTGAGCGAAACATAAGGCCTCTCAGGAAAGGACAGGTAAGAAAATTCAACAGAAAGTGTCTCCCTCAATCCTGAACACCGATCGTAAGGGTCTATGGAGGCCCTACTCTCTGTATAACAAAACAGGTTCTGATAAGGCTGAAAACTTAGTTTGCCACAAACAAAGATCCATGCCACCACTTGGGTTAGTTAATAGAATCCAAACAGTAATTTTCTGGGTGTAAGGCAGTCAGGATAAATTCCATCAAGAATTCAACAGGGACCAACCGTGAGTCACAAAGTGGCCTGGCATCATTCCTGAATACTTTCAAGTCTACCAATTTTTTGGATGTGCCCAATTTTCAGGAAACAAAAGGTGCTGATTCATGTGGATTCACCCAGCATTTTATCTGGGTTCACAACACAGCCTTTATTTATGGTGTTCTCCATTCCCGATCTCAGGATGAAATCCATTATGGCCACATGTGATCCTACAAGCAATGTGGTAGTATTAATTATGAAACTCAAATGCCACTAGAATTTGCATTAACACAAATAGCAACAGCTATTCACTGCATAGTCCTTGCTATGATTCACGCATATATGAAATGTTTTCATACATTGATTCATTGCCTCCTCACAATGATCTTATGAGCTGTTATTATTTTCCCAGGTCAAGGCACAAAGATATTCTCCAATTTGCCCAAGTAATTCCTATAATTGAGTGAGTGGAAGTCATGAAACAGTAAGCAATGTAAGTGTATAGGTTTATAACTAATAACATTAATCAAACAGCTGCTGTTAGTCAGGGTATGCTAGCCTGCTATAACAAACAGACCCACACATGTAAGGGATAAACATATTGGCAGGTGTTTCTTGCTACTGTCATGGTCCTGGGCAGGTACTCAAGTCAGTGGGGCTGCTTTCCTCCACGTGGCCATTTAGGGACCAGGGTTCTTTCCATCTTGTGTCTCTGCCATCAACTAAGATCTCATAGTCATTTGCATCCAAACAATCTAATGAGAAAGAACGTGGAGAAATTTGAATGTAAAGTTTTGTGCTCTAGGCCTGGAAGTGACAGATGTCATTGCCAGTCACACTCCATAGGGTAAAACTTAGTCACAAGGCCACACTTCACTCTAAGAGAGGCTAGAAAATAAAGTACACCTACTTTCCCCAAGGAGGGAAGAATGGATTTTCATAGAAACTAGCCATCTCTGCCTGCATCACACTTTCCAGCCACCAAATATCCTGGCACACTTTTTCCCACATGTAAAACAAGCCCACCCTTTTCCCAAGAGGACTGCTAAGAGTCCCATTCTGTCACTACACCAGGTCAAAGTCCAGAGTCTACAGGTGATTCACGGTCCTTTCCATTTGATGGAGATGTAACTCCTTGTGGTTCAATAGATGATTCGTTATCTACCCATATACAAAATCACCCCTTAGACTGTGGTAGCACAGGGATGGGATAACCAAAATATTCAAACCTCTTTCAGAAAAGGGAAGAATGGAAGACACATAGCAATAATAGAATCCTGATGGCAAACACTGGGAAGACCCCCTGCCCAGGCAGGGTCGGGGAAGTTTCTTGAATTGACTCTGATGCTATTCTCTAGGAGGAGTTCTTTCGCCCCTTATTCTCAACTTTCCCTGGCTCGGGTCTTCGAGAGGTCCTTCTTCCTCGTCCATTATCCCCCATGACACACATCTGAACTGGGCCTTAGCGGGTATCTGTTTTTTGTAGGCTGCACAACTTTCATAGCCTCTTCTAGCTTGTGCAATTTGGGGGACTCAAGCGTTGTTTTACAGTCATAAGCATATTTAGTCCAAGTTTGGAGTTTCTTTGGAAATACACCTCTCTCAAAAACTTACCAAGTTTCTGGTAAATTCCATTCCAGTATCCACATCCAAGGCCAAAGTGTGTCTTCCTTAGACATACTTCTTAAACATACTTTATTTGTCTGCTTCCTCTAGCCAACGCCTTTTACTCTCAAATTAGCAACAGCTACCTAGAAGTCACGTGAAGCCGTAGGCTTAGATGGGAGGGCAACACCCTAGATTTTATCTTTGACACAGGGACGACTCCCTGTTTAGACAGAGGAATGGACATTTGTTGCTCAAATTCTTTTTTAATTGTATCTTCTATTTATGGAATCCAAAAATAATCAATATCCTGACACTATAAGGCCGTTAATATCTGTGTGCTATCAGTCTCTACTTAAGAAACAACCAATTCAGCTCTTCTCTTCTTGTAGCGCCTTGTTAAATACAGTAACAGTTAATGTACACTAACATTCTGGCTTTTCTCAATCTTTTTTTTGAGTGCTAGAGATTCAGTAGGACATAGGTTTACCTTCCAAGTTTCACAGACAATAGTTTTACAAAATGTTTTGCCATAGAATAAGATAGATCTTTGTCTTTCTAGCCTGTTCTGTTCTCTTATCACCTGCCATTTAATGGCTACGCCAATAGCACACTTTTTTTAGGTTTTTGAATCATGGCGCCACACTAGATAGGCTAGGATGCTGTAACAAACAGACTCAAATATACAATGATTGAGACCATTAGAATTCTATTTCTTGCTCATATAACAGAGCTGGGCAAGTGTTCAGGTTGGTGAGATGGTTCTGCTCCATGTAGTCGTTCAAGGATCTACTTTGTTCCATCTTGTTACTCTGCTATTGCGTACAGCTTTGTAATGCTCTACTAGACAGCGGAAGAGGAAAGAATATGGAGGAGTTAGGGCAAAGGGGTGGTGTGGGTCAGGTCCACAAGTGGCATCTATTCACATTTCATTGGAGAGAATTTAGATCCTAGGCCACGCACAATTGTAAGAAAGGTTAGCTGTATAACCAAAGAAATGGTGAACAGATTTTAATGGACATTTAGTAAATGTCACCACAATTACTAAGTTGAAATTTCTTATAACAAATACGATAGACCCATAAACCATATAAATTGCCCTAAGTACTATATTTAATTAGGTGTTTAGTCAACTACATTCAACTACAAATGACGCACTTGTATTTCCCAAATTTGCCTGGTCATCAGAAAAACCTGCTTGTTAAAAATGCAGATTCTTTGGTCCATGCCAAGGCTGCTATACCAGACCCACTAAGAGAAAGAGCTGTAAACATAAATTTCAACAAGAATCCTAGGCATTTCTTCTTAGGTGGAACCTATCAAATTGCCATTTTGTAGTTGAAAACCATTTGGATACCATAAGTTCATATAGTGGTCCATCTAATATAATTTAGTAAGTTCAGAAACTTTTTTTAATGTTATGAAGATGCCTATAAATCAAGTAAAGAGGAACAATTTTGTAGTCAACCATCAATCAATGAAAAGGAATTTAAAAATAGATCGTGGCCGGCGGCACTTAAGTTCGCACGTTCAGCTTCAGTGGCCAGGGTTCGCTGGTTCGGATCTGGGGTGTGGACATGGCACCGCTTGGCAAGCCATGCTGTGGTAGGCGTCCCACATATAAAGTAGAGGAAGATGGGTAGGGATGTTAGCTCAGGGCCAGTCTTCCTCAGCAAAAAGAGGAGGATTGGCAGCAGTTAGCTCAGGGCTAATCTTCCTCAAAAAATAAAAATAAATAAATAAAAATAGATATATGTATAAATCACTTCTTGACTTGGTAATTTCTAACAGGGGGAATTATGTAAAACAGAAGAGACCTTTAAAACCTGTTGGAGGCAGCTAGCAAATTCCTAAATGAGGAACCAGAGCACCCTCAAAAAAGATCTGCTCCCATGGCTGGGATGTAGAGAGACTCTGGAAGGAAGAGCACACTCAATGCTGAGAATCAGAAAGTGTTGGGAGAGGGTTGGTGTGAGGTGGGTTGAGAAGCCTCAGAGACTCAGAATGCAGATAAGGGGGATTGTAACACAAAGCAGAAAAGAGCGCACAGGGTAACAGGGGCACCCAGCACTGGCGGCTGGGGGAAAAGCTGCGTAAATGTGAACCACCGTTTGCTGAGCCCGCTGTCTGTAAAACAATCATCAGCACGACTGTAAGACCTTTAGAGGGGTCACTGAGGGAAATTAGAGAACACCTACTCTCATGGGAAGAAGCAAAGAAGTCCTAACAAACAGGAAGGAGCCTGGAATCCTCAGGGCGGTTTTGGTGCGGCTCTGTCTTGGACACTATTACTGCTCTTCCATATCCACCCAGCCCTACGGTTATGAAATGAACATAAACATCTGTTTCCCCTCTGCAAATCCTTCTGTTCTTCTTCATGCTTTGACCTAGCATTTGGGGAAAAGGAAGAAAAAACAAAAATGGAAAGTCTCCTGAAATTCAATTTCTCAGAGTCCAAAAAACCTTTTACTTGGGATAGAATCTGATTCCTGAAAGAAATAGCATGTAAATCCCGGGAGAGGCAGAAATTTTGTAACTGAGACTCAGGCCCCCTGATCTGGACAACTGATTGACAAGCTCTCCTGCTAGTGGAGACCAAGCCTTCCTTTGGAGTCTCTCCAGCTGTTTTAATACAAATTAGTAAATCAGGCCTCAGAATGTGATTCCACTTACCAACAAGAGAGAAACAATGCTCCGTGTGGCCTGAACATGATGAACGAGATTGCTTCCTGCTCTTTTTACCATAATTTCTATGGTTTATTAATAAAACTAGCAATTAGCTAATATTAATTAGCTAAGTATTTAATATGTATCTAACCCTATGTCACCTTTGCTATCTTCTTTGAGCCTCACATTATCTCTAAGTAGTAAGTATCTTCATTTCATAGACAAGAAATCTGAAACTCAGGGGAGTAACTTGTCCTCTGTCACAGGGCTAGTAAGTGGCTGAACTGGGATACAAACCTCTCAGCTTAAATGTTACCTCCACGGTGAGGCCAGAACACCCTGACTTAATTGGGCTCCCTTTCAAAACCTGTCTGTTTCCTCTATAGTTATTGTCTAATTTGTTTAGTTATTCATTGCTCGTCTCCCCCTGGAATGTACACTTCATGAAGGCAGCTTCTTTCTGTCTTGTTTACTTTCATGCTCCCAATACCTGGAGTGAGCCTACAACACAATATATACCCAGAAATGTCTATTGAATGACTGAATGAATAAATAGTTGAATGAACGAATGACATCCGCAAGTCTCGCCATCTTAACCACTGCACTGCACTGGAGTCCACACCCTGGGTGAACAGTCGGGATAGTTTTCTTTGTTCAGGTTTCATCCTCTCACATACTGAAAGAATATGTCCTAAGCATGGTAAGCTTACATTCAGAAATAGTGTATTGGCTTTGTTTAAAACTTGTAAAACAGTTTTATTTTTCAAGGAAAGAAATTCCGAAAGGTTTTGCTTCCAAATTTCAAACTTGTGAGTTCTGAGTGACTTAACTAGGAAAAAGGGTTTCCCTAATTATATTAAGGATTGCTGTTATATCTCGGTTTTTGGATGCTATATACTAGAGGCAAAAAGAAAAATTTAATTTCTTAAAGTATGTACTGTATAAGTTTTTTCCAAATAATGAGACTAGTTAAGAGGAAAAACAGTAAGTCAATAATCTCCTTAATGCATACCAGGTGTAATCTCCTAAGAATTATGAATCATGTTTCTAAAACACAACCATTCATTTACTAGAAAGTGTACTAATTTTCAGCTGATATGCTTGTAAGAAATGCAATGAACACATCATACATATTAATAATGGGGCACTTTATACTTATCAAAGTAAGAGTATTGGAAGGAAAATGGCTATGATCTCTCTCCTCTAGATTCTTCTCTGCTCATATTGGATGATCTTGTGCTGTGAGCCCTAAATGCTTCTTTCCACAGTTAAAATGAATTTCATATGACATTTGCAATAGTTCGAGCTGGTAAATAAAAGCCTTAGGAATTTTCAATAGTAAATGTGTTTTTGACCAAATTTTTCAAAAGAGGCAGAGTGAATATTAAATCTTAAATGTCAATATTCAGCACAAACTTTGCGGTAGCGGTTTTACTCTGTTCATTTCATTCGTGTACCCTCCTATTAACTCTCCATACCAACATAAACTCCCTTTTGGAGAAACTGAATCTATCGGGCTGCCCATCAAATCCATTCACTCAAGTTCAGCAAAGATGGAGAAATTCTCATTATCATCCTCAGAATAATGGCTCAATGTATTTGCAGACCAAAGAAATTTTCATCCTTGACATCCTCAAACAATACACTCAGATCTTTCCAACTCCCTTCATAGATATTTGACCTATTCTTTCCCTGTTTCTAGTGGGTAGCTTCTCATGAATTCACTTCAAGTCAATCATGAACAACTCACATTTCAAATCCATAGCCAGTACACAGCAACTTCAGTAATTTTTTGGTAGGAAGGGGTATCTCGTCAATATTGTTAGGTGCAGTCCTAACACGATGTAGAAGTCTAGACTAAATAATCTTTTAGATCATCTCTATCTTTTTGTGGTATATTTTCCCTTGTTATTAGGGAGATAATATATCCTTAAATTGACAGATTTTTGCTGTTATAGGTCCCTGTGGTTACCACAGTTCACTGTGTCTTACAGTACTGAATACTCTACCATTGTAACAGATATGCTCGTCTTACCAGGATTTAGTATGTAGTAGATTACACATCATCCTGAGTGATTTTTATGTTTCATTCACCTTCTACCAGTTAACACATTAAAAGCTTCTTAAAGGTAGTCCACATCAGCCAAACATCCTATTTCGCATCCTCACCAATTACCACAGATTGAATCCAGTTTCACAAAAGACATTCTATTCCAGGGTAACCTAGAATTCAGGGGATTTTCCTGCTCACAGGAAGAAATCTTAGGCTCCAAGCTATAATCAAACCCCAAAGTACCTACAAGAAATCATGAGTTATTTTGGACACTACTACATCATCATCTAACCTTAAGGATAGTAATTTACACAGTATAAAGAAATTACTTTATATTGTGTCTGTTTATATATTTGGGTGCTAGAGCGATTTCCAAAATTTCAACTGATATCCAAGGGTTAGAGCTTACCGTGGTGCAGAAGGAGTGAAAGTAGGTCAGCAACATAGATTAAAAGATGCAAAGCTTTCAAAGCATCCGCACAACATTTGGAAAAACACATTTTATTTACCTTCAATGTCACAGGGAGCTGGTAAATCCATCATAGTTTTCCTATCTGATATTATCACTGCCTCAGCATTTCTATCTTTTACTGTCTCTAGAAGCCTGTTCCCTGTGAACTGAGGAAGAGAATTTCTATTCTACTGACAGAGACACTTAGCTCCACTTTTATAGCCAATATCTGATTACTCCCACAAACCCTGCAATTAAAGCTAAGAGAAAAAGAGCACCAAGTAAAGCAATTTGAGAGTGAGAAGGATCTGCCCACAGAATGATCCATTTGTCCATCAAAAACTTTTGGCATTTTTCTATTTTTGTGTAAATGATATGAAAGATGACATGAGTGGAGCCATATTAAAATAGAGCCAGAGCAGCCATTTAAAGGAAGGGCCTTGCACATCTTGTTTTCTTTATCTTCCAAAATGCATCAAACCACCAAAATTCAAAGAAGTCAGTAAGAACAAGAACACCCTGTCTGTTAGGACTGATGAAATTGGACCTCACTAATGACCAAATCTCTAACCAATCAATGAAGCGCAAGTCTAGCCTTTTGCCTGATGACCAAATGTCAAGCCACTTTATGAAATATAAACCCAGCCTTACCTCATCTAGCATCAATGGACTCTTCTTTAGTAGAACTCAGCTCATCTTTCTCTCGTTCACCCATAAAAGTTCTGAGCCCCTCCCCTGTAATCTGGACACTATTTGGGTTTCTGCCTGAATCTGTGCTCCCTGAATTGCAATTCTTTGATCCCAAATAAATATTTTAACTGGCTTCTGTTTTTGTAAGGTGACAACAAACACCAACAACCTTTAAACAAGGTAAATGAAAATGGTGACTTCAAAGGATTTAATGAATGTTTTTCCCTTTGCATGGTTCTTAAAATCTACTATTGAAAGATTTATGACATACTCACGAAAGAGCATCATAAAAATTGTTTTGTTCTTATTTAGTCTTTTCATGTTCTCCTACTTTTTTAAAGGATCCTAAACTTTCTTCCGTACGTACGTTAAGAGTTTTCCTCTCCACTGAAGCACCTCTATCTGGTGAATCTACATGAAAAGGAAAGCACATCTCCTAAGAGAGAGGCAGTGTATATTAACTTGACAAGCAGCTCCTGAGAAGCCAAATTTCATGCTAATGCTATTTAAATTTTATCTTTTATTAAGGAAAAAATGGTTAAGAAACATTTTAATGGATATGTGAGAATGATAGAAATTCAGTTATGGAAATTACTCTGTGATACAAGAGGAATGAGGAAGGAATGTATGTATCTTCCTTGGTGAATTAACCGGTTATTCAGAAGGAATAATGTAAGTCTACCCCTGAACAATGTCTACCAAATCTATGGAAAGAGAAAATTAAGTAAAATTTTTCTCTGTGATTCTTCAAGGACAAGGTCCTTTCAGCCCCAAATCCTTGGTATTTTTTCCACTAGGATCCATTAGGATCCTTTCTTCAGTACAGACAGTGGTCCTCCTTTATCACTCCCCAAATTTCTGCTTTTTTCTCATTTTAACATCAAGTCTCAGAAACAACAAGATTCTTGTATTCTGGGGATGAAGACAAGCACAGGAAATCGCTGGTCTCTGGAATCCCCAACCACGTAGCTCCATCTCACTCCCCAAAGGGAGGCACTGTTTAAAAGCAGCATCTGCTGGAGTCCTGTTCCATTAAATCAGAGTAGGTACATAAGGTGAGAGAGATGGATGATCTTAGAAAAGATCCAAGTCTTCCCTGAATTATAAAAGACTGTGGTTTTAACTTGACTTCCCAAACTCCTTCCTCCTTCCTGCACACGTCACTCAATGGCTAAAGATATAGAAATTTAAAGGGCAGAGCTGGAATTTTTTATTAAAGAATCTGGCATTATGCCCTATCTCTAAATATCTATATTGTTGTGCTCTGTCTCTTGAGGCAATAAGATGCCCCAAGCTTTCCTTCTCTGTTGTCTCTCAGCTGTGTGAATACCCACCTTAAAATAGATGCTCTTATCCCCTCTGCCAGGCTGCTTCTTCTAATGAGGCATGGCTCCTTCCCCCAATCACACATGGGGAGAAGGAGCACTGAGTAATAAATGCTGATTATCTTTCTGACACCAGAGAATGGTGATAAAAGATATAGCCCTTTTCCAGCGTCAGGAGCACAATGGATGCCCTAGTGATGAAAATTGCATTATACATCTCCATGGACACACCCAAGAAGATCGTCTTAAACTACAGAACGAGTGATTTAGGTTAGACAGGTTTAAATGTGACATTGCTGTACAATTTCCAAACTGGTTTTGGCATCTTCCCCTTCAAAGGATCTAAGATGATTTCAGTGTGAATGGACCCACTTCTTAATGGGAGCAGCCTGGTATTGTGTTGGGTCTGAATGTCAAGAGAACAAAGGCAAAATAACGCAACTTCTTCAAAAGGCATTTTGTTATTCCTTGGTCTCCTCCCCTCTGTGTATCTGGGGAACACAAAGGAACACTAGGAAGAAGAGAAGGAAGAGCATAGAATAGTACCTCCTGCTCTACGCTCACCTTTCATCGTTGAATGACAAGTGACAAGAACCAAGAACGAATAAGAGACGAATTTGGGGCTTGGGGGCAGATGAGTGGAACTTAGGTTTGCTTCTTACTGAATTTAGAGCTGAAAGCCATTTGTGAAAGTGTTCCATCTTGAAAGGACTTTCCCCAAATTTTATCCATACTGTTGAGTACAGCTGAAAAGTAGGAAATTACGGCTAGCCATCTGGAATATTGATTCTAGCAGGACCTGGTCTAAGGAAGCGATCCTATGGTCCTCTCCGTCTCTAGGGCCCCACCCATCCTCTCCACACTGAACTTCCAGCATTGACAGACGGCTCTTCCTTAGTGTTACAGATCTCTTTTCTCACCTCCATCCAGGTTCTGCATTTATGCATGACATTTTTAACCATTGCCCTACTCTGCCATCGTCCTAGGTGATCCGCAGAGGTGCAGAGAAGAGAGGAGCGACACATCCAGTGAGTTGGTTATTGCCCAATAGCCTCCTTCTATCACCCCAGATCTGTGTCTGGAGGTTACTGTCTGCAGAGTTTCATGGGAAAGTCATGAAATATTCATAAAAGCTAACTTCATACCTATTTTATCAGATAAGTGCTGCCAGCAATGTTTTCAATACGAGCTTTCCAACCTTAAATTTCATGGACACCTCTGGAAGACTGAAATAAGTGCAATCCGACACATTGTTGATCCTACCTCCGTGTGTGTGAGAGACGGAAACCCCAACTCTCTTGGTAGAAAAAGAAGGACATATATTAATATACTCCTCAGGTATTGCCCTTACACAACTCTGCTTTTCCAGGTTAGGATTCAGTCTCATCCCCACAAAATGACTTCAAAATGTTCTGTTCGTTTAAAAAAAAAAAAAAAAGATGGTATTATCCATAAAAGCTCTTTAAAAGTTTCTATAGTCTCATTTCATAGTCCAACTTTACTCTACCCTGAGAGCCTCTAAAAACTTCTTGTTGAGCCAGTTTATCAACACTGTCATTCTCTCTAACATGTAATTCTGCATGGAAACCAGGTTCTCAGAAGTAAGCTGTCTTCTTGATAACACAGTGTTGTAGGGGTTCCCAGGCTACTAATCTGTATTAGGCAAACATCCCCAAGGAATCACAAATTATATAATGTAAATGAAAGCATCTTCATGCTGGAAAACACTATCAAATGTTCTTGTTTCTTATTAGTAATAAATCACTTTATTTATTAAATGTTCTACGAGTATAGAATGACATAAGATGTAATTAGCCGCAAGGTTCAGCAAAAGCATAAAACTCAGCAAAAGCATAAAACCAAACACATCCTCTTTCCCCGGGACTGCATCTCTAAGAATGCGGTTAATCTGTTTTGTTCCCTCACACATGCATAAGCGATATGGATGTGTGAGAGCCAGAAACAGGGCTCAGAACCGGAGGTCGCTTCTTCGTGTGCTGTAACTCGTGCACACAGCCTGCTTGTTCCTTTTATGGGTGGAAATGCCTCAGAACTGTTGGCATGATCTCAGCAGCAGGTGTGGGGAGGGCGTAGAAGGGTCTCCACAGTCCAGATCACCCAGCTGCAGTACCAGAAGAATCCTTTCTAACCAAGCATGTAAATCCATTTTTATGACCTTAAAAAGACTCACAATAAGAACATTTGGATATTAAAACACTCTGTTCCAAAGACATAATTGTATTTGTACTGTTTACTGTTGATGGCATACCTCAAACAATTTATTCCCTAGTGAAAAATCCAGGCCTACCTTATACCAAATTCTCAGAGTAGTTGATAAGTGCAAGTAGTTCCCATGAGGCCAGATCCAGAAGTTCATTGTTTAGAAGATTTCGCTGGTTTCTTTCCTGATTTCCCTAGCTTTCTCTGACTTCTGAAGTTAATGCTCAGCCTTATCCCATACCCCGACCTGGGGGCCTCTGACTAATTCAGTTTGTTTCTCAGCCCAATTTTGGAAGTGACTGAAGTCAATCTCCAAGAAAAGTATTTTCCCCAATTGCATCGACTATCGCTTAAACTACCCTTATATAACTATCATTTATACATTTTTAAGCTATAGTTAGAAGTTGACGGAAAATAAAACTTTTCCGTTGGAACAATATAAATTGCCTCTAGCTTTCCAGGAGAGGGTTGTATTTGCTACTAGAGAAAAGAAGATAAATAATTGACTTGTAATAATCTCATCCCTATTCCCACAAGTATTGAAATCTTTTACTTCTCAAGAAATTTCGTCTCTAAAATGTCTATTGAGAGTTTGTGAAAATCAATTTAATATTTTTATGTTTACTTATGTAAAAATAATATTTCATTGGGATGTCTTATGTGAACTATAATTGCATAAATCCAGTTTTCTCCCCTTTCTGAAAACCATCCAAAAGAAAAAATGGAAAACAAAAATGCAAACTATATTTTTAGCAAAACTAAGACATAGATTCCAAAATATTTTGAAAAGGATGCCAAAAACAGCAGAATTCACAAAAGAAACAAAAGAAGAAAGTAGAAAGAAGCTAAGGAGACAGAGCCCAGCGGTAGCAGATCTCAAAACTGCCCACTAAAATATGCTTTTTGAAGGTGAAGGACACACCTGGAAGAGAAAAGAACTATATCCCATGTAGTATATAAAAGAGTGCAGAAAAGAGAATAGTCTGAAAGTTTTAGAAGGCTCCATAGAGCTGGTTCAGATCACAGAAGCTAAGGACCTCATGAAGAATCATACAGATAAAGCCAGATACAGAAGGGGTTTATTCCAAGTATTTCAGGATAGTTCAACATTAGAAAATCTATTACTAAAATTCATCATATTAATAAGTCTAAAGAGAAAAAAGTATGATCATCTTCATGGAGATTAAAAAAGAATTATAAAAGTTAATCATTAAAATTTGATTTCAATAATAATAATAAAATAGGAAATTGATGGTATGATAGCCTCCCTTTCCTCTATAAATATGTCACCCCACCATCAAGAGGTGCGTTTCTTCCTCAACTCTTGAATCTGGACTGGTCCTGTGACTGCCTTCACCAAGAGAATGAAGAGAAATTTATTTTCTGGTACATCAGAACCCAAGATTTCCTTCCTCTTAGAACCTAACTGTCAATGATGTGAAGTCCAAGCTATATGGAAAGACTGAAATGAGCAGAACTAAGGTACTCTGGAAAAGAGCCCAAGCAGATCTCCAAGACAAATCAACCAAGTCAACACCACTGCCACATGAATGAGTGAGCCTTCTGGGAAGCTCCAACCGAGTCAAGCCCCCAGACAACTTCAGCCCAAGTTGACATAGCATAAAGCAGAAAAACTGCCCAGCCAAGCCCAGTCAACCCACAGAAACATGAGATAATAAAAATGATTATGGTTTTAAGTCACTAAATTTTGATGAGGCTTTATATGCAGCAATAGACAACTTAAACACATCTCTTTGTGTTTGACAACTTAAACGCATATTTTGTTTACATATCTATCCTGTTCCAAGAGCCAGGATCATGCATAATGGGGAAAGACCATAAACATTTCCCCTAAGGTCAGGAATAAGTTATGGGTTCCCATGTTACCATTATTATTCAACATTTTATGGGAGGTACAAGATGCTGCACTTGGATAAGAGAAAAATATTAGAGGTATTAAAAAAAAGGGGTTACTCTCTCTCCTCCATCCATTCTTGTCTCTTTGCTGTTCCTTGAAAGCAAATTTCCCCTTAAGAGATTTTGCTCTTGCTGTTCCCACTACGTGGCAATTATGTCCCTAAAGCCATACGACTGGCTTGCTCACTCCCGTCAGGGATCTAGTCAAATGCCACTTTATCAGAAAGGTCTTCCCAATCACAATATATAATAAGGAACTACTCTCCACTTACCCTGCTTTATTTTTCTGTGGAATTTATCATCACCTAATACATTGCATGCATATATGCGTGCACTCACATACCACATTTCTTTATCGTCCATCTATGGAGACCAGGGGCCATATCTCTAGCATTTGGAAAAATATTTGGCACTCAAATAAATATCTCTTGAGTGAATGAATGAAAAGTTACAAGGGTACAATGCTTTCACTTTCTAGTTATTTTTATATGTCGGTTCTTCCTTAATTCCAACAATTAGTTGTATCCATCTCTACCTTTTTCCTCTGATTTTATGAGTCCTTTATAGTGGATACTAGAGCATTCTTATGAATAAGAAGAGAAAAATTGACCAGTTCCATAATTCAGTGAACCCAACCATCTTGCTGGGTGATGTTAACAGCTAGTCAAATAAATCAAAATTATTGCCTTTACGACATGCCATGCTTGAACTATTGTTTTCCCCAGTTATGTGGGCAAGAAAACTAGTCATGCTTTGGCAAAATTTTATCTTATAGTTATGTTGCACAGCTATGTTATGAATGGATGCACACACATGTAGGGTAGTCAAGAATATGTACTTTGGATCAAATATATCCAAATTAGACACTGAGTTCTGTCATTCAGCGGTAGTTTGATCTTGGCCAAGTCACTTAAATTCTCTAAGCTGTAATTTCTTAATTTGTAAAATGAGGATAGAATAGGACTTGACTCATCCAGGATATATGAGGATTAAGTAAGCAAATGCATCAATATATGTATCAGTGTTGAATAAATGTCAATGGCTTTTGCTATTGTTGTTGTTTTTATTCATGTGGGAGAGATACTTGACCCAACTTCTTTGTCCTTCTGTAACATCTGATCTCATAGACTGTATTTTACCTGACTATGGTCAGTTTCCAACATCCAGGGAACAAAATGCCCATGGACTAACCCCATATGGATTGATGTCAGTTTGTTTGGTTCATAAGACTTTGAAGTGAGGATGGAAGTTATGAAGTAGATAAATATGAAGTTCTCTTCATAAAGAGAACAGACTGACGGGTCTGAGGTAGTGGATGATATGAAAGGACTTCCTGGGGTGCCTTCTAGATCTATGTTTTATTTTGGGGCAGGGGATGGAAGTAAAACTTCCTCATCCTGTAGGTTTCATCAAACCATTTTCAACTAGAGAGTCATTACTGCTGCTCTCAAGTAAACTCTTACATTCTTGGGCATTCAGACATACTTCCTTCTTTCCTGATGCTTGAAAAGATTAATTTTCACAAGTGCTTAGTAAATTTAAATTCAGGATAGGAAAAGTTGTCTTACTTCCCCAAAACTACATTTTGCTGATATGGCAATCTCAAGAAGGATTTAGACAAAAGCAGAAGGGAGAAAAACATATTAGGGTCCCTGGGAAGTAGATAACCAGGAAAACGAACACAGTCTATTTCTTAGAGCCACTTCATTGAAAGACGTTTGCCAAATATGGAGCCCACAGCTCATGCACAGTCGGTCCCCAGCAGGCAGCTCTTCACTGCAGTCTATATCCAAACTCAATAAACCATAGTTGGTTTAACATTGTCAGATTATTATGTTTCTCATACAACATTGAGAAGCAATAATAAATACAATGTGATTTCCGTAATCATAATAATTGTTTAAATACCTCTATTTTTCAAGTGGTGAGTCTACCCATTTGGTTGTGTGATTAAACAGTTATTATTATCCTGACCCTCTTTCACAATGGAGTTTCCTCCCAACCCCAGCTGAAGGATGGGGAAACAATGAGATTCTTGGTCGTCTTATCTCTTAAGACACACTTTCATGAGTTTTCTCACTTATTCAAAAGATGAGGCCAGTAACCAAAGGACAGCTGAGTCATTCCAAGTTGAGGAAAATGTGAAGATCCTGAAAACTGGGATATAAAAAAGAAATGGGAAAGTTACCTGGGAATTTAAAAACTAGGGTGTTTTGTATTCTCAAATAGTAGTCAAGATCATGACTTTCGAGCTCATACAAAGTGAGACATGAAATAAGTAACTTCTGGCCTAATCTTTACTTTCCTCACTGGTAAGAGAGTTAAATAACCTACCTTGTGGATGTGTTGTAAGGAATAAGTAAACTAAAGTCCATACAGTATTTAACAAGTGCTCAATGCATAGAAATATTGCTACGTATTTTTATGATAATTTAGAAGCAGCATCATTACTGAATAAGTATCTTTCTCTATCTGACCTCTTATACAGCTCTAAGCACCTGTGCCTTCTCTGGAACTCTACAGGCTGCAGAGGGAGACAGTTTCAAGAGATTTCTCCATTTCTCAGCCCATTTCCAATTCCCTGGCTCTAATCATGAGCAAAAGTGAAGCAAGCAGTCAGTGACAAAAGACAGCGTATTGTCTGATTTGGTTTATATGGAATGTCCAGAATAGGCAAATCCATAGAGACAGAAAGTAGATTGGTGGTTTCTAGGGACTGGGGACTGCTAATGAGTACAAAGTTTCTTTTTGGAATGGTAAAAATATTCTAAAATTGATTGTGGTGATGGTTGTACGACTCTGTGATTATACTAAAAAACCATTGAATTGTACACTTTAAATGGATGAATTGTATGGTATGTGAATATATCTCAATTTAAAAAAGCTCTAAAAAAAATTGGAAACAAAAAAATGAAGATAGTTATATGATCCCTTTGCTTATAAAAGTTAAACTGCAACTGGATAATAGCTAATAATTGAAATAACAACAGGGAAATCTTTGTTTCTTAACCTCATAAAAATTCATCAAAGTTTTCAGTTCCTGAGTGCACATGCTGAGTTCTATTTAATAGCTAGAGTAACAACTGGCTACTAGGCCAAATCACTCTTGAATCCATCCTCCTCTCCCTTCCCCCGTCACTGATTTATTCATCTCTTCCCTAGATTATTATAAGAGCCTTTTGACCAACCTGTCTTCTCCCTTTCAACTCATTCTCCATATCACCACCAGAGAGATTTTTCTAACAAAAAAATCCAAGTATGTTAATCCTCTGCTCAATATCATTCAGTGGCTCCCACACTTCCAGAATAGAGTTAGAAATCTCTGGAAAGGCTTAAAATGCCTTCATTTTCTGTACTCTTGACTCCTCTTTTCAATCATATCCCCGCCATGACTTCCCCACGTGAACTCTGAGATTGGGTCAAACTGAGCTATGTGTGGGGTCCCCACACTCTTGCTACCATGACTGTACCAGCTGCCTGGTATGTCCAACCATCCATGTCCTCTTGGAAAACTCCTGTATGGCCTTTAAGACACAGCTTAAACTATACCTCCTTCTTCCAATCTTTTCTAGTTCCCCAAATGTTCTACTAGGTGATTCCTGTTCTGTGATTCCTTCGTTCATCCATTCATTCAACAAATATTTACCAAATATCTGCTGTGGGTCAAGCACATAGCACCTCGAATGTCCTTTTATTATACCAGGTATCACACAGCTATAATTCTCTACATTTCTGCCTCCTCTCACTAGACTATGATCCCTTGGGGAAATGGGCCACGTTCTATTATTCATCTTTGCATCCTTTCCCCCAGTATACTGCCTGAGACATTATAGGTGCTTAATAATTCCTTGGATAGACCAAAATGGAGAACTAAAGAGATTATTTGAATTTGTCTACATTACTTATAAACCATCCTTTCACTTCAATATAAGATACAAATATAAAAGAGATATGTTTTATTAGTATTAGTAACAGTAATGCCAGTTTCGTGGTTGCTTAGATCTAAAGTTGTTGGATATATAATACACACACCTATAATTATACGTACTCTCATATTTGAACATGAAAGAGTATAAAACAGACAAATAAAATAAGGCATGATTTTTTTAAAACATGTGTGAAATTGTACATGTGGAGTGAAAGGTGAAGTTCCATGTCCCCAGTGATCTCCATCCACACTGTTACGGAGATAACTCCGTTTTCTTTTTTTCTTAATTGAGGTGCAATTGACATACAACATTACATTAGTTTCAGGTATATAGCATAACAATTTGATATTTGTATATATTGCAAAATGATCACCACAATAATTCTATTTAATATCTGTCACCATACATAGGTCCAGAATATTTTTTCTTGTGATGAGAACTTTTAAGGTTTACTCTCTTAGCAACTTTCAAATAAGCACTACAATACTATTAACTGTAGTCACCATGCTATACATTACATGCACATGACTTACTTTATGTTTTATAATTGGAAGTTTGTGCCTTTTGACTCCCTTCACCCATTTCATCCACCCCTCATCCCCCACCTCTGGCAATCACCAGTCTGCTCTCAGTATCTATAAGCTTGGTTTTTGCTTTTTTGTGGTTCTTTTGGATTCCACATATAAGCAAGATCATATGGCGTTTGCCTTTCTCTATCTGATTTATTTCACTTAGCACAATGCCCTCAAGGTCCATCCATGTTATCACAAATGGCAAAATTTCATTCTTTTCTATGGCTGAATAATATTCTATTGTACATACAAACCACATTTTCTTTATCCATTCATCCATCAATGGGCACTTACATTGTTTCCATGTCCTGGCTATCGTAAATAATACTGTATGAACATGGGGGTGCGTATATCTTTTCAAGTTAGTGTTTTTTTCTTCATATAAATACTCAGAGGTGTGATTGCTGAGTCATATGGTAGTTCTATTTTTAATTTTTTGAGGAACCTCTGCACTGTGTTCCATGTGGCTGCACCAATGTATATTCCCACCAACAATGCACAAAGCTTCCTTTTACTCGTTGCCAGCATTTATTATCTCTTGCCTTTTTGATCATAATCCTTCTCATTGTGGTTTTAATTTGCATTTCCCTGATGCTTAATGATGCAAAGCATCTTTTCAAGTACCTGTTGGCCATCTGTATGTCTTCTTTTGAAAAATGTCTGTTTATATCCTCTGCCCATTCTTTTAATTAGATTGTTTGTTTTCTTGCTATTGAGTTATATGAGTTCTTTATATACTTTAGGTATTAAGCACTTGTCAGATATATGATTTGCAAATGTTTTCTCCTATTCAGTAGGTTGCCTTTTCATTTTGTTGATGGTTTCCTTTGCTGTGCTGAAGCTTTTTAGTTTGATGTGGTCTTACTTGTTTATTATTGCTTTTGTTGCCTTTGCTTTTGATGTCAAATTCAAAAAGTCATCACCAGGGGGCTGGCCCCGTGCCTGAGTGGTTAAGTTCACGACCTCCGCTTCGGTAGCCCAGGGTTTCACCAATTCAGATCCTGGGCACAGACATGGCACCGCTTATCAAGCTATGTGGGATGCTGAGGTGGCATCCCACATAGCACAACCAGAAGGACCTACAAGTAGAATATACAACTATGGATAGGGGATTTGGGGAGAAGAAGAAGGAATGAAAAAAGAAGATTGGCAACAGATGTTAGCTCAGGTGCTAATCTTTAAGAAAAAAAATCATCACCAAGTCCGATGACAAGGAGGTTACTATCTATGTTTTTGTCTAGGAATTCTGTGGTCTCGGGTGTTACATTCAAGTCTTTAATCCATTTTGAATTAATTTTTGTGTATGATATCAGATAGTAGTCCAGTTTCATTCTTTTTCATGTGGCTGTCCAGTTTTCCCAACATGAGTTGTTGAAGAGATTGTCCTTTCACCATTATACATTCTTGACTCCTTTGTTGTAAATTAATTGACCATATATACATGGGTTTATTTCTGGATGCTCTATTCTGTTTCATTGATCTATGTGTCTGTTTTTAATGCCAATCCTATACTATAGCTCTGCAATAGAGCTGGAAATCAGGGAGCATGGTGCCTCCAGCTTTGTTCTTTCTCAAGATTGCTTTGGCTGTTTGGTGTCTTTTGTAGTTCCATATAAAATTTAGGATTGTTTGTTCTATTTCTGTGAAAAATGTCAATAGAATTTTGATAGAGATTGCATTGAATCTGTAGATTGCGTTGGGTAGTATAAACATTTTTAAATACAGGTATACCTCAGAGATATTGCAGTTTCAGTTCCAGACCACTAATAAAGCGAATGTCTCAATAAAGCGAGTCATACAAATTTTTTGCTTTCCCCATGCATATAAAGTTACTTTTACACTATACTGTAGTCTATTAAGTGTACAATAACACTCTGTTTAAACAATGTACATACCCTAATTAAAAAGGCTGTTCTGCGTTTGTGTGTGTGTATGTGAGAAAATGCTGTTGGAAAAAATGGTGTCAACAGACTTGTTTGATGCAGGGTTGCCACAAATCTTCAATTTGTGAAAAACTCAATATCTGCAATGTGCAATAAAGTGAAGCACGATAAAACAAGGCACACCTGTATTAATTCTTCCAATCCATGAGCACAGAATACCTTTCCATTTATTTGTGTCTTCTTCAATTTCTTTCATCAATATCTTATAGTTTTCAGTGTACAGGTCTTTCACCTCTTTGGTTAAATTTATTCTTGGGTATTTTATTCTTTTTGATGCAATTGTAAATGGGATTGTTTTCTTAATTTCTCTTTCTGATAGTTTGTTATTAGTGTATAGAAGTGCAACAGATTTCTGTATAGTGATTTTGTGTCCTGCAATTTCACTGAATTCATTTAGTAGTTCTAACAATTTTTTGGTGGGGTATTTGGGGTTTTCTATATATAATATATCATCTGCAAATAGTGACAGTTTAACTTCTGCCTTTCCAATTTGGATGACTTTTATTTTTCTTGCCTAATCATTCTGTCTAGGACTTCCAATACTAGGGTGAATAAAAGTTGTGAGTGTGGGCATCTGTCTTTTTCCTGATCTTAGAGGAAAATCTTTTCACCAATGAGTATGATGTTAGCTGTGGGTTTGTCATATGTTATGACAAACTTTATTATGTTGAGGTACATTCCCTCTATATCCACTTTGTGGATAGTTTTTATCATAAATATATGTTGAATTTTATCAAATGTTTTTTCTGCATCTCTTGAGATGATCATGTAATTTTTATCTTTCATTTTTGTAATATGGTGCATAACATCTATTGACTTACAGATGTTGAACCATCCCTCCATCCCTGGAATAAATTCCACTTTATCATAGAATATGATCTTTTTAATGTATTGTTGAATTCAGTTTGCTAATATTTTGTTGAGAATTTTTGCATCTATGTTCATCAGGGATATTAGATTGTAATTTTCGTTTCTTTTGGTGTCCTTGTCTGGGTTTGGTATCAGGGTAATGTTGGCCTCATAAAATGAATTTGGAAGTGTTCCCTCCTCTTCTGTTTTTTGAAAGAAGACAATTCTGTTTTCTTGAACCACAATTTCTCTTGTAAACCACAAGCTAGCATTCCCAACCATTTGCTAAACATATCCACTGAGGAATGATGAACTGTTAAAGAAATTAGTTCCGTTTCTTTTGATTTTAGAATATCTAAAAATCAGTAAACTTGGAAGCATCATGATCCCAAAATACTATGATGTTTCCTGCCAAATTCATTCTGTCCAATCTAAATGTCCTGGGGTTTCTGTATTAATCTGAAACCATTCACCACTTTGATAATGCTCTCTTTACTAATATGCTAAACTAAGTTCTTAGGCTGCTTTTTTTGTGATTCTAAATTATCAAAAGACATATCAAAACTACTACTATATTACTAGTTCCAGAATGTGATATATTCTACCAGAAAACTGGGCTGGACTCTTTAAAAAGAAAAAAAGTTATTGAAGACATTTTATGGGCGACTAAGGACATATTAACATGGAATAATTTAGATTATATTAGGAAATTAGTGTTAATTTTCTTGGGTATAATAACAATATTGTGGTTACATAGGAGAATGTCATTTTTAGGAGATGCTGCTAAAGTGCTTATGGATAAAATGTCACCATGTCTGCAGTTCACTTTCAAATGGTTCAGGGGGGAAAAAAATGTGTGCACATACGTGGAGAAATAAAGCCTATGTAGCAAAACCTTAACACTGTTGAATCTAGGTGGGGGTAGAGGGTGCTCATATCGCTCTTCCAACTTTTCAGTATGTTAGAAAATATTCAAAACAAAATATTGGGATAAAATCCTCTTTGGAGGAACGTTTTTTAAAATGATAATTTTGCCCTGTGCAGCAAACACACACTTGTTCAAACTGAGACAGTCGTTTGGTATTAGAGATAAGTAAGCACATTGTTGGAACTGTTACTATATGGCAGGGCTTCTTTCTGATTAATAACTCTGAAACTGGTTAAACCAGAAAATTAAATTCTGTAATTCTCCCCTAGAACTTACCAAAAGACTTAAACTTAGAATTATTTTCTCACAGAGAGGAAATACCAAAATGCAAATTTATTACTTTCTTTAACAAATACTTTTTTCTGCCTGGATAAACATATCCCCAGGAGAAAAATGTGCATATGGGGCAGGAATTCTCTTTCATAAATACATTTATTCACTATTTCAACGTTCTGAAAGCTAAACACAGCTCTCACAAAGAGTTAAAATTGTTTCTGCATTTTCTACATATATCAAATCTCCCCTTCTACATCCTTTTTCTTTACTCTGTCTCCAGAAAGGCTCTTAAATGGCCAGCAAGTTCCAAGAGAGGCTGCAGGTCCTAAGAAAGGATGCAAGTTTCATGAATCACTTGACATAGTACCTTTGCTTTGAACAAAGCCTTGTCAACAGAACCTGCTATGTGAACCAGCTATGATGGTAGATAACCCAGTTGAATGCCTTTTGGGATATTCTTTCCAAAGTCCATATGTGGCACGGAATATTTTCTAGTGGCCAAAAAGCACTGAAAGGTCCATAATTCTTTCTTCGTAGAAAGAAGTTTGCAACACACATGCGGACATGCTCACACACACACATACATGTTACATACTGTGGGAACTTTATTTCAAAAAGCCTTGAGTAGACAAAAGACGATGTTTCATGAGATATAGTTTGCCTATAGAAATAAGAAAAAATATGAGCAAGAGAAAAAATATCAGAGTTTCTCTATTGTTAAGAAAGAGCTTGGCGCTAGCGGAAAACAAGATGACATAACCTAGAAAGCATTTGACAAAACATTAACCAGCTCAGTTTATCTCGTGAGAAAAAACTTTAAAACTTAAAAAGAATAATTTTCTTTAGTTTCCAAAGTATTCTATATAACACTTGAAACAGTATAAATGTCGGATCAACACCAGTCCCTGGAAAAAATTAATTTGAAACATTAAAACAGATCTGCTCTTGAAAGTCATCATGATTTCTTACATCCCCCTGGTTCCCCTCTTAGGCCAATAGCAGGAGTTGTGACGTGGCATTCTGTTAGCTGTTAGCCAAAAACTCCAATTACACACTTGTTAAGTTTCAGTTGAAGTATGGCTCCAAAGGGTAATTTCTTGTTGCGTTTTCCAAATAGTATCTAAATAAGGTAGAAATGAGAGATATAACTGAAAAATGCTGGTGAAATTTTAGGTATACGTTTTGTAAGTCAGCTTTTACTACAGACTTCTACTGTATTCGAAGGTTAGGCTGAGCTAATTGATGTGTATCATCAGACCACCTCCATCACACCTCCTCTTATTACCACAGCACAGTGAGATCAAGGGATTTTTCACATGCTTCTCATTCTTTAGCAAGTACAGTTTAGGTGTGAAAGGAATTTTTCTCGCCACTTAAGCCTGGCTGTTCTCCCACCCTGCTCTGTCCTGCTGGTCCTGCAGCTGCCAAGCGTTGGCAAGCTTCTGACCGTATTCAATGCATTTTAGATTCACCCAAATGGGTTCACCTCTTGGCCTTGGTGTCCACCAGCAGTAGATCATAGCCTAACGTGGCAAATCTTTCATGGAGGGAAAAAATTTTTCTTTATAACTCATAAGTCAGAAATGAAGGGAAAAAAATTGTAGAGTTCAGGTATATTTAGAAAAGTAAAGTCAAATCCATCTTAGATGTGTTAGTAAAGGAAACTCTAATATTTCACTTTTTTGCTTGTTTGTTTCCCTCAAGCATAGGAAAAGGACATAATTCAGACCAGAGCACTTTTAGGAAGCTGTAGAAATTGTTAAAGCAACAGTCATCATCAGCAAGATATAAAAACAACTTTTCAAAAATCAGGGTTGGACAGTCTTGAGCTGTGCACTTTTAGTCATCCGTAGGATGCGAATATAGTCAGTGTTTACAGAATTAAGGACCACTGCTCATGCTTCAGGAACTGTGATGAGGACTTTCACGTATTTAAGTACATTTTCATGGTGATCCTGGGAGGTAACTGTGATTTCTCCATTTCTGGAGATGAGGACAATGCAACACAATTAAGAAACGTGTGTGTGGTCACATCACGCATGAGCAAGATGAGCACATGCTCATAACCATAAAACCACACTGCCTTATCACACTTTAGGCTGGGTGCTGAGGCTGTGGGGGCCCAAACTTGGCCCATGGTCTTTCTAGGTCATTACACACTAGTGAGTATAACTTATTCAAATGAGTAACAAATCATTTTAAAGTGGAAATAGGAATGAGAGTTCATCCAACAATTTGACTCATATTACTAGAGAAATTTCAGGGGAGCCTCACAGACTTTCTGTGGTTCCCATGTTATTCTAAGAACATTGGAAGTCAGCAGTCCAAACACTCTTACTGGCTCTTTTGGGAAATTTAAAAGGCTTCAAGTTGTTTCCAAAAGTTTCTTTGAATAGAACCATTAATTTGGTTGTCAGAACCTGACTTGACTGACCCACTGCACCTGTCAAGGGCTTCTTCTCTATTTCAGGGGTTAAGAGAGTCAGGTCGGGGGCCTTGGCCGTAATTTTGTGATAGTCTCTGCTGCCTGCTTAAAGGACAGAGATACATGAAATTAGACTTCTCTCAAGATGATCAGACCGAGGAAAAGAAAAGGTCCTTTAACAATGTGTGTGTGATATTTTCTGTAGTCAAGGGCATCAGAAAGAGAGAGCTACCAAGCAACTGGGCTCTATGCTAAAAGACCAGAGATGGAATTCTGGAGAACTAAAATAGAAACCTTTGTGGCTATCTGAATATCACTATTTCCAGTCCTCAGGGGCAATGGCTCTGACTTGCATTTCCTTTATAAAGTGTCCCAGAATTTTGCATTTTATTCTGTATAGTAAGTACTCTGTAAATATGGTAGAATGATAAAATGAGTAATTTATAATATTGAAAATAGAGCCTTTGGGAAAACCCCGAAGGAGTAGATTTGGTTAACAGGAAGGAGCAAAAGCTGGGAGGTGACTCATGGTTAACTGGAAACACGAAAAGTTTTAATAATCAGAGTATGTGAATGAAATCTGGCCATTTGCAGCAACATGGGTGGACCCTGAGAGCATTATGCTAAGTGAAATAAGTCAGACAGAGAAAGACAAATACCGTATGATCTTACTTATATGTGGAATCTAAAAGTAACCAAATTCATAGATATGGTGAACAGATTTGGTGGTTGTCAGAGGCAAGGGTGAGGGGGTGGGTAAAATGGATGAAGGGGGTCAAAAAGTACAAACTTCCAGATATAAATAAATAAGTCATGGGGACGTAATGTACCACATGGTGACTATAATTAATAATACTGTATTGCATATTTGAAAGTTGCTGGGAGAGTAGATCTTAAAAGTCCTCATTGCAAGAAAAAAAATTTTTGTAACGATATGTGGTGACAGATGTTAACTAGACTTATTGTGGTGATCATTTCACCACATATGCAAACATCAGATCATTATGTAGGACACCTGAAACTAATATGATGTCATCTATCAATTATACCTCAATAAAAAAAATAAATAAATAAAATTTAAAAAATAAAAACCAATAGAGAGTCTCTTCAAAAACAAAAAGAGGGGGCCATCCCAGTGGTGTAGTGGTTAAGTTCGCATGATCCGGTTTGGTGGCCTGGGGTTCAAGGTTCGAATCCCAGGTGTGGACCCGCACACCGCTCATCAAACCATCCTGTGGTGGCATCCCACATATAAAACAGAGGAAGATTGTTACAGATGTTAGCTCAGTGACAATCTTCCTCAAGCAAAAAGAGGAATATTGGCAACAGATGTTAGCTCAGCGACAATCTTCCTCACCAGAAAAAAAAAAAAAAAGAGTATATGAATGTACTTTCTTTTTGGAATAGTCTAAGTGTAGTTGTGTTTAAAAGAAAGAAAGAGCCCATCCTTATCTAAAGTATGTATTTATTATTGTCATCAAAACCATTAAGTACTTTCTGGCATGAAATATTACTATATCAGCTGTTATGTGGAGCAATTTGGACAGAAATCTTCCCCTTTCCTTGAGGAATTATAGCTTAATTCCCACAAAGCCTGTTACAGCAACAACATAACAAATACTTGCTGGTTGATTGCTCTCAGAGAAAAAAATAATGATATGGCTGAGATTGTGGAGGACTGCAGGGAGCAGAAGAGAAATAGTGAGTGAATAGAAAGATACTAGAATATTTCCATTGAATATGTGGTGGAAGCAGTGATGGAGGGAGTAGATGGTCAATGCCCAGCACAAGTTGTCAAGAAAAACAATCAAGCCACAAACTACAGGGCCCCCTTGGAGTCTAGATATTCAATCTCACAGTGGACACTTCATAAATACCTACTGGTTTTATAGAACAAGCGAAAACATAATGGAATCACGCTATGTCAGGATTTCCCCCATGTAACAGATTTTTCAAGGAAAATTATTCAACTTATTTAATGTAACAAGACATTTATTAGAGCATTCCACTGTATTTGTTTTCCCATTTATAATAATGGTTCCATGAGGCGGAATTTCTATTTTATTAAGAATGTGTTCAGCAGTGGACTAAGTATCTAAAGCTTTTGATTTCAAATTCAGTCCATGGCCAGCCTTCTCCCAATATTTCACTAGTTTTCTTCCCAGAGCATGCTTGGGAAATACTGACTAATATAATATAAATTCCAGATATCACAGGCAGTGCCCAGGAAAGTGCCTTTGAAGTTATTATAAGTTCTAGAGTCGCTCACAAAATGCTACTCAGGGACAGGTCGAGCGCAGCAGGAGGCCACACCATACATGCGTTCATCCCATGATCACTGGAGGTCTACATTAAGAAAAGAAAAATGTGGATTTTAAATAGTGAGTCAAAAATGCAATGCCATCCCAATAGTATTGATCATCTATTCTCTAAGCTTTCTGGGAAAGCAAGGACCAAAAATCATTTGCACCCTCCCAAATCTTTGATACAGCCATAAATACTTAAGAGAAAGAGGGAGAGAGAAAGAGTCTAATCCCATCAACGACTTGCCAGCTTTATTTTTATATTTTACACAAATACTTGTTCCCCTTGTCTCTGGGCACACATTCAGAAGAATGACTTGCCAGTAGTTTTGGATGACTTCAAGGGAGGCTTAGGATTTATTGATATAAAGGAAAGCAAGTACAAGCAAAAGACACTCACATTAACTCCCTTTATGTGCCTTCTGCAGCTTTGCAGATGACAGGGGCATCAATATCCAGTTAACTTTGCAGAGCAGTTAGTTATGTTGCTAAGAGCTTAAGAGGAAAAAAGTACAGGCTGGCACCCAGGGCCAACTGGGATGCCATCCTGAGGCCTGCAGGGTGTCTGCAGGGGCAGAGCCCCTGGCAGCTCGGGTTGATCCAGTAGCTAAATGTCAGGTTAACTTATCTTCAGGCCTGGAGATTCCATGGTATAAAGATAAATGAATAAATGGTGTAAGGGTA
This sequence comes from Equus asinus, assembly GCF_041296235.1. Lineage (NCBI taxonomy): Eukaryota > Metazoa > Chordata > Mammalia > Perissodactyla > Equidae > Equus > Equus asinus. The sequence continues at coordinate 73,062,278 of NC_091796.1, forward strand.
CCACTTCTAAAGACCATATTCCCCTCGAGTGAAATAAAGGGTCATCGTGGAACCACCAGTGCCTCTCAAAACTTTCCACCAAATGGAGTCTTTCAGTGGAAATGACTACGAAGTAAATCCTTTGGTGGTGAGCCCAAAGGGATATGAGCAACTTGGAAATGGCGGGGAGGCAATCTTGAGGACTATACCCAGCAGTGGCAAGAAGAAAATTTCTTTGAACTTCTTTGTTTTATCTCTAATTTCCTTGCGAATTTGGCATTCTACCCCATAACATATCCTTCTTTGTTTTAACGTGAACATGAAGTGCTGTTATTTGGTTGTTTTGTTGGGAGTTGATGTTCTAGGAGGAAGCATCCGTTTTCTCTCCGTGCTTGTTACTCAAAGCCAGTTCGAGAAGCCTGGTCCTGATGGAAACGCGTACATTAGCAATCGCCATATGTTTCTTTGCCATAGTTCTCTTTAAATAAGCCATTCCCCACTCCCATTGTGCGAGAAAAATCTATAGGCTTTTATCCAAACCAAATACAACTGTCAACAGACCTAACAAGCAGTTATATTACACAGTTATACAAGAGAGATAACTCAGAGATGTAAAAGGAAGTGGCCACAATTCTTTGCTACATGCAGTATTTTTATACAAATGAAAAGCTCTGACAAATAATTCAAAAATAAAGGTTTCATCTTCTATTGAGTTTGACATTTCCAATCAATAGAGGGCATATATTGTGTCATCCATGTCACCAAATACAAGGAACCCAAAAGATTCCAGGGGCATGGGATGTATATTGTGGCATAGGAATATTCAAAATGATAGGGTAACCAAGTAGAGAACTATGGTACTTGCACCTTCTTGTAATTTTTTTTCATTTAAACTAAAAAAGAAATGAAGAAAAACTCCCAAGAGAAAAAAGTGATAAAATATACCTTCAGGCTCTCCACACTCCCAACCTGAACAAGCCGTTCTAAAAGCTGAGGAAAGGGGGCCGGCCCCATGGCCAAGTGGTTAAGTTCGCGCCCTCCTCTTCAGCGGCCCAGGGTTTTGCCAGTTCTGATCCTGGGCGCAGACATGGAACCGCTCATCAGGCCATGCTAAGGCGGCGTTGCACATGCCACAACTAGAAGGACCCACAACTAAAAATACACAACTATGTACCAGGGGGTTTTGGGGAGAAAAACGAAAAATAAAATCTTTAAAAGCTGAGGAAAGAAAAGTGTCTCCCCCGTACGTCTTGAAGTAACCCAGATAACATCTCAGTAACTGGTCTTTCAAATGGAGTCATCCACCCACGAGCACCAAGGCCAGCTCCTCCTACTCCCCTGCTCTTTAGAATGACATGCTGGTGTAAAACTTGGTATTTCTGACGCACTAGTGAAGGATTTGACCCGACCCCCACATCATATTTTGCCTAAATGGGAAGGATGGCCTGAAAAGTACTGCCATGAAACAACTCCCCAGCAACTGAGGAAGTCTTGTCTCGTGACTCCTTTAAATATGGTGTGGCAAAGGCAACAATAACAGCAACTACACTGGAGTGGTGATCTTCTTTTAAAATAGGTGGTTAGAGCCATATACTCTTTTCCAAGACAAATAGGAGTGATTTACACAGTTGCACAAAAATACTGTCTCCGATGTGATGCTGAAAGGGTAGCATCTTAACAAGCATAGTTTACAGATGAATTCCTATAGCTGACTAACATCAATTGATGAACAGCACATATTCCTACTCAGAACATGTACAACATTCACTTCCAAAACAGATGGTTCTATTGACGTCTCATCCTCAGTCTCATCATCTCTAAGCTGGAGATGATAGAGCTCTGACTTCACAGGTTTTTTTGGGAGGAATATGTGAGATACGACATGCTCCAAAAAAGTGCTTGGCACTTCACACATTCCAAGAAGGTAATAAATTCTATCTGTTGTTGCTATTATTATTGCCATTCGTGAAACTATTAGGGACGTTATCAAACCAAAGTAATGTCTGGTCCAAGATGAGAAGCTTTGGAAATTAATAATGGCTATCATTTTTGAACACCTGTCAAATCTCCAGCATTACATTAGTGATATATATACACACATTATCTCTAATCTTACAACAATACCACAAAGGTATTAAGATCCCAATTTCGAAAACAAGGAAACTGAAACTCAAACACATTAATTAATTTGCCCAAGGTCTTACAGCTAGTAACAACTAGCTAATTATAGCTAGAATTAGTTTGTTACAGCTAGTTTGTCATAGCTACTATTAGTTAGTTTGTTATAGCTGGTATTAGTCAGTTTGTTACAGCTAGCTCGTTACAATTTAACTGTAGTAGTTGCCTTGTTTTTGCTGTAACAAACTCCAACACTTCATTGGCTTTTCACAGTAAAAGTTTATTTCTGGCTCACTAAAGTCCAAAATCAGTGTTTCTAATCTGCAGGCATTTCTCTTCCATGTAGACATTCAGAGATCTGGACTCCTTCCCTCCTGAGCATTACTGCTCACCATTTATGGGCTAGAACCCAAGCACTCGGTCACACTTACTGCAAGGGAGACTGGGAAATGTAGTCTATTTATGTGTCCAGAAAAAAAATAAAACAGATTTGGTGAACACTTAGGAAGTCTTTGCTACAAGCTTTGAGGTCAAACAAACCTTGGTTTGAATCCTGGCTCCACAATTGACTAACCATGTGGTCAGGGACAAGTTACTTAAACTCTCTGAGCTTCTTCATTTCTAAGATGAGGATTACAATATCTTCATATGGTTGGTTGTGAGGATAAGTGATATAACAATAACTACAAATTTCCAACATTTCTTAAGTGCCAAGTAACATCCCAGCTTTTTCCACATTATCTCATTTAATTTCCACAATCAACCTATAGAGACTATTATTATCTTTATTTTACAGACAGAGGTTGCAATAGATGAAGTACAAAAATAGTCAACAATTGTTATGTCCCCCTGTATCCACACTCTATACAATGTGATTTTGCAGTAATTCTCATCAAAAGATGGAATCTCTACTCAATGATTCTGGTCTGGCCTTGTGACTTGCCTCAGCCAATAGAATGTTGGCAAAAGCAACACTATCAATTCCTTTTTATTATTCTTTTTATTGAGGCAACACTGGTTTATAACATTATATAAATTTCAGGTGTACATCATTGTATTCCAGTTTCTGTGTAGACTACATCATGTTCCCCACCTAAAGTCTAATAACCACCGATCACCGTACACATGTGACTTTTACTCCTTTTGCCCTCTCCCCTCCCCACGCTTCTGCTCTGGTAACCATCAATCTGTTCTCTGTATCCATGTGTTTATTTGTCATTGTTGTTATTGTTTTAATCTTCCACAATTGAGTGAAATCATACAGTGTTTGACTTTCTCTGTCTGACTTATTTCGCTTAGCATAATGCCCTCAAGACCCATCTGTGTTGTCACAAATGGCAAGATTTCATCATTTTTTATGGCTGAGTAGTATTCCATTATGTATATATACCACATCTTCTTTATCCATTCATCCGTTGATGGGCACTTAGGTTGTTTCCATGACACTGCCAATTCTGAGCCTAGACTACTAGCTGTTTTGGACCTCCACAACAACAACAAAAATTTGCCCAAGGTCATAAAACAACATAAAAACTAATCAACAAATAAAGGAGTTTTCAAGTAAGCAAAGCCTTAGCTTTGGTGCCATTACACTTGTCACTGATTGAGTCCACTCATACATGGGTATTTGTGTGTACACAAAAGCAGCACAGCTTATTGAAAACAGCATCAGCCTTGGAGCCAGGAAGACATGAATTTAAATACAGTGTCCAGGGTTAACTGGCTGTGTGATAACTGCAAGAATGGACACGTCTATCTCTTGGACATTGTGAGTCATCCTATGACTCTCTTCACATTGACTTCAGAAACTTCAGGACCAAATTTGTCTTCTGGCTCTTACAAGTTAATATACAGAGCTGAGACTGTGCGTTTTATATAATATCATCTTCTTTGCCTTCACTTAGTTTTTCCTTCATTAATTTTCTTTTCACCCTGATTTCCTCACTTGAAAAAAAATCTTATATTTGTTTTGGCAAGCCCCTTTAAACCCTTTCTGGAAAAGCATAAATACATGAAGAATAAAATTGAATAATTTATAAATTATTGATAAATAATTGATCCAGCACAACATAATATCAAGTCAATGAATAAGTAAAAACCAAACATTTCCTCATCACCTCAATCACATCTATGGGAATATTAAACCCAAAGTATTTCCATCTAGCTCTAAAGACCTCAGTATGCATTAAGGTACTGAAGCAACTTAAATCCCTCCAGTGCTGTTGTTTCTTAGCATCACTTTCCTTACCTTTGAGTCACCACAGTATAAACTTAAGAACAGAAAGAAGTTCAAGATTTCCATGCTTCCTTGAGAAGAAAGGCGGAAGACTCAATTGGCTTCATTAATATACAGGGTATATTATTTAGAAAGAAAAGTTTTTTAACTGTCCAAATCTGACCCAAATGTAGATCAGACTATAAATCTGGGACTATGATCTCTTCATGGTAAATTCTTACAACTGAAGGGTCTGGAAAACTTCTAAAATCCATGACCACCAATGGCAGGGATGTCATAGAAGACATCCACAGTCACACACAGTAGTCGGACCATCAGAAACATAGAGAGAAGCGAGTGGTTAAAGCCCAGGCTTTGAATTGGAACAGACTGGCTTCTAATCCTGATTTTGTCACCTATTAGCCACGTAGCTAATGTTACTGTTAGATGATTTGTGACCTCTTCATAAACCCAAAGGAGACCCATAATTAGCATAAGGATTCCCAATACTTCAAAGACCCAGCTTAGGAGTGTCTCATGCTCCCCACCTCACCCCACCCCAACCCACTCTTCCCTCTCTCCTGGTGACAACAAGGGAACTGGGCCGGACTCCAGGGAAGGGCCCAACCCCACAACCTTTCCCCGTCACCTTCCCATCATTCTCCCTCCTCCCTTCTCCTCCTGTTCTTACTTCCCACCACTCATCTCTAACCCCACCTCTCACCTTGGTTTTCAAAATATTTTTCTTTTCATCTCTCCTCTCCTATTTCATGTGTAAGCTAAACACAACATGCAATAAAAAATCAAAAAATCTTGAATTTTTAGGAAAATCAGGCTTAGTAATAAGCCACTGACATCAAGATCCTGAAGTTTCTAGAAGTTTTCTTCAGAATCTCTACAAAAACCACAAAAACCAGTGGGTAAAGCCTGGGCTTTGAAATCAGACAAACCTACATTCTACTTTGAGCTCCCGCTCTTACTACTAGTGTGTTCTTGGAAAAATCGGATAACCTGAGACTACTTTTTCCTTAACTGTTAAAGTGAGAAATTAAATGAGATAATTCATGTAAAGCTCTTAGCTCAGTGCCTACATGGCAAGTACGCAAGGGATGTCAGCTCTTATTCATCCTGTCATTGCCCTCCTCCTGTTTCTTGCACCTAGCTTTTTTTGGCCACTAGGATTCAAGAGAAACTGTTAATATTTTTTTTCTCTAACAGTATGTGGAGCAAGGAATTTTTCTACTATTCTTAATATACATCCATGAGAATTTAGCTTTATGATGTGCCATTATGGGCTAGCCTTGAAACCTAAACACTAGGGAAGGAGGAATATATTCCAAGTTGCAAATTCGGTTTGATAAACTTCAGATCACAATCTGTTCACTGGTTTTTAAGAGAAGACCTTAGAGTCAGCCTTTAGTGGAAAGACTCACTAATTCCTTTAAACTATTCCTTGGGTTCCTACCCAACTACATGTCACAGGTCTGGAAACAGAATCAGAAGGGGATGCAGAACAAGACTGGGATCAGAAAGAAGTGAAGCTGATCAGGGAGGCTCCCAAGAGACATATGGATCGTGGCCCTTATTGTCAGAGGAAACGAAGAATGAGGAATCCAGATCAAACGCTAAGCAAAATTTTGTGTAACTGGGTTGAAATAATACCCTTACATTTTCTCAATGTAGTAGACACTGTGGAATGTGTTGCCTCCTTAGACCCTCAAAAATTCTCTAAGCAGTAGACTCAGAAGGGTATATCCTACAGCCAGTACATAGTTCCAGAGCAGCATTTCCAGTGGTGGTTACCTACCCATCAGATGTACCTGAATTTCCAAAAGCATGAAATCTGAAATTAAAATCTTCTCCCTTTGCAGACTCTACCCTCTTTTTATCATCCTTCTGTTTCTACTTCCCTCTTTCCTGTAGCCTAGAATCTAGCATGTTCTAGTGAGTAGGTGAAAAAAAATAAAGAAAAAAATTAAGAAGGGAAGAAACGATGAAAATTTTCATTGCATATTGTCTGGGAAGAGACTGTATAAGCTTTTCTTGGCAAATGCAAACTATCTTTTTTCCCATTTATAAAAGTGAATTGTCTCTTTCTCATATTTGAATATGTCCTTGGGTGACAATCATCATAAAGGTCACTGGTAGATCTTCTTTCTTTTGCCTTCTTTTCACCTATGTTATCTGTAAAATGAAATAGATTCCTTCTATAAAATACCCTTGTAGCCCCCAATAAAGTCTCATATAACAAATTATGATGTGTGTCATTGGCTAGGTATGTTTATCTTTTGATTAGTGTAGTGAAACATGAATATATTTTTTTATGACATGGTGATTCCACAAATTCAAATATGGGCAAAATATTGGTAATTTATGTCATGGTAAATGTGATTAAATGAAGTGAACCATTTGTAAAGCTAAAGAAATAATAAAATACTTCAGTTTGGGAATTCATTGACTCACATGCCTTAAATCTGAGTCAGGTTTCCTTCAATACTAGTATTGTGGAAAAAGGATTTGCTCCCTCCCATGCATCCCATGGCCAGATTTATCATTTTTTACTGCTCTTTTCCATTTTAGCTCCCTTTGTCATTGTAAAGTAATCAGAAGCAAATTCCATGTTTTGCTATTTCAAGCAGATTTTCAAAATCAGAAAAACGATGGGAGTTTGGCCTCTTAGGTAATGATCTTTTCTTCTGCAATAAAACAAATTAAATACTGGTTTCTATTTCCTAACTTTGTTCTCTTTTCTCTGTTTACCATTCATTCATTCAACAAATATTTATTGTCATGCTGGATCAACAGTAAACACAGCAGACAGTCTCTATATCATTGCAGGTTACAGGGGTAGTCTTAGCTTCAGGTGAAGCTTTCTATATGACTCATACAACATCTTTCAGCCCTGACTTCTCAGGATTGGCTCCATTCTTAAAGACATTTCTTTTCACAGTTCCAAACTGTCTACCAGCAGCTACTGGAGCTACCTCCTTACCCATTCACTTCTAGTCAGAAAGAGGGTCCATTCCTCTATAGCTCAAATAAACGACCTGGAGTTAAGTCTTGTTGGTCCCAATTGGTCTGATGTGGGTCATGTGCCAACTCCTAACCAATCAATGTGACCAGGGATATAGTATATGTGATAGGCTTATGGCAATCACAGCTCACCGAGTCACTGCATAATGCTGAGAAGCTCAGGGTACTTTTAGGAAAACAGAGAAAGGTATGAAATTGATCCTGGAAGGAACAAGAGACGTCCGCTACAATCTCTGTCCTTACAGGGCTAGTAACCTCTGAAGGATTGGCAGAATCATCAGAATTCACCAACTCAGTGCACACATGAATCATTTCTGAAACATGAGGGCAAACAAGTGTGCAGCCCTGGGAATCTTCCCATAGCATCAGGATGCAGGCCAAGTGTTCTGTGAAAAACCACCACTGAGCAGCCACCATATGCTCAAAACTGCTGGCCTCTGGCAGTAATTCAGAGGTGAAACCTTTTGTGTCCAATTAGCCTACACTTTGATTCCTGCACTCCCTCAGAATTCACCCTTATTTGTAAAGTTGAAGGTTTCAGATACCTTTGAGAAGAGTTGCTGAAAGTTAAAGTGTTTGCAAGGATATCAGTTTCCTTGGTTAATCATGATTTAATTTTCCCCATGTAGAGCTAGTTAGAGAAAACTGCTAATAGTTTGCTCCATTCAAAGCTCACATTGGTAAAAATATTTCTTCTCCATCTTGTTTACAACCTTGAATATTGGATTTAATTCTAACCTTACCTGTTACACTTCATCATCAATCTAATGCTCTAAGTTGGTGGTTCTTAATGGCCACACAATGGAATCACATGGGGAGCTTTAGAATACATCTATGCCTAGATATCTTCCCCAGAGATTCTGTTATCGTTGGTCCAGAGTGCCACCAAGGTTGAGAACCACTGCTCTAAGTAAAACCCTGTTGGAGCTGAAGATGCGTCTCCTAGGAAACACGCCCAATTTGATCATGCAACTAATTTAAATGCTATAGTCAATCAGTTAAAAAAAAAACAGCTAAAATTGATTTAAGATTACATTAAGTTCAGAGATAGGAAGAAACGTTCTCCAGATCAACAGCAAGCCACCTATCCTGCATGCTTTTGCGTCCACCACCATAGATACATCTCCACATGTCTGCTGCCATCGCCTGGCCCAAGCCACCATCATCTCCCTGGGCCACTGCAACAGGGTCCCAAATCTCTCTTGCCTGCTGTCACACAGCAGCTAGGGAGAGATTCTTAAAATATAAAATTAGAACACGTCACTTCCTTCCTCAAAAACCTTCAAAGGCTTCCTACTGCTTATGCTACAAAATACACAAACTCTCCAGGCCATTGTCTGCTCACTCCCTCTCATTCACTACAATGAGGACACAATGACTTTTCATTTCTTCCATATCTTTTCCATCTCAGAGCCTCTGAATGTGTTGTTCCCTCTGCCGAGAATGTTACACACACATGTACATATCTCATCTATTCCCACTACACACACAAAGATTCTTTGCTTTTCTCACCTTACTTATTGCTAAGATCTCAGCTTAAATGTCACTTCCTCAAAGGTTGTCCTTGACCCCTAATCTAAAGTGAATCCCCTGTTTCACACCGTCGTAGCGCCTGATTTTATGTCTTCCTAGTGTGGGTTTGCTTGTATGGTATCTGGCTCCCTCTCTAGAATACAAACTCCCCAAAGACAAGGATGACTCTGTTTTGCCCACCCATGTATGCCCTAGCACCAAACCCTGCCCCGACCCTTACTAGATGCTCAATAAATATTCATGGTAAATGAAAGAAGCATGTATTATTATACCATTTACCTACACTGAGGGATATTGTAAGAAATAGCTTATGAAATGCATAGCCATGTTAACTCAGGATGATGTTTAGAATCCTTCACTACACTATGTGATGTGGTCTCTTTATGAAAACCCATAGGAGAGAGTTTTTCAGTCTCAGTGCTAGGAATAGTTACATTTCTCTTGAGTAACCAGTTGGTGTTTCGCTACCATATTCCATAAATCATTAGATTTTGATTCTATAATGATTCTATAAATCATTAACCAATTAGGCTTCCCTCTTTGCTTTGACTGATAAGAAGCCCAGAGCCAAATTCGTGATCCTCCCCAGACCCACCCTCTACCAGCACCAGAACAGACCCTCATGGTATGTATTTTGCATCTAACCTCACTCCAGTTTCATCTCACTCCAGTTTCAGCAGATCATTTGCTGCTAGCTCTAGATTTTTTTAATATATTGTTTATTCCTCTTACCTTTCTTTACTCTTGACCAAAAGACCAAGAGCTCTACAATTCTCAAGAGGAAAGCCCTTCCAAATCCAAGGTAGGGTCATGCAAAGGGACAGTCAATAGATACTTGTTAGTCATTAATCATGAAGATCGCCTGTCAGTTGCTGACAATCCCTCATTTTCCCTGTTCCTCCTTTTTAATTATAATGTATCTATAAGTCATCTTAAATACTCTCTGGAACTAAGCAAGACATAGTAAATAAATTGAATAATGATAAGTTATTCAAGGAAAAGAGGAAGAATATCTATATGATGAGTTGTGTTTCAGGGGATTCAATAAATAACACCTCTTGTCCCTGCTTGAGAAAGAGAAAGAAGAGCCCAGCGAAAAAGACCAGACTGGGCTTCAGTACATGGGTTACAGTGGGCTTCCTAATCCATCACGAAAAAGCGATGGAAAACAAAGGCCTATATGTATCCAGAGAGAGCAGAGCTTTTACTTCTCTTGGCAGACAGATCCCAAAGGGAAAGAGGGTGCATGCCCAGTTACAGCTCCCAGATTTACCAGTCACATGGCTCTCCACTCTCTCCACTCCCCTGTGGGGTCAGGCCAAGAGCGTTAACACTAAGTAATACCCTTCATGTGCAAGCGTTACGCCAAGGGAAAGGATGTCTCTCTCTCCCCAAACATCATTGACTTCAAAGTATTTATTTCAGCTCGCAGATATTTTATAACATAAAGTTACTGTATTAGTTTTCTATTGCTGCTGTAACCAATTACCACAAGCTTATTATCTTACATTTCTGGAAGTTAGAAATGTATCTTACTAGGCTAAAATTAAGGTGTTGGCAGAGCTGCATTCCTACAGGTTCTAGGGGAGAATCCATTCCTTGCCTTTTCCAGCTTCCAGAAGCTGCTCTCATTCCGTGGCTCATTCCAGCCTCTGTTTCCATTCCAATATCTCCTTCTCTGACACTGACTCGTCTGCCTCCCTTCCCCTTACAAGGACACTGTGACTACATTGAGCCCACCGGGCAACCCAGGATGATCTCCCCAACTCAAAATCCTTGACTTAGTCACATCTGCAAAGTCTCTTTTGCCATGTAAGGTAACACATTCCCAGGTTTGGGGAATTAGAAGGTGGATATCTTTGGGGGACCATTACTCTGCCTACTATTGTTACACTGAATCATTAGATGTCTGTGGATATGCCAAGGAATGAATTTAGGATGCGGTTAAAACTGTCTCCAATATCTGGTACCATCCATTTAAACCAATTCATGTATTCAAACAGTTCAGTTCAGACATGATATAAAACACTTTTTCACCCTGGAAAAGTAGTCCAGGGATATTTCTAAAGGTGATTTTAACCTTAAGAAAAACATCACTGCTTCCTAACCAATAGCCCTCTAGCATGCGGCTGTGATGAAAGAAGCTATTTTGTTATTCCTCCTGCCTGGAATTCACCAGGCTCTCTGTGGTCCCCCAAACCCTCCCCACCCCTTCCACTCACAACACCTACAATGTCCTACCCTCCCTTCACCCCTCCAGTCCCATTCCCAGAAATGCAGCAGCATCAGAACAGGGACATGAAGATGGGATAAGAAGCATCTCTCAAGAACAGGAATATGAAGATGAGATAAGATTTGTCAGAAAAATTAGGAAATTCCCCACAACTGTTTAAGAAGGATTTGGCGGGATTGTTAGATCATTTACTGCTAGCTCTAGATTTTTTTAATATATTGTTTATTCCTCTTACCTTTCTTTACTCTTGACCAAAAGACCAAGAGCTCTACAATTCTCAAGAGGAAAGCCCTTCCAAATCCAAGGTAGGGTCATGCAAAGGGACAGTCAATAGATACTTGTTAGTCATTAATCATGAAGATCGCCTGTCAGTCACTGACAATCCCTCACCCAAATACCTCAAAAGCACAGAGATTTTAGATAATATTTTAAATCATTTGTTTAGTGTTTTCCCTCACTGGTTTAGGCCACTGCCGGCTTCTTGCCTATCTCTGCTTTCTTCCAGCCATTTCTATTTTCAGGCGGGTCAGCACTCATTGATTCATAAGGCTGCTCCCTTCTTGCTCTTCCTGGGATCATATGACAAAAACAACTAGTTACAAATGCCATACCTCACGGAGCGCCAGAAGACCTGATCCTCCGACCAAGTCTAAAAGAGAAAACTCTTTGCTGACCATTGAAGGATCAGCAAATGTGATGATTTTAAAAAACTGTTTGGATTTGTCTCAAGAGGCTTGATTAATGTTCATTTATTCTCCCTAATTCTACATTTTCAAAAAAAATCTGGAACATAATCAGCACGTACGCTTTGCTATTCTTTCTCTCTGCTTCTTGGCTGGGGAGTCAGATTTGGAAGCAGAGTCTGCAGCTCTAGCACCATCTCCCACAGAGTTCCCGGGCAGCATGGCAGTGGCAGTGCTGCTGGAGCCAGTCCCTGGCAGAGGTTGGGGTCAAAGGCTTGGGCTGCTCCCCCAGGCCCTGAAATTGACAACCTCAATGGCTGCCTTATGTCACTCAAGACTGGATCAGGGTTGTCTCATCTGTCAGTGCTGAGAACTAGCCAAACACTCCATCATTGTCTATCTTGGAGTGAGCCCAAGCCACGGGCTCAATAGCCTTCCTTGTTTTCTAGAATTGATCAATGTCAATTCAGCAATTGTGCCTCCTGGCATCCACACCAGAAGGTATCACCAGGACCTTCTGCCGTGATTCCCAGTGTGCTGGGAAAGCTACAAGTCTCCGCAAAGTCCCCTCCAACCTATCAGCTGCCCCTAAGATCCCCGTCAGAGATGGATCCGTTTGACGTGACCCTCTTTAATGTATACCCTTCTTGGTGAGCGGGGGTGGATTTTAAACTATCCATTCACCCAACAAATATCCATTTATTGAATACCCATTACTTTCAAGACTGTGCTGGGACCTAGAAGTCTGTCTTTGCCTGTAAGGAGTTCACAGCCTAGTCAGTTATTAATCATTTGTAGAATCTCAATGTGTGGGAAAAAAGAAAGAGGGATAGATTTTGATAAGGGAGGAGAGGAAAGGAAGAAACCAATTACTAGGCCAGAGGGAAAAAATGGGGTGAGGGCAGCTCACCCAGAGAAGACACAAATTTGTCTGACTTCACCAGCTGCTCCTAAAACACGTCTGCACAGGCCCTTACGGTGGACAGACAGACAGACAGCAGTTGGAGCTACTTCCACAGTTCCAGAAGCACACTGTTGTAAACAGGTCGCAGAACTTCAAAAACACTCAGAAATCCCCATATAGAAGAAAGCACATTGGTTTTTATTAGGCTCCAAGCTGCTAGGTACAATCTACTGAAATACTGAAATAAATTACTGAGGGCCGGCCCAGTTGTGCAGTGGTTAAGTTCGCACATTCCACATTCCACTTCAGCGATCCGGGGTTCGCCTGTTGGGATCCCGGGTGCAGACATGGCACCGCTTGGCAAGCCATGCTATGGTAGGCGTCCCACGTATAAAGTAGAGGAAGATGGGCATGGATGTCAGCTCAGAGCCAGTCTTCCTCAGCAAAAAGAAGAGGATTGGCAGCAGATCTTAGCTCAGGGCTAATCTTTCTCAAAAAAGAAAAAAAAAAGAAAGAAAGAAATTACTGAGAAAATCAGCCCTTTTCATGGTCTCATTTGCCCAAATTGCTTGCCTCTGTTCCCCCTCTCACATTTTGAGGTCAATTTCCCCTCAGCCATGACCCAGAGGAGTGAGACAACAGTTTCCAAGCCTCAAGATTCCTTGTTTATCACTTTACCTTTTTACCCTCTTGTTTGGCCAAAGTCCCTTCCAGGCCTCAAAGGCCCACTGAGGAAACCGGCAGCCCTCACAGGAGGCTGCCCCAGAAGCAGAGGCCATGGGCTCTTTGTGGGACCAGTAATGTGATTAGTCCCCCACCCCCTTACTTTCTGAAGACCAGTGAAGGGACCAGTGAGAGTGAGCGCTCTGGCTGCTGTCCAGACCCAGTTCGTTCCTGCATTTCTTCTGTGGAGTGTACCCCGCTCCATATAAATCTGTCAGCCCCCGAGGGAATCAAAGAAGCCACGTTTAAGGGAAGGATGAGAGCCTTGTCACTTGAAGTGTGACCCACAGACAATATCAAGGGCACCACCTAGACGCTTATTAGAAAAGTCGGATCTCAAGCCTCCTCTCACCCAAAACCAACTGAATCAGCATCTGCGCTTTTACTAGAACCTTCATCATCTCCCAACCCTCCCGATCCTTACCTGCCATCCTCGTGATTCGAAGACACCTCTGATGACAGCAGGATGTAAACAGCTCCACTCTGCTCCCTCCCCCGTCTCACACACAACTCAAGGGCCACCTGCTCCGTGTGCTGTCTTTTCTATCTCCGTGTTGGAGCCACATTTCTTGGGGCTTCACCGAGAATGCCTCCTCCACCATTAATAGAGCGATGCTCTGTGTCATTGGTGACCAAGTCATTTACCAATCATCTTCGCACCTTTATTCATCAACCTCATGCTTCTGTAGCTCATGCCCTGTGTCCCTTACCCATCACACTATACACAATTGGTGGTGACATCAGTTCTCACCTAATAAACTCTGTGACTAAAAATATCCTTTTATCATTCATTTGCTGAATCCCTATAATGGGCCAAACCCTACGCTAGATACTTGCTCTCTAGCTAAGAGCTTATAGATCAGACTGTGCAGTTGTACCACGTAGCCCTTGTATTAGTCAGGGTTCTCCAGAGAAACAGAACCAACAGGATGTGAAGAGAGAGAGAGGAAGAGATTTATCATAAGGAATTGGCTCGTGTGATGATGGGGACTGGGAGGCCCAGATCTGTAGTGCAAGCCAGCAGGCTTAAGACCAAGGAGCGCCACTGGTACAGGTGGAGTGCAAAGGCAGTCTGTTGGAGAATTCCCTACTACTCAGGGGAGGAGCATTCTTTTCAATCTATTTAGGCCTTCAACTGATTGGATGGGGCCCACCCACCTTATGGAGGGCCATCTGCTGTACTGATGAAAATGTTAATCTCATCCAAAAATCCCCAGAATAATGTTTGGCCAAATATCCAGACACCCCATAGCCAGTCAAGTTCACATGTAAAATTAACCATCACAGCCCTTATTAGAAACTCATTTTAGGAGGGGAGGGAGTGGCACAAGTGTCACAAGGTGGGGGCACCAGAGCTGCAGCAAAGGTGATAGACATGTGTTGGTGGAGCCTCCTAACAAGGCCAACACTTTGGTTTTCTACAGTGTCCTTGGCCTGCCCTTTTCCCTTTACTGTGCCCTCATGGAGGACAGGTATCAGCAGGATATAATTCCACACAGAAGCGGACAGGCCAGACAGAAGCGACAAGAGTCTCTTTATCAGCCCTCCCTCCCCCCAGAGCCAGGCACCGCAGGCCCAGGCGCAGACGCCCTTCCCTCCACAGTCAGCTCCAGTTGGGAGTGTAATAATCCTTCAGAATAGGTGTGGGTTTTCCCAACTGAGGGTCATAGGTCAAGACCGAGAAAAGTATAAAGAGGCCCCAAGTTAGAGAGCTCTCCGGGTGACCAGGTCAGTCCAGGACAACCCTAGAAATGTCACGGAAGCTCTGAGCTAGACCAAAACAGCCGAGCTATCTAGACCGATCCAGCTCCTGGAAACGCCATGGAGTGGGGCCCACGCTGGGCTCGCACGGATTCGTTCCGATGAGAGTAAGCCAGCCACAGACCGCTCTCCGTCCTCTCCCTCTTCTCTCTCACTCTCACCCCCAATCCTTGTCCTCAGAAATCTGACTTTTTTCCCCCTCCTTGGTGGTGTAATCTCTCTGGAATCACTGGAAAAGCCACTGAACACCACTCCTCCACAGCCCCACCGCCACACCAGTTACCGTGCGCCTCACTTCACAAGGACGGTGCTGGTCCAGGGAAGACGATTTCACACCCCTCCGTACATACAGAGTCCCACTGCCACACGCACAAGGCTTCCAGGGGCACCGCCTCATTTTGTTTTTGTGCAATTAGCAGTGACAAGAGGGCCATCGTCTGATCTCTAATCCCCCTCTACCCTTGGCCTGTAACTTCCTGGTCTAGCAGAGACTCCAGCTCCAGCTACCCATAGTGTCCTTGACACTGGGGTACCTTAAACTGCTGAGCGCGCATGGGTTCCCAGAGAAAGACACGATGCTAGTATGTTAAGAGAGTTTGGTAAATGATCCCTTGACCTGTTAAAACAAATACCTGCATTATGGATGTGTTGGGGATACAAGAAAAGGTATTAAATTATAAATGTTTGTTACCTTTCCCTTCTCCCTACTCCCCCCACCCCTTCTGCTGAGGAGAGAAAGTGCATTTGGCTCCTCAGCTTCCTCTCCTCCAAAGCCCAAAGGAGAGCACCGGTCAAGCCCCGGGCTTTCTTGTGTCGGCAGAGAGGAGACTAAACTATTTATAGAAGGTGTGCTGACGAAGAATGCAGGGTAGGGGCAAAGCTTCGAGGCCATGGTGGCTACGAAAAATACTAAGAAGAAGATGATTTTAAGAAGCAGTGCCGTGGTTTATCATTGCAATCCCCCTTTGGTGTCTTTATCTTTTACATAAGGTCAGAATGGTTTATAAGGACTGTGGTTGTTAGCGTTGTGTGTTCTTGAACGTGAAACCACATTGAGACTCTACTACATGGCTCCCCACTTATTATATATTTTTTGCATTTTTTTAAATCCTTTCAAATGCATAGGAATTCTACTAGATTAGTTTCACTTCACCAAAAACCTGACAGAAAAACATCAGCAAAACCAAGAACAAGATTTCAAAGCCTCAGATTGTGAATCCATTGACCAGTTGACCTCAGGGCTGAGCATCATACGAGGCCTCTTTCTAGCTTTGAATGGCGGCCTGCGGGAAGCCAAAGCTCAGTGCATCCCTTGTCTGGCTATGAACCTCTCCTCACAGGACTGGGAGCCATGAACTTCGTGTCACTGATCGGCATCCCCAAAATTACGCTTTTATTTTTAGACGGTGTGAGGAAAATCAGTTGGGGGAAAATATGTGAGCAAGGACATAAAAGTGGTAGATGTTACCTTATACAAACTCTGAGACAATGCTTAACAATGAAGTAACAAGATGGTCTCACAGATATTCATTGCAGAAAGGATCCGAGAACCATTTTATCTCAAATTGTCATACATACATCCTCCTTTGATCATAATTAACCAGCAAGTCCTAATACTTCTTGACAGTTGTTGGGAAGTAAAAAATAAAGTTACCTGAAAAGAATCTCTATTCTGGTGGGGAATATTAGACAAAGATAAATGAAATAAATAAAGGAAAAAAACACAAATATGTAAAATTCTAGGATCCTGAATAACAAAGAGGCAGATGAGAAAATATAATCTAGGACAACAATCATGCACAAAAGAAGAAAATAGAGAAAAATAGCTGAATGTTCTCAAATTATCTTGTAATACTTTAAAAAAGAAGTTGAGAGCAGAAACACACACTCTAAATATTCACTTGGCCAGTTTATGTCACTATGCCCAGACAGTGTCAATAAAGGGCTATATTTAGAACCAATTTACTGCTGTTGTCTTTACAGCTCACATACTTCTTTTGGTTTACAACTAAGACATCCTGGCAGATTCTGGCATCCTCAAACGCACAATATTTTCTTGGTACCTTTGAAAAGCAAGTATAGGTAGAACATTAGTGGTTCATCATAATTCTCTGCAAAAGATAAGTTGCTCTGCAATGCACAGTTTATAAAGCTCCACTGCCGCAGACCCATTCATCACAGCTTCCTACTCGTAAAAATATAAGCTTGGTCTTACAGCTTAAAATGAATCTAGATAAGCCTCAGACAAAATCAGAGAGTGAACTAAGAAGAAATGGTAGAATTTAAGTGATGAGAGACAACTTAGATGGCATTTAATCCAATCTAGATATAACAGTAATAATAACAACACAATAACCACAACTGTTGAGCGCTCAAGTATCATTTTTTTCCTGATTTACATGTTCATGGTAACAAAGTATGGAAAAAATAAAAAGTGTTTTCTATAAATACTTTTACATACCCGATGTAGAATTTTATCTCCTACTATCTAGACATTATAGCCTCAGTATTTTACCACATTCCTCAGTATTCTTTAAAAGCTTACTTTTTAAGGTTGCTCCATAACTGATTAGGACTAATCCCCAATTATTGAACATTTAGGTTGCATCGAACTGTTAGCTATTATAAACACTTTGGTAATGAATAGTCTTATATGTATACACTGCTGTGCGTTTATATGACTATTCCTGGGGATACACTGCAGAAATAGCATTGCTCAGTCCGACAGACCCATGTTTAGGCATATGATCTATATCACCAAATGGCTTACCAGAAAATTCGAACTAGTTTGCATTTCCCCCAAAAGTGTATGAGTACCCACATCTTCACGTGCTCACCAACACTGGGTGTCATTCTCTTCATCTTTATAAATTCATAGGCCAAAGATTACAGCTTGTTTAATTTGATTTTTTTTTTACTCCCCTATTCCTTGGCTCTTTATTTATTTGTAAATTGTCTATATTCTTTATTTATTTTCTTCTGGGTTAATTATTATTCTTATTGATTAGAAAGTACCCTTATGTATCAAAGATAATAACTTTCTTCAGCCCTCACATATTGTGACCATTTTCCTGGGACATTTACCTTTCTTTCTCTTTTTAAAGTGAAATATAGCAATCATTTTCTTGAAGGTTTCTTCCACTTGCTTTCATATTTTCAAAGTCCTTTTGTATTTTAAAAATAGTAACCAATGATCTAAATACAATACACTGAATACTTCCTCTCTTCCCCTTTCCACTTACCATATACAAAATCCTTACATATGAAGTGGGCTCTGGGGCTGAGATTTCTCTTCTGTTTCACTTATTCCTGTGCTGGCGCTGTACTGTTTTCATTAGTATAACTTGATAATACATCTTAACATACATTAGCACAGTTATCCTGTCATTCTTTTTTAATTGTTAGCTGTTCTCACCAATTTAATTTTTAATATAACTGCTATGATCTGTCATGTTCCCAATTCAACAATCCTATTGGAATTACCTTAAACTCATTAAACTGGGAGGTCTAACATCTTTACAATATGGAGCTTCCCACCCAACACCATGAGCTGTTTTTCCATTTGTCTTCTTCTATGTATCTCAGCAAAGTGCTTTTTGTGCCTTTTTGCATAAAGGTTTTGCATATTACCAGACACATTATAGTTTGTTATTGTTGTGAAAAGGATATTTTCCAACTAGTTACAGCTGTTACCTGATAGAATTTTTATGAGTCTAATAATTCTTTGGAAACTCTTGGCAGGAGCACACAGGTCCACGTTTGTCATCACCTAGTTGTCGAATTTCCTTAGTGACTATTTCTAGACCAGGAGGGGAGACTGCTGTTACATACAGACAGCCCCGTTCCTATGTGTGTGTCAGATATGACCAAAAAGATAAAATTTACAGAATGCTACCCAGATATTAAGTTTTTCCCCATACATTACCTCATCTGATATTTACAAAACCTATCTAAAGCGAGTGGGGTACTCTATTGTAATCGAGTTATTATTAGTCTCATCTTAAAATGAGGAAACTGACATTCAGATGTGACTCACTCGCCTGGAGAACTTGATAAAAATGCAAACTTCTAGGCCCCACCCCACACGGGTTTCTTCAGAATCTTGGAGAGGGCGTGTGGAACCAGGGAATCTGTGTTTTTAATTAGCTCCCTCTGGTGGCTGCCATGAAACATTGCAATCACTCAGTCAAAATCAAGGCTAAAATTTAAAGTTTCTGCCTCATAATCAGGTATTTACTCCATCACACCTCAATGGCAGCTTAATTATTGTGAGTTTCTAGTGATGTACGAATATGACTGAAGAGGCTGGCTTGGTTTTTTTTTAAGTATGTCTTTATACAGGGATTCTGCAAGCAGCATGCTCTGGTTTGCGGACCACAAGCCTCTACATGCAGTCTTCACTTACAACTCAGTCACTTCTTCCCAAAGTCTTAATTAAGAGACAGCTCCCCTGTGCCCTGTGGGTAATGCCAGGGGGCCTGGCTCCTGTGTTTGCACAGCCACAATGAACCTCAGGACACCTTGGCAGTGCTCCTGCCCTACCGTCCTTGGGGTCTGGCAGCCCTGCAGCCAGTGAAAGTTGCCTGGAAAAGTGAAAGAGTGCCCTGAGCACAGATCCCACCACCAGAGACACGTTTCCACAGCATCCCCTCACAGCAAGTAGGCCCGCTCTAGTGTAGGATGTATTGCTGGTGACCCCACCCTGCCATCTCATGTCCAGAAATGCTCACAGTGACCCTTTGGGAAATGCTGATGACTCATCTAGAGAAAACAGACACCTCGGAGGAAATCTTTACTTTGATTGGAGTTTAATGTACTTTTCAGTCACTCAGTCAATATTCATGGAACTACATGCCAGGCCCATGCTAGACTCTGGGACATGAGAATAAGTAAGACAGAGAACTTTACAGCCCAATGGGCAAGTAGGCATGGAAACGGGCTTAAAGTACGTGGGCACGGCGGAGTTATGGAAGTAAGTTTTCGAGATTACGGGAGTTTTCCAGGCTGACAAGTATAGGAAAATCATTCTAGAATTTCTTTTCCAGAATTCCAGTGGGAACAGCTTGAACAAGGCATCACGAGCATAAGAGATTCCAAGAAGTGTGGATTATAGGAGGAAAAAAATAAAAGAGGGCTGGAAAAGTAAACCAGGCGCCAGACTACAAGGGCTTTGTACTTTCTTGAAAGGTATTTGAATTTTATCTTGGAGAGCCACGGCTGCCAGAACTCTGGTGGCAGTGAGGAAGGAAGCACAGAAGATGGAGCCAGGAGAACAGATGCCAATTAGGGGTCTTTCGCAACTGACAAGGTTGGAGCGTGAGGGGCTGCAGGAGAGCAGCTACAAGGATGGCAAAGAGGAGTCAGATTCTAGAGATATTGGCAGGTAGAATTGGCAGGATGTAGAGACCAAACGAATGTTGAGGAAGGAAGGGTGAGGCCAAGCAAGACTCTGAAATTCCAGGATGTGAGTGTCTTGGATCATGACTGTCTTGGTTTGGCCTCATCCCCAGTCAGTTCCAAGAGTCCTGGAAATGAGCAAGCTCCTCCCCGTCCCCCTCCTCCTTCCTCTCCTCCTCCTTTTCCATCATCAGACAAGTACTGACAAGGGCAGAGCTTTCCTGAACACTCACCCCACACCCAGAACCAAGGCAACTTCATTCCAGCAAACTCTGTTGCCAAAAGTATTGTTATTTAAGAAGCCATTCTCTCCGTGATGTACTTTACATTTGTGTAAACTTTGGTGTACAAAATTTCCATATACAATCTCCTTTGCTCCTCAAAGACACTTCACTTACCAACAAGAAAATTGAGATTTAAGGAAGCTGTGGTTTGCTCAAAGTCCCAGAGTTCGTTCACAGTGAGTCCAGGGCTCTAACCAGTCCTTCCGCCTTAAATCCGGGAGGTTACAACTTGACATAACTACAAACCAAACTCTCTGTCACAATAGGTAAACCTAAAGGAGAAAAGAAATATGACCAGGGATGGAAGATGCATGGCAGATACACATTACCCTGTTCAAATGGGGTGCTGCTTATTGTAGGATGAATACACAGACCTAACAAAAGAAAGCCCTCAGCTCAGAGTCCTAATAGATTCTTAGGAAGCTCAGTCTTTGTTCTAAGGAAACAGCACCTTGTTCCAAATAAGAGACTTCTCCAAACAAGTGTTATTTCACACACACAGTCTGCTGCTCAGGAAAGAAGAGGCATTATTTTCAAAGAAGGGAAATGAACTGGCTGAGGCGAGCTGTGTAGATGGGTGAAAAGGGTTTCAAGCCACATTAAGGGGAATGTGTATCTTGGAAGGATGGAACCCCTCCAGGAAGGAATTTACCACCTTTCATATTTATGAAAATGTATTTACTTCTAGTTTCATACTGTTTTCTAACTTATTTTAATTTGAGAGGAATCTCATCTCAGATGCTTCTAAGTTGGTCCCTTATAGAACATACATGCACAGTTATGAGGCTTAAACCAGGTCACAAACACACATAAGCAGCTCCTAAGAGTGGACACTGGAGCTCGGTGAGTCACTGTCCCAGGTGGTGCCTTCCAGAAAGGAAGACGAGCAGGGGACGAGGGTCAGTTAAGAGAGGGAAAAGGTCAGCGGATGCTGCTGAAGGTGTCCAGTCAGCACCACGATGAGGGTCAGAACTGCAAGTTTTCATGTAAGTTCTCCATTTTTTGCAGCCCCCAGGCATAGACAAGCTGCTGCGATGATTACCCCTGACTTTTAAACAGCTTAGAAAGAGTTTTTTATGCCCCTTTAGGATAAACATGATTTGTTCATTTTCCAGGTGAGAGAGACAGTTACTGAATCGCCCAACATCTCACCAAATGAGTGGCTAAGTATGAACTTAAATTCAGACATGGAGAAAAATTATCTGAACCTTGAAGATGAGGCCAAGAGCATGCAACTGTCCTTTCAACGTCATGCTGGGGTGTTTAACACCCTCCCCCCAAGGACTAATAATCTAGGGAAATACATCTTTCTCTGGTTCTGCTATTAACTAAAAGCTTAGACTTTCTGAAGTTGCTTATCAACTTGTGAATCTTGTTGGGGAGAGATGCAAATAATTCCCGTTAGTAGAAAAGAGAACCCAAAGGCTCTCCTTTCCAAAGGACAACAAGCAGTTTTCTATTGAACCTAGCCGTCTTATTGTCACATTTTGCTTTTAAAGTACCTATAAATGCCCAGCTCCTCAAAATGCTCTTTAAACAAGATTTACCATCTTACCAGCTCTCTCATGAATGAGTTAACGCATCTTTGACATGTCTTCATCCTATATTTGCAATGAAAGCCATGTTTTTAACTTTCTTAAAATTCTACTTCTTGCCTTATCTATAGTCTGGTGTTTCCTCCTCCATAAGAGCACCTTTAGGGTATACACCCACACACCTAGTCAGGTCTGCCTCATCCAACCTGCCAAATCGAGTACCCTTGACGAGAGTGCCCAGAGAGCTGGTGATGTGCTGGGAATGGAAGGGCGATGGAGCCTCTGTCATCACTGACCTCGCATTTCCACCACTCCAGCTCTCAGGATTCATCACATACTTGTCATAGAGATTCAAAAGACTGCTCCTGGCAGATGAGATGGCCAGCTCACCACCCAACAAGGAAGGGGCTTTCAGCCCTGTTCCTCATGCTGCTGATGGGCGGGACTGGGAAGGGCTGAGCTGGCTTACACAGAATGACCAACACTTCCCCATCCAAGTTTGCGAATGACACACAGTTTTGTGAGGTGACAGAACTGCCAAGGCGAATAGGCGCAGGTCCTGCCTGGGACATTTTCTGTCTTGGTGAAATGGACTGAGCCTCAAGAGACCAAACCCACGACTGACATCACTAGCACCTCACTCCAACTCGGGAAATCAACCACTCCAACCTCTACGAAGAAGAAACACAAGGAGGCAAGTAGTTTAATGGATTTGGAGAAGAAGGCCTTCATTTCACACACTTAACAGGTCACTGACAACTTTTCACACTTTATTGAGGGAACCATCTGAGCCATTAGCAGGTCATTTGACCCACTCTCTTTAAAACCTCGCTAAGCTCAGAAAACAACTCTAATAGCTCCGAGAACAGACAGCACTCTGGGACTTTACCTGACTACTGTCTGCCAGGCAGGTTGGCTGGCTGCAGGCGCTTCCCAGCAGTTAGACTCTTGCCAGAGAGCTTCAGGCTCCGCACATGTTGAAGGCCTTCCTTCTGCCTGAGTTGCCCCTGTGCTCCGTTTCTGTACCATGCATTCAGCATCTACCACACATGCTGCATTCTGTTCCGGGTATGGGGTGTGGAGATTCTGTCCTCAAGGGTCTTCCTGTCCAGTGGGAAATGTAAGACACAGATCTAAATAGCTATCGTTCAGGGTAGAAAGTGACTGGTAATTCACAAATACGATGAATTTTTGCTCCAGTTAATGTGCACTGAGTATACAGCGGCGAGCAAGACAGACTAGTCTGCCCTCTTAGGCACTTATTGAAGGAGGGAAACCAACAGTTGTTCAGCACCTACTTTGGGCCAGACTTGGTGCCAGCATTTTCTCATTTAATTTCTTCCTCCTGAGGACTCTCTTTAGTAGGTGATCTTATCCCCATTTTTATAAACAAGAAAAGAGGGGCTCAGAGATGTTAGGTGACTTTCCAGAGGTCACTCCAACAAAGATAAGATTCGAATGCAAAACCATTTGACTTAAAAGATCCTGCTCTTTCAACCTCACTACATTTACTATCAGCATTTTAGGGCATACCTTCCTTCTGTGCTGTTGTGACTGATTCATTTCCAAATTGAGCGGCCTCACAGGACACAGGTTGGCAAACCATAAGCATCCACTGCTAGTTCAAGATAAGGACACACAAAGCCATTTGTACCTCCTACAATGTGTGGTTAGTGCCGGGATCTGTCTCTGGTTGTCCTTTGATGTGCTCTGGCATCAACTGTGTGATCGGCTTATCTTCCTTCCGATAAAATGGGAGAATAAAAGAGCAGATAAGAGGGAATAAAAGTGATACCCAGAGACAGAGACGCAGCTCTGCCCCTTCCTTTAGGAGTCCTCCAGCAGGGCTGGGCCCACACACACACAGAGTAGACGGCCACCACACAGCAAAGCTGAACGCCAACATGGCTTCCAGCCAAAAAACGTCATTCCCCCTCTGCCCAACATTTTGCCTTAACCCAAGGAAATTATTTTAATTCCTCCTCTTTCACTTTCTTTGGGAAAAAGTAGAATTCAGGACTTTCATAGCTCAACAAAGCCTTCAGAATAAAATCTAAATTAGTGAGTTATGGCAGCCAGCCCTGCCTACCCACCTCTTCTGTACCATCTCCCCCAGTGCACCCTGGGTAACTTTGAACCATCCTTTGTCTTGCCCCCAGTGTACCCTGGGTAACTCTTGGCCACCTTTAGGACTCAGCTCAGACATCTCCTCCAGAAAGCCTTCTCTGACCATGCTTCAGCAGTAAATGTGTGCACTCGCAGTAGTGTCCCTGATGTGTGTTCCCACGCACCACCCCCCCCCCCCCAGTGCACACATGCATGTGCACATAAGCATGCACGCACAGTAATGCTCCTACTTTGGGCTCCCACACCCCACCACGCTGCCCCAGCAAAGCATTTACTACATTGCTTCATGCCCAGGCTTTGCCAGTAAACCCCTCTTCTCCACGCTCCATGAAGGAAGAATTGCATCTGGCCTTTCTACTCCTAGCACTGAGCACAGTCCGGGAACCCAATAAACCCTCGAGGAAGGGAAGGAGAGAGAGAAGAGAGGCTGTGCCCAGGCTCTCAGCCCACAGCCCAACCTTCCTGAGCTGGCGGTGACCTCAGGCCTGGTAAAATTCCCTGGAATCAAAGCTGCCAAGAGAGAAAAGGGCGAGGCCTGAGGAAAAGCAGGCTGGAGGGAATGGTTGTTCTCTGAGAAAACCCAAGCAAGAGCTTCAGGGCTCCAGCAACAAAGGTCAAAGCCATTGCTTCAGAATATTTGCAGTGCCCAGTGGGGCCGCAAGGATGGCCTGGCTTCTAATGCTCTAACGTTCGCCTCACAGATGGCCCTGGGCCTGCGGGTCGTGGGACGGTCCAAGGGGGTCTCAGGAACAGCTGCCCCTGACCTGCATGTGCTGGACTCGCTAGGCAGGAAATTCCATGTTGTAATAGCTGGATTTCTTCCCTTCATTCCTGATCTGTGACTAGGGAGTGAATTGGTCATTAAAGAAACCATTTAGGCAGATTTTGGGAACATCTGACTGGGCTGAAGTGTTCAGGAAGGGGAGAAGATAACAGACAAAGCTCTGGGCCACGCGGCCTCACCTTCATTTCCATTACTAGCCTGACTTATGAAAGGGACTAAAAATGTTTCAACGCCCCTCTTCTGTCAGCATCGTCACCAGGGTTGGAGAGAGCTGGGTTCACCCAGCTTAAAAACACACATAGAAAAGCTCATCTGAGCGGCTGCAGTCACGTTATCAAGCTGAACATACGTTGATCTGAGCAGATTAGAGAAATTGTTCCCAGTGTCTCGGGAGGGAGTGCTTTAAACGAGGGCTTTTCAAAGAACAAGCCACTAGGAAGTACTTTGCATACATGTAGCCCGTGAACCTGAGGACAAATAAAAGTAAAGTCAGGCCTGAATCAGCAGCTCTGAGCAGCAGACTGGAGAATTCAGCCGGCATATGTCAGAGATACGGTTATAAAAGGTCGCTATTCAATTTATCTTTCATTTCCTGCACAACAAATAGCAGGAGGAATCAAAAATTATCTTTACATTGCATTTGCACATTTTTTAATCCACTAGGAAAAATCACATTCTCCTTCTTTACTTCCTTTTCCCCAAAAAGAGATTAAATTTTTTTGAAAATTTAAATTTGCTCTTTCCATTCACCAAGAGAATTGTATTCCTCTTGCATTCGATCTGTTCGATCTCAGTTTAGTTTCAAGTTGAGATTTTATTTCATTTCCAGACATGTACAGAGTGGTTGGTATTCTTCTGTTACTCCTCACTTTTGGACACAATTGCGTGGGAAAGTGGTAAGCCTGCTGGGTCACTCGAACTCTCTACTCTTCAATGTAAATACACCCTTTCGGGATGTGAAACCAAACCCACGGAACATCTCCTTCTGCAACTAAGGTTCGAAACCGGAATGAGGCAGTTGAGCACAAAAATATTTACTAAAAACAACTTTTTAAAATAAATGTTAAGCCCTTCTCATTTCATTATTATTTCATTATTAGCTTTGCCTTATAGACTATAAAATATAAGGTGGGTTAATATACTTTGTTTTCAGGGTTTTATTAACATTTTGAAGACAGAAAAAAAGCAGAGATTTCTAACAGAGAAGTTGCATACACAATTCTATATCCTGAAAGGTGGCTCAAATCAAAGAAAAGAAGAAAATAACCTAAGCAAGAAAGGGTCCAGAATCCTTTTCCTTCAGTAGCTTGATATAGGGCAGAATGAGGATCAATGAGCAGCCTACAGAGGGCCCTAGTGGTGACAATAATATCCATCTCAGTTGAGAAATTTGGACTTGACTCAGCCCATCTGCTCTCAGCCCAAGGTTGTCTCTCATTTGGAAATCACACTGTCAACTTGGTTTAGAATATACCCGGGTGAGGCATATGCTTATCCCTGCTGCCCAGGGAGAGGTTGGCATGGAGAAATGCAAAGGCTCCTGATTGAAGCTTCCATTTATGGACTCTCCTCTTCTCTTCTCCCCTAGTTACTGTGACAGTGGGAGGCAAGCAACACTTGCTCGGACTGTATGACACCGCAGGACAGGTACATTTTTATTATCTTGATTCATTAGGGGTTTGGGGGGGAGGAGAAGGATCCATTCGGCTGGGCATATGGGGACTAACAGTACAGACATTCTCTCTTCAAATCATTTAGGGCAAATTTATTGTCTTTCTAAATGACAATCAAAATATTCTTAATATTTTTAAAATATTTCTAATTACAAAAGACTAAGTCATTACATGATTCAAGGTATTGATAGGCAAATAATGACTCATTCACTGGTTGATGATTATCAATAACCAAGATAACATATTTGGCCAACAGTTTCAATTTCTTCCCACCCATCCCAATTCCAGATCCTGGATTACTGAGTCAATTTCATAAATTTTAGTTTCACCCATTAGTTTTTTTCACACTGTATTCTTTGCCCACCTCTTATTTGAATTGCCTAACAAGCTGTGGAAACGTCCAGAAAGAGACAGAGGACAGGGAATAGGGGGTAGGAAAAAGATGGATTAAGTGTTAGAAGGAAGAAAAGCCAGGATCCTGGATGTTTTCCAAAATTGAGGGTCAACCCCTTAATAACTAGAGATTGACTTGAAATTCTCTAAGATTCTTGAAATATTCTCACTCTGTCAGAAATGTTTCTTCAGGTTGGAGAACCTGGCCAACCAATAACGTGAGGCAATGGACCAGAACCCTCAATGTTTCATCAGTCAGCACACGTTCCACTTGGGGGGAAAAGCCGCCCTGCCTTTCTTTCTCTGCACACCACATTCCACTAGGACAAGTTTCCAATGTTACAAGTTCATGGGTTGGCGGGGAAGTGGTTAAGCAGTTGATGGCTGTGGCCCAATTTCTTTGAGAGAGCTTTTGTTACCATATGTCCTGGGTCATTTATTTAGGTCAAAATCAGCAGGTTGTTCAGTCTGTCCAAATTCGTACATCTTAAGTCCTTTGGACTGAACGTTTGACCATGCTCTGTCCCACTGCGAATTTCCTGGTAATTGTTATTTGTAGTTATGCGTTTGTCTAGGCCTTTTCTCACTATTATCTGAAGATATGTCTTTTTGCTCAACCTGAAAGCTCTATGCTAGAAAAAATAACAACAATAAATGGAATTCCCTTTGGGATTTCTTTGTGCATTTGCAAGAACCACTGAATAAATATCTGCAGGCTGGTATTGGACAGACCAAACAGTGGAGAACTTGGCAAGTCTAGCACCAGACTCAAGGCTCCTAAGAGCACTCAGTTTCCTCTTACTGGTAGATGGCTCTTTTGGCCAGCTACTCTCAGGAACTGGGGAGCAGAGGAAATCTCTGACGTCAATACCAAGACACATGACTATGAAAGGATGCCCCTAGATGCCCAAATGGGAAAATCGGATTGGCTCCTCCAAGTTAATGCTCATGCTTCACTCCCCTCCACCAGAAAGCATCCCAGCAATAGAGGTACACTGCTCTTTGGGCTGGAGTTGCCTAGTCTCATTCCATCACATGGTCATTTGATGCCCCCACTCATCAGGACTCACAGCCTGAAAGAGAGAGGAGTTTACACCCTTCTCCTCCATAGTCAGAGTCTATGAATATAATTCAGTTTGAAAAGTGCAACACAGCAAGGACTACTGTCTGACTCTGAAACCTCTCTCTGTTTCCCTTGCCTTCTCTACAAGCCCTCTGTGCCCCTCATGCACATCCAGGCTTCCCCTCTTCTACAGCAATCCACGACAATTGTGCTTCTGTGCCTTAATTGCCCCCAGAACAACCTCTTCAGGCCTCTATTTAATTTCAAATCCAATAAAACTGCTTAAAAGCTCCTGTAGAGCTTAATTATTCTTTCCCACTGCTCTGTCCTTTTCAGAAAAAATTCTAAATTATACTAGTATAGGAGTTGAAGTTCTAAGACAATGTAAAACTACCTTTAAACTCTAAATTGAAGAAAGCAGAATGACCCAAACCTCCGACATGGAAGAAGGTGATGCGCACTAAGAAAGTATAACAACAAATGGGTTATTGATATTCCTTCAGCCTTTCACTTTAGTAATTTCTACCAACTGCTTTGAAAGCTCCGAGGTGGACAAGGTTCATAAGGGAGCATAAAGCATGGGGAAACGAAATCAGAACACATCTTAAGCTTCCTTCTAGGACTAAAATTCTATGATTAGGACCTTAAAGAGATGACTTCAAGAATGCCTACAAGAACTGGAGTAATTAAGCAAAACTATATGAGGGTAGACCAAGGGAGACCTTTCAGCAGTAAAGTATTGTTAAATATTGAAATAAGTTACACTAAAGGATGACATGTAACTCGTTTTGTAGAACAGTCATTCTCAAACTTGAGCAGGTGTCAGAATCACCTCTAGGGCTTGTTAAAACTCAGCCACTGGGCCCCACCACCTCTGAAGTTTCTGATTCTACATGCCTGGGACAGCACCCAAGAATATGCATTTCTAACAGGTTTCCTGGTAATGCTGCTGCTGGTCTGTATGCCGTACTTTGAGAACCACTCATCTAGAACCTTGCCACTCAAAGTTCGGTCCACTGACCAGCAGCATTGGCATCCCCAAGGACCTTGTTGGAAATGCAGAATCTCAGGCCCCATCCCCAGCCTACTGAATCTGAAAATTCATTTTAAGATCTCCAGATGATTCGTATGCATGTTAAAATGTGAGAATCACTACTCTAAAAGTCCTTGGGGACTGAAGCATTGTTCCTAGTGTAGGAGGATGCAGTGGAGAATAGCCATTGTCCGAGGTGATTCCCATGGTTCTACAATGCTGCCAACCAGGCTTTGTAAAAATTTAATTTAGAAGCATTGTCCCAAAATTCCATTCCCAGCCGCAGGTAGGACAATCCAGCCTCTTCAGTTCTAGTCTAGCAAATGTTGCTGAGGTCACATGGCTAAGGAACATCTATAACTAGTTCAAAAATGCTCATTTGGCCAGAGTTATTAACAAGAAAGAGAGGTGATCTCAAAACCAACTGATTAATCCCTGAACCACAAAAAGGAAATAAGTCTCTGAACCCGGAGATAGAGTTCCATTTTGCTGTGAAGAATTAGATTTTCTCACACGAATAAACCAACGAGCAGTGCCCCTCGTCTTTATCTTGAGCTAACTGTGGGTCAGAGTCAATGAAAACAACCTCAAGAAGCACATGTGTTCTGAAAGTTCAGGGGATAGGAACTCATTATTTCTACCCTCAAAGTCAGCCCCGGACAAAATCACTTGACCTTGTTCCCTCCACTTTGCCACACTCAGTGGCCTCTAGCACCGAGGCAGCCCCACCAGCCCCGCCTGAGACCCACTCCCGGCTTTTCACAAGCCAGCCAAGCATTTGCTAAAGACAGTCTGTAATGAAGCCACATGCATACGCTGCCAGCACATGGCAGCTGCTATTAAACATCAGCTCCCTCCCCAAACCCCTGAAACAAATTAATATTTGGACCTCGAGTGGGGGCCTTTGAAGACAAAGAGTCTTCAGAACTCTGGTTCATTGGTTAGGTAGAATTCCAAACATCAGTTTAGGCAATGAAGTGAGGAGTTTTTCGCAGGGTATCTCCGCATGTCACCCCTCAGCTCACACTGGGGAGGCAATAAGGCCAGGCCTGGAAGCCAAATCTATTTAGCTCGTGCCAACTCATGCTGCACGGCACACACCCCTCGTAGTGCTTTACTGAAAGTCTCTCGGAAAGGGATTTCTAGAGCTCAGATCCTTGGCTCCGCTACACAGAGTCCCAGAGCTGACTTTTCCATGACGTACATGCAGGCCAGTTTGTTTAGAGCGCGTCATGAGAGACCAGGCGAGAGCAGCATGTTGGGGCGGGGCTGCTGCAGCAAAGCCTGGGCGTTTGCTGGCTGAGGAACGCCAAACTGTGAGAGGGGTCTCTCCCAGGTCATGGCTCAGAGCCAGGCGTCCCACCGTCCTGCCACTGGCCACCTAGAGTGGGGCCAGCCACGGCACTAAGACGTCTTGCCTCCTTCTCTCAGTGGACTGTCACTTATACGAACAATGTGGGCAAAGCCCCGCTCAGATCGTGGCCTCTCAGGCAGAACTCCAAGATGAACATATCTCAAAGGCAACATTTGCAAAAGTGGCAGTTAGCGGCACTGCCAGGGAAGAAAGAGAATCTCCTGGGTCAGGAGCCTGGTTTCTCAGCCAGGTCAACCCCCAAGTTCTCTACACACACACTCTATGGGGCTGTCTGCATGTGGGAAAGCACAGAATAGTGTCTGTCACCGAGAAACCACAGCCCACAGCAGCTCAGCTGTCACCAGTGACCATGGGAGTGGGGAGCAGGAAACCCATCAGAAACACCCCTTCCTCAGCCAGAGCTGCATGCTACACATCCTTACCCAGCCCTGATTTCTGAAGACCCTCTTATGGCAAGGGCTGAAGAGTCATGCAACCAGGCAGGAAGGCAAGGACAGCTGGGGTTTGCTAATGGCAACCCAGGGTCCACACGGAAGGACGCCAGCCTTCCCTTTGCCATTGGCTGACCCAATGGGGCCCTCTGGAGCACAGATTCTGACATCAGCCCTCTATGGAAAGTTAGCCTAAAACCTCAGAACAAATGTTTTTCCTCAATGAACAACTCAAGCTTTCTTGCTCACATGTATCTTAACATGGTTTTAGAAGTGTGCAAATTGGGGGGTTAGGAAGAGGTCTTCCCACATGACAAGTTATTATAAGTTTAGGACACGATCTCGCTTCTCCCCAAATTACAAAAAATGGATTCAGAGGTGCCATCCGAGTATGCAAATCCTCGGGCTCTCATTCCTACTCAGTTTAGAAAACGTTCATTTCAGATTCAGCCCTGGGATCCAATAAGGTCGAGTCAGTGCAGCAGGACCTGCAGCTGCTGTTGACATGGGATGGAGGACAGACCCTTAACCACTAAAGACACTGTCCTAAGTGGGTTACAAACATTAACACATTTTATTCTCATAGCAACCCTATGAAGGCAGCACTATGATCAACTTCATTTTACAGATAAGGAAACTGAGGCAAAGAGAACTTACCCCAGGTCACACGGTAGTCCCAGGCAGGGCAGGGAGTTGAACCAGGAGGATGGTCTCCCCAGCTCAAGCTCTTAAACACTATGCTGCACTCCCGCCCTATGTGTGTTGCCCACCTTTTCCAAACCAAGCCTGCCAGATATGAATGTATTTATGGGAAAATATGAAAATGAGATGTGTGCGGAAAATCTGGGAGAAGTATCACTCCTAAGAGGACTTGGAAGCAGAATTCTATTTCCAACTTAATGTGGGTATGGGGTGGGGTGGGGTGGGGTGGAGGGGGAGTTTAATGCAACTCTCCTTGCCACTCAAAGTGTGGTCCCTGGACCAGCGCATCAGCATCACTTGGAAATTTGTTAGAAATGCAAATTCTCGCACTTCATCCCACACCTGTGCTGAACGAGAATCTCCACCTTAACAAGATCTGCAGGTGATTCAAACGTACGTAAAGCCTGAGGAGGGCTGGGCTAATGGTCTCACTGACTCACCACCTTCCATCAGGGTGCGGCAGCTCCGGACACATTTAGAACCCAGGTGTTTGGCCCATCTGATGCTAAGGCTGTCCCCGAACTTTTCTTTTTTTAATAGTCACCCATAGTCATCCCAGAATACCAGATTTCCCTTCACACCAAATGACCTCCTGCCTTCGGAGTGAAGTTGGGTGGAAGGCACTCAAAAGTCTACCTGGCCCAAACCTCACCCTCCCTTTTACTCCCACCCCGACCCCCACCCCAGCCTCTTCGCCCACTTTAGCCCTCCAAAGCCCCATTCCAGTAGCTCTTTTAGATTAAAACATTGTCTCTTCAAGAGACACATGAGCACCTCTCTTCCGTTCTCAATTTCCACACCAGAAGGGGCCTCCAACAGCAGCCAGACCACCATCCACTCCTCAAGGCCCCTTTACATCATCTCAGCATGTGATCATCCAATCTGGGCTCAGAACATGTTCCCCTGCAAAAAGTCACTTAAGTTATCAGCTGGGACCAACTCAACTCGCCAACGTCCCGCTGCCCAGCCCTCAGTCCCGAGAGGACACCGCCTTTTACCAACCCTGGACCCACTGCCGTGTTTCATAACTGCAGCCACTGGCAAACAGGGGCTGAAGGAACCGGGCCAGCTCAGGTGTGAGCCTTCTTTAAAGGCATGTTTGCTCTGTAATCTGGATTAAATCGATCTGTCTAGACTTCGGTTTCTTAAACTATAAAACTGGCTGAGGGGAAAGGGAAGCACCGTAACCCGTGGTCCTGAGACTTGAGCTGCAACAGAGTCACCTGGAGGGCTTGTTAAGCCCCAGATGGTGCAGCCCCTCCCCCAGAGCCTCAGCTCCGGGAGGGCTGGGCAGGCCGAGAATGTACCTTCCTAACAAATGCCCAGGGATGCCAGTGCTGCTGGTCTCGGACTGCACTCTGGGAGCCACTGCACTAACTGATCGCTAAGACCTCATCCAGCCTTGAAATTGTATTTTTCCAATTCAGTCAAGTACCTATTCTAGATTATTCTATGTTCAGAGATCACAAAGAACAAGAGAAACTTCACCTGTCTCACTTCCACATAAATCAAATTGTTTCCCATGTTTTCATTTTCTTTCCCTCAGCTGGACTGCCAATTCTTATTCACCCTGTGTAGTTCATGTAGCACGTTTAACAGTGCTAGACAGTCAGTAGGCAATTAATAAACCTTTTTGAACGGAATTACACAGTAGTTCTAAGGTTTCCACAGAAGAGGGATCCAGATTAAAGAGCAGGATAAAACCCAGTGAAGGACTCCAGCAGAAGCCACCGAGAGGAGGGCCTTGGCTACCTGCCAGGACGATAAATGATCAAAAACCAACCTCTCACCTCTTACCTATAGTCAATCCAGCCACCAATGGTCTTCCGAACCTTTCCCTAATGTAAGCAGAATTCTTTTGATAGCTTCTGGGCAAAGAATCACATAAACATGATCCTTTCAGACTTCTGGTTATCTGCTCCCACCTCATCTAATTGTGACATGTTGTGTTTTGGGTTTTGGCTTTGTTTTAAATATACAGTGTCTGCTGCCATCTGGTGGTAATTTCTAGCAGCTGCAAGCCATGAAATAGACACTATATCCCAAGGTCTAACTTTTCCTTTCTTAGATCCCTGTGGTAGAGTATGAGTCTGTATTAAGATTCCTGGATAACTGAGTTTTCAAGAAAATGCTTAATCTGTCACTTAAAGTTCTGAGCTGAAGCAAATAGCGTGGTTACACTTAATTGCTAGAGCTGGATCAAGCTAAGTACCCCATCCTGGTATTTAATAGCTCTGCAACATTGGTCCATGACTGAACTTCTCTAAACCTTAACTTCCTCCTCTGTGAAATGCGGATGTCGATGGTACACCTTTGCAGTGCTATTATGAGGATTCAGCTAGATAATGCATGTGAGTGCCTGCAACAATGCCTGGGGGCCGTGACAAGCCCTTAATACATCCTCAGTTGATGGTGAAGAAAATGATGATGCAAATCAGTTGTTCTCAACTCCATGCCAACCCCAGACCAATGAAATCAGAATGCCCAGACGCCCAGGCCCACTCCCCAGAGATTCTGATTTCATTGGTCCAGAGTAGAAGAGGGTAGTAGAGGCAGGTAGTTGGCTAGCAGGGCATCAGGATGGTCTTAGAGCTCCCCCAGGTGATTCTAATGAAAACTGCTGCAGTCAACGACCCACAGGAAAGCCATTTGTTCATCTGCAGGTCACTGCAGACCCGGTGTGATTCAATCAGTCAACGGCATTTATGGAATATTTGCTGTGGACAGAGTATAAATGGGGCATGAAAAAAACAACATGGTCCCTGCTCCATTTACGACAATCCAGATGGGAGGATGAAGTGGCAGAGGGCAGGTGATGTCATGAACAGTTGCAGACTGTGGCCTGGGAAGGAGTGTTCTTAGATCGTGGGCCTCACAGCTACTCTCAGAGAGAAAGGAAGGAGGCAGAGAGACCACCCGAGAGAAGGTTTGGTGTTCAGGGCTAGTTGTGTAAAGAGGAGGAGAGGTAGTGACAAGAGATGAGCTGTCCCCTTCCCCACCGCCTGCCCCCACCCCTGCCACTGACACACACACACAGACATGGGCACAACTCAGCTGAGATTCAACCAGTAGGCCTGGCCCAATTGCCCAGTATGACCAGTGTTTATTCAGCAATGCACCCAACTCCCAATTATTTGCTTTAATAGAAATGTGGTCAATGAACCACAATAACTGATTTTTTTTTAATTCTTTTTGTTTATTTTTTAGAATTTTCAGATTTTTCAGCATCCTTGCCATCTTGCATTGCATTTTGTTTAAGTAGCTAACAACTTTTGCTAGGGTTTTAAAGACATTAGCAGCACCAGGAGCAGCAGCCGTGTGTGCTGAGCCCCTGAGCGCCGGGCTCCTGGGGGAGCTGAGGACGGGTCAGCGCAGACAGAGATGACTGCACTCGACATTCTGAGGGCCTTCCTCCCGGTCACATGTGTACTTGTATGTGGGCACCCCCTTCTTCAAAAGACATTAACAGAGACAACAGAAATATAGTGAAGTTGATAATTTTAAAATATCCATGACATATTACATTTAAAAAACAAGTGGCACAACAGTATGAACTATATAATCAACTTATCTTTTTTAAACTAAATGAATGTATATTATATATGTAAATAAATATAAAATATTTGGAAGGGTACTGTTAAAGAGTGGCTCCCTCTGGGAAGAGAAGAGAAACTATTAGAGATCATGTGGGGGATGAAAACAAAATCTCACATCTACTCTACGTACTTCTGTAATGTTTGAACTTTTGCAATGAGCTTATGTGAGTTTTATGACTGTTTTAACTGTTGGAAAGAGTAGTCGAGATCCTAATAAATGAATTGATACGTTGCCCATGTCTATGTACACATATATGTGATAAGTGTGAACATAGAGGTTTGGTCGCAC
The DNA here is from genome assembly GCF_041296235.1 of Equus asinus. Lineage (NCBI taxonomy): Eukaryota > Metazoa > Chordata > Mammalia > Perissodactyla > Equidae > Equus > Equus asinus. Next base: position 73,098,142 of record NC_091796.1, read on the forward strand.
CTATGCATGTATGATACGTGTGTAGTGTGTATACATATATGAACTATGTGTGGTGTGTATGAACATGTATGCCATATTGTAGTGTATGAGGACATGTATGTCCACATAGTACATGCATATATAGAATAAGTATACACACATACACATAAAATTACTTTTGGCTTATGTGTTACTAAATTCTACGAAAATATATATCATCTCATGAAACAGCAGATTTTATCTGGGAACCTCTTAAAACATTTTACACACAATAAAAAGAACTTGCTTACATTTTTTCCAAAGTAGATCCAATGTCTTACTTTGTTTTTGTCACCTCCCATTAAAACAGCATCTTCGTAAACATCTTATGTAACCAGGAACTCTTCAACCAGAGCATTTCCAGTCTAAAAAGGCTTTGGGGAGAAAATAATTAATCTGGCATTTTATTTATTAAGCCACACTGTGGCCTTTAGGTTGACTTAGAAACAAATCCCAAATTCTTAGCTCTAAACCCTCACACAGTACATTTCGTCAAATATTGTACTGACTGACTTGGCAACAACTCTTAGCTTTGCATTTTGGTTAATTTATTCTAAATTAAATTTGAATGCAATTTTTAAAATTGTATAGGGAGAGAATCTCGGTGCCTCAGCCAATGGCCCACTAGTTTAGATCCATATTCTGTATTACATGATTCCAATGTGTAATAATCCTTCTTCAATTACATACATTAAATGGGTGACCTTTATGTATGTAAATTCTCTCACTAAAGCTGTTAAAAAAATTTTTAAGTTTATTTTAAAAGGGAGTAATTTTTAATCTCTATACAAAAAAAAAAAAAAGTGTTTTCCTGACGGATGGCTCCTTTATTTCTAGTAACATAGGGAACCACCAGATTCCAGGGAGGGGGGAGGAACGAGGTCACAGCGCGCTGCGGCGGATTCTTGTCTGTGTCGCTCCCTAGAAACACCCTGGACCCACCTGCCGCAGGCTGAACCAACTGCTCTTTCCACAGGAGGACTACAACCAGCTAAGGCCGCTCTCCTACCCCAACACCGACGTGTTTTTGATCTGCTTCTCTGTCGTAAATCCTGCCTCTTACCACAACGTCCAGGAGGAGTGGGTTCCGGAGCTGAAGGACTGCATGCCTCACGTGCCTTACGTCCTCATAGGGACCCAGGTTAAAGGCGGATGGTGGCAAGGGTGGGGCGGCTGGGGCGGCGAAAAGGAAAGACCCTTTAGGTTTCTCAGAAACGTCCGGTTCTACCAAACACTTTAGAAGAGTGTCTCAGATATATCAATCCTATGAACAGCCGTTCTTAAGACCTGCATGATTATTTAGCCCATAGTTGAAAAGATAATAGAGCTATTTAACATGAAGCGGGAGGTTTTGATGTGACCTTTAAAAATTACTTTCTCATATAAATAACAAGAAAACAAAAAAAAATTACTTTCTCAGCTTTTTATTTTTAAATAACAAAGTAAGTTTTGAAATATACACCCTTCTCCAGTGCTGAGGCAGAGGAATGAGGTGAGGATGTCAATTACACTTATCACCTAATATTTTTTATATCTAAAATCTACAATTGTTTGAAAGTCACAAAATAGGTGTGAATGTCAAAATGACCCCAGTAATCAGAATGGGCGTATTATGACAAGAAGTCCTTAGTCACACTCCTGGAGAAAGAAGACAGAAATCCACTGCTCCCTGTTCCCTTTAAGCCTCTGGGTCTTTCAGATCTTAGAAAAGAAGTTAAAACAGATCTACCAGATAAAAGAACCTGAGATTGTAAAAGCTTTTCAAGTGTTTTGAAAGCTCATAAAGTTCCATAGTTTGAATTTCCAACAGCAAGCAATTGTAGAAATGTATTAAAGATTGTTGCAACTTTATATGGTCTTAAATAGATTTTGTTCTTTACTATGTTGAAACCCAAATTACTATCCCAAAGACGTAGAAATGCAATAATACTGAAGGGCCTTATTGTTATCTGTTTCACACGCTGCTGTTTCTCATTTTACATTTCACTTGACAAGGAGAAATTTTTTTTTTTAAGATTTCATTTTTTTTTTCCTTTCTCTCCAACCCCCCCGCCCCCCGGTACATAGCTGTATATTCTTTGTTGTGGGTCCTTCTAGTTGTGGCATGTGGGACGCTGCCTCAGCGTGATTTGATGAGCAGTGCCATGTCCGCGCCCAGGATTCGAACCAATGAAACACTGGGCCACCTGCAGCAGAGCGCGCGAACTTAACCACTCGGCCACGGGGCCAGCCCCCAAGGAGAAATTTTTTTAAAAACATAAAAGAAAAAAAATATTGCCTAGAGAAGATATGGACAGATAATTAACACATCCATAAATCAGAGTACAGTTAATGCTTCTTCTGTGAAAGATAAGTATTTGTTTGTTTCAATGAAGTCTTTTGCCTTAATTCCAGATGATAATGTTTCACCATATTGATGGGGTCCGGATCTCTGCTGCCAAAATATGTGAAAGGACGTGCAAACATCTTTGTGTGATCTGAGCCTGTTTTATAACAGAGGGGCACTAGGTTGAACAATGAAACCTAAAAATAAAACAAAACACCAGTTAGTAAACTTGAGCAGTGTGCTTATAAATGGGACCCTAATAGATGAATATATTGGCTTTTCTTTAAAACACAAGTCTTTATGTGCCCACATTTACACCCATTCACGGGTTCACGTACACAGTGAGATTTTTAAAGCAACTGAAATATTTAATTATCAAACCTAATCCAAACGTGTATACCATTTCCGTAGTAGTTCTACCTTTGAAAAGAACATTTTTACCTTGGAAATTCCTCTTTAGGATTTCCTTTCAGAGCCTGCAGCACAGTCAGAAGTCCTAGCAGGTGGCAAGTCTTCATCCTTTCAAGGGTGAAGATTTGCTTTGGAAAAGTATCTCCCCCACAACCCTGCCCAAAAAAGATGCATTTAGAGCCAGGAAATAAACTATTAAATAATGAATGATATAATTCAGGATCAAATGAGTCCTGGCAGTAAGGTAACAAGATTGATTATCTTGTATGTCTTCTATAAGTAGGGTCTAGAAATAAATAGGAAATTTCACAAACATCTGAGACAGCCACAGCATCCCTGGAGTAAGTCCTCAGCTCCCAGGGTAGTTTCTTTGAAGGAGAAAGTGCAGGGAAAGCCTGATGTTTACACTTTTTTAGATATAATATGGTCACCGTACATGCTTCCTTAAAGAAAATTCGGCAACTTCGTAGATGTTAATTTCACAGGGGGGAAAAAAATCTCTATAATGTTACAGTTTAAAATATCTGGTAAGGCCTGAAAAAATAAATGAGTTTGTCACACGTGTGTTTTTTGCCAGATTGATCTCCGCGATGACCCCAAAACCTTGGCCCGTTTGCTGTACATGAAAGAGAAACCTCTCACCTACGAGCACGGTGTGAAGCTCGCTAAAGCGGTACAGTCGGGTTTGAATTTAATTCCGAATGTGTGCTGAGAGAAGAGGGTGATGTGTGCTTTGGAATGGGGGCACTGCATAGGCTTTTGCTGTAAAGTACAATGTGTTCAGAATCTTCTCTCTGCTTTATATTCTCCTCTCTGTCCTAGTCAGGCTGGAAGGGACCGTTTGGTGAGCATTCTTGTCAGCCAGCATTGTCTGGTTTTCATTAAGAAAGAAACTTGGTGAATTTAAACAGCCGAAGCACTTATCATTACACTTCGCAACCTCTAGAATAATCCACTTGCCATATTTCGGATGAATACAGGGAGTTGTTAGATATACATTTGTAAATCTCACTGCTTATTATCAGCGTAACTCATTTAAATGACCCCATAAAAGGCATTTTGTAATTTTCTTGGGAGAAACTTAGATTAGCATCTGGCAGAGTTATATTTGTTCTATATTTCTCACCATATAATGAATAGCCACTTAGAGAGGCTGCTTATGTTACAAACAGCGTCTAGAAGAATAACATATACCAAAAGGTAAGTAGTTGGAGAATCCAAGTGGCTACTCGGCAGATAATAGCAACTTGCTCACGGCTGAAACTCTTTGCACAGAGCTGTCTTCATTCTTGAGAGCTTCACATGAGTAGTGATTTTGTTGGGGAAATGCTCTAGAAAGTATTTGCCAGACACCAAGTCTTGCCTTCCCCTTACCACCGCCATGTGTGCAACAGCAGACACTAAAATAGACACGAGGGGATGTAGGTACTTTATGCAAAAGGAGGCTTATAAATCGTATTTCTACAACCTGAATCCACCTCTTCATTGATTTAGTTGCAAATCCATCACCCCAGGCCAGAGGTTTCAGAAATTTCTTTTACTTTCTAGAGTCACCAACCCTGCAAAACGAATGCGCCAGTGTGAGTCAAGAGTCACCCTTTTAAACCAGTCAAAGTAACAATAACTACAGATTCTTCATGAATAAAAACCTATGCATTTCTCTTATTAAAACTTTCTTATAGGCGCCAAACCTAAATGATACACTTGAATAGAAATGAGTTAAGTAAAATTTTGTTTCTATGGATTCAACACATGAGAACATCTCACAAATGCTGGAGAGACAGAACGCTTGTACTTCTGTGAGTAGTGAAGAGAGAACCACCAGTGGGAGCCGAAGCCCATTACAGGCTCCATCTCATTGCAACCTCGTGATAACTAACCCGTTGAACCAGAGAGTGTTTGTATCATCTTACAGATGAGGAAACCAAGTCTTAGGGAGATGAACATGTTGGATTCATGCAGCTGATGATAACACAGTCAAACGTTCCAGTCCAGCTCTGTGGACATCACCCCCATGCGCCTGACCGGTGTGCAAACTGTCTCCTCTGACTGTATATTTTTCCTCCAGTAAAATGCGTACATGTCTTTAGGTTCTTCTATCTTTTCACTAAACATTCGGCTTAAATTCTCTCACTAAGGAGCATAAATATATAGCTCCATAAATAATGGTATGTGATTCCTAGCTACGCATTTTCACATCGAGGAGGCCCCCATGGGCTCGGCACCTGCTTTGCCAGAGCTCGGTTTCTGCATGCCTTGCGTCCCGCCTGTCTCCCACCACCATCCTGTCGGCGTCCTAGCCTGACTTCTCACTTGGAAGGTTGTTTTTTCTCTCTGAAAAGAAGTTGTTCCAAAACCTCCCCTCTTGTTTCAGACTTATTTTAGGAACAATGGCTGAGTTCACCACTTTATTGCCTTTTGCCAGTTTCTCCTAGCAACTGCTCTCAGAGACAGAGAATCATGTTTAGCTTACAAAATCCAATTTAGAAGAAAATCAAGCAAGAGTTTAACTTGTTTCATCACAATTCATGTAATTATAGAGATGCTTTAAGTTTCTCTGCTCCCTGACTTTCCTGTCAAGTAGTTTATAATAACAGCCAGCGTTTATGGAGCGTTTGCAGCGTGCTAGGCTGGGCGCCAAGAGCTTTACGTGCCTCGTCTTAATTAATCCGCACAGCAACCCCCTGAGGTCTGTATATTATTATCTCCACTTTCCCAGAGGAAACTGAGGCTCGGCGAGGCTAATGGGATGCTGCTAGAAAGTGGCAGGGTAGGACATGGAACTGGACCGCAACTACCACACTCTTCCCCCAGCTCCTACAATCAGAAAAGAAGCGCTTAGGTTTGGGGCTTCTTTTTTTATCTGCTGGAGCCTCATGTTTTAATGTGCATATTCTCCCCATAACTTAGACACTTTACAAGTTCAGGTTTTTCATACCCAATTCCTTTTGTTCAATGCCTTCCATTTCCAAAGCATTTTTCATCTATCATCTCTCTTTGATCTTAAAGGCCATTTTATTTCTAAAGGACATTTTCATATCATACATATTTACAGTTCTTTACACTCCAAAGTCAACCACATTTACGTAAATATTTTGTATCAATTTATAATAAATATTCATTCTTATCTCTTTCCTTGTCTTATCGGCCCTCTTTTCACTGTTGCATGTTTTCATCTTCAGCCTACTTTTCCCATGCTTTACTCCTTTGTGATGTCTGCATGGCTACTGGATTTATTTGACAATAATTGATTGAACACCCAATATGTGCCAAGTGCTATGGCACACTTTAGCTCTAAGATTATGATTCTTTCTGCATTCTCCTTCCCAGTTCCACTTGATACAATCTAATTTCTGACTTCCTAAGGTGTTTCTTCATAAATCACTTTACAGTTCTTCCTTTTTCCGTCTTTGGCCTCTTTTTGCCCTCTCCTGCCATCTTCTTCCTCCTGTGCCTTTTTCGTTGTTGTTCTCACACTTTGGCCTAGCTCCTGTTTCCGGCTGAGGTTTTAATGTGCACCAGTGGGGTTTCCAGTGGCAGAATTGGTGCAAAAATCCTGTAATCCCTGTTTAGTCATGTTAACCAAGCGGAGTCTGTAACACCCTCCTCCTGACTGCAAAGTCACTGTTACCCTCCTTGTTTTGTGCTCTGGCCATTGCCTCTTCCCCCCATGGTCATTGAAAATGGGTCACGGGCCAGCCTGCGTGGCCTAGTGGTTAAGTTTGGTGCACTCTGTTTCAGCAGCCCAGGTTCAGTTCCCGGGCGTGGACCTACACCACTCGTCTGTCAGTGGCCATGCTGTGGTGGTGGCTCACATACAAAAAGAGGAAGATTGGAACAGATGTTAGCTCAGGGCAAATATTCCTCAGTGAAAAAAGGAAAAAACAAAAAAAGAAAATTGGTCACTCCACCACTGTTGTCTGAGTTACAGAGATGAGGGAGAGACAGCCCTGCCCTGGAGAGGCCCACAGCCCAGCAGAGAAGAGACAGACAAAGCATGCCAACTGAACAAATACAACAACAGATGTGTGCGCAAGGGTCTGAGGGAACAGAGAGGAGGGAAGGATGGACACATTCGGGGAGGAGAATTCAGAGACAATTACTAGGAGCAGTTGACATGTGAGCCAGATTTGAAGGATAAGGACAAGTTTGCCAGGTGGACAAAGTTAGGGGACTGAGGAGAAAAAATTCCAAATAGGGAGACCTGTACATGCAAAGGCATCCTTTAAAGCAAAGGGCAAGCACATCAGCAAGTGATGGACCATACTTCACCTGCAAATGTTTTGATCAGTCTGCACAGGTATTTTTAATGTGATTTGGTGGCCAACACTGAATAATTTGGAAACTTTAAGGAAATACACACACTTCTGGCTTCTAAAAAAAATCAGAAGTTTTGGCAACACTAGCCAGCATTTCCACATCAACTACAACTTTTAAACAGCCTTTTAGACAAGATAAGTACCCTTCAGTTTGCCACAATCCCCACCACTCCATATTACCTACATGTACTCAAGCAGTGCACTCACATTATCCACCCTTGAGTCAGCAATCTCTGCTTTAGAGTCTCCAAAAAATCAGCAGCAAATCCATCCAGCCTAGAAACGCTTCTCCTCTTTCAGCAATTTGATCATGATGCTGATTTGTTGAGATAGAATTTCTCTTGCAAGACATTTGGTTCTTTTTCCTTTTCTTGTCTCTCAAGTTGCCCTCTCTGTGTACCTTTCCCAATTCTTAAGTAAGAAATAAAGACCTTCTCCGCTATTCACTGTTTGTTACTCTGTTTATCCCACTGACAACTTCTCTCCTCTCCATTTACAGGAAACACCTCACTTTTCCTTCCTTCTTCTCTCATCATCCTCACTCCGTCCACAACAACTTACCCATTTGTTCCTTAGTTTAGCTTTTTCGGCCACATTTCTTTACATTTGCTAGAGACAGCCCCACAGAGTGGTTAAGACTCTGGCTCAGGAAACAGACATTCAAATCTCTGCCATTTTCTTAGTTGTGTGGCCTTAGGGAGGTTACCTAACCTCTCTGGGCATCAGTTTCCTGAGCTATGAAGTGAGGATGGTGATAGGCTTACTTCATAAAGTTTTTAGGACGCTAAATGAACCCATGGACCATGAGGTCCAGCTCAGCAAACTAGAGTTGCTCCATGTGTGTGCCCTTCCAGACATGTATACAGCTAGGAAGACCTCTTTGCCGTTATTCCTTCCAGTTAAACTCTTTCTTATTCTGCAACAAATCCCATCTCCACGAGGACGACGTGGAAGTACTGGGTTTTCTTCCACTTGATTAGTGGCTGTGGATTTGTTTGTTTTTTTAATTTCTTCTTGTCAGACTCTTGTATGTTCTGTACATCTCTGATGAATTTCTCAGCTTTTAGGACAATGAATTTTAGCTATTATAAAGTTACAGGAAAAGTGTTCTTTCAGTTTGCATTCCCCAATCTCTATTTTTTTCTTGAAAATAAATCATTTTGGTAGAGCGTGTTCCAGATTGCTAACAAGAGTATCTAAACAAGGATCTGTGAATCCTGAGCTCTTACAGGTATGTTCTAAATATTTGACTGTGGAGGTCACCTTGCTCTAAGAGGCAGATGACGTTACTGCCGTAAGAAGAGCCGTATTTCCTTGAGACAGTTTTCCATTGCAAATTTCTGAGGGCACACACAGATGGTTCGGCCTTTTCAGCAGTGCCTGTAACGTGGCTGTGCCTGTTGCCTAAACCACGAAGAATTCTTCTCTGCCCCTCAGAGCACCGATACGTAGTTAACAATACTCACCTGAGAACTGGGTTCTGATTCTCACACACGTTTCCCAAATCACACCCAAAATCTGTTGGCTACTTTTCCTGGAGCTGTCAGTACAAAATAGTGTTATATTAACCCAGTTACACAACAATGCCTTGATCTACCGTTTCATTATCTTCAGAAATGTCTGAATTGGGAAAGACAAGTTTGGGCTCCTCCTGCACCATCGAAAGACAAGCTCTGACACAGTGTCAGCAGAACTCTGGGTGGGGGTGGGGGAAGAGAAGGAGAGAGAGAGAGCACTCGCCCATCCTGCAGGACCAGACAGCCCAGAACCCCCTGTGTGAGCTGAGCTCAGCCCAGCTCGCCTGTAACTTCCAGAATCAGCTGAGGCTTGTGACGGTTGGGGCAAGGTATTCTGAATAGAAAGGCCCCACAGCGCTTTCTGGGTATTTTTCAGGATGACTGACAAGAGCCAGCACATCACAAGCAGTCATTTAGTTGACCCATTTATTAGAGTGGTGTGCTTTTCACATGTGTTCATATCAAGTGTTGGACACATCTCAAAATGTAACAGATGACATTTCATGACATTATTAGGAAAATTTTCTCTACCTTTAGCCCTCTCTTGCATCCAACTGTTTTTAATTATAGAAAAGTTATGTTCTAACCCAAAGGCCAAACTATAGTTGAAATGAAGCCACAAAATAGATTTTCAACATCCAACATCTTTTCTTTGGCTCATACAGTGACGATTCTTTATAGCAAAGAAAAGAAAAAGTGTATAATATCTGGACCCAACCAGAACAATTTTATTTCACACTCAGGTTTTCTATCTATGGGATTTCAAATGAGTGGGCAACCTCACTTCATTAATTGTCCGCTTGACCAGCTTCCTGCAGAGTTGAGTGATCAGGGTCATAGTTACTGTCATGGAACAAGGAAAAGAACACACAGCAAGAGAACCAAGTTGTAGGTCTAGTTCTTTCACTCTCTAGTCGGATGTCCTTAACAACTCATTTTACCTTCTGCACCTGTTCCCACCTGTTCTAAGCTAAACCACAAGTTTCCTTAGTCCACACGTTGTGAACTGGCTGGTCGCTGCCAAAGACATCCCACATCCGTGTCCTGCTTGGCCCACAGAATGTTTTAAAAATTGGTAAATATTAACTAAGAATCCAACTCCTCTTGAAAAATACAAAGATGGGCAACAGTGACCCAACATTCCTGCTTGGCAATAATTGCCTGAAGCTAAGTAAGACTGCCAATTCTAGAGGTGGGGTGCATGTCACAGTCCACCACAATCCCCGCCTCTCCCTGTTGTCTGGTAGCAGCCCTGCTGTACACATTTACATAAGTTACTGGCCCTAATAGGCATGTGATTTTGCTACCCTGCTTTGGCCGTTTATCTGCTGTGGTTTCCAGGAGCTCAGCATCCAGCTGTCTCTTCTGCATCTGCTGTCATTTTTCAGTTATTCTTACATGCATGTGATGGAAACATTTCTCCAGATGTCCTTAATATTCAAAGGCCCACATCATAATCTCATCTCATACTGAGCTTGTGAGTAATTAAAACCCTGGATCTCCTTCTCATGAACTATCTCATGAAATTGCCTGCCAAATGTCATCTGCTCTGGCCTGCAATTTTGTTGTTAATAAGAATCTACAGTTCTGACTTGAATTTCTATATTTCTCATAGGGATTTTGTGATGATCAAATACACTGTAGTATGAAATCATCAAAAGCTTTGAAATAAAGCCCTAAGCAAGCACAAAATATTGTATCATTTAAATATTCATACACTGTATACTGACAAGTAGGGTCTCTGTCAGGAAATGCTTTTTATGATTTTTATTTTTATATGCTTTGGGTTTTTTTAAACTGCTTTAAAATGTGGCTTGTAAAGTATGTTAAAACTGGAAAATAATACTAATCAGGGATTCCCTTGTTGAGAGATACCTTATGAGAAGTGCATTTCAATCAAGAATGACTTACACCACCATGTCACCCACTCTCTTTCTTGTGCCTTATCACCCACGCTGACACTTTGCCGTGCTACATACAGAAAGAGATACTTGTCACTTGTACAGGATTTACACATTCTGTGTACAATTGAGAGGGTACTAAAAACAACATCACGTAGCCCTGTTGTTCACAAAATATATTTAAACCAAATCGCTGGTTTTGAATCCTCTCTTAATTTTTATAATTTTATATTCTTATGTTAGGAATAAATGATTGTGGATCACTTTCATAATTTATTGCTTATGAAAGAGATCCGCAACCCTTTATTGTTGATATCGGAAAGTAAAAAATATAAAAATACAAAAATTCAGAAGAGCAGATGCAAATTGAAATGCCAAAGGAACAAACATTCAGCGGCAGCCAGCTGTAGCGTAGCACGGGGCTGGGCGGAGGCCTGACACCACTGAGCTTTTTTCTCTTTTTTCCCTCTCACGCCTTTCCCTCTTTTGTGTTTAAGATTGGAGCACAGTGCTACCTGGAATGCTCGGCCCTGACTCAGAAAGGTCTCAAAGCGGTTTTTGATGAAGCGATCCTCACCATTTTCCACCCCAAGAAAAAGAAGAAACACTGCTCCGAGTGTCACAGCTGCTGTTCGATTATCTGAGGTGGCTTGAGACCCGCCTCCACCCCATCTGTGGGTGAGATGGCAGCCAACCTCTGCGACTGACCGAGCTCACGCCAAAAAGAGGGGCATGACCAGAGAGGAAGTCCCTTCACTCCGAGGCTTGCTCCTCCACCCTGGGAGCCCCTGAAGCACAGCACCCCAGTCAGCCAACTGCCACGTCCTCCCTGCCAGCCGGAACAATCCATGTCGCGCACTCTATGAGAGGCTGAGCCCAGATTTCGGCCAGCACCGCTGCTGACCGTGTTGGAAACAAGGTCAAAAGCCATCTTGCATTTTACATCCCCTTCTCCCGTGAACGTGAAGCTAATAAGAAACCATCGCAGGGAAACCAAAAGAGGCACTCAGTTCCTGTATTGGCGGCCTTACTTGATGTCTTTGACAAAACATGAGACTACAATACGTACTAACCCTTTTTTCTGAATCTGCTGTTCCACTTATGTGTCTTACATTCATTTGTATTATGTTAAGAAATTTACTAATTTACCACTCTACTCAGGCCTTACAAATCCATACCAAATTAGCCTAAAGACAAAGGGTTTTATATGCATTTCTATTTTCAGCATGTTTCTACCAAAGCTATTAGAAGCAACAGGTACCTCTGAATGCCTAATTACAAGAAAATGTTAAAAATTTCAGAAATTTACAGAGCCATGATTTTGGAACCTGTTTGAAAGAAAACATCAACTGAATCGTTGCAGGTCTACATTTTTTGCCAAAGATTCACCCTGAAAATGCTTACGATGATAGGTAGCCTTATTTTTTCCCTATTATATTGTCTCGGCAAATTACAAATGAACTGTATTTAAGAAAGTGTATTTCTGCTCTTCAATCACATTGGTTGGGAGGAGAATATGGCAGATCTATTTTTTAAAATATTCTTTATTCAGCCCTCCCTTCCCCATTGTATGTCCCTTCCCTCCTTTGATTTCACACTTTCTCCCATGCCCAGTAATAACCTCATCTAAAAGAAGGATCTGGCCTTGGAACACAAAAAAGTATTTTAAAGTTCTCAAAGGTTAAGCAAAAGTGCCCATTTTTTCCACTTTCTTCCAGTGAAAGAGCTGCTCAGCTTGCCCCACTTGAGCTCTCATTCTATTTAAATGACGTTTTCCAAGTACAGCTGGTACTAAAATATTGTTTCTCCCTATTTCCTATCTCATTGTCCCAAATGTGTATGTAGGGGCTGGATGCATGAGTATCAAGCTCTGCATCTGTTTATTCCCTCCTTCCAAAATGATGTGCTCCATAGAACAGGGACTTTGGCCTTGGGATGATAAAAGCCCCGGGTAAGGAATTATGTGCCCTTTCTTTATGACTCTGTCAAATATCCAGGGATTCTTGTATCACAGAGTGGGTTACTTCCTAGCTTTTAATTAGAGACTATAAAGGCTTCAAATTAGTCATATTTGCTTAGAATTACCCTGGAAACACCCAGATAGGCACTTTATTTTTTATTTCAATTGCATAAGCCAAGTGCCTCTTTGCAGCATGAAATTACACAATTTTAGTTTAAGAATTTCCAGAGTCGTATTCCTTCTCTTGGAAAAATCCAATCTTTCTAGTCTCTTCTGCTCCTGGAGGAAGCACATTTAAAAAGTGTATGGTGTGGATCTTTTCTGTTAAGACCTCCCATGACAACCCTTCAGTTTGTTGGGTTTTGTTTGTTTGTTTAGATTTCTGAAATGTGTTTTCCCTTCTTCTACATTTCAAGTTCTGTTTCTCTTCTCCCTCATCTAGTTGCTAAACATTTTTTTAAACACACACACACACACATACACCCTAAAAGAGAACGAGAGTTTTGTAAGTCAAAGCTTGACATTTAGAGAAAACAAGGACTTTCTGCCTTTGTAAATAGAAATCAATCGTGTATCAACTATAATTCTGCAGAGGTTATGAATTCATCCTTTACAAACAATAGTGAACATTTAGCCCCATAATAAATGAAGTGTGTTAACCAATTTTGTTACATTATTGCATAGTTACCTCTTGCTAAAGGGCCGCTCCTTCCTTCTCAGTGATGTGGATGAAAAATTGAGAGCAGTGTGTTTGCTCCACCAAGGAGAATTTTCCAGATGTGTGCTCTCAACAGGCAAATGGTTCCCCAGGCCATCGCCTCCCTAATGGGCCACAGGGATTAACTTGTTCACAGTGGGAAGATCACGCTCTCGCCTGGAACCAGAACCTGGAGAGAGACTGTTAGTGTGGGGGGAACACAGGCTCCTAGAGGTCTCGGGAGCTAATTATTGAATAAAAATAATGAAGAACAGAGCAACCTAAATAAGTTAATCTCATTCCTCCTAATTAATCATTTATTCCTTGTTTCATGACAAGATGTAGTTCATTTCACTAAAAAGTGTTTTCTGCCATAAGACTGAATAAAACTGTATTCTGAAACCAAGATAAGAAGAGACATCGAAATCTGAAGAAGGATCCTTTAATGGTCTATATTATCTTGCAAAGTCAAGAAGGGGCAGTCCATCTCCATTCGAGGGTAGAGTCTTAACTTGTCAGAGCTAGAAAAGGCCTCAGAAACTATAGTCCCGTCCCCTCATTCTACAGACAAGAAAACTCAAGCTCGGATGGGTTAGAAGAGATGTGGTGGAGCTGGAACAGATCTCAGCTTTTCTGCTTCCCACCCAGCGCCCTTCAACTCTATACTGTAATCTATTTATTATCACACATATTAAGTTGGAGTTTCATAAGTGTATTATTGGAATTGCATCTGATTATCCTACAGATCCTAGACACATTCCAAACTCATGATTTAGGCAACCATAAATAAGATAATCCATCAAACTAGTAATAACCTAGAGACAAGAATTTGATGCTAATATGCTGGAATCCCCAGTATACAATGTAATATAATCCAAATCTAATTGCACAGTATACACTAATGTGATCTCAGTCTAATGTCTCCATCAACTAGCTAGTATGGCAGTTTTTTTTTTCAATCAGATGGTTGATTGTTTGGTAGAAATTAATAGACTCCTTGGGCTATTTTGGAAACAGAAAAGGACTAAGATACAAGTCAAAGCCATGTGGGCAGTAAGAAATCTGGGCTGATTGCTGCCAAGAAAAGTTATACTCAAAGAATAATTACTGAACACAATAACTACAATAACCATAAACCAGGAAGCACTAAACAGGCAAATCAAAAAGCAAGTCACACGCATATGACAGGAAGGGAGATTTGATCCTGAGACTTCAATAAAAATATACCTGACCATGATATGCAAAGAACCATTTAGAAGACTTCTGGCCCATAAGAGAAGTGCCAGATAAAGTGGCTGTAACCGGACACGATTTCCATGGGACCACCAATAAGGAAAGAATATTTCAATGGTAGCAAAGAAGCAATCACAACCATGCTCACAATTTTAGGAGAAAACAACGTTAAACCTGGAATTCGAAGCCAACAAAAATGTCATTATTTAGAGCATTAGGTCCTGTGAGCAATAACCTCAAAAGTAGAGTCTTCAAGAAGAAATATTTGACTTGAGGTGAGCCTTTAAAAATGCAGCATTGCATTCATAAAGGCAAACTCATCCATGAGACCAAGGTGATGGAAGATTAGAAATTGAGGTTTTGTTTTAAAGGGATGTTTGACACCATGCTGGAAATGGTTGTCTAACCATTTCTGTCTTCGTTTTTAAATCTACCCCATGTTTAGATGCCAGAATGCAAAATGTGCGTTCTCTTCAACCGAGAGAACCACAGGTCACCAGCTATTCTCTTAAGAGTCATTGAGTGGGCTGCCCAAGGACAAATAAGGAAACTCAACAAAATATTTTCACTTCAAGGGCCGTTAGGGACAGAAAGGAAAAGAGGTGGTGAGGGAAACCAAGTTTCTTACAAAGAAGTTAGGAACTTTGAAAAAGGAACATTTAGAGAATGGAGAGAAAACTAAAACCACATACAAGGCAAATACACATAGTGGACAATTCTCCCAGAGAATTGCCAATTTATGTCGAGTCTCCAGAGACATAGGGAGGAAAGGAGGACCATTCACGTGAAGAACATTCCATGTTTCTGGGTATCTAAGCAGAGTCAGCCCCCAGGGCTTATTGTGTGATAATCCTAGATAATTCCACCTCACAATTCATTGAAAACGGATGAAATGCTGGACAATCCTGTTTGGGTCTTTAAAAACCTGCACCTTCTCTGCCAATATAAAGCAGGCTGTTAAAGGAAACTTACCAAGAAATATGAGTGAATAAATTATTTTGAAAGTTTCCTTGAGCATGAACTTAAACCTGAAAAGGATGACTTTGAGATATCTGGAAAGACGGTTACTTGTATGAATGATATTTATTCCTCTTCAGTGGAAAAATCTCTAAATAGAAAGATTGCGATAAAATGCACAACAACGATAGAGTACAAACATATGAGATATTCATGATGCTCATATGGTCCACAAAGACCAGGAAGGAAATTAAGGCTCCAATCCCTACACGGAAGCCCTTCCGGCCCTCCTCTTTGGAGATCTCTCTGGGTTGGGGCAGGAATAAGTCAGGAAAGGTTTGGCCCATCTGTGAATCCATGGGATGCAAGGTCAGCCACAGTTCTTGGCTTTTGACTGCCACTACAGGAAATTAGAGTAAAAGCTTCAAGATTAATTTTGGTCATGATCTATTTTTTTTCTCCTTAGGGGATATTATGTCAAAATCTAGAGTCGTTTTGTGCGTGTGTGTATAAACATTTTCTACCCTGGTAATTTAATTTTGTGCCGAGTTCTTTGGTGACTCAGAAACTTTGTGACACTATAGCTGGAGTGATTTTATTGTATTTTCAGCCGTGTCCTCCAAGTCTCCCAGTATATTCAATTATCTTTGATGAACAGGATCTGATCAGTGTTTTAGGTGATGTGTTGTCTGGGGCAATCTGAGGAGAGGGTCCCCAAGGCCCAGGACTGAGTTTCGCCCAGAAGCCATAGTAGCACACTTACCCTCCCAGTGACCCTGCACAAATCAGTCTTATTCAGTTTATGTTAATTCTTTGGAGAAAAAATAGAAACTCTTTCATGGCAGGGCAGTATGTTTGGGGCAGCTTTGCAAATATGCACCTAAAATTACCACCACCTGCCATTTTTTTAAATCAATTTCTTTTTTAAGCAACTGGATGTTTTTCTCGTAGAGGAGCTGCGGGCAGGAAGGTTAATGCATTGCACATTCTTCTCATCACCTGGCTTAAACTTGTTTTTGCTCTGGGTAAGCAGTAATTGCTATTTAAGTACATCTCAGGAGAACTGTGTCCCACCTGAAACAGCCCGCCTGCCTCCCTGTGTGATCTCTGCGGAGGAAATAATAGGCAAGGGAAGCACAGCTGACCTGCTCACGGGGTGGCCTTCTTACAACCTGCTTCTTACGTACTGGCTCTTCCACGTACACTTCTCGTAATAATGGAATATTGTTTCATGTACTCTTTACCCTCGCAGTTTAGTTTGTACCATGTTCTGACATTTAAGTCATTAAATAATCTTTTTTTTCTATTCTCATTTCTGGGTTATCTGAGGGTGTCTCCATCAGCCACTCAAGAAAACTGCCTTCCCCAGGCCTCTGTTAGAATGGGAAATTGTCTAGCCCTTGCTACTCAAAATGTGGTCCGGGGACCAACCAGGGCATTACTGGGAGCTAGTTAAGACTGCGGAATCTCAGGCCCAGTCCAGACCCACTGGATTCGAATCTGTGTTTTAATAAGACCCCCAGATGATTTGTGTGCACATAAAATTTGAGAATACTGGTTCAAGAGACAACCAAGTTTATCATCAGTCTTTAGCTCCACCTGTCTCCGTGCTGCTACATTCTGGGTATTCTTTAGGCTAATACTTGTGTTGTTCACATTTACTGAATGAATAAAAGGGCTTTCAGAAGTCGTTTCTTTTTCTTGTCATGTGCTGCCCAGCTGCAGTAAAGGAAAAAGCATATTTGGGAGTTGAAAGCAGAAAGCCAGCATCTGGTTTGGAAGATCTGCTAAATCTAAAATATTTCTGTTCTGAAAGTCTTTCTGATGTTTATAAGGGAGAGAAAAAATGCCCTCCAAAATCATTTTCCATGAAGAAATAATAAAGATTCATATCACATGAAGTTATAAACTTATAAAACGAAGATAAAACAAATTTCTGAGGCCCAAAACTTTTGGTGAAGGTTCTGTCTTCATTGCATAAGACACACTGCCCTGGATGCCAGAATAAGGATTGACTACGAACAATTTGTCCTCTGAACGGGACATTCCACACATTTATATTTTTATTGCCCTAAGCACAGACCAGAATTGTATTCACTTATTCAACATGTTTTTACTAAACATCACAGGGGACCAAGCTTTATTCTCCCCTCCCACAGCCCACCTTGTGTACAAGAGCCCTTTAAAAATTGTACACACACACACACACACACTGAGGCCTCTTATCTTACTCAAATCCCATTGTTGCAGAGGAAATCCTGAAGGTAAATCATACCTACCTTCAAACACATAAAGAGCACAAGGTTTAGCACTTTCTTTGTACCTGCAAGTGGCCTACTAATTTTCTGGCTAGGATGTCAGTGATCTGATCCCAGAAAAGGGACCTGGTGTCATTGTGCACATGTTGCCCCTAAGGACCCACCTCCTCCGTGAAGGACCACCTTCTCTCCTGCAGTAGGCCTCTCTCTCCTCCGCTGACGGAGTTCTGACTTCGGTACCTTCAGTAAGATGTCCTCCTTCAGGCTCTAGGCTGCAGAAACCCACTTGTGTCCCAAGACACCCTTCGACTGGAAAGCATTTAAACTGGGACAGCTTTTACATCTGGGAACAGCTTGGCCACCCAAAGCAGCCGGCATTCTTGGAAGGGCGTAGTCAAATCCAAAAACAGAGTCTTACCAAAGATCACTGTCATGATTGCAAATACATCCTAATTTCTTGCTCATAACCACTGGTGCAAGCTGCCAAAAAGTGCTTCTCACACCAGGGACTCCGCATCCTCCTGCAGCCGGCCACAGCACCGCGCACACACACACTTCCTTCCCCAGCCCACCAAGTAAAGCCTATTTTATCTTCTTCCTAAGAAACTAATAGGGCAAGAAAACTGGCATCAATAATCAATTTCTCTTCAAGGATCCATTACTTGTCATTTTTGAATGTTTGGCTCCCAATCCCTTTACTGCAACAGTGAAATAAAACCCCATCTAAGACGTCTGAAAGCCTCTCTTCATTTGAATAAAAATGTTTCTACTCAATTAAGCACATTGAAATAATCAAGGGCCGAAGAAGAGAAACCCCCTGATCAGAGTTCACTTTCTTCTTTTCCTCCACCGTCTGCAGCTACGCAGTAGAGATTGGCATGAGTGAACTTAGGGTACGTTAATTCCCTCTGGTTTTGTCCTGAAGTTGGCTCAGATTTTTCAATGCTGAAATTTGCAGCCAATTTCCATTGGACTTTGTTTCTCATTAACTGGTATTTATATTTCAATGGGGAGATGTTTCAGCATTAACTTCCTGAGCTCACTCAAGCAGGAGCCAAAAGCTGAACAAAATCTTCCTCTTAAAAACATTTCCAATATATTTTAAAATTCTAGCTGTCTTATTTCCACTCAGTAAAATGGGTCCCCCAAAATATTTCATTTTGAGATGCAGATTCCAAGAGGGAAATGGAAGATGGAGATTCAGAACAGCCTGGAAGCTTGGATCACCCTCCATTGATGGTGTGCCTCTCCACGTCGTTGACATCTTAGGAATCTCTGCATGAGCAGCCCAGCGAGGCCAAGAAAGCCTGATCTCTTCGTGCATTTCCTGTAGAAAGAACTTGCAAACTAACAGGATTAAGTTTCTAGTTTAAGTGCATAATTCTGTATGGATGCTTCCTCGAGATAATGACTGTTAATGGTTCATCGGTATCGTTTATTGTGTATGTTTATAGTTTATTTTAAGTGAATAAATGCTCTTTCAAATGATTTGAAGTTGTATAATATTATTTGCGACTGGGGGACAGTTACATTTATTCCTTGCTGGTAATCCTATCTTCAACATCACCAAAAGAAAATTTCCATTCTCATCTTGGTAACATTGATATACTTTGTTAAAGCAAACTGTTTTTTCTCTCTAGGGCAACACCGTTTGTTTATTTGTATGTTTGTTTTCTTGTGGGAGAGTGGTTGTAATGGAGGTTTGGATGACTTTCCAGAAACCCCAAGGGCCCACAATCAAGGTCAAAGCATATACTTGATCCTGTGTATCAGGAAGCCTTTTTTATTAACTCGGTTATTCAATATGCTAAAGAAAGTGCACAGCCAGAGGAACGTAGACTCAAATATAAAGCCAAAGAGCTTAGGAAGTGTTTACTTTACTCCTGATAATGAGGACCTGCAAGAGAGAAGAGAATAATCCCCCTAAAGTGCTTCACATTGGAGACGAGCCTCTGCCTTACACTGCCAATTACAGCGCCTGCACCTGCTCCTCCTTCTCATCCTTTCCCTATTTCTCTTTCCTGTGCTTAGACATCACCTTCTCAGAGGTCTTTAGCACCCGTTTCAGATTCTCCAGCATCACAACAACCAGCCACTAAGCCTTCCAGATCTCCCCATACACAATTCCAAACAATGCCATTCATTAAAACAAAGGGAGATTGTAAAAGAACTACCAGAAGATTCATTTTGCAAATAAGGACCAAAGTTCTTCTAATCCAGTAAACTGTTTCACTAGTAGAAATTTTCCACAGAAAATAAAATTTGCCAAATTTGCTAAAGAATGATTTAAAAGTTACTTCTTAATAATTTGCTTTAGTGTTTCAAAGAAAACCAAAAAGACAGGATGCACATTATTTTTAAGAAAACGTCTCCTGAATGAGGAAGACAAGCAGTCTTCTTGGAAGTCTTTATGAAATAACACTTGTTTTGTCAATGCTACGTTATTTTCAATTAGATATATATTCATTTATTTCAGAAATGCTTTTTTATTACATTAAAAACCTAATTAATCTGAAGAGTTAATAGGGCCATTGCAGCAGAATTTGGTAGTTTTCTGCTGGCTCATTTGTTTCCTATCGCTGGAGGAAGGGAAGCATGAATTACCATTTCCATCAATGGAGTAATATACCCAGAACTAGCATGAGCTGTGAGAATTTATACTCTTCATTCAAAAATGCTCCCATGGGGAAAAAAAAAAAAAAGCCAGGGAATTACCTTTCTCCTTACCTTTCGTTAATTGCAAAATAAACATATTTCCAAGAGTAAGGAGTTGCTGAGAGTCATTTTTATCTAGAGCTCTCCTAAAAGGTACCAGACCATCTGCCATCATTCCCCTGACCCAGTGTTCACATTGCCTGGAAGGCAAGTTGACAGAATACAACCTGCATCTCGGCAGCAGTCTCTCTGAATTGCCCTTGCAGGCTCCACTCCTTTTCTCCTTCTGTCTCCCGTCGTACGCTTTGATTTGAGCTACATCAAAGCATTATCTTCCTAGAGCTTATACAGGAAACTAGAGAAAAATTGCATCCTCCATAAAAGAACCCAAGTTTGCATTGAGCCACCTCCTGAAGGGACCACAAACATGCTAATGAATGGTGAGAGAGTCTGACATCAAGAAATTTGAAGACTTCTCCAAGCAGGAATGACGTGGAAGGAGCGCTCCAAAAGGACATCGAGCGCCAATGGAAAGCATTTGGTTCTGGGTCAGAGAAACCTGACACGTCTGCTGTGTATCTGCTGTCTGCTCTTGGGCAAGTTGCTTGACCTTCCGTTTCATCTGTAAAATGGTAATGGTAAAAGGGCAATCACAGTGCCTATGAGCATGGTTGACACAGAATTACAGACAATTGATATAAAGGGTCCTGCTTATAGTGAGAAACCCATAAATGGTGGCAATATTTTTATCTTTATTTCCCAAACACAGTGCCTTGCACAAAATTACAGTTAATAAGTATTTGTGGAAGTGATGGAGAGAGGGAGAGAGAGTGGGAGAGAGGGAGAAAGGAAGAGGGAAGAGAGAAATTTGAGGAAGATTCAAGTTTAATACTGACAGATATTTTCCTCTTTTTAATTAACAACTTTCCTGGTTATAATACACATTCATTGTAGACTTTTTTTGATTACCTCAGGCCATTAGCCAGCACCACAGATCCTGCGATTAGAGTCCTCTGGTTTTGACTGGGGCTTCGCTGCCTGGTACAGCATTTGTGTTCACCTTGCCTCTAAGGAGGCATCTGTCACCTCCTGGTCTCTGCTATTCTGGACCCCTCCCTCGTTCAGTGACACCAGGAAGCCCAGTACCATGGCAGGTTCTCCAGCCATCAACCCCAGCCTGCAAAGGACAGCCACTATCGAGCTTGTCTGTGACACAGGTGCCCCTCCCCAGCGCTTTATTCCTTGTGCTTTAGTGGAAGGGGTGTCCGCTGAATCCTCCAGGTGAACACAGCCAGCTGGTGGGCTCTCTGGTCTTGTGTGATGAATTCATTCTAGCAGGCCCACCTCTCTGAGCCTTTTGCCCTCAAATACAATGCCAGGATAGTTCTGGCATCTTCTCTTCATTAATGTTTTCCCCAAGCTTTAAAGAGTCATCCTAACAGCACATTGGGACTAGAGCCAACACAGGGAAGGTCCCTCCCCAGCCGGGTCGTCCTGAGACTAGACCCTCTTTATCCCGGTAGAACCAAGGAGGGGTTGTGCGAGAGTTTGAGGAAGGCAAGTATCATCACTTAGAGCATCCTCCTTGGGTGGGGCCTCAGCCTGGTCTCCAGGCAAGGGGAGGCTGATCTCCTCTAGCAAGGATGAGCGGGGCCCTTCTGCAGGGAACCTCAAATTAATCGTCCAAACTAATTGTCATCCATTAATTGTCCCCACTCCGGGTCTCTGTGTCCCACTCCTTCCCTATGAGGACCTTGCCCTAAGTATAGGAGACTGCTAGGGTGGTGGATTCAGCTTTTTAATAATTCAGCTGTTCTCCCGCGTAGGTGTGAGGCCTGGTGTGCAGCACAGCTGCCCTCCAGCTGCAGGAGAAGGGAGTCTCTTCAAATGCGGCTCTCAGGCCACACCCTGAGTGCTTCGATTGCACCTAACCAACTGACCTACAGGCCTGATGATTACCATTGCTCCCACCTCTCTCAAATGTCATAGATATTGTATAAAGCAGGATATACCTTCCCACAGGTTTCCCATCCCAGTTCATCACAGGGGAGTCAGTCATTGCAATGCTACAGCGTGCCTGATGGCTCTCAGAGCCAACGTTACTGCTTAAGGCATTCTGGCTGAGCTTGTCAGAAGGCAGCTATGCTGGAGTTTATGCATTTGCCCCCTTAGATCCACTCTCCACCCTTCTTCAACCTGCTTCCCAGGAAGCCAACATTTATGGCCTGAATCAATGCACTCTCTCACTCTCTGCTCTCCCACTTGATTCGTCAGAGGATCAGGGCGTGGGAGGAGAGAGAGCAAGGCCAGGTATTTGCTCCCCACTTCCCTCCCCGTAATGGTAATGGCTGCATCCTCCTGCGAAAGGCTGCAGCTCCTGTCAGGCATCCCTCTCCTGCAGTTCCCTTTGGGGTCTGATAGCCACTTCCTCCTCTTGTTCCTTTGGCCTAGGGTTGCCCCTTGCTTCTAAACAAGGGTTTAGAAGTGTTTTCCTACCCCCTGTTGGTTTCCTTAACTCTGTCCACACATTTATAAATAGTCTCTTCTTTAACTTCCCTCAGTATCCCCCTGCAGTGTCTTTTGTTTCCTGCCAGGACCCATTCTTTCTTATGCTGTGGTCCTCTTTTCTCAAATTCTGGCAAGCCTTAACAGCCTCTGCTTTTTTTCTCTGAGTTTGTTTAAGAAGCAGCCCCTTCTCTTAGAAATGCTGATGGAAGTTCTGAAGGACGGGTTGAAAACATTTGAGCGGTGTTTTATTATCCCTAATCAAGACCCCCCACCCCCCCCACACCCGTCCCAGCAGAGACCCCAGGCACTCAACTCCTTCTTCTGTTAGAGTCCTTCTTGCCTACCAACAGATCTGCACTAAAGGTTGGGGTGGATTTGGCCCATGTTCTTTGTTCCCAGATGTCCATGTCAGCATCCCAGCTCCTGCCCATCGATGCCAACATTTGCTTTACTCTTTTCATGGGGACGCGTCGATTCCTCATTCAGGGAGGACTCGTGCCTCCCCGCTGTGAGATGCCAGGGGTATGAATGCAGACTGAGCCACTTTGGCCTCACAATACCCAGTCACCTGTCTGTGTCCCTTACTAAACATGACATCCTAAATTATCACGTAAGTGAGAACAACCTCGTAGTTGATTTTAAGTGTACTTATTACTGTTATTCCAAGTGTATTAAAGACTAAAAAAACATTTTGGAAAGTTTTCATGAATTCAAAAGACATGGGACATGCTTTATTGACATTAATATGGAGTTCCTGGCATATTGTGAAAAAGGAACAAGGTTAATTTCAACTCCAAAAATGTCAGAATTAAAGACACTTGCATAACATTAGAGTTTAAAAAAAAAAGTCACAGCAAATCAGCTGCTGTAAGATTTTAGCAAGAACAGGAGCTGGACAGTCACAGACTTTTCCCTCAAAGCCAGCAGTGCAGTTTTACTCCTATAAACACGTAAAATTTCTGAATTTAAAAATTTACAATTTAAATTTTAAAATAAGCCTAATGGGAAAGAATAATTATGATTGGTCATTTGGGGCACAGCTTTGGGAGAGCAGCACATGAGTCTAAATACATGAGCTTGGTTTCACAAGTTTTTAAGCCTAAATGACAGCCCTAGCTATATATTTTTGCTGAGTTTTTTTAATCACAAGGGACCTCTTTATTAAGGACCTTAAAGGGACTTTGGGAATTTTGCTTGGGAAAAGAATCACCCAAATCCAGATGCCTTTCAGTTTGAGCCACGATTGCCCTCCCTTTCTCTAGTCTGAGCGGTCTCTGTTTCTTGTGTCAAGAATTGCTCAGTTAAAAGAAGGGAGTATTTTCTCTAAGGAAGCTTGCAGTTGGATTTTCTTTGTGGTCAAGAGGCCTAAAGCATTGGTTTTCTTCACTTATGGGCCTTTAATCATAAATCCAGTGGGAGACCCATTGTTAAATAGGACACAAGAATTTAAAGACTTTGTAGCCCCGTTTCCTAATTACACCTAATGCATTTGTACCATTGCCATATTATAAATCCAAATTGGAGGAGGATTATGATATACAAATTATGTGCTGAGATTCAAAGTAACGAAAAATTAATTTGCAGGTGTGTGAAACAGAGACTTTATTTCAGCGCAGGCACAAACATTGTTTTGCATTTTTAGCGTAAGTATGCTGCCTCTGGGCCTTGGGCCTGAGCAGGACCTATGGGGCACAGGGAAGCTCCTCCACAGGCGTGGCCAGAATTACACGGTCCTTGAATCATGGGCTGTAGCTGCTGTGCTGCCCGTGCAGGTGGGTCCGCGAGACTCATGGCCACCAGCTGTGTTCGCGCCGGCTTCAGATGGTCTCGCACTCCGTGGTGGCGGTGGAGCAGGCCCCGCAGTCACAGCGGACAGCCACAGGGTAGGTGTAGAAAGGGTCGACTCCCGGGGCGCAGTTGGGCAGCCTGACTGTCACCTGTTTGGTCTCATTGTAGGTACAGACTCGATGATGGGCTTCGATGTAGGGAGGTTCCAGAATGGGCTTCTGTCCCCACAGGTAGAAAACAGGGAACCCGTTAGAACATATCATCCTGTTGCATTTTCTTGGTACCATTTATCACTATCAGAAATTAGCCTGTTATTCACTTGTTTCCTTGTTAATCTGTGTCCTCCCAGGAAAAAGCAAATTCCTGAAAGCAGGATGCTGATTGTGGTCACTACCATCTCCTGAGCTCCCAGAAGAACCCCCGGCACACAGCAAGTGCTCAATAAACATTTAGCAAAGGAATCATCTTGATCATTGAGAAGCCTTCAAACTGGTCTCCTCTCTCTACCGTCACCCACAACAGTCTATTTACAACACGGCAGCCCCAAGTGATCCTTCTAAAATTTGAGTCCCATCCTAGCTCCCCTCTGCTCAAAGCCCCATTGATTTCCCATCTCCCTCAGAGTCAAAGTCAAAGACCTTACCATCACCCTCACACCCCACACCCTCTTCCCTGCACCTTCACCTTCTGATACGTCTCCCACATGCCCCTCTGGCTGGCTTCCTCGCTCTGCTCCAGCCCCAGGGGGCTCCTGATTGTTCCTCAAACCCACCAAGAACAGTCCCACTCCAGGGTCTTTGTCCTTGCCATTCCCACAGCCCAGAACGCTCTTCTCCTTTGTGATTCACTCCTTCCGCAACCTCAGGTTTTTGTTCAAGTGTCGCCCTCCCAGGGCAGCCTTTCCTGACCATCCTATCTGAAACTGCAACATCCCGCCCCACACCCTGCAACTTCCTCTCCTCTTCCTGCTTCATTTTTCTCCATAGCACCTGTCAGTACCATGTGACATATATGTTTTACTTACTTGTGTTGTATTTCTCCCACTCTAGAGAGTAAGCTCCATTAGGACAGGGATTTTTGCCCATTTTACTCACTGCCGTGCCTCTACTACCTAGAATAGCACCTGCCACCCAGAAGGTTCCCAATAACTATTTGTTGAATCATTGAAAGAAAACAGAGGGAGCAGGCTCCCGAGTGCCCAGTGCACTGTTCCGAGGATTGAAGGAGTCGTTCCTTCCTGCACCTTTCACAAATCGTGAATTCAAAGATAATTTTGATAAACAGAACATATAGATCACAAAGTCAGCACAAAGCAGTAGTTAAAAGCCCAAACCCTGCAGTCAGGGCTATTGAGCCTGAGTCCCTCTTCTGCCACTTACTGGAGACCTTGGAAAATCCACTTAACTTCTTGAAGCCTCAGTTTCCTCATCTGTACAACAAAGTGTCTAGCTCACAGCATTGTTGCGGAGAGGAGGTAAAATGATACATGTCATGCAGAACAGTGAGCACCAAGTAAGTGTACAGTAAATATAATCTACTGTTCTTATCAAAGCAATTAGAAGAGTAAAGAAGTAATAATAAAAATAACAATTTACAAGCTTTCAAAGGACAGTGACTTCTCTTGTCCTAGGCAAATAAAATGTGTTTAATGGAGGCCCAGGGTGAAGTTCTGCATGAATGTCATGAAAATGATGGCTTTGCCTTTGACAAGGACCATGTAGAAGTGCTGAATGGAACATCACCAGCTTCCTCCTGCTCCTCAGGTAGCATTTCACCCTTCCTCAGTTTGCTTCATGCCCTCTTACCCTCAGTAATCTGGAATCCCAGGCAGCGTTGCCAGATAAAACACAGGGAACCCACCCTGTAATATTTGAATTTCAAAGAAATGACAATTTTTTTTAGTATAAATGCATCACAAATATTGCATGGGACATATTTATAAAAAGAAAATGTTGTTTATCTGACATTCAAATTTAGCTGGCATCATGGTTTTGTTTGGTTTGGTTTGGTTTTTTGCTTATTCTAGCAACCCTAAACTTACCAGGTCATGAGCAAAGGCCATTTTCAGCAATAGTTCCACTTTCAAAGTAAATCCAGCCACTTTGTCGTCATGAACATCCTTATTTTCAGACATGCTCCCCAGTTCAGGTACCAAAAGTAAGTGCTTTCTATCTCGGAAACTTTCAGATTGCTGGGGAAATAAATCTCATTCTTTCGTTTATTTTCTATAAGTAACCTTCCTTTTCATAGAGCAGTGAAGGCATAAATAAAAGCTGGTGAACACTAAGGAGAATCTCGTTTTCTGATGATTTTGGTGCTTCTGTTTCTCCAGTAAGAACACAGTCCCTGACTTCTGTCAGTGACCATGATCCAATTAAAGGTTTCATCAATTTATAAGGAAAAGAGAAGAGAGCTGAAATGAAGGACATGGCAGTTTGAGATAGATTTGGGCCCAGAAAGACCTCCAAGAAGCCCAGAATTTAACTTCGAGCAGGGGGAGGCACCACCAGGCTGAGCCTTTAATACAAGAAGGTGCCAAAGTTCCCTGAGTACTTGATGTCAAGTCACAGCCACGGTATCCTTAGCAAGTGGATTTTCATTTGGCTATTAAGTCTCAAGCACCTGAATGATGCAAAAGTAAAGTTAATTGGGTGAAGTAGTTTCATTTAATCTGGAGGTTTCATTGCCATAACCCAATTTCATTCATGGGCCATAATTTTGTCTAAGGGATAGCAGCTTGCTCTCTGAGTCCCCGAATAGAAGGACATTTTTCTTAATGGCACTGTCCTCTCCGGCTGCCCATGGGCTTCTAAGTTGATGTTGATTAGGCTAGAGGATGTCCGATTCCAGGTAGAGGTCAATACTATGTACTTATTGAATGCCTTGTTCATATACGAGACTTTGACAAGAGCTGTGAAAAGTGCAACAATGAACCTCCGTCCTCAAAAACCTTAAAACCTAGTGTTGTGTGTGTGTGTGGGGGGGGGGGGGGGGGAGTAAGAAAGACAAGCCCTAGACTAGAGTCATGGGCTGACCAGGCAGGCAGAAAAACCCTGGGGAAGGAGTTGGCACAGGAGACAGGCATCAAAGAATAAATTGAATAATGACAGATGGAAATGAGAAAAGATATGAGAAATGGACCAAAGTGAGGTGTCATGAGGGGTGTTTAAGAAAACTTTTAAAAATCAGTCTGACAAGGCCAGAGCTTGGACTATGTATAGCCTCTGGGAAAACAGGCAGACGTCGTATTGCTGAGGACCTTGACAGCTGGTTGTTGAATTTGCAGTACTGGGTGCTCAGTAGTGGTTTTTGAGCTGGGATAACAAGATCAGAGTTGGTACTTCATTAGCAACCAACTCGGGCCTCAGTGAGAAGAATCAACAGTCACTATGTGGTGTGATTTGATGGGGTGCTGAATGACCGTCTTTCTCCCCACCCCTCTAACATCTCCCCGCCTCAGCCCAACAGGGTTCTAACTCTGTTTGAGAATTTTATCCCCATTTTAAATGCACTGTCTCTGACATGGCTGGATATAATTGAATATAAAGGGACTTAATAAATCTGTCCATTATAATCCCTGAGGGCTCGAGGAATTGTGGTGGGGAGTGTGGGAAGAGCAGGGCTGTGGGTGAGGCACTGGAGGAGGGGCTGAGGATGCCCCCTCACCTGCTATTTAGCTTAGAGTCTCTCTCCTGGTCCCTGGCCAGCTTCATCACAGGTGGAGGAATACAGGGAAGACTTTTGGTCACAGGCTCGAACCAAGAATTTATTCCCAACTTTCCAATGACTCCCTACATGACTTTGCAGTCATTCACCCCTTGAATTCCTCCATGTCATCTGCAAAATGGGTAGAATAATAGCACATCTTGACGTTCCAGAGATCATTCCCAAATACACAGGCACCATGTAAATCAAATGATTAATTTTATAAATGCTTGGTTAGAGTGGCAAGATCATATCTCTTTCAGATTATTTTTGAAGGATGCCAAATAATCATTATTAAAAGAAAAAAAGATCCACAGGAAAGGGCGGATGCCCCAGCTCTACTTCATTTCATTAAAAAAGTGAACACTCAGGAAACCAACACACGTGGCTGGCCCTAAAGGCGTTGCCCTATGGGCCTATCTTGGGACTCACCTCCCAGGTCTCACAGCGGCCCCAGCAGGCATCTGTGGTGATCCGAAGGCCCCTGCAGCCCGGCTTCTTGGCAAGGAAGGTAAACTCTCTCACAGCACAGCCCACAAAGGTGCGCAGGTCCCCACTGTAGGTGCCGAGGACACAGCCACAACCAGCCAAGAGGAGCAGGGCCATGGGGCCAAGGAAAAGGTATGCCAGCTTCATGCTGTTTCTCTGCAGAAGGAAGGGAAAGAGAGTTTATCAACAGATACAGCTGCCTGCCATGGGGCAGCCCACAATGTATTGTTCACTATCAAAGTGACCTTGCTCTTAGCATTTCAGGAGAAATGAGCCAAGAAATTGTAAATGCCCACAACTCCAACACAGTGCTCAAAATCTCTCTAAGTGGCTCCAGTATGGATTCCATGGACCCATTGTTCTCCTTAGACACCCAACCCTTCAAGGGCATTCTCAGACTCTTCCTTACCGTGACCCAACTGCTAGACTTGACTTGTGTGTTAAAGAAGTTTGTTCCAATGGTCTCTTCAAAATAAATGCAAAACATGAGTAACACCAAAAGTAGACCTCCCCTCACATGGACTGAAGTTACAAGTATGGAGAAACACTTACCTGATCTTGCTGGAGCTAACTCTTCTTTTAGAGCTAAAACTCTCACCCAAGACTTCAGAAAGTCACAATGAGTGGTACAAGTTTGCTCTGGGTAAACGTCTACCCTCTGTTACTGGGCTGCTTGATTGCTCAAATATATAGGAAAGGTCTTGTCAATCAAGACAAAAGAGAGGCCGATCCTTACAGGAACCACTGAATACATCAAAGCCCTGGGATAGAAAGCCTGTCTCTATTTTCCAAAACTGATTAACTTAGAGGGTGTTGTTCTGTTTCTTAACATCACCTACTGAAACAGAAAGTTACCTTGGTGGGTGACATAATCCTAGGGGAACAGTCAAATGTAGTTTACCTGGCTCTCAGGAGAACAAACGCACTGGGGCAAGATGGATTAAATTTTCCTTCATGGTAACCACAAATTTCCTTCGAAACAGGAGTCAGTCGCTACCAGCTCATGGCAAACTCTTTCCCTTAACTCACAGCACACTTCAATACATTGAAAAATAACAAAACAATAATTCTTCCTGGAAAAAAACACAGAATCACTAACTGAAGGGATGGAAAGCACAGTGAGAAGAAACATTTGAAAGTCTTCAAATTAGTTGAGAATTGGATAATATTAATAACACTTTAAAATGAAGCATATAGGGAAGAAAATAGCAAGATTATCTTCCAGCATCAGAATTTAAGATGACTTTTCATTTCTTCTATATGGTTTTCAGCATTTTTCACATTTTCTACATTCAGTATGTTTTTAGAATAGAAAGTCAATTAATATGGCTACGTTAAAAATTAAAATAAACCAATAAGTATACATTTGTGTTGCAAGTAATGATATTCAATGCTGTTCTAATGGAAATGTTTCATTAGATTTCTGGTTCTTCAAAGTCTAAACTAAAAATTAAATCATATTCTTTATGAGGATAGCACACAGCTTATATTCCAATTTGTAACAGCAGCATACAAATGGATTAAAAAAACTGGTTGTTCACAGCGTTATTCTGGATTCTCTAAAAAATAAATGAAGCCGACATTGTTCTTGCCCTTAGCAGTGTACATATCATAGCAAATAACAACATAGCCAGAGACATTTAAGATGCATATTAAATAAATAAGTGATAAGAAGTTTAAGCATTTCCATTTTCCGCAAAGAAAGATGTTCTCTAAATAAACATGCTACTCATTAAGGCTTTGGTTTTTCAAAGCATCTAACAACCCTCATGCTAGGCCATCAATATATCATCCCTAGAGTCAGATTATTATATGTGTTTTATAGAAAATTGAATTAAGCTTGGAATAGTGAGAGGATTCTCTTTGGCCCTTCAGCTTGTGAGTAACATAAATAGAGCTGGGACACTATGGGGACAACTGCTCACCTGGTGTGATCGTCCCAACTTGCTGGACCAAGAGCTGGCCAGTTGGCAATGAGTTGCCATCCTGAGCTGTGTTTCTAAAGAGGAGTCTCAACCCTTTTCAGTTAGACCTGAAACAAACATGCTTGTGTCTGGAATGTCACAAGATAAGGAAAGACAGCAAAGGGAAGCCAAGAGTACCTTTCTTTCACAATCCCCAACTTCCTTATAATGTAGAGCTGTGGCATGATGCCTACCCTCCACCAGCATTAACATTATAATAATGACAGTTTATAGTCACTGAGTACTGTGGAATCTGCTCTGCTCCTACACATGTCGTCTCTAAATCTTACATCAGTTCTGTAAATCAATGATAGTCTTCTTTTTACATTGGGAGAAATGGAGGCTCAGTTATTTTGCAACGTGCTGCCTCCAAAGCCTTCGACAACATTGGGGTTGGCAAATAGGTTTGTTTCATCCCCATAAACAACTACAGTCAATTGGAAGGCAATACCTGGAACACGGTGTTAAGAAGGTGTCTGAATTCACTCCCAGTGCTGAGGGCAGGGACCCATCAGCTTCATCACAGGTGTAGGAAAGGGGAACAGTGAATGGATGCCATTTTTCCAGTCCTTGCACTATGCCATGTCACTTGCCCCACTTTAGGTTGCTGTGTGATTTCAAAGGCTACTTAAGGCCCTGATACCTACAGAATATCTCAGCAACATAGTCTGTGCATCTGCCACCTTCCTTTCCATCTGCATTGACATTCCCACCATTAAAGTCACTCTCTGGAGGTAACAAAGATGTGGGCAACATCTCCAAGCACAGGCCCTGGTGCATCTTCTCTCGTCTTTTTCCATTATCACCTTCTCATGGATTCATTGTCATCTTGGAGGATGAGTCACAAGGTACAGATTCACTAGGAGCAAGGAGAGGGAGAAAGGAACACAGGTAAGCACAGGGAGCATGACAACAGAGGAGGAGTGAGCTGAATGTCAGTGCCTGGAAAGGGTGACTGAGCAACTGAGGCCTGGTCCAAGGATGGCAGCCCCGGATGGGGAGGGCCTGGGGTGCACACTGTATGCAGGGGATGGAGACATTGCAAGAGCCTGGAAACTCTCTTCTCTGGCTTGGCCATGCTGATTCCCAGTGGCACAACTTCCTGTTGTGACTGCCTTGGGCAGCCACAAAGTCACTTCTCTCAGCCTCAGTTTCCTCATCTGTAACATGATGGGATTGGCCCCCAGGACTCTTAAGATCCTTCCCAGCACCAGAATTTAAAGATTTGAAAACTATTTTGTGAACAGAACAAGGTGAGGGAAAGTCAGGTGGAGAACCTGACTTAGAATAAAGGCATCAAGATTTGTGTGCAAATCTTGACCTTGACACTTGGCAACTTGTGATCTTGGACAAGTCTCATAACCCCTCTGAGTCTCAGTTTCCCACAAAATTGAAAATGCCTCCTTCATAGAACTCATGTGAGGATTCTACAAAATAATGTCTACAAATTGCTTATCACAGTGCTTAATACATGACACACAGGCAACGCATGTTGTTTCTCTCTCCCTCCCAGGGAATGCATCACCACTGTGTGCACCCCTAAGAAAGAAAAAGCTGCTGATAAAGAATTACGTCAGACCATTAATTATCAGGCATATCCTGATTTCAAAGGTATTAAATGTAGGGAAAAAATGTGAGTCTGAGAATAGAGGAAGCAAAGTCTTTGCAGTCTAAGAGACCTAACAGCATCCTGAAACCAGGGGAGACACAGGTGGCCACCAACCAGGCTCCCCCAGCCAACCTGTGGTGCTCTGATCTGACAATAAAATTAACAACATGTTTTCCCATAGGAAAAATGTCTGAAGTGTTACATATAATTTTTAAGGTCCAAATCTCATACTTTGGAGGTACAAGCTTTACCCTGCTTCCAAAATTCAATATATTAGTAAATCTTCATAAATACTCCCAAACAATTTCAGTTCTGACCAAGAATGGAGTCCAACTAACTGAACCAACCAAAATGTGCTGAGCACGCACTCCGTTCCACAGGTATGGAGGGCCCCTAGGAACCAAGCTATTTGCTGTGTCGCCTACAATGACCTCTTGAGAGTTTAGAAAAGATGGACATGCTCCGATATGTTTTTCCTCATTGTCCTCTCAGAATACATAACACTCTGTGCAAGCGTCAAATTAATTAGCATTACGCCTCCTGTGGATGAATAGAAAAGCCACAAATGAAGCTATGTGTCTCAAGGAAGTAATAAAGTAGTGATTTTCTGTAAACAGGCACAACGAAGTTCAGCTGTGGATTTTACAAAGTTGTGTGCCGCTTTTAATATCCCTTATTTACAGGGAAAAAAAATTTCTGGGCTTATGAATTGAAGATGAATGGTGAAGTCTTGGGAGAAATTAATGTTATTGAAAAATCATTTCGTCTGTTCAAAGCACTGGCTATTCGGGGGACAGCTCCTCATTTTATCAACTTGAAGAGATAACATTTCCTCTAGATGATGGTGCAGTTGCTATGGTAACTTTTTTTTTAACGAGACTAAAAATAATGAAGCCTGTGTCTGATTTACTAGGACAAGTCAAGTCTTTCTCCACAACTGTCTGAAAGAAGTATCTGTCAGTTGTCACAGATTTATTTCAGATTAAGGGGCACATGGCTTAGGCACTGAAGTGGAATGTTTTTATATCCGCCTGACTCTTCCACTTTTGAATGTCATAGCTTTGCAGGGCATGGCAGACACATGCCTAATAGAGAGGAACAGAGAGGAGCTTAATGAGCCACAAAGAAGCATTCTTTATTTCAAGTGCATCCTGTATTCTCATTGGAATGAGTCCACAAAGCTGCTGGGTCCCCAAATCCTTCACTTGTAATTCCCCAGGCAGTCACACAGACAAGGCCAAAGGTGTTGTTAGCTAAGCTTCGAAGCAACAGCACCTCATTTGTTAGCTATTGGCTTTGTTCCAGACAAAGATTCCTGGGATCATGGCCCCAGAGAGTGCGTATGTGTCTGTATATGCCCGTGCTTCTGCGTGAGTGATGGAGCAGGGTGATGGGAGGGTGAAGATGAAGAAAAGGAGAGCTGTTCTACTCTCCAGAGTATTTGTTACATAATTTAACACATTTATTAAGCAACTACTGTGTGCCACACACTGTCCAGCACTGGAGTGACTGGGTTCATTAAAAAAATTAAAAGGTGATGTTTGGAGACACGGGGTGGAATAGCTAACAACTGACAGAAATAATACATTTCTTTCCTCCTTCTGTTTCTTTTCTTTAACCCTTCTTTCTTATTTCTGTCCTTCCATACTTTATTGAGTGTTACCATATGTCAGACACATGCTAAGTACATGTAATACAAATCTGAACACAGCTAAGAACCCGCCCTCAAAGAGTCAATAGTCTAGTGAGGATGATAAATAAGCCAACATATGTATGACCCAGAAATTGCACTTTTTGACATTTATCCCAGACAAATGGAAATTTATGTTCACACAAAAACTTGTACACAAATGCTCATAGCAACTTTATTCATAATAGCCCCAAACTGGAAACAACTCAGGTGTCCTTCAACAGGTAAAACAAACTGGTACATCCATGCCATGGAATACTAGGCAGCAATAAAAGGGAATGAACCCAAAACTTGTAGGAATCTCCAAAGAATCAGTGAAAAAAGCCCATCTTGAAACACTGCATGATTCCACTTATATAACATTCTTCAAATGATAAAATTATAGAAATGGAGAACAGACTAGTGGTTGCCAGGAGCCAAGGAGACTTGTGGGTAGGAGGGAAGTTGGTACAATTACAAGAGGCAACAAGAGGGATGTTCGTGGTAATGGAAGTGTTCTGTCTCTTGACTGTCGTGGTGGTTACATGAAGAAGATGTAATAAGATTGCTTAGAACCAAATATTGCATAGATGTAATAAAATTGCATAGAACCATAGAACTTGTACACGAATACAAGTAAAACTGAGTAAATCTGAACACGACGGGTGATTGTGTCAATGTCAATACCCTGGTTGTGATATTGTACTATAGTTGTAAGTATAAAAAACATTGAGAGAAACTGAGTAAAATGTACACAGGATACCTCTATTATTTCTTCCAACTGCATATGAATCTATAATTACCTCAAAATAAAAAGTTAACTAAAAAACAAATCAACATTTTATTTCGGGGGTGGGTGAAATGGGTGAAGGTGATCAAAAGGGACAAACTTCCAGTTATAAGAAAAATCCGTCATGGGGGTGTAATGTACAGCATGGTGAGTGTGGTTAATAACACTGTATTGTGTGTTTGAAAGCTGCGAAGAGAGTAGATCTTAAAAGTTCTCATCACAAAGAAAAGAATTTGTAACTATGTGTGTGACGGATGTTAACTAAACTTAACCTGGTAATCATTTCACAATATATACATGTATCAAATCATGATATTGTACACCTGAAGCTAACACAATGTTACATGCCAATTATATCTCAATTTTAAACAAAGGATTATTCTGCATTAAGAAAAACAAAATGAAGTTCATTTTTAAGTATTACTGTTGAGAAACTGAATTAAAACAACTAGAATATTTTAAAAAGTAAACATAACACGAAGTAGGATGAGCCTATGATAAAAATGGAGATAGAATGCTATGAGCTTAGATGATGGATGTTGTCAGGAGAAACTTTCTATAGAGATGACTCCAGTGAGTTGGGAGAGAATTAACTCCAGGCAGAGGAAGCCACACATTGACTCCCTTTGGAACTAAGAGCAGAATCTTTGTCTTGTTCACTGCTATTTCCCCAATGCCTAGAACACTGCTTGGCTCACAGTTAATTATCAAAAACTGTTTGTTGAATGAATCACTGAAGACATGGAAGAGGGTGTGGTGAGCTTGGGAAGCTGCAAGGAGGCATCATGGTTGAGCATAGAGTGTGTTGAGGAGGGACAGGGATGAGCATGGTAGCAGGAGATGGGCTATGGGCCGAGTACTCAGAAGGGTTTTCAGCCTTATTCCAGCATGAAGGAGGAGCCCAGTCTGTGTTTTAAGGATACTGTTGGGATAAGGAGGAGATAGATTGGAGCAAAAACACCAGCTGAGGAGGCTGCTGTGGCGATCCAGGAAAGTCCTTTGCTTACCACCCCAGATGTTGGAAGTCCTTCAGGATAAGTCCTATGTCCAAAGCAGAGGTGTCCAATAGAAATAGAATTCAAAGC
Organism: Equus asinus; assembly: GCF_041296235.1. Lineage (NCBI taxonomy): Eukaryota > Metazoa > Chordata > Mammalia > Perissodactyla > Equidae > Equus > Equus asinus. The sequence goes on from NC_091796.1 coordinate 73,134,001, forward strand.
ACAAATGCAATTTTAAATTTTCTAGTAGCCATATTAAGAAATAAAAGGAAAAAGGTGAAATCAATTTTAACATTAATCCCAGCGTAAGTGCTAAAAGTAAGACTGTATTTAACACAATATTATCCAAAATGTCTACATTTCAACATGTAATCAATAAAAAAAATTATTAATGAAATATTATACACTCTTCATATGTCCTTTTCTTTTACTAAGTCTTTTTACAAAGTCCTTGATCTGTATTCATGCATATAATTGACAGCAAATCTCAATTCAAGCCAGTCACATTTCGAGTGCTCAGAAGCACCAGGCAGCGGCTGCCACACTGGACAGCGCAGGTCTAATGCATAGAGGGTGCTACCCAGTGGCAAGGAGTAATTATTTGAATTCCTTCTGGACCCTTCTCATGTAGCAGGTCTGTTAATTCTCACGACAACAACAATCCTATGACATATTTTTATCTGCCCTTTATGATAAGGAAACTGAAGCCCAAAGAAGTTAAACGAATTGCCATGGCCTTCCAGCGAATCAGTGGTGGAGGCGGGATTCAAATTCGGCTCTGACTGACTGATTTTTCCAACTCCGGCTGCTTCGGCCACTCGGCCAGGCTGTTCCAGTGAGAAACCTTGGCGTCCCGTGAGGGGATGATTAGATGGATCTTAGAGAAATCTTGGAGCCCTCGCCAGCTGAGCCCGTGCAGCTGATACATGTGAAATTTCAAAGCTTAACGCAGCAGAGTCCATAAAAGAGATTTTTTTTTTTTGTATTTCATCAATATGCTTATTTATCCAGAACCTGACTTCTGAGCTGCTGAGCCCCATTACTTGATTTGAGAGTCTCAATCTTTGGAAATGTACTGGTTTGCCTGACTGAATCACTGCTTCTTACCTTAACATCACTGAAGAGCCTGCCTCAAAATAAATCGTGGGGAGAAATTTCTCCTAAGCAGAGATGGCCTGACATTTAGTGAACGATGAAGCCTGAATGGTAATCAGGTCCCAAGCAGAGAAACTAATATAATCAAGGGGATGGGAGAATTTCATAATAAAGGATGGGCTTGAAAAAAATCACCAGCCTAAAGGATGAGCTGACAGGCAGAGGCTCGGAGGAAGGAAAATACAATACCATATCTTGAAGCCATGACAGCTGTGGGGATAGCGAACAGCAATTTTTAGCGCTCCCCTACCACCCGTTTCTCTCTGTATCTGCGGCCCCTGGGTCCTGGGTGTCTCTTGGAACCCAGTGTCTTGGAACCAGTGACGCACCTGTGCAAAATGCTAGCCAAGGATTAAAGATGTAGTTTGAGACTTTAAGAGCTGAGTAAAGGAAGTCTCAAACCCATGATTTGGAGTTAACAAGCTATGGGTGGAAAGAAAACTAGGCCCAGAACAAAGCCGAAATGGTCTGAAAATTAAGTATATAAGCATCTAATACCATGCGTTGATTTCCTCACGATCTATTTAACCTCTTTACTTGGATGTCACAGAAACACCTCAACCTCATTGTGTCCCAAAGTTAGTTATATTTTTCTCTAGGCTCTTTCCCACGCCTTCATCTGGCATTTCCCATCCCTGTAAATGAAACCCCTTGACATTCATTCTGGGCACCTTCCTCATACCACACACACACACACACACAAACACACACACACAAAATTCTGTCAGTTCTATTCCTAAACACTTTGTGACTCGGTTTCTAATTCAGAACCCTTGAAGACCCTTCTTACTGCTGCCTCAGACTCCCTCTCTGTTCACTGTAGCTGGAAAGGTCTTTCGTAAATGTCAGTCTAATCCCGATTTGTACGTTCTGGTTGAAACTCTTCGCTGCTCCCCATGGCACCCAAGAATAAGATACAAACTCCTTGACAAATCACCCTCCTTGGCCCCGCTCTCTCTTCTCCTGCTGTTCCCCACTCTCCCTCAGAGCCCCCCTCTCTTTCTCACCTGGACTCCGCGCTTGCCCTTTCCTCTCCCCAGCCCCTCCCTCTGCTTCACCCCCTACTCATCTTTTAGGACTTGCCGTAGCTGCCACTTCCTTCAGGAAGCCTTCTCTGACCCTCAGAGTCTGAGATGAGTGCCCAAGACATGTGCTTTCATTACACCTCCTGCCTATTGCAGCTGCTTTCACATGGCATTGTCATCGACAGCTCACTTGTCTCCAACCCTACTAGATGGTTAGCTCCAAGAAGCTGCCCTATGACTCTCCTCTTCACCCTTACATCCCCAATGCCCACACATAGTAGGCAATAAACACTTAAGTGAGCAAATGACTGAATGATTGTGGAGAACACCAAATATCACTTATTCTCATTTTCCCCCAACTCAAAACGTTGTCAGTCTCCATTAAAATTTGGCAAATATTTCCAGCAGAGCAAACAGTCAATCCAATCAGACTTGCCTTCCCATATCTAAATGAAAATTTAGTGGGCCATGGCAGGTGTCCTCACAAAATGTCACAAGCTTCAAGTTGGTGCAGTCTGGGGCCCACATGTGGGAGTGTGGACTTACCCAGGCAACCACAGACCTGGATGCATTAGGCCCAGGGAGCAGGGTCCATTCTAACTTCTCCATCATATTCTTTCCCATACATGACACTAAACCTGATGGCTTCCACCCCCACCAATTTGAGCAGAGTCCCCCATGTGAGTGGTCAGGCAGGACACGCCTGTTTCTTGGTACCCTTGGCACCTTGATCTGGTTGGGTTTTATGACTAACTTCAATTACTCGGAGGGGAAAAAACATTTTCCCTCTTTGCAGCCTGAAATATCGCATCAAAGAAATGTGGAGAGTATGGAAATTAGATTTGATTGGCAGCCAGCTATTTGCTTTAATCACTTCTGCTATTCTGTAGCTCTCTTTGGAAAAAGGAGTGTGGGTTTTTCTGACAGCCTGATGGGCAATGACATAATTTTAATAATCTTCTCCCCTCAGGGGCAAAAGTAAAGCAGGAAACTTCATAATGAAATTAGTGTGCCTCAAAGATGGAGTCACTAGATTTCATCCTTTTTGCATTGTTCGTGTCCAGGACTCTGGAAACAAGATGCGTATTTCAGGCATGCCTAACACTGTTGTTAATGCTCTATTTTCTGAACTCCCTTGAGATCGATGAGGCCTGCAGCAGAGTGCGACAAAAGTGTGAAGTCTTAGAAGTACTATCAGAATACACACCAACACACACACACACTCAATTCAACTCTGTCCATTACATAAAATTGTGGATCTAATTCCTCAATTTAAAAAAAACTACAAGATCCTTTTTTTAGACTCCATTCTAATCTTTTCAGTCCTATGTTATAATCAGGGTTGGTTGGAGCAAGGAGCACTTAACTCCCATTCTCACTTTTCTGTAGTGGGCAAGAGGGAAATGTATGGATAAAACACTCAGGTTTCTGTCTCCACACTCCCACCCTGACTCTCTTATCTGATTGATGGATGAGATTGGGAAATAAACCTGGTGTCTCAACATCTTGGAGGTTTAGAGGTGGGATAGATTTATCATCTAGGATGGTTTGGGCTGCAAATAACAAGGGCAAGCCACTGAAGGTAGCATAAATGTACTTATGCTGAAGTAACAATAAGCCCAGAGTCAGGGCAATTGGGCATTTGTGTGGCTGTTCAACAATGTCATCAAGGACCCAGGGTCATCCCATCTTTCTGGTCTGCCACCCTCAGTGTATTGACATGCTTTCCTTCATCACCTGCCCCAGCTCCAAACTTAGTGTCCTTAAGCCACAGTGTCCAACAACAAAAAAAGAACAGGAATAAGGAGATGAAAGTATCTTGTCACAAGCATTTATCTTTTAAGAGATGAAAGGTCTTGCAGAATTTCCTGCCGATTTCCTCTTTAATCACATTGCCCAGGATCAGGCCACACGATCATATCCTAGCTGTCTGAAAGGCTGAGAATACATTTGCAGCCTCTGCAATGGAAGATCACCTCTGCTGGCAAGGGAGAAAGGCAGGGGATACCTGTAAGGTCGACAACTATTGGTGCCTTCAAATGGTTAGTTCAATTCAGAGCAAAGGCCATTTGACTACATATCAAATTGTACTCTCTACTTTAACTTCACTCAGGAAGAAAGCCAATATTTTTACCCCCTCTTGTCAGATTCCTCTGTCTTATTTTTCTACTAGTTCCAAGCTCAGAACAAGGAAAGAATCATGACTACTTAGTACCCCCAAACACTAACAATTACCACCAGGAACATTGCTGATTATAGGAAAATCAACCACCACTACACCTTTGGACCTCAGTTTCTTTATCTGGAAAGCAAAGGGGTTGGATGAGAGCATCTCTAAAGCCCCCTTCCAGCCCTGACACTCTGTGGTTCCATGACTGTGCATTCAAATGCCTCCGAGCAGTGAACCAAATCACAAGTAGCCCAAGAAATGTTATGAAAGGATGAAATTTGACTCACATTGACTTACATTGGCCTTGAGGAATCAAAACTAGTAAATAATGATGAACTTTGACGCCAGTGTCAGTTTAATAAAAATAAGAACTTGTGAATGTGCTGCAGGCATGTGATTGAGGGTAGCCATGTAATGGGTTTACAAGAGTTTAGGAAAATTGCTTCTCCCTTGAAATTGAGTTTTATAAGACAAGCAGAATGACAAGGCACTAAAAATGGCTCTCTCCTTCATCTCTGTGTTGAAACAATCTCAGTGTCCACAGGGTACAGCTCAAACATCTTGACATAGCTTATAAAAGTTCCTTCCCCGGGCTGGCCACGTGGCTGAGTGGTTAAGTTCGAGCGCTCCGCTGCAGGTGGCCCAGTGTTTCGTTGGTTCAGATCCTGGGTGTGGACATGGCACTGCTCATCAAACCACACTGAGGCAGCGTCCCACATACCACAGCTAGAAGGACCCACAACAAAATATACAACTATGTACCAGGGGGCTTTGGAGAGAAAAAGGAAAAATAAAAATCTTTAAAAAAGTTCCTTCCCAGTCAGTCATCAGCCTACATCTACACAAACTCGATAATAATAATAACTAATATTTTTAAAGTCTTACTCTGTGCTCAATATGTACAAAGCACTTTACACTTCATTGTCTCTTTTAACCCTCACAAGAATGTTGTTATCTCTATTTTGCCTATGGACAAACTGAAGTTCAGTGAATTGCCCAAGGTCACACAGCTAAAGGTGGTGGAGCCAGAATTTGAACTTAGGCAGTCTGTGCCCAGAGCCCATGCCCTTAAGCAGTGATAAGGGCTATGACAGAGATACATAGGGGGCTATGGCTTAGGAGGGACATTTAAGCCAGCCTGGAGGATGAAGGAAAGGCTTCCTGGGATGAGGACTTTGAGCATGTGAAGGACCTAGGAGTGAATATGTTAAGAGAAAGGAAACGGGCATTCTGCATGGAGGAAAGAGCATGAAAAATCCCAGAAGTGAGAGAGAACTCAGAACAGTCAGGGAATCAAAAGTCATTTGGGCATAGGGAAGAGTGATAGGAGATGGAGGGCACATCCAGCGGGGAGCCAGGGTCAGTTTCTGCTGACAGACATTTGGGGATTTTATTCAGAGGAATGATATGATAGGATATGAGTTTCAAATATACCGCTTTGACCTGGAGAACTGAAGTGTGTGTGTGTGGTAGGGGAAGAAGGGGGAGGTTGGAGAAAGGAGACTCTGTGACCTAACATGAGAACATTGAGGTAACGAGAGGAGAAATCTTGAGACTGTGGACAGAGACAATGGAAGAGAGCAACCGAAATCTATTTGAGAGGTTAACTAATTGGACAGCATCTAGTTATAAAGGAGGATGAAGGAGGGGCGGCATCTCAGACAGCCCAATGGTCTGGCTCTGCTGACTCGGTGGATGGTGGTTCCACTGGCCAGCAGGAACACTGTGGCAATAGGCTTGGGGACAGGAGAGTTCACTTCGTGTTGACTTTGAAATATCTGCCAGGCTTTTGAGTAGAGATGTCTACACATGTAGACATGTAGATCTGCAGTCCAGAGAAAGGTCAGTGCAAGAGAGAAAACAATTGAGTTGTCTGCACACAGAGGTGATGGAAGTCCTCAGGGATGAACAAGATGTCCCAGGAAAGATATGCAGTATAGAAAATGGGCAAGAAGTCAAGTAAGGAGCCTCACAGCTTAGTGCTCAGCTCATTTGGACCAAAGTATTTATCTCTTCAGGGTTTCCACAGCACCTTGGACCAACTTGAAGGTAGGAATAAAATCTTATTTGATTTAGTAACCCTGGGATCAAATGCACAACTAAGAATATTCCACATGTTCAATAAACGGTTATTAAACAATGATTGTATACTCATATGCTTTATGAAAGAGGCAAACAATAGCAAGTCTGATGTGCTTCAAATTCAGGGAAGCACCAGGCTTTAGCATGTCACTCAAGATGAATTTTTCTTTTATTGAGGACATAGTTTATAACATTGTGAAATTTCATTTGTACATTATTTTCTGTTTGTCACCATATAAGTATGCCCCTTCACCCCTTGTGCCTACCCCTCAACTCCCTTCCCCTTGGTAATCACTAATCTGTTCTCTTTGTCCATCTGTTTGTTTATCTTCCACATATGAGTGAAATCATAGGGTGTTTGTCCCTCTCTGTCTAGCTTATTTCACTTAACATAATACCCTCAAGATCCACCCATGTTGTTGAAAAAGGATGGTTTTGTCTTTTTTATGGCTGAGTAGTATTCCATCGTATATATACACACCACATCTTCTTTACCAAATCATTATTTGATGGGCACTTGGGTTGCTTCCACATCTTGGCTATCGTGAATAATGCTGAAATGAACATGGGGGTGCATAAGTCTCTTTGAATTGTTGATTTCATGTACTTTGGAGAAATATCCAGTAGTGAGATAGCTGGGTCATATGGTATTTCTATTTTTAATTTTTTGAGAAATCTCCATACTGTTTTCCACAGTGGCTGCACCAGTTTGCATTCCCACCAGCAGTAGATGAGGGTTCCCTTTTCTCCACAACCTTTCCAACGTTTGTTATTTTTTGTCTTGGTGATTATAGCCATTCTAATACATGTAAGGTGATATCTTAGTGTAGTTTTGATTTGCATTTCCCTGATGATTAGTGATGTTGAACATTCAAGATGAATTTTAATGTAAGAACACATTTCCTCTTTCTGTGCACCTCCCTTCTATTTACTCACTCAAGAGCAGAAATCTGGTTTCTAGACTCTACCGTTTGCTTCCTTTCATCACCAGAAAAATAGGAGTATTTGTTTCTTCTGGATTGCCTGGGCTCACTTTTAAAACTAAATTTTAAAGCCAAAGAAATGGTTGATTGGCTTCTGCTCTCCAGTTAATCCTTCTCTGAGCCCCCACAGGTGAGGTGAGATCAGTCTTCCTCCTGGAGACACCACCTGTGTGGCAATCCCAGCTTGAGGAAAAGTGAGCATGGTTATTCTCTGTGAGGCTTCTGTAATCAGAGCCTCTCCCTGGGGACAGTTTACTGACATTGGAAATGTGTCATGGTTACAGAGTACTTTGATTTCACAAAAATAAGAGGTCTTCTCTGCTGAGATGGCAAGTAGTATTTGTTTTATACAGATTAACTAGTGAGGAACCACAACTCAGCATCAAAGAGCCAAGACTTTTCTCCCCTCCTTGAGCCAGCTACCAGCCTACTCAGAAGAGAGTGATTTGTGTTTTTAGTCCCTAAACTAGAGAGTTTGAGAAAAAGTAAAAATGGAAGGCATTTTGTCTTTGAAAAGAGGCTACCAGAGGCAGGCTCCTGCTCCATCTGCCTATAGAAGTCCTCATGTTCCCCAACCATTGTGTCCTGGTTGGTAACTAATGAAGCAAACACAGTTAAAACTTTGTGCTTTGCATATTGTAGGAGCTCAATCAACAATAACTAAAAAGCAAAACAAATAAAAACAAAAAGGAGACAAAGTCTGAGTTCCAGGCTTTGGCTTCAGTTGGTACAATGCAGCCATGAGCTGGGGCCAGAGTCCTAGACAAAGTCCAGGAGTAACTCTTCCTACAGCTGAGAAACACCAGCAACTAAATCAACTCTGGAATCTCAGTGGGATGGTCAGCATTTAATGGAAAGTGCTCTCCTCATTCTCCCACCTTTGATACTGGAGACTAAATGTTTGCGGTGCCATTTCATACATACTAACAGAAAAAACATAGACAAATAACCCAATACTGACAAGGATGTTGTGCAAACAAGGTACCCAAATTCTGGAGCCCTCATAAGTTGGGACAATACTTTTGGAAAATAATTTGCCCATACATCTCAAAAGTCATAGAAAGTTTTCTACCCTCCCATTCCTGGGAATTTATTCCAAGGGGGAAAAATTCTAAAATGAGAATACAACTTATGCAAAACACACTTACTGCAGCATTATTTTACAAAAATAGCAACAGGAAATATCCTACTCGTGCAAGGAAAGGAAAGTATTAAATTATGGTTCACCCACACAATGGAAGAGTATTTCTCAAGTAAAATTACTATAAAGACTGTAGCATGTGGAAAAGCATTTGAAATAAAGTTAAGGGGGAAAATCAGAATGCAAAATTGCACATAATAAGTGGTATAACTACATCTGTTTAAAAATTATGGAAGTCTATGGACAAAATTGGAAAGTGTGTGAAAAATAATTTTCAAGGTGAGTAGATTATCTTAACCACAAAACTGAATTATTTCAAATCCTCAAGGAAAGAAAATTCTGACACTATTTAAACAATTCCAGAGAGAGAAGAAAAACACCCCAATTCTTTTTACAAATGCACTAATACTAAAACCAGAACAAGAGAGCACCAGACAAGAAAGGTATAATCTTATTTCTCTTAGGAATACTGATGTAAAAATGATAAATAAAATATTAGCAAATTGAATCCAGTAATGTATTAAGCAAGTAATATACCGTAGCCAGGTTGGGTTTATTCCAGAAACACAAAGATGATTCAGTAACAGGAAATCTGTTTATATAATTCTCCATATTAATAGATCAAAGGAGGAAAAACACATGATGTCATCTCAACAGAGGCTGCAAAAGCGTGTGATAAAATAAATACAACAGTTATTCCTGATTTAAAATAATATTTAAATTCTTGGTAAAATAGGAAAAATAGGTACTTTCTCAATATCATATGTATGGCCACGCACATATATATGTAGTTATACTGAATTTTGGTTATTCGGAGCTATAAAAATGTGGCAACAGTTAGTTGGATCTGATGAGTTCCTTGAAGACTAAATGGATGTGATGACCATTCAAAGACTCAATGACAAACCTCGATATCAAAGTGCCCTGGTATTTACAGATTGTGTCTTCAGGTCCAAGTTACTTTCCCTGTGTACCTATTGTGATGCTTTGAGCCGCAAATAACTCCCATTCTGAGTATTCTCTCATAGCTTCCCATCACACAGACAGGCAATTCCAACTTCCTACCGCAGCCTCTAGGAGCCACATGTTCTCACTACTGTCTTCCTCTAATCACCAGTCTCCATCTCTGTCAGCTGGACCAGCCTCCTGGTTTTTTCTAAAACACACCAAACACATTTCTGCCTTGGGACCTTTGAATTTGCTGTCCTCTTACCTGGAAAGTTCTTTCCTCAAATGTTTTAATGGCTCATTCCCTCAATTTATTCACTTCCCTGACCAAATAGCATGCCTCTTAGACATGCAACTCCCCAACAATACTCCCTAACTCCTTACTCTGCTTGATTGCCTGACATCATATTATGTATTCGTATGTGTATTGTTTTCTCTGCTACCAGAAGGTACATTTCATGAAGGTAGGGACGACTCTGACCATATTGTTAACTGCTGCACGGCCAGTACCTAGGACAGCGCCTGGTACATAGTACCTGCTAAGTAGATATGTGTTAAATAAGTTGTTGAAACAAGAGAAAATCTGACTAATATAGATTTAAACAATTAAGGAGTTTATTATCTCACGTAGATAAGTCCCCAAGGTAGGACAGGCTCCACGAAAAAGCAAAGGTTTTTCTCTTTTTCTCTGCAATTCTTTGTTCTTCCCTCTTTAGCATGCCAGCTTTGTCCTCATACAGAGGCTGCCCTTGTGGTCACAAGATGGCTGCAGCAGCAACTGCAGCCATGTGTTTTCTCTTTCATGTCCATTTGAGAGAGAGCAACTCTCTCCCTATATTAGTCAAAGTTCTCTCGAGTTAGTACATAATAACCATCACATCCCCATCATGGAATAAAAGTCATTCCCTTTAGTCTGACTGAGGCTCTTTCGTTCACATGCCCACTCCTGAACCAATCACTGAAGAGGAGGATTGAACTCTAAGATTGGCCCACATGAATTGGGACCCACCCCTGGGGAAAGGCTGGAGTCAGTCTTCACTATAATACGTAGATTGCATGAGGAACGAGTGGTGGATGCTTGTCCTGGATAGACAACCAACCATGATCACTACAATCTCTGACTTCAGAGGAACTCCTTAATCCCAAGGAACGCTTTCTGGTAGAGTAACTGGCCTCTTAGGATCTTTAAACACAATCATTTCCTTGGAATATTTCTTGAGTTAAAGACCACTCTTAGATCGGGGAGCTGCCGCAAATATTTTCCTCCTGGGAGAGCCTGAGCACTGGGAGAAAGGAAGCTAAATACATCCCTTTCTTAGGAGGGAGAAGGAGATGGAAACAGCAATGCAAAACACATTTCACCAGGGAGCATTTTTTGCACATGGGTAACAAAACATGAAGCATCTACAAAATACGATATTCCTCTACGGAAGCTAAAGGTCATTTAACTCATATTCAGGCAATGTGAAAAGAGACAGCAATTCGGCACAGGAGAAAACATTTTGAGAGCAAAATGAGCAGGGTTGTAAATTTCTGAGAACATATCACCAGCCAGATACCCTAAACTAGTAAAAAAATGGTTTGACTAAAAGCTTGCTCTGGGCACAACTCTTGCGTTAAGGTGATTTACAAGGAAATAGAGCCTCAAGGAGACATTGAAAACCATCTGAAGTACAGCATTATCTGCCCTTTGAACAATGTTACAAGATTCTATTTCACCTACCGCAAAAGCACAAATTGACTTCTAATGTGTTATCCCTAAAGGATGTTTGATCATTTTTTAACATTGTGACTCCTTCACTGAGATGCTTTAAATCCCAAATAATTATTTTCTTTTTAATTAGCTGTTGTGTTATCTCTTACTATATTACAACGTTTTGAGGTGACTATTTCACATGCCTTGAAAATGCTGCTTTTCTCAACATTAAATACACCAACACTGTTATAAGTTGGCCTCCTTCCCCCACCCCCAATGCTGGAGGCTGCAAGTAATGCATAGCAAAGACAAGCCTTTTGTTTCTAATACAGAAATGATAAGGCTTTGGGTATAACTTTCTTACTTCTTTCTAATTGTCCTGCAAAGCTATCTTCTTCAAAAGGGTTTCTGTTTACTCATGTTGCATAAGCCCAACATTATCCAGAATTTAAAAGCTCTTTCATGAAAAATATCTACTCATTTTGCAATGAAAGAGAGGGAAGAGTAGAAGATTTGAAGATGCAAAATATTGCATTACTAGCCAGGAAAGTAGATACAATTTGCCCCAGAACACACAACCATCCAGGAGGACAGCTGGGAGCAGACTCTAGGATGCCTACTCCCAGCTCAGGGCTCCTTCTACTAGAACAATGCTCCTGCTGTGGGAGGTTCTCCCCACAGCCAGGTGGCCGAGTCTCTTTCTGGTGTGTCTTGCTGTACACACAGTGGGTTCCTGCTTTTGTGCTACAGTAAAGCAGAAATTTAGCCCCGAGGTTTCTTTCATCCAAAGCAAAGGTCTAGTGAAGATTTAAATATCTCTAACTATATATATGTATACATCCATAAGGATATATCTAGATATATAGATAGATCTGAAATAAACTTGTTGAAAAGAATCATAGCTACCTCGTTCTGAGACCTGAAAGAACTTTCTCCCACCATCTGTTATGAAGCATCTGACACAATGAACAGTGACCCCACACCATCTCCATAGAAAGTACAAGATTAAGTATTTAGGCTGTGTCTCATGCTGTTTCTTTCTTTTTCTTTTCTTCCTTCCTTCCTTCCTTCCTACCTTCCTTGCTTCCTTCCTTCTTCCTTCCTTTCCTTCCTTCCTTCCTTCCTTCCTTCCTTCCTTCTTCCTTCCTTTCCTTCCTTCCTTCCTTCCTTCCTTCCCTCTTTCTTTCTTTCTTTCTTTCTTTCTTTCTTTTCCTTCTTGTGGTAAGAGTACTTAACATGAGATCTAACCTCTCAACAAATTTTTAAGTGTACAATACAGTATTATCTACAGGTACTATGTTGTACAGCAGATCTCCATAACTTATTCATCTTACATAACTGAAACTTTATACCTATTGAACAACAACTTCCTATTTCTCCCTCCCCTCATCCCCTGGCAATCATCATTGTACTCTCTGCTTCAATGAGTTTGACTATTTAAAATATATCATGTAAGTGGAATCACGCAGTATTTGTCCCTCTGAAACTGGCTTATTTTACTTGCATAATGTCCTCTGGCTTCAGCCATGTTGTTGTGTATGGCAGGATTTTCTTCTTTTTTAAGAGTGAGTAATATTCCGTTGTACATATATACCACATTTTCTTTATCCATTCACTTGTTGGTGGACATTCAGGTTGTTTGCATGTCTTAGCTATTGCAAACAACGCTGCAATGAACATGGGAGTATAAATATCTCTTTGAGATCTTGATTTCAATTCTTTTCAATATACACCCAGAAGTGAAATTGCTAGATCATATGGTAGATCTATTTTTAATTTTTTGAAGAACCTCCATACTGTTTTCCATAGTGGATGCACCATTTTACATTCCCAAAAAGAGTGCACAAGGGTTGCAATTTCTCCACATCCACTCCAACACTTGCTATCTTGTTTTTTTGACAATAGCCATACTACCATGTGTGAGGTGATATCTCATTGTGGTTTTGGTTTGCATTTCCCTGATGGTTAGTGATCTTGAGCACCTTTCTGTGTACTCATTGGTCATTTGTATGTCTTTTTTGGAGAAATGTCTATTCAAGTTCTTCGTCCATTTTTTAGTTGGGCTGCTTGGTTTTTGCTATTGAGTTGTAGGAGTTCCTCCTATATTTAGAATATTAACCCTTTATCAAACATACAATTTGCAAATATTTTCCCCCATTCTGTAGGTTGCCTTTTCATTTTGTTAGTTGGTTCTTTTGCTGTGCATAAGCTTTTTAATTTAATCTGGTCCCACTTGTTGATTTCTGTTTTTGTTGCCTGTGCTTTTGGTGTCATATCCAAGAAATCCTTGCCAAGACCAATGTCAAGAAGCTTTTCTTCTACGTTTTCTTCTAGAAGTTTTACAGTTTCTGGTCTTACATTTAAGACTTTAATCCATTTTGAGTTGACTTTTGTGTATGATGTAAGGATCCAATTTCATTCTTTTGTATGTGAGTCTCCAGTTTTGCCAGCACCATTTGTTAAAGAAAGTATCCATTTCTCACTGTGTATTCTTTTTTTTTTTTTAAGAATGGTGACAGAGAGGTTTAAACTGAGTAAATAGACAGCCAGGCTGCGAAAAGGACTCAGAAGAGACTGAAACGACACATTAGCAGTGAAACAACCTCTCGGCCTGCATGATTTTGTTCAGCAGCTATCAGTGACCCAGGTCAGCAAAAGTGCAGAAAGCAGAGAGTGGAGGCAAGATTAGGAGGTTTCCAAACTAGCTGAAAGATAAGGGGTTTGAGAGTCTCGTCAACAAAGTGGGTGAAGATGAAGCAGAGGTCTGATCTAAACGGATGAGGGAGTAGGGGCCAAGGAGAGCTGACAGGCCATGGGGTCCTTGCAGCAAGGGTCACGTCACATTCGTCTTTGAATCCAAGCATCCAGCACAGTAGATGCTCGGCACATATTGAATTTATGTATGAATGAATGATATTATACACAACCATGAGTATACACACACACACACAAACAGAATGAGAGAGAGAGAAATCACCTTATATACTAGAAGACCAGGGTCGTCATTAGACAAAATTCACCATTATTATTAGTCCTTGTTACCTCATTTGAGTTCTTCTTTGCTTCTCTTGCTCCACCCTTTCAGTTCTAAGACTGACTCTCAGCCTCTGCATTCCCTGGCGATCCAAGCAAAGGCAGACGAGTCTCCAGGGAGGCTTCTAGGAAAGAATTTCCTCTCTGATGAAGAGACCTATAAGGACAAATTGTTCTCCCTTCTTCTGGATGCAGTAACATGAGACATGATGCCTGGAGCTGTGGCAGCCATCTAGCAAGTAGGAGGAGACAAGTCTGCAAACAAAAGCCAAAGTGATGAAGACAGCAGCGTGATAAAACGGAAAGTCCTTGGATTCCATTGTTCCACTAAATTAACCAACCTTCAGATTTCTTATTATGTGGACTTGTAAATATTTGCATTATTTAAGCCACTGTTAGCCCAATTTTCTGTTAGTTGCAGCCCCATCCCACCCGACACAACGAGACCAGCAGAGCGGAATCCCTCACCCGTAGGCTGTAACTCACACGAGGCTGCTGCGATGGGTCGGGAGCACTGAGTTCACTTAAATTGAAATATTCATGTATTTAGGTCAGGAAGTCCAGAAGCCCGATTACTTGGGTGGATTCATGAGTATATTGTTGATAATATTTCTGAGCAACTAATTCGGGAGAGACTGATGGAAACATAGATAAAATCTAAGCCTCATTTCAGCCAATAATTTGACCCTCTTTTTCCCTCAACCAACAAAACTAATTCACATAAAATGGTTTGCAATTCATATTCGTTGATCTTACTTTGTACCAGGCACTGTGTTGAGCACTTTACACATATTATCCCTTTTAATCCTCAGACCAATTCTATGAAGTAGGGAATATTCTCATTCTCATTTTATAAATGAGGACAGGCAAGCTGAAAGTAACCATCGGACTTCCACCTCGCTATAAATTCTTCTCTGCTATAATCTTCATGCTTTGGTGTAAATGTTAATGAGTAATGAAATACACAAATATCAGGAAGAAAGAGAAAGGAGACAGAAAAGCAAGGGACTCCAATAATCCAATGTTAGAATAAATGAGTCAGGGCTAAGGCAAATAAAGCCAACTTATTCAGAACTTAGAATAAGCTAATACGGAAAAACCAGCTTTACATGAGTTTCTTCCAATTCCATTATTCAATTTCTCTCCCGCAGGCTCTCAGTGGGTTTCTATCTCACTTCTCCCATGACTAGATACTGGGAAAGTTTCCTTCAAAAAGGATACCTACCTGTTAAGGAAACATTCTCCAGCCATTTCCAAAGTTTCCCTTAGAGAATTATCTTCTTCCAATTCATGTTCATAAACTGTCGATCAGATGTCCTCGATGGCAATGAAATCCATATCATTACAATATAAAACTTTTAAAAACACATCTGTAAAAAGAAACCACAAAGGCAACAAAAGACATATTTGTTTACTTTAGAATAACATAGTAACTCTGTGCTATTTAGTCAACTCTCCAACTAAACCAGGATTTCTATTATTCATTACCATGACATTTGATCAAAGGAAAACACTAGAAGGACTACATGTGGCTTATTTCTCCATGCTCTTTTCCCTAGTAGTTAAGCCAAACATAAGTTTCATTACCTGGTTTCTAGTCACAATAATGAGCCAGACTTTTCCGAAATCTCAGACTTCACAGCCAAGGATTTTTGAGAGGGGCTGTGAGTGAGTCTGAAGAAACAGAAAATAGTAGTAATTGTAATGGTTTTTACGAATAGTTTGTCAAGTGGAAGAAAAAAGAAAAGGCTGTGAGTAGGAATTTTTCAATGCAGTATCAATTCTGTAATCTCTCCCCTTAGGAACTTGTCACTCAAATTCACTAAGGTTCCAGGATAGCTTTAGGATAATGTGATGTCATAGCAGGTTTTCCAGCTCTCCATAAGGAACATTCTGTAGCTGTCTTCATCACTTTTTCTGTTTAGAAAAGCAACAAAAGTCATTGCTTAGGGGTTACCACTTGAATTCATTCTCTTTATGGGGCATGAAGAAAAATATCTAAAATATTCCTTACATGGAATTTTCATTTGATGAGGAGGAGGAAAGCCATAGGACTGCACATATCATATAGGAATGTGGTAGCAAAGCCACCAGAGAGGAATATAAGACCCAGATAAACTCAACATATATAAGCACGTTTATCCATCTACTTGAAAAACAATAGCCAAGACCATTGAGAGACAAGTGGAATCACGCCACACATTTTGCAGACATCATCTAATTCCAGCAACAACTCCTTGAAATTGGTGATGTTAACCTCATTTTACAGGAAAAGAGAAAATAAACTACCAAGAGTTATATTTAGAATTTTAAGTATCTCGAACGTTGTCTATCCTGTGTACATATAAGTTTGTGCTTCACCTCAACTGAGGACTTTGAAATTAAAGACTTTATCATGCAAAATCACTGAGCACAAGAATAATATTGGATGTTCACACAAATGAACATAAACCACTGGTTCTCAAACTCTTTGGTTTCAGGATCCCTTTATTTTCTTAAAAATTATTGAGGACTCCCAAAAGCTTTGTTTATGTAGGTTCTATCCACAGATATTTACCATAGTGGAATTAAAACTGAAAATTTTTTGAACATCTACGTATTAACTTTAAAGTAACAATAATAAGCTTACTACACATTAACGTAAGTAACATTTTTATGTAAAAAAACTATATTTTACAAAAAAATAGTAAGAGAAACTGCTCTGTATTACACATTTACAAATTGCTATAACATCTGGCATATAGAAACGTCTGGATTCTCATAGGTATTTTTTTTTTAAAGATTTTATTTTTTTTACTTTTTCTCCCCAAAGCCCCCTAGTACATAGTTGTATATTCTTTGTTGTAGGTCCTTCTAGTTGCGGCATGTGGGACGCTGCCTCAGCGTGGCTTAATGAGCAGTGCCATGTCCGCACCCAGGATTCGAACCAACGAAACACCGGGCCGCCTGCAGCGGAGCGCACGAACTCAACCACTCGGCCACGGGGCCAGCCCCTCTCATAGGTATTTTTATGTTCAATCTGTTGTGATATGTTGTTATTGTTGATGTATATGAAGAAAATCCAGCCTCATAATGAGACATAGTTGGGAATAAGAGGAATATTTCAATACTCTTTTCAGATCATGTGTGTTCTTTGATACTAAACCAAAACTCAACAAGTGGTAGTGTATTAAAAGTTGGTTGTAATATAGAATCTGAAACCATGTCAGTAAACTTTTCATGAGTTAACTAAAATCCGTTGCTCTATCTTGCACTTTTAATGGATTGTTTACTCATGTATGATATTGTAACATCCTGCATTGATCATTTAGCAGACATTAGTTCACTGAATTATGCAAATCTTCCATGTGGTCTCACATTTTATCATACAATGTATTAATTTCACCAGCATTCTCATCAGAAAAGTATTTAAGTTTTTAGAAGATGACAAGCTCACAGTAGTGGATACAAGTTTTCCCAAAATTCTAACTTTCCCTTAAAATCTCAAATCTCATTTTGGCAACCAATGCTGTTGTTTACTTTCCTTGAAGTGACAGGTTCACTTGGTTCATCTTCTAGAGAAGATATCTGCCAAATGTCCAATTCTAAATAACCACAGTTTGTCTGTCAGTCATTCTTTCAAGTAAAAATGTTTTCCCGTGACAAATGGTCAGCTCTCAACTCAACCACACAGGTGCTTTTCCTCAAAACAGCCATCATATTTCCATATGCAAAAGAAGTGCTTTATGCCTACTTCACGTATCATCATACAAATATTAAAATAATTCAAGGATTGAGATTTAGTAAAATTAATAATTTTTACTGCTTTATCAAGGACATTCTTAATTGAAACTAGCATTATTTTTTAACTAAGAATGTGCGGTGGTGAAAATTTCAGTGACTACTGTTATGGTTTGGTGCCACTGCCTTAATTCCCACTATGGTGCCACACTTTTATCTTCCATTGATTTTACATCACCGGTGGAAATGTCAATACAGTGAAAAGAACAAATGACACTTTAATATTATTTGGAAAATAGTTTTTACCTTACCAATTCCTAAAAAGTTCTTGGGGTCCAAAGGCCACACATTGAGAAGCACCATTCTACCAAAAAGATAGACTAAATGTAAACTAGAAAGATAGAGGGCCGGAGGGGAAAGAGAGAGAGAAATCTGATGTTTGGTGAATTCATTTCTAGTGTTCACTATCATTGTTCACCTAAACTTTTTCCATGATAGAACTAAAACAAATAAATCTCAATACATTTTCAATAAGGTAATCACCAACTTTCACTAATGGTCATGAAGTCAGTAACATATTGACCGCTACTGATAACGAAGATTTCTTCCTGAATCTCAAAAATCAAATTCCTATAGTTTTTAGGAAAGCCTAATTGAAAGAATGGTCTTTATATTAGGTGATTAGTCTGTTAACAGCGTTGTATTTCATTTAAGCTTCAAAAATTATTTTGCCCTCTAATATGGTTAATTCATGATGATTTGTGATATAGGGAGTTGCAAATCAATTCAGTTCACTCTATCAGTGAAATGGCAAAAAACAATTGAGTAGCAAAAAGTGATATATAGAAATTGTACTTAGTCCTTCCCCTTCTTAAACCCCTTCATTAACTTTGGATTGCTCTTGGAATAAAATCCAAACACTTTAACATGGCCCGCAAAGCTGCGTATGATCTAGCCTCCACCTACCTCACCAGCCTTGCTCCTTGCGCTCTCTTGGCTCTGGACATCCATCTTCTCAAGGCCTTTATTCTAAGTAAAAGATTAAATTGTCAGACTAAATAAAAATTTCTTGATAGATAAGTGATGATGATGATGCTAGATAGATAGATTTTATATATATTATATATTACATTATATTTGGAGAAAGAGAACCTAAATCTTATTAATTCTTTCCTTCTCTTTAAAAAGTAACATATTTACATTATTTAAAAGCAAAGCAATGCTAAAGTCTTACTCCCACTCTGACCCCATCCACCCTGTTCTACTCTCACCCCCGACAGTAACAATTTATATTAATTTCTTACAGTATTTCATTAGGCAAATACAAGGGAATGCCAAAAAAAAATTCTTTTCCCTCCTTTTCTTTAACAAAAAATGTAAGCATACTTACTATACAAACTCTTTTTAATGCTACTTTTTTCACCCAACAATATATCCTGGAGATCTCAGATTATCAGTTCATAACATCTCCCTCATCCTTTATTACTCGCTGTATGGTAGGCTGTAGAATATTCCATCAGTCTCCTATTGCTTCGTCGTCTCCAATCTTCTGCCACCACAAACCGAGCTGTAATGAATAACTGAACACAGACAAGACTGCTTCTTAAAACTAGCCCTTCACCTCTTGATCAGGAGGAAAGTATAAGCACGCTTTTATTCGAACCCCATGACCAACAAATTAATCCCTTTATCTTATAGTCTTTCATCCTAGAACTCCAAGAAGCTTAATTTGAAACTAAATGCCAGAAAGTTTAATTTGTACAAAATTGCACAATTGTGCAAACAAGAGAAACCAACTCTGAGAGACTTAGAAAAGAGAAGAAAGACTGAAGACCAAGCTCAGATATCAAGCAAAGCAGGAACAACCTGGCTAGAGTGACACTAGTCACAGGCCACCACTGGCACCACAGCCACTCGACACTGACCAGCTCTACTTGTGCCTCCTCCACTGGACACTGGATGTGTCCAGTGGAACCCCCATCACTAGATGATGAAAGGATGCATATTCTAGAAACATCACTCTAGATTCTAAAGCCCAAGAAAGGGGTGGGAGATAAGCTCTGTGGATTTTCCCATGCATAGGAAGGGGGTTCAGATGTTGTCAGTCAAAAACCTAACAAATGGGGGCCAGCCCCATGTCCGAGTGGTTAAGTTCATGCACTCCCATTCGGCAGCCCAGGGTTCACTGGTTCAGATCCTAGGCATGAACCTAGCACCGCTCATCAAGCCATGCTGAGGCCACATCCCACAAAGAAGAAGTAGAAGAAACTACAACTAGAATATACAACTATGTACTGTGAGGCTTTGGTGAGGAAAAAAAAAAAGAGGAAGATTGGCAACAGACATTAGCTCAGAGCCAATCTTCCTCACAAAAAAACACCCCTAACAAATGTGTGCCGAACACAAATTAGCAGAGCTGAGATTGGAACCCAGGTCATGTGGACATGAGTAAGTTATTCTCCCCTCCACCTTAATAAGTTGTTCCATTGCCTTGAAGACAGCACCTCCACACACTTGCCCCTGGCTAGAATTCAGATCCTGTACCCGCTCCAGCAGCTCTGATGATATCATTAGTGAAAGTCCATATATCCTCCCTTACAGCTGATCAGGAATGGAGAGTGGCCACTCTTTCTCTTTTCTCTATTAAGATTATCTGTTTTCAATTAATTTTACACTGTAAGAATCTAAAGGCGCCAGAGTTTGTAGGGAGCCCTGGCTGATAAAATGTCAAATAAATCAGCTCTCAACTTCTTTCTCATTAAGTTGTAGCAACTCAGCGCTAAGAGGGACTCTGCCAAGGCTTTAGGCCAGTCTTTCTTTTCTTTTTTTTGGCCCAATTTTTTTCATTATGGTAAAAAACACAGAAGATAAAATTTACCATCTTAACTATTTTTTTTAAAGATTTTATTTTTTTCCTTTTTCTCCCCAAAGCCCCCCGGTACATAGTTGTATATTCTTCATTGTGGGTCCTTCTAGTTGTGGCATGTGGGACGCTGCCTCAGCGTGGCTTGATGAGCAGTGCCATGTCCACGCCCAGGATTCGAACCAACGAAACACTGGGCCTCCTGCAACAGAGCACGCGAACTTAACCACTCGGCCACGGGGCCAGCCCCTCATCTTAACTATTTTTAAGCATACAGTTCTGTAGTATTAAGTAAATTCATAATGTTGCACAAACCTCATCACCATTCTGTATCCATAACTGTTTTCATCTTGTAAAACTGAAACTCTATATCCATCAAACCATAACTCCCTTTGCCTCCTTTCACAGCCCCTGGCAACCACCATTACAGTTTCTCTCTCCACGATTTTGACTAGTCTAACTACCTCATCTAAGTGGAATCATACGGTATTCATCTTTTTGTGAATGGCTTATTTCACTTAGCATAACGTCCTTGAAGTTCATCTATATTGTAGCATGCGTCAGAATGTCCTTCCTTTTTGAGGCTGAATACTGTTCCACTGTATGTATAGACCACATTTTGCTCATCCATTCATCTGTCAATGGACACTTGGGTTGCTTCCACATTTTAGGCATTGTGACTAACGCTGCTATGAACATGGGCATACAAATATGTCTTTGAGACCCTGCTTTCAATTCTTTTGAGTATATACCCAGAAGTGGAATTGCTGGATCATATGGTAATATTTGCAATATTTTGAGGAACCACTATACTAGTTTCCACAGTGTAGGCCAGTGTTTCTTAACACAAATACACCCAGAATGAGCCTGGGTACCTCTTTTCTGACCTGCAGTATTGCCTAGGACAAGACAATCTGTGCAAATCTCCTTATGCTTGGGGAGTCCTGGACTTACCTTCAGCCTTCTCAACCTGAGAACCACAGAGGGCAAGCTCTTGATCATGAAGTGGATTATGTCCCTTCTCTGTTGTATATACACACATGCAGTCTCTCTCCTTCCCAACTGGTGTACCCTTATCCTCTAGGAAAACCCACCCCTCATCACGTGAAAAATGAGGCTGAGGCTTCGGTCCGTATTTGTTTCTGGCAAAGTCTAGCCACATGTTAACAGACATTTTCCTTTCCACAGATCTTTGAGGGCTCCAAAGGGGAGAAGGGTGTATTCCAACCCTCTGAGTGAGAGGAAAATGGTAGTTTCCAATCCCAGTTCAGTCTTTCCACTGGCAATGGCTGTGATCGTTTTCCTCAAAAATCATCTAAGCACAAAAAACTCTCGTCCCAGTAAGTGTTCATTTTCCACCCAGACAGCATGGACCGGTCTCACACAAGAGACGTACAGCCTTTCATCCTCCCTCAGCCAACTGTCTGGTGTTATTGGATCAAGGAGACCTCCATCCCCTGTCTTAATCTCCTTTGATTTCAAAGGCCTTTCAATAGCCATTCTGGAACCATGACACCAGCTCCAAATAACCCTCTGGTCCCCAATTCTCTCTCTTGAAGGGAACCCAGATTATCTCATGATACCAAAAGATACTGCAAATAGTAACATCTCACATCCCTGCTGCATTCCCTATGCATTGGTTTCCTAGGGCTGCTATAATGAATTACCAGAAACCAATAATTCCTTCTTTCACAGTTCTGGAGCCCAGAAGTCCAAAATCAAGGTGTTGGCAGAATTAGTCCCTTGTGGAGGCTCTGAGAGAGAATCCATTCCATGCCCGTCTCCTAGATTCTGGTGGCTGCCAGCAATCCATGGTGTTCCTTGGCTTGGAGCTACATAATGCCAACCTTCATCTCTGTCTTCACATCACCTTCTCTATGAGTCTGTGTCTTTGTGTCTGTGTCTCGTCTCCTTCCACCTTTCTCTTCTAAGGGCATCTGACAATGGTTTTAGAACCCACCTTAAATCCAGGATGTCTCATCTCAAGGTCTTTAATTTAACTACACCAGCAAAGACCTATTCCAAATAAGGTCACATTCACAGATTCTGGGGGACATATCTTTTGGGAGGCCGTCATTCCGCTCACTATACCCAAGGAAAAGAAAAGAGAGAAGAGCCCACCTGCTCTTGAGAAGAGGTGGGTAGGGATAAAGAAACAGTGTACTGGCCTCTGCTAAGCCAGCCTATCTTTTGCCTCTGGACAAGTTACACCCCAGGCTTGATGATCAAAAATAATGTGATATAACTTGAGCTGAAGAGGAACCTTCTCCAAAATAGCTAATAAAACAAGAATTACCTTTGTAAGTCCTTTTTCTTAAAGAATTGACATTTTCTACTCAGCAAGAGACTCTAAGACTTCCTGTTTCTCACATCAGCTGAAATTATTGTTACCCAAAGAACCTTGTCCCTGGGAACACTACTTTCTATCCACCCAAAACATGGAAAATAGATAAGAAGTTTTAATTAAAGTTGATGAGAAAGTTGGACAAAGGCTCTTGGGGGTAATTACAAGGCAGGGCCACCCATGATTGAAAGAACTTTCCTAATAGAGAAGAAGTGAAAATAAATCTTTCAAAAGAGAAAGAGAACCTGTCTACTTGACAGTGGAGAACAGGATCCTGGCTAGAACTGAGGAATATATTGACCTAGATGAAATGGAAACACCTATAAGGATGATGCTGCACATGCAGTAGCAATTTCCCATGCAGAAGAATGATTCACTCGGTCAACCGAGATGCAAGGACAACAAGATATAAGAACAAGCCTGTGGCATTCGTGAGATCATGCTGAATTAAGCTCATGTGACACATACCAAGTTAGACAGGCATGATCCTTAGGGCACTCAAATGTCTATAGATTTGCCATTCTGATATTTGCTATAGAGTAACATTCCAGAGTTGCAGGAATCAAGCATGAATGCCAAGCAGCACTCAAGCTATGGGAGCCCCCAGATGGAACCCCAAGGCTCACCTTCAGGGTGTAACCCCAGAAGTGAACACAGTCATGGAATCTCACTGCCAACTTGGCTTGTTGGAAGCAGAACAGGGTTGCCAGGAGGGCTTTCTAGCCTGAAGCTTGTTTGTCATGTGTCAGGATGCTTGGGTACCCTAGCTGCCACCCCAGGGGACAGCCATCATGGGAACTGCTCATCCTGCTCAAAGGTCAGACTGCTGTAGGAAACATATGGGCAGTGGCCCAACAGTCTGCTGGGGAATCCACATTTTCAGAGGGGTTTCAGATCACAAAGCACAGCCCCCATCACCAAATGTTCCATCCCTAATGCTCTTCTAAGCCATCCTCACTCAGTGGTGTCCTCCTTGATGCTGATATTTCCCAAAAACCCAGAACATAGAATCCACACCCAGTGGCTTGGCTTCAAGGAAACTTGCCCTACTTACTCAGCAGAGAGAAACTGAACCCCACACACATGTAAATGTGCAGAGCAAAGGAATCTGTCCGTGATGATGGAATAAGAGAGTCAGAACAACAGTATCGACCTTGCCTAAAAGGTAACTGCCATCAAATAGTTTTTCTTATGCCTATCATGCTGCTGGGAGTGTGCTTAGCTTTCACTGAACACTTAGGGAGCCAAAGTGGTGGGAGGCACACACACAATCTGTCAATACAGATTTTGGTATGTGGAAGTGGGTGCTACTGTAGCAAATACCCAAAAATATCAGAGTGGCTTTGGAACTGTGTGGAGACTGGACAAATTTTGAGGAGCATGATAGAGAGAAAACCTAAATTGGCTCCAACAGATTGTTAGTAGAAGAGATTTTGAGGACACTGCTGGTGAAGCCTCAGAAGGAAGCGAAGAACATGTTGGAAACCAGGGAGAAAAGGAGATGCTTGCTGTGTAGTGGCAGAAAGCTTAGCAAAGTTGTCTCCTGCAGTTATGTGGAAAGCAGAACACGGAAGGAGTGACGTTGGTTATTTAGCTAAGGAAATTTCCAAGCAAAATGAGGAAGGCACCACTTGGTTTCTTCTTGCTGCTTATAGTAAAATGCACAAGGAGAGAGAAAAATTGAGGGAAAACTCTAAACAGAAAACCAGGACTTAATGATTTTGAAAATTATTAGATTTCCCAGATGGCAAAATACACTAAAATTAAGAAATGGCTTCCTCACAGTCAGGAAAATGTGGCATGGAGAAAAAGCCAAGATTGTGGCTATACAACCTTTTGTTAAAATCTCAAGAGAGATGAGAGGAGCAGAGCAGTATTCAGTCCCATAAAGGGTCCTCTCAAGGCAGTAATGTCGTGTCTCACAGGTCTTAATCAAAGCAAAGGGCAGGGCCAGTGGGAAGCTTAGGAGCCTTGTCCCTCAGCCATCTCAGCAGAAAAAGAAGAAGAATCATTCAGAGGATGGAACCAAGAACCCAAAGGACAGAGCCAAGGAGAATTATTCCCAGCACTCATTTATACCTCCCATTTCCCCCTTTTTGAACTGAAATGTCTATAGCTATTATTCTATCCTACCCCACAATTGCAGGTTGCAGGGGCAAGGGATGGACAACTTGTCTCTCTAGTTTTAAAAATTGATAAATATAGAGGAATTTCACCCAAAGAGTACACTTTCTGATTTATGTGAGGTTCTGGACTTTGAACAGATGCTGTAACAGGATGAGATCCTTGGCTCCTTTTGGAAGGAGATGAATGTATTTGGTGTGTGTGAGGGACGTGCGGGAGGGGGTGAATCATTGGGAACTAGAAAGTGGACAACGGTGAGCAGATTCTAACATGGCCCCCAGAGATCCATGTTTCCTGGTATTCACACCCCGTGCTGTCATCTCCTCCCCCAGGGTGCAGCCTGGATCCGTGACTAGCTTTAGACTAGAATAAGGCAAAAGTAATGAGATGTCACTTCTGTGATGACATTACATACGATGATAATGTCCATCTTGCTAGCAGACTCTCTCCCTTGCTTCTTTGTTGTAGCAAGCAGCCATGTTGGGGAGGTCCACGTAGCAAGGAACTAAGGATATCTTCGCGCCAACAATCAACCAGAAACTGAGGACAGCACCCAGCTGGCGGCCGGCCAGAAACTGAGGTCCTCCGTCTTACAATTGCAAGGAACTGGGTTCTACCAGCACCCACGTGAGCTTGGAAGTAGATCTTTCCCTGATCAGTCCTTGAGATCAGACCACAACCCTGGCCTGCACCCTGAGGATGGCCTCAGAAGAGACCGTGAACAGAGGACCCAGCTACGCCCAGACTCCTAGTCCACAGAAACCGTGAGATAATAAACGTGTTTTAAGTTGCTAAATTCGTGGTAAATTGTTATGCAGCAATGGATAACTAATAGAGATTTTAGTAACCTAGCCTGGGCTTTCCGGGAGTCTCCATGTTGAGCATGGCACTCAGACTTCTGTGCTCAAGGCCCTCTGGGGCTTCCAAAGAAGGAAATGGGCTCACTCCCTGCAGGTACCTTAGCCTAGTGATGTGTTTATTATGCATATTATTCACTCATTCATTTACTCATTTATTCAGTACATACTTAACTGAGCATCAACTATGTGCCAAGCACTTATTCTAGGGGCTGATTTATATAGCCATTAGTGAGACAGATAAAGTCTTTGCCCTTACAGAATTGACATTCTAGAAAGGGGAGGTAGTCAAGAGACAACTGAAAAAATAAACAAACAAATGAAAGGTAGTTTCAAGCTCTGGTAAGCTATTCAGTGAATAAATAGGATGATAAGATGGGAGTGATTCAGAAGAAGGGATTCTTCTATTTAGGTAGGACCAGTCAGGGAAGTCCACTGAAGAGGTGACATCCAAGTAGAGAACTGAAAGGTGAGAAGCAGCCAACAATACAAAGTTCCTAGGGCAGTGGAAACAGCAAGTACAAAGGCCCTGAGGCATGGCCAAGGAACAGGATGGCAGCTGGTGGAGTTATGATCACTGAGTAAAGGAGGGGAGCAGCAGGAGAGAAGGTCTGAGAGTTGGGTAATGCCAGATAACTTGGTGCCTTGTAGACCATGGTTGGGAGTCTAGTTTTTATTCCTAGTGTATCCAGTAGTGACAGAAAGGCTTTTGGAAGAGAAGTGACGTGATCTGATATTCAAAGCTACCCACTGCCTCTCCTTCAGGCTTCCTTTCACTTATCTGAATCAGTGGTGAGTCATGGACTGAAAACAAACCATGAGTTTCCCGGAAAAACCGTGGCAGGGTCTTTGTATTTATTTCCTTACTTGCTCATAGTCCTATTTCTTTTATAGCCTGCACCTGAAGACTTTTACTTTCTTCCCACAAAGTAGGTTGCTTGGTGCAACCAGGAAGCTGGCAGGACGGTGGATGCTGTGGGCATCCCCACAGGGGGTCAGGCCTCAGGCAACCCAGATTGGTCCTTCCAGGAGTGGAAACAATTCCAGGGAGATTTGCAGCCACACCTGGCCATCAGGTGTACACCGGAACATCAAGCCACTTGTCACTAGGTAGTGACAGAGCAGACTACAGCCTCTCCCACTGTTTCTACTTCTCACTCTGGTTTCTTGTTTTTATCTTTAAAAAGAAATCAGTAAACACTCAGTGAGCTGTTCACGTATGACGTGTGCACTTCTCTGCAAGAGTATTATATTTCCATAAACAGCAAAAGGAAAGGATACATGCGATTTCATAATGAAAATAAAGCCTGCAAAATTGATGTGCTTTTTATTCAGGAGATTTTTAAACGATTCTCCCCAGCGCTTCTCTTTCCTCTTCCATTGTTGTAATCTAGCTAAACTGTGCATGCAGCGTTGTATGAATCTTCAGAGCTTTCTCTCTGTGATAATTCCTCATCAAATTCCGAATAAGAAGAGCACAGGTCTACACCCGCACAAGAATACCTTGTGACCTGGGCCCTCAGGTTTTCATGGTCTGCAGAAACAACAGTGAAGGCTTGTCTCCCTGTCCTGACTGCTCCTCTCAGACCCTTCCTGGCTCACTGGACCTCCTGCAGCCAGCAGTGGGCTTTCTAAAGATACAGTGCTGCTCCAGAGTTCTAACAAGGAAGTCGGCCTGCCTTTGAGATTCCACAAGCTTGGTTCGTTTAATCACACCCATTTGACACTTCAGATTGCTCATAATGTGAATCCACCATTGTCTGAGACACTCCAGGTGCTGGAGAGCACTGGGGAACAGTGATAATGTCCTTTTTGTGTCCGTGAAATAGCCTGTAAACGCCTAATTGACACCATCTGATGTTCACATTTCCTCATTCAAGCAAACTAGAACACTATTTGCGCCAGGTTTCTTTCTAATCTGGGATACAATAAACAGGGGCACAGGTCCATTCCTTGACCCCTGCATCCTCAAAATCTCAAAAACATAGTTATTTATTTGGGGGGCCGTCAGCTTGACCTGTTACTTCCTAATGCTTGAACTGGATCTGCTTTATCCTTATATTTGTAACCACTCAGGGCTCAAAGAAAACCTCTTTTATGCCAACAGGCATGTCTCAATCTGCTGCTGAGATCAGCTAAGGTCTGTTCCACTGAGCTTTGGAAAAAAGAATGCACACTATTGATTTGACCTATTTCTCAGGCACTGAGACCTTGGTAAAAGATAGTTATACCTCCTTTGCATGATCACTCCCTTCTCTCCCCTTTTGACTACTTTTAGCTAATTTTAGCTCCATGAGCTGTCAGTTGTTGCTACCACATTTCCCATTACTTATGCTGTTATCTGTTGATTTAGCAACTCTACAGACACTGTTGATTAAGGATTTAGCTTAATTTTGCACAAACTATGGCTCCCCTCTCCCATCCTACTAACATAGTTCTATCATCATTTTAATTAAATCAATAATCAGAGATTGTCTTAATACGACTATGTGGATATTCTCTGCAAACTAATAATATACAGGGCCATCACGTGCCCCCTGATGTCATACACTGAGAGAGAAGGATCATCTCTGAAGCACCCTTCCAAATGATGCCTAACATCAGTCTAATCATGAGAAAATATCAGAAAACCCAAATTGAGGGACATTCTAAAAAATAACTGACCAATGCTATTCAAAAGTGTCAGTCAAGAAAGATAAGGAAAGATTGAGGAACAATTATTACATACTGGAAAAGACTAAGAAGACGTAACAAGTAAATATAATATGGAGACCTGGATTAGATGCTGGAAGAGAAAAAGGACATTGATGGAAAAACTGAGGAAATCTGAATAAATTCTTTATTTTCGTTGATAGTAGTGTATCTAAGATAATATAGCAAGGATAAATGTTCCATGGTTACAGAAGATGTTAACATAAAGAGAAACTGGGAGAAGGGTACCTGGGAATACGTGGTACTATTTTTCAACTCTTGTATAAGTCTAAAATAATCTCAAAATAAAAATTTTAAAAAGCAAATAAATAAAATTGGACAAAAATACGTCATTTAAAAAATAAGCTAAAAAATTACACATAATATTACAAGTGGCAAAATTCATGACAATGATATGTAAATGACTGATGTGTGGGAAACTAAGCTTGACTTAGCACAATGCCTGATACGTAGAATAAACGTCTATTGGGGTTGGGGGGAGAGAATCGCGGGTCTCCACAAGATAGCCCTCAGGGAAGATGTGCTTTCAGAATATCTGATTGAACAGGGTGATGTCAGAGACATGGCAGAATATCTGATTAAAATCCTACTAGACCTCCTCCTGCATATAAAAATGATGAAATCCAGAAAAAATACAGAGAAAGTGAGAGAGAGAGAAAGGAAGGACGGAAAGAAGGGAGGAAGGAAGGAAGGAAGACAACTGGGAAGTACCAAAAGGCGTTTTCCAGAGGGAAGTCAATCCTTGGGGGAAAAAATGACACAGAAAGTTTACGAGCTTTAGGCTAAAGGTTAACACTATGTGAAGCAGGAGAACACAAATAGAAAGATTGTCTTTCTGGACTGAAAAACCAGAGGATAGAGTTGAGGGCAACCACAGTCAATGGAAAGTGAACGAGTATCACAGAGAGGAGAGAACCAGAGAGGAGGAACCCAAATCTTGTGTATAACTCAGCCCAAATCTATGACCCTCACATGCGTGGAACAAACTCCTTGGAAGAATAAAAGAATTGGCCTGAGATTTGAATTATTACCAAGAGAAGGAGTTTGAAGTTTGAATCCCTCCAAGTTATCTTTTGCTAAAACAGAATAATTAATACTCTTTAGAGGAATGTTACATAATCCAGAGTTCCCATAATATAACATTCCAAATATCCAGGACAAAAATCCAAATGTACTCAAGGTAGGATAAAAACAGAAAGATGTAGGACTGTCCCCATGGCCAAGTGGTTAAGTTTGTATGCTCTGCTTTGACAGCCCAGGGTTTCACCAGTTCAGATCCCAGGTGCAGACATGGCACTGCTCATCAGGCCATGCTGAGGTGGTATCCCACATAGCACAACTAGAGGCACTCACAACTAGAATATACAGCTATGTACTGGGGGGCTTTGCGTAGAAGCAGAAGAAAAAAGAAAAATAAGGTTGGCAACAGATGTTGGATGAGGTGCCAATGTTTAAAAAAAAAAAAAAAGAAAGATGTGACAAGTTCTCAAGAAAAAGACCATTAAAACAGACAGATTCTGGGATGACTCAGATGTTGGAATTTGCAAACAAAAATCTTATGAAAGCTACTATAATTATGTTCAATGATATTAAGAAAAACATAGTCATAATGAATAAAGAGACAGGAAATCTTAACAGAGAAGGAGAAACTATAAAATGAACCAAGTGGAAGTTCTAAAACCAAAAAATGCAAGAGAAACATATTTACTGTACAGGCATAACAGTTAATACATGTGATAGAGGAAAGAGCCAGTGAACTTGAAGGTAGATCGAGAAAAGTTATCCAATTTAAAGAATATTAAAAAAAACTTTTAAAAAATATTAGAAAATGAACAGCACGTCCACTAGGATGACTATAATAAAAAAAATAGCAGAAAATAACAAGTGTTAGTAAGGTTGTGGAGAAATTGGAACCCTTGTACATTTGCTAGCAGGAATGTAAAATAGTGCAGCTGCTGTGGGAAACAGTTTTACAGTGCCTCAAAATTTTAAACATAGCATTACCATATGACCCAGCAATTCCACTCCTACCTATATAACAAAATAATTGAAAATAGGTATTTAAACCAAAACTTACAATGAATGTTCATTCCAGCACTGTTCACAATAGCCATAGGTGAAAACAACGTAAATGTCCATCAACTGATGAGTGGATAAATAAAATGTGGTATATCATACAATGGAATATTATTCAGCCATAAAAAGAAAAGAAGTATTGATATATGCTACAACATGAATGAACTTCAAAAGCGTTATGCTAAGTGAAAGAAGCCAGACACAAAAGGTTACATATCCAGAATAGGCAAATCCATGAAGACAGAAAGCTGGTTAGTGGTTACCAGGGGTTGGGGAGGGAGGAATGGGGAGTGACTGTTTAATGAGCATGGCATTTCCTTTTGGGGTGATGAAAATATTTTCAAACTATATATAAATGACAGCTGTACAATATTGTGAATATACTAAACGTCACTCAATTGTATACTTTAAAATGGCTAATTTTATGTGAATTTTTCTCAATAAAAAGATAATTTAAAAAAAAAATGAACAATACCTCGGTGATCTATGATACAATAACCAAAGTTTAAGTACATGTAATTAGTGTTACAGAAGAAGACAATAGAGACAATCAGGCAGGAAAACATATCTGGAGGAAGAATGACCAGAAATTTACCAAATCTGGTGATAGATATAAATTTAGAGATTTAAAAAGCCCAATGAGCTCCAAGCATGATAAATACGAAGAAAACCATTAGGCACATCAGAAGCAAACTGAAAACACAAAAGCTAAGGAAAATATTGAAAATAGCCAGAGGGAAATGTCACATTATATTCAGGGGAATATCAAGTTGAAAAGCCTCTGTATTGTCGGCAGAAACTATATATACAATGATATAAATATAGGAGAATACAAATAATGATCTATATATATAGTTTATGTTATATATTTTCCTATAGTTATATATCATTTATCTCAGAAACTCAATCTAATTCACCATGTTAACAGAATAAAGGCAAATAATTATATGATCATTTCAAAAGATGCCAAAAAAATATGACAAACGTCAGCATTCATTCATGATAAAAAAACTCTCAGCAAAGTAGAAATAGAAGGGAAATTCCTCAATCTGATAAGGGGCATCTACAAAAAACCTACAACTAACATCATATTTAATGGAGAAATAATGAACACTTTCCTTCTAAGATCAGGAAAAGGCAAGGATGCCCACTCTCACCACTTCTGTTCAGTATTATACTAGAAGTCTTAACCATTGCTATGAGGAAATAAAAAGACATTTAGACATCAGAAATAAAGAAGTAAAACTGTTTCTATTTGCAGATAACATGATTGTTTATGTAGAGAATTCTAAAGAATCTATAAAACAACTAATTGAACTAAGTGCTTTTGGCAAGGTTAAGGATGCCACAAAACCCAATTGTTTTTATATACTAATAGCAAACAATTGAAAAAGGAAATTAAAAAACAATTCTATTTATAATAGCTTCAAAAAACATAAAATACTTAGTAACTTAGCAAAAGATGTACAAGGCCTCTACACTGAAGATTACAAAATATTGCTGAGAGACACTAAAGACTCAATAAGAACTATACCATGTTCATGGACTATGTCTCAATATTACGAAGATGCCAATTCTTCCCAAAATTATCTGTACACTCAATGCAATGCCAATCATAATCCCACCAGGGTTATTTTTTCTTTCATAGAAATTGACAGGCTTCTTCTAAATTTTATGTGAGAATACAAAAGACCTGTAACATTGCAGAGAAATCTTGAAAAAGAAATAAAAAATTGAAGGATTTAACTTAATTCAAGAATATTTTAAAGCTACAGTAATAATGGCAGTGTGGTCTGGCCTAATGATCAACAAGTCAACATTTGAAGCAGAATAGCCCGCATTTAGATCCACATTTTTAAAGTAGCTTTATTTTATTTATTTATTTATCTTGGTGAGGAATATTGTCCTTGAGCTAACATCCGCTACCAATCCTCCTCTTTTTGCTTGAGGAAGATTGTCCCTGCGCTAACATTTGTGCCAATCTTCCTCTATTTTGTATATGGGATGCTGCCACAGCACGGCTTGATGAGCATGTATGTCCAGGCCCAGGATCCAAACCTGTGAACCCTGGGCCACCAAAGCGGAGCACATGATCTTAACCACTACGCCACGGCACCAGCCCCAGAGGGTAACTTTATCTTTGACAAAAACACCAAAGCAATTCTTTGGGGAGATTTTTCAAAAATTGGTCCTGCAATAACTTGATATCCCTACAGGGAAAAAATGAATCTAAATTTCCATCTTACAACCTACACACACACACAAAATAATCCAAAGTGAATCATTGACCTAAACACAAAAGCAAAAATGCAGGAAACCATAAGAGAGTATACTTCAGCCTGGGGGGCAGGGGCGTAAGAGGTAGCAAGGAGACAGAAAGATTTCTCAGGTCACCAAAAAAATAATCGTAAAAGAAAAAAATGTTAAAGTAGATTTTATTCTCCTTATCAGACAGGGAGAACATACTCACAAAACATATATCTGACAAAAAACTATTATCCAGGATAAACAAAGAGCCCCTACAATTCAATAATAAAAAGGCCAACAACACTATAAAGCAAAATGGGCAAATGATTTGAACAGATATCACAAAAGAACATACACAAATCATCAAAAACATATGAAAAAGTCTTCAATATAGTTAATCATCAGGAGAATACAACTTAAAACCACAATACAATACCACTATATACAATCATCAGAATGGCTAAAATTATAAAGAATGACACCACTAAAAATTGGCAAGAATGTGCAGCAACTGGAATTCACATGCATTGTTGGTAAGAGTGTGAAAAGCTATATCCACTGTGGAAAATGGTTCGGTAGTCTTTTTTTTATTACTATGGCAAAACACACATAACATTAAATTTACCATCTTAACCATTTTTAAGTGTACAGGTCAGTGGTATTAAATACATTCTCACCGTTGAGCAACCATCACCACGATCCATCCTCATAACTCTTTTCATCTTATAATACTGAAACTATATACCTATTAAACAATAACTCCCCATTCTCTTCTCTCCTCAGCCCCTGGCAGCCACCATTACACTTTCTGACACTATAATTCTGACTACTCTAAGTACCTCATCTAAGTGGCATTATGCAGTATTTGTCTGTTACTGGCTTATTTCACTTAACATAATGTCCTCAAGGTCCATCCATGTTGTGGCATATTTCAGAATTTCCTGCCTTTTTGAAGATGAATAATATTCCATTGTATGTATATACCATGGTTTACTTATCCATTCATTGGTCTATGGACACTTGGGTCACTTCCACATTTCAGCTGTTATAAATAACTATGCTACGAATATAGGAGTACAAATATCTCTTTGAGATCCTGCTTTCACTTATTTTGGGTATATACCCAGAAGTGGAATTGTCAGATCATATGGTAACTCTATTTTTAATTTTTTGTGGAACTACTGTACTGTTTTCCACAGCTGTGCCATTTTACATTCCTACCAACAGTGCACAGGAGATCCAGTTTCTCCACGTACTCGTCAACACTTGTTGCTGTCTGGTTTTTTTGACAGTAGCCATTCGAATGGGTGTGAGGGAGTAACCCACTGAAGTTTTGATTTGCATTTTCCTAATGATTAGTGATATTGAGCATCTTTTCATGTGCTTACTGGCCTTTCATACATCTTCTTTGGAGAAATGTCTATCCAACTCCTTTGTCCAGTTTTGAATTGGGTTGTTTGGTTGTTTTTGTTGTTGAGTTTTAGAAGTTCTCTATATATTCTGGTTATTAGCCCTTTATTAGATATACAATGTGAAAATATTTTCTCCCATTCTGCGGGTTGCTTTTTTACTCTGTGGATAATGTCTTTGGATTCACAAAGTTCTTAAATTTTCATGAAGTTCAATTTGTCTATTTTTTCTTTTGTTACCTGTGACTTTGATGTCATAGCCAACAAACCATTGCCAAATCTAAAGTTCTGAACCTTTTGTCATATGTTTCCTTCTCAGAGTTTTATTGGTTTAGGTCTTACATTTAGGTCCTTGATCCATTTTGAGTTCATTTTTGTATACGGTGTTAGGTAAGGGTACAAATTCATTCTTTGGCATGCGGCTATCCAGTTTTTCCAACACCATTTGTTGAAAAGATCGTCCTCTCCCCATCAAATGGTCTTGGCACACTTGTCAAAAATCATTTGAACATATATGTGAGAGTTTATTTCTGGGCTCTGTATTCTATGCCATTGGTCTATATATCTGTCCTTATGCCAATACCACCACACTGGTTTGATTACTGTAGCTTTTTAGTAAGCTTTGAAATCAGGAAGTGTGAGTCCTCCAGTTTTACTCTTATTTTTCAAGATTGAAAAATATTTGGGGTGTTTTGAGATTGCATGTGAATTTTAGGATAGGTTTTTCTACTTCTGCAAAAACTCTATTGGGATTTTCATAGTTATTGCACTGAATTTGTAGATTGCTTTGGGCAGTATTGACATTTTAACAATAGTAAGTCTTCCAATCCCTGAACATGGAATGTGTTTCCACTTATCTATGTCTTCTTTTTTTATGTGTGAGGAAGATAGGGCCTGAGCTAACATCTATTGCCAATCTTCCTCTTTTTGCTTGAGGAAGATTGTCACTGAGTTAACATCTGTGCCAATCTTCCTCTGTTTTATGTGGGATGCCATACAGCGTGGCAGGTCCATGAAGGTTTATTTCTGGGCTCTGGTTTGGTTCACAGGATCCAAACCTGTGAACCCTGGGCCGCCAAAGTGGAGAGCGTGAACTTAACCACCACCCCACCAGACCAGTGCCTCCATTTATCCATGTCTTCTTTAATTTCTTTCAGCAGCGTTTTTTAGTTTTCATTGAATAAGTCTTTCACCTCCTTCCTCAATTAATTCCTAAGGATTTTATTCTTTTTGATGCCATTGGTATATGAAATTGTTTTTGTAATTTCCTTTCAGATTGTTCATTATGAATAGAAATGCAACTGATTTGGTGTTGACTTTGTATTCTTATACTTTGCTGAATTGATTTATTAGTTATAACAGCTTTTTTGTGGAATCTTTAGGATTTTCTGCTTATAAAATCATATCTGCAAACAGATAATTTTACTTCTTCCTTTTCAGTTTAGCTGCCTTTTATTTCTTTTTATTGCCTAATTTCTCTGGCTAGAACTTCCAGTACTCTGATGAATATAATTAATGAAAGTGGGCATCCTTGCCTTGTTCATGATCTTAGAGGAAAAGTTTTCAGTCTTTCACCACTGAATATGATGTTCGTTGTGGATTTTTCATATATGATGTATTATATTGAGGTAGTTTCCTTCTATTTCTAATTCATTCAGTGTTTTCATCATAAAAGCACTTGAATTTTGTCAAGTGCTTTTTCTGCATTAATTGAGATGACTGTGTGGGTTTTTTCCCTTCATTTTGTTGATGTGGCATATTACATTGACTGCTTTTGTATGTTGAACCATTCCTGCATTCTAGGACTAAATCCCACTTGATCATGGTGTATAATTCTTTTAATATGCTGCTGAATTCTGTTTGCTTGTATTTTGCTGAGGATTTTTTGCATTAATATTCATAAAGTATATTGGTCTACAGTTTTCTTTCTTGTAATATCTTTGTCTGGCTTTGGTATCAGGGCTATGCTGGCCTGATAGAATGATTTCTTCAATTTTTTGGAAACATTTGAGAAGGATTGGTATTAATTTTTCTTTAAATGTTTCATAGAATTCACCAGTGAAGCCATCAGGACAGGGACTTTTCCTTGTTGGGAGATTTTTTATTTCTGATTCAATCTCTTTACTAGTTATAGGTCTATTCAGAGTTTCTAGTTCTTTGTGATTTAGTCTTGGTAAATTTTGTGTTTCTAGGAACTTGTGAATTTTATCTGGGTTATCCAATTTTTTGGCATACAGTTGTTCATAGTACTCTCTTATAATCCTTTTTATTTCTGTAGAATTGTAGTAATATCCTCACTTTCACTTCTGAATGTAGTAATTGAGTCTTCTTTTTCCCTTAGTTCATCTGGCTAAAGGTTTGTTAATTTTGTTGAAGTTTTTGAAGAACCAACTTCTGATTTCATTGATTTTCTCTGTTGTTTTTCTCTTCTCTATTTCACTTATCTCTGCTCTAATCTTTATTATTTCCTCCTTCTGTAGCTTTGGATTCTGTTTGTTCTTTTTCTAGTTCCTTATTGTAAAGTTAGGTTACTGACTTGAGATTTTTCTTGTTTTTACTGTCAGTGCTTATAGCTATAATTTTCCCCTTAGCACTGCTTTTGCTGTGTCCCTTAAGTTTGTGTATGTTGTGTTTTTGTTTTCATGCATCTCTAAGTATTTTCTAATTTTCCTTATGATTTCTTCTTTGATCCATTTGTTGTTTAAAAGTATATTGTTTAATTCCAACAATTTTGTGAATTTTCCAGTTTTACTCTTGTTATTTATTTCTAACTTCATCCCTGTGTGGTCAGAGAGGTTGCTTTGTGTGATATCTATTTTTTAATCTATTGAGACAATTTGTGGCCTAACATATGGTCCATCCTGGAAAATGTCCCATGTGCCCTTGAGAGGAATGTGTATACTCTTGTTGTTGGGCAGAGTGTTATGTGCCCGTCTGTTAGATGAATTTATTAAGTCCTCCATTTCCTCACTCATCTCCTGTCTGGTTGCTCTGCCCATTATTGTGCGTGGAGTATTGAAGTCTCCAACAAGTATCTTAGAATTGTCTATTTCTGCCTTCAATTCTGTCAGTTTTTGCTCCATATATTTTGATGGTCTGTCATTAGGTGCAGATATGTTTATAATTGTTATATCTTCTTGAGGTATTGAGCCTTTTATTAATATATAATACCCTTCTTTGTCTCTTGTAAACTTTTTTAAATTTAAAGTCTATTTTGTCTGATGTTAGGGTAGCCACTCCTGCTCTCCCTCTTTGCATGGAATATCTTTTTCCATCCTTTCCCTTTTAAACTGTTTGTGTCTTTGGATCTCAAGTGAGTCTCTTGCAGATAGCATATAATTGAGTCATGTGTTTTCATCCATTCTGACAATTTCTGTCTTTTGATTGGAGAATTCAATCCATTTACATTTAAAGTAATTACTGATAAGGAGGGACTTACTTCTGTCATTGTTCTATTTGTTTTCTAAATGCCCTATAGTTATTTTGTCCCTCATTTCCTGCATTATTGTCTTCTTTTGTGTTTAGCTGATTTTTATAATGAAATGTTTACATTCTTTTCTCATTTTCTTTTTGTGTATATTCTATAGCTATTTTCTTTGTGGTTACCATGGGGTTTATACTTAAAATCCTAAAGTTATAACACTCTAATCTGAAATTATACCAGCTTAACTTCAATAACATACAAAAACTCTGCTCCTTTACAGCTCTCTCCTCACCCCTTTTGGTTGCTAACATCACAAAATTACATCTTTATACTGTGTGCCCAAAACCATAAACTAATAATTCTTTTAAATGCATTAGTCTCCTAAGTTATGTAGGAAAACAAGATTTGGAGTTACAAACCAAAGTTACAGTAATACTGGATTTTACACTGGGTTTTTTTTCCTTTAAATGTATTAATCTCTTAAATCATGTAGAAAACAAAGTACAGTTACAAGGCATTGATACAATAATACTAGCTTTTATAATCGCCATGTATTTATCTTTATTGAGATCTTTATTTCCCTATATAGCTTTCAGTTACTGTCTAGCGATCTTTCATGTCACCTTGCAAGACTTCCTTTAGCATTTCTTGGAGGAGAAGTCTAGTGGTCGTAAACTCCCTCAGCTTTTGTGTATCTGGGAATGTCTTAATTTCTCTCTCACTTTTGAAGAATAGTTCTGCCAGATATAGAATTCTTGGTTGATGGGTTTTTCTTTTAGCATTTTGAATATATTGGTCCACTCTTTTCCAGCCTCCAAAGTTTCTGATGAGAAATCCACTGATAACCATATTGAGGATGATTTGTATGTGATGATTTACTTCTCTTTTGCTGCTTTCAAGATTCCCTCTTTGTCTTAGACTTTTTATGGTTTGATTATGTCTCTCAATGTGAATTCCTTTGCATTCATCTAACTTCGAGTTTGTTGAGCTTCTTGGATATTTATATTCATATCTTTCAACAAATTTGGGAAGTTTTCAGCCACTATTTCTTCAAATATTCTCTCTTCCCCTTTCTCTCTCTCTTCTCTTTCTGGCACAGCCGTGACGCATATGTTGGTCCACTTGGTGATCGCCCATAGTTCCCTTAGGTTCTGCTCACTTTTCTTCAATCTTTTTTCTTTCTATTCCTCAGCCTCAATAATTTCTGTTGTCTTATCTTCAAGTTCACTGTTTCTTTTGCCTACTCAAATCTATCTTTGAATCCCTCTAGTGAACTTATTATTTCTGTTTAACAAAAATCAACAGAAACTGTCGATTTATTATTTTCTTTTGAATGGACTATACTTTCCTTTCTTTGTATGCTTTGTGATTTTTTGTTGAACAGGGACACTTGAATCTAATAATATGGCAACTCTGGAAATCAAATTCTCCTTCTCCAGGGTTTGTCATTTTTGCTTTCCTGATTGTTGAAGGCAGTCTCTGTGCCAAGGATCAGCCTGACTTGCAAACTTAATGTCTTCTTAGGTCTTTTCTGAGCCTTTCCCTGGACATTAGTGGTCACTTTCTAATTTCCCCATATATGCAGTGGTTTTTTTTAATGTCCTAGCCTCTAATGCCTGGCTCCTGAAAGGGGAAAAAGCAAAACATGAAAGGGGTATAAATTGGGTCCCAGCCTTTTAAATGCCCTGGAAGTCACTTCAGCCAGAGGGAAAGGGACTTGCAACATTTGGGAGAGGTGCAACAATGGCTGCCCACCTCCTTGTCTGCACCTCTGTGATCAGAAGCTGCAATCAGAGTACAGGTCCTCAAAATTTGGAGGACAGGGTCCCTTTTCCCACACTAGCTCCCAAATATTATGTGCAAGCTGCTCCAGGAACATGCACACAGCTGCCCGACATGTGCCTGGGGGTGGAGGGTGGGTAACTGCTATTGTGCTAAGAGCTGAAACTGACAAAATTAACCATAATTTACCCTCCAAACCTTTCCCTGGAATTTGCAAGCCTTCAATAGACTTCAGAGTTCCAAAATAGTTACATCAGACAGATTTTGCCAATACAATTGTTGTCTATGTGGGGAGACAGATTCCTGGTGCTTCCTACTCTTCCATCTTCCCAGAATCCTAGTGTCTTATAAAACTAATGTCCACTGTCATCTGACCCTGAAATTCCACCTTAGATATTTCTGCAAGAAAACTGAAAACATATGCCCACAAAAAGACTTGTACAAGAATCTTCATAGCAGCTTCATTCACAGAAACCAAAAATTACAAACAGCCCATGTGTTCATCAACAGGAGACTAGATAAGCAAACTGCAGTATATTCATATAATGGAATGCTGCTTACTCAGCAATAAAAAGAAATGAAGAACTGATACATGCGTCAACATGGATCAATCCCAAAAACCTCATAATGAGTGAAAGAAGCCTTACACAAAAGGGTACATGCCACATAATTCCACTTATATGATATTCTGAACACGCACAACTAATCAACAGCGAGAAAAATTCAGAAAAGTTGCTCCCTCAGGTCAGGGAAGGTTAAAAATTAACTGAGAAGGTGCTTAAGAAACTTTCTGGGATGATGGTAATGTTCTATATCTTGATAAGAATTTGGATTATACAGGCGTATGGATTTGTCCAAACTCATTTCATTGTATGTAAACTCTACCCCAAAAGAAGACAACTGTAAACAAACATTGAATTCTGGTTGATATACATGATGAAGTATTTAGGATAATTACTTATGCCTGTAATTTACCTTGAAATGCATTTTTAAAGATTTTTAAATTTTTTTCCTTTTTCTCCCCAAAGCCCCACGGTACATAGTTGTATATTCTTAGTTGTGGGTCCTTGTAGTTGTGGCATGTGGGATGCCGCCTCAGCGTGGCCTGATGAGTGGTGCCATGTCCGAGCCCAGGATTTGAACTGGCGAAACCCTGGCCCGCCACAGCAGAGTGCGAGAACTTAACCACTCGGCCACCGGGCCGGCCCCTGAAATGTTTTTAAAATAAAATGGATTAATGGGTAGAGGGATGGATAAACAGATAGAAATGTGATAAATGCAAATATGGTAAAATGCTAATGGTGAATAAATGATGTTCACTGTAATATTCTTTCACCTATGGCTCTATGGTTGAAATTCTTCAGAATAAAGTGTTGGGGGGGGGGGAAGGCAGAACAGTATGTAATCCCATCAGTATGAAATCCTTTTATAGATTTTAACAAATATATATATGCAGAGACATACATTAACATTTTTCTTGAAGGCTACAAAAAAGAACTTTAAAACAAAATATGGTAAACCCACAAAATGGAGTATTGTTCTGTAATAAAAGAAACGAACTACTGATACACACTACAACATGGATGAACCTTGAAAACATTATGCCAAGTTGAAGCCAGTCACAAACAACCATGTATTGTATGACTCCACTTATATGAAAAGCCCAGAACAGGGAAAACTCTTGAGACAGTAGATTAGTAGTTGGCTGGGGTTAGGGGGTCCAGGGAGGAGGAATGAGGAATGACTACTAATGAGTTTGAGGGTTTTTCTCAGAGTGATGAAAAGTGTTCTAAAATTACATAGTAGTAATGATTTCTAAATGTGAATATAATAAAAAATATTGAATTGTTTAAATAGGTGAGTTTTATGGTATATGAACTACATATCTCAATAAAGTTGGGTTTTTCAACAACAAAAAAGAACAAAAAAGAATTCGAGTAGTGGTTACCTTAGGGGAGAATTTAAGGATTTAGAGAAGGAAAGAGATTTGTATTTTATGCCTTTAGATAATGTTTGAATTATTTTCCATGAGAATATCATCTCTTTTTTTTAATATAATCTTAAGAGAATACAATTCATAGTGCACCAGAAAATAAGGAGTGGGATGCAGGGCCCTGTAAGGTGTTAACCAAGATTAGAAGAGACCTCTTCCCAGCGTGTTGGAGAAAAGCCTGTGAGGACAGGTGCTAAGACAGCTAAATTTATGAGTCAGAGGAGAAAGCTGAAAGAGTTTGTAGCTGATGCTCTAATTTTCTGCTCAAGTTAAACTGGGATGTGGTTGGGACTTGAAGAGCATGATAGAGAAGTTTGGGGTAGCTCCTAGGAGAATAAATAGGCTGGTGAGTGGGAATGCAAGGATGAATGAAATAAGGTTCTTTCTTGAAAGAAGGGAGAAAATTTCAGTCTAAGTTACAGGGCACAAAATTTGATGTGTACTCTCAGAAGCAGTCATCCTACTGTAGAGTGATCACTGTTCAAAGTTGGAGTCCGAATCTTGCTTCAATCCTTGGTAGTTGTGTGACCTCAGGAAGATTACTTAACGTCTCTGAGCCTCGATTGTCTTATCCTTATCCATAAATGGGGATAATAACAACTAATAATAATAATAATAATGCTTGTGAAAACTTAATGATG
Source organism: Equus asinus (assembly GCF_041296235.1). NCBI lineage: Eukaryota > Metazoa > Chordata > Mammalia > Perissodactyla > Equidae > Equus > Equus asinus. The sequence goes on from NC_091796.1 coordinate 73,176,204, forward strand.
ATCTAAAATTCTTAGCGCAAGGCATAGAGTACTTGATAAATGATAATTATAATTATTCATTCATATTTAAGTCACTACCATAAGTAATAGCTAATAAAATAAGCATTTATTGGAGGTAATAATTAATACTAATTGCGGGTTACCATGTGCCAGTTTTTGTGCTAATTGCTTTACATATATTATCTAATGTAACAGAACAACACTATAAAATAAGTACCATTTTACTTGATTTTACCAATGAAACTGAGGCTTAGATCAAGAAATTTTCCCAAAGTCACACAGCTGACGAATAGCAGAACCCAAACGATCCCAAGGGTCTCTGATTTCTAAGTCCACAGCTTCACCTTGGGGGACTCTGGCCAGACAGAGACATCTTGCCTGAAGTGCTTTAGGTGAGGACAAAGGGGGCCATGGCTGATATCCATCGCAGTTCTGAGGCCTCACGTCATCTCGCAGCAGCAAAGTTTGACTCAAAATTGTATGATCAATTCTAACCACGATTTCAAAAGAGGTGAACTAAATTAGAGATTGAAGAGACAGAAAATCTCAACATCAGGGAATGGGCAAGACTATAGACAGAGCCAATCAATAAACACTGGTCCAGTCAACGGACGAACGCATGTCTTACGTTGGACTTTTAAGTATGAGGAGCAGCATGGAAATCATCCAACTTTTTTTTTTTTTTTCAATCTTCCTTTTCAGGAATAAACTACACAATGAACATGTATCATCATCAGAAAAAAAATCAAATTTTAATTCCCCTTAGCTATCCCATACTTTAGTCCCAGTTAAAAAAAAAAAAATCTAATATGAATTAGATCTAATAGAAACCACCAGGATGCACCATTATATAAAAACCTGGGAAACAGGAATTGGGCTGTACATTTACTTTGTCTCCATTAATATGAATATTTATTTACGAGCAGGAGGCAATGTTATACAAAGGATTAGATATTCAGTTGAAATCAACTTTTACATTTCTTTGAACCCTAAAATTTTTTGTTACAAGTTTCTTCTCCCTGTAACTTACGAAGAGGGTGATCCTCAGACGTTACGAATGGTTATGCTTTGAAACTCAGAAATGCTGAATTTACAAGGGTTTTTCTCTCCCCAGCCCAGCTTAACGGAACATGAAACATTACTGGTTAACTCTACATGGTTCCAAATCTGATGTGATTTAGCCGAGAGACCCAAATGCTTTACAAAGAAAGTATCTCATGGTTGATTAAAGACGACACTCTCTCCTCATGTCACGGGGAGGTCTATGTTCCCTCCACCTGATTCTGAGCAGGCCCTGTGACCACTTGACCAACAAAATATAACTTAAGTGATGCCATGACAGTTTCTGGGCCCAGGCCTCTTAGAGCAATCATTCTTAGAATCCAGTTGTCATGCTGTGCGGAAGCCCCGTAAGGAAGCCCTATTAAGGAGGCCCATGTCACGAAGAACTGAGGCCTCCGGCTGAACCCCAAGCAACAGCCAGCACCAACTTGCCAGCCATGTGAATGAGCCATTTTGGAAATGGGTTCTCCTGCCTCGCCTGATAAACCCGAGTGGACACTCAAGGAGCAGAGACAAGACGTTCTTGCCAAGTCCTGCACAAACTATAAATTTGTGAACAAAATAAATTACTGGGTTATGCTAGTAAGTTTTGGAGTGGTTTATTACACAGAATAGACACTGGACCACTCCCCAACATTAAAAACCCCTAATCATATGCTGATTTTCTCAAGATGAAGGCCGGAACATAGCAGCCCCATTGCCTCACAGCTAAGTTGATCTAATCTGTTATTTGTATGGTTCAAAAAGGCCATTAAGGTCAGAAAGAAACAAACAAAACAAACACAGCCAGGCACCTGAAAACTCTTCATTGCTTCTTTATTAGGATGCACCCACAGTACAGAGCCTCTCACACATCTGTGAAAGGGGAAGGTTACATTTCTCTTTGGGAGCACCGTCATTTTTGTTTCTGTTACCACTTTGATGAAAGTAAATCATTTTCAAAGAAAGACATTTTAAATTCCAAGTGTTTAAGACTCAGCTTGCATTTTGTTGTGTTTGAAAAGGAAGTAGCATATTTTAGCCAGAGCTGGAAGATTGTTTTGTGGCATTTTAACTTTGATGTGGATCAGAAGTCTTCGATGTCTGGTTGAACCAGTTTATAATTTTCATATGCAACTTTTCATATCAAAAATGTTTCATTTTTACCTCTACCCACAAACAGATGCTGTTTAAAAAAAAACACACACACAGCTAAATTTAAAACCCATCATGAACCATAGCATTTCTAACAGGGAAAATGAACTTTTGCTGCCCTCTCCTGCTAAAACAACGAAATACTAAAATACCAAAAGATTCATGAAGCTAAAGCGAAATCCTCAAACCAAAGCAATGGACATGTCATTCTCATTATACCTCAATCAAAAATCAGACGACAACCAGAAAATGTATGGGTAATATTTATATTTGAAAGTTCCCCATTGATACATGAGGTTTGGATTACAACTTATTTACAGTAAGTGATTTCAAAAAAAGTAAAGAAAGAGAAGGGAACGAAGGGAGGAAAGAAGGAAGGAAGGAAGGGAGGGAGGAAGGAAGGAAAGGAGGCAGGAAAGAAGGCAGGGAGGAAGGACAGGAGGGAGGGAGGAAGGAAGGGAGGAGAAGAAGGGAAGAGGGGAAGGAGGCAAAGAGGGAGGGAAGAAAAGGAAACCTATATTCATAGACATCATAATATGGGATGTTTATTTCCAAAAGAGATACTACTGCTGCTATCGTGCACAAGAAGCAGCACAAATTAACATTCCACTAGATCAAAACTTGCTCAACTTTCTCTCAAGATGCACAATCCTTTTAGCTTTTCAAAATTAAATACTGAGAAATATAAAATGCATGGCCGATATACCCACTACAAAACTCCTTTGTGGCTCATTTCTTAACTCCACTCAGAGAAGCAGCTGAGCCAGAATACAAAAATAAAAATATTGATGTGCAAATAAAACATCACTGATCATGTCTTTTTGCTATAGATGACTGTCACTTTGTGATAACATTGGTAATAGCATCAAAAGAGAGAATCTCTTCATTTCCTGGGCCAGGTCAGTGCATCCAATTAAAGGGAAAAAACAAAACAGGAGGAAAAAAAAAAAACCCCAAAAAACTCTGAACACTTAAAAATGCCAATAACATCCATACATCTTCCCTTCCCCACCCCCCGACCCCCACAAAAAAATAAAAAAGCTTTTAAAGCTCTAAATATACTTTTTTTTCTTTCCATAGTGTGATTGAGCCTGCGGCTACACGTTGAAGTATAGCAGGTGCAACTACAAGCAAATCCTGGCTCTGCACCCTGGACTGTCCCACGCACAGAAGGAGGTACGAAATAAATTAAACCCTTCTATTTAGGCAAGCAAGCCCAAGATGAAGGAGCATAACCCTGCTTGTGAGTATCCAACGGCATCGAGGGTATTATTTATTTCTCACTTTTTTTATTTTTTATTTTTATTTTATAAAAAACAGTCAGATGTGAGGGAGAGCAAAATATAATAAAATTTAAGAGGACAAAAACTAGACACTGAAGGAAAACAACTGGGGACACTTGCACAATGAGAAAAGGAATGCATGCTTGATTCAAAGGATGAGATGGGTCATTTCACTCACATGGTTGTTCAGGCCCACAGCCTAAGGCCTCGCATCATCCTAAACCACAGGGTTTTTGTTTGTTTTTTCTTCCAAAGACACTCTGAATCCTACCCCTGAAACCAATATGGTAGGGATAAGGTTGGAGTGATCATCACTCACTAACTACAATATTTGCTATTTAAAAAATATATTTATATATAGTTCTGGAAATTATGAAGCAAACAAAATATAACACAAAGATGCTTTTGTCACAATTAACTCAAGTTGCAGCAACAGCAGAAACGTGGGACAGGACAGAGAGGGCTGCTGCAAATGCAGCAAGTACGTCCTTAAATATGTCACATAGTGCGACAGTCAGATCACCTCAGTTACTCTGCGTCACCGGACACAACATGACAAATGTCACATTGTCACTTTCAGTTAAAAAAGAAAAGACAGTGTTTCTTCTCAGAAGTTGCCCTATGAATTTTAGACATATAGCTGTAATCGCCTCTTTAAATATGTCTAAAATTTGGCTTTATTCTTCTCGATTTGGAATGATCAACATACAAAATTGACATCAAGGATATCTGTGTAGTTCTCACCTAACTCTGAGGATAGGGTAAGATGCAAGAAGGGATCCTGGTCTTTCTCATTTCAAGTGACTGCATTTCATTCTGATTTCATAAACCTATGATTTAAATGTTCTCTAACTAAAAAGATGAATTAATGGCAAACAACAGATTATATTGTCAAAAACAAATGTAATACAGAGTCAAAACTAACAGGCTAAAATCAAAAGGGCTAGAGGAAATGATTTGTTACGAATTTATTTTTTGTCTGTGGTACTTGAACTTGCACCTTTGCTCCAGCACTTTCAAAGTAAGTTCTCTCATCTGTGGCAGCCTCTGCCAACCTTACATGGAATTCTCATTATTGTTCTTTTTTTAAAAAATCTATTAATTCCATTAAACCATGTTGTGTTTGGCGTTGCATATGACTCTTTTACTGCTGTTTCTTTCTCAGAATTAACAATGCCAAATTTTTCTTTTGTTTTACAAAGTTATTGAGATGACAATATCCATAATTAGCTGGCTTTACACACAAACTGTGACCTGATAATCCTGAAACACTTGATAGGGGAGAAAGGTCCGCGGGTTTTTTTTTCCTTTTTCTTGGAAACAATAAAGCTGCATATTCTACTTTCTATTTAAACGGAAGGAAGAAAATATACAAGCCATATTGATATATTATTTCTATTAAGAGCAACAACAGTTCTTATGTTCATGTTGGCTACTATCACAATTCAACACATGAACACAGAATCAGCTCTCTACCACGAATACTGCTGGAAGTGATGGTTTAGGATTATCAACTCACTGCTGCCATGTCCATAACGAGCAAAAGCATCCTGGAAACAAATCCCAAAACATACATCTTTCAGTACATAATAATGCAATCGCATTAGGTAAGTACACACTGTACACAAGATTTATCAGCATTTTATCTCCCCAAGATGTAACACTCCACCTTTAAATACAAAGCAGAGCGCCAATACAATATATCTATAATACGGCCCTAGATTTTGTTTTGTTTGTTTTTTGTGTTTTTCTTAAACAATTTGGTCACAATGCACCTTTGATATAAAAGCATTTTTAAACTTTATTATTAATACTCAGGACATTAGGAATTTCCAGATTTTTTTCAGTAGCATTTGTAGAACCACTTTTGGTAACAAATACAGTAGTTAGGAATACGCATCCAATTCAGAATGCATAATGCTTATCCTGAATCCTTTCTGGCTAAAAACAGGGCTGGCGCTGGGACGAGATATAGAACGAGAATCTACAAAAAACACTGTAACAGGTTTGTTTTTTCCCAGAGGCTACATCCTCTTTTGCTGGAATACTTTATAAATACGTATTAAAAAGTAAGGCAACAACTCCAAACAGTCCAAGCTGTTTGCTCAACTCTATTCCCAACCAGATCCAAAATCCTGGCCGTCAATTTCATGGTTGTAGTGTTTAGTGTTTCTCTCTCTTATTTCAAAATGGTCCAAAAGGATGTTTTCTGACATTTCTAAAACATCTCTGGTACGTGTGTTCAATGATGTACACTACTAATACTGGTCAGGTACTGAAGCCTAAGATGTCCCAGTGCCTGTTTTCAAAGGATTCAAGACATTGATTTGGATTCACCATAAACTGATAAATGAATCCAACATTCCCTTCCCTACTATGTTTATCACCTCATCTCTTTTACTCCTAATTTTAAAACTAAAGGAGTACCAGGACTACCTGGTTACTGGAGAGATGTTCACTCCAGCAAACAAAACTTCTTATCAGGGACCTTTATAATTCATGGCCCCATTCCATGTGGACATTCAACTCATGAAGATGTGCAAAAGGAAAAGATGTCAAATTACAGTCAAGTGATCCAGAGGAGGATGTTATACACACTTATGAGGAAATGACAGTCTTTTTTTCTTCCTTTACTATAAATACATTTAACAGCTTAGCAGAAAGACAAGCTAAATTTAAGATTGTTCACATTTGAAAATTGTTTCATACTCTCTGCTAGTGATAAATAAGGAACTCTCAATAATGGAATTTTAACATAGCAACTTCATCAACAGATCTTTGAAGACTGCTTTCTTTTTTTTTTTTTTAAAGAGGGTTAGAACAATGATTACGTTTGCCAAGTTCTGAGAAGTTCATCTACTGTCCAAACTTTGGATTGAAGTCCTTATTCTTTTTCCTTTACTTAGAGACAGGTATATACAGTGCTGTTGTAATAATGAAACAAACGTGAAATCTACTGTAAAGTTGCACAATACAGAAAACTGTTGCTCCATCTCCTACTACATAAATGCGTGACTCCACAGGTTAGTAACGTTGTCGTCATTATTTCTGTTAAGTTGGAATTATCCCATCAGGTCTAAGACCTCTCTTTAACTCCAGATCCTCCAGTTTTTTCCACAACTCTTCACGCTCCTTTTCTTTCTTTTTCTCACTGGGGAAAAAATAGAATACAAGGTAAACAACTGAGAAGGTTTAAAGATATTATCCAACAATAATTGCCCCTTTGACATACTTTTCCCCAGGTAGGTTTTGAAAAGTTTGGCATTAAGCTTATGGATGTTTTTCTTTTTGGTTTTTCTCTCTCTTGCTCCTTTTTCTTATTGACATATATAGACATAAACGTAGTATTAATGAACAGAGTAGGAGATGACAAGAATATTGTAAGATTTCACATTAACATTCCTTTATACTTAGCTTAATAAAGAAAACTAACTTCAAAATTACTGAGAAACAAAAATGGGGATCCTTTCTACGTGTCTGTTATCCTAAAACCAATGGCACACTAGTAATTTTTACTGGGAGTCTAGTTAAAATCTAATTTCCTCTTTGTCTCCAAATAGTTTCTCAAAGAGGTGCCAGAGATGACACTGATACGGAGAATGTCGTAAGTCAAGAAAATATATTTCCTCTTCATTATTATACATTTTTCCTAAATTATGTACACGGTATATGTAAACTCTTTAGCAGAATCTAATCTCAATATCAATCTGACTAGTGATTTCCAGACTTACAGATTTCCCTCTTTGGTAAAATTTTCCAAAAAACTAGATACCCAAAACAGGGTCAACAAATTTTATTTTGCCAAGGACATTTTTATATCACCATATTTTTATAAAATAAAGGATGTTAATTTTAACATCAACCAAGTAGGAAATACATAATCCAAGAATACATGACAATACTGTAAATTAAACAAATTCACAGTGAAAATAATTCACAGCACTGCCCCTAGTTTCCTCATGTTGTGATGAACCAGTAAACTGCAGACCCTGATGACATTTGTGAATCCATAAATTCAGATAATTCCTGAAAACAGGGGCTCTGCCATCTCAGGCGTGGGGGACATGGTCCCTGAGCTACTTACCTAGTAAGGACTGAACTTCAGTTACAGTACATTTACTCGGGGAAATCCACACAGGTTAGGTGAAATTTGTATATAATTCCAGTGTCTCATTTTTTTAATGTCATCATCAATTTTTTTTGTTATACCGATATCTATAGCACCAGAAATTAATCTCCATCCCTCCCCAAAAATCTAAGTAATTTTATATTCTCATTCCATTAGAACCTTGAGGGAACAATTATATAATATGGTAATGAATATTATCATTTCATAATTAATATTTTGGTAATTTAAGCCTTGTTTATACTATAACTACTTTTAGCTATCTCAAATACAATCTGTACAAAACGAATTTCAGTGGGCACAACAGTTTTTCAAACAATTACCTATTTGGTACTTTTGACCCGGAAAAATTACATTTACAGGGTAATAAGCGCAGATGAGATGAGATAATTCACCAATCATTATGGATTCCAGATTCTTAACTGTAAAGCAAGCTGTTTGGTAAATTATCACTTTGGCTTTCTCAATACAGTTTGGGGATAACATTAGGTCAAAATATACGTTATAACAGAACTTTGATTTGAGTACATTTAAAGAAATTCTATAGATCCTGCTCAGTTTCAGGGCACATGATCTTTTTATTTGGAGGAAGAAGGTGGCAAGCAAGGGCTTAGAAACTTTCCTCAACTAACAGACAGCCCAAACACACGTTAGGCTCGTGCTGCCCTTAACCTGCAGTTTAAATTAAGTGCTGACATCATTAAAACACTCATCAGCCTGTTACTGAACCGTTTCGCTCACACCTTTGATCGCGGGTGTTCTGGCATTCAGTGCCGGGTCCCGTGGGGCTTTGCTGCCAGATGAACTTTATGCTGAGTTATCATACATTTGTTATACTGACAACTTTATCTTCAAAAATTCTAAATATTTCTGAAATAGTAACTGTCACCCCCATTCTTTCCCACTTTTCTCTCTCCCTGTGGGTGGGAATTTTAAAACTTAACCACATTGTCATGCTAAGGATACTGTCAAATTCTCTTCCAATTCCGATTTTACATGGCACTAATGTTGGCGTATGTATCTAACAGTGTCAGTTACTTATTCCACCCACCATTTTCAGATTTTAATACTGAAAAATGTGATCTGACCTGAAACAGTTACTAACTTCCTGCCATCCAGAAGTGAAACCCTCCATTCAGTTCTTCTCTGAGAGTACCAAATAAATCTCTTTATTTTCTTTTCCTATTTCCATATCTAAGGAGAAACCAATGTTTCCATCTATTCAGTACAACTTTCTATTGCTCATTTGACAAAACATTACCCTTGCTTTAAAAAAATCCTTGTCAGAGCCCAGCCCCGTGGCCGAGTGGTTAAAGTTCTGCACGCTCCACTTTGGTGGCCAGGTTTGTGGGTTCAGATCCCAGCCACGCTGTGGATATGTCCCACATACAAAAAGACAGAGGAGGATTGGCACAAATGTTAGCTCAGGGCTAATATTCCTCAAGCAAAAAACAGAGCATTGGCAAAGAACGTTAGCTCAGGGCAAATCTTCCTCACAAGAAAAAAAATCCTTCTCTCCTTAAGAAAGTCCACTCGCTATAAGTCACTTTAATATACCAGATCATCAGAATGAACTTCACAGTATCTATCCCTGGTCCCCTTGGCTAATTCTTATCTTTTTCAAGGGTTTGGTCTATTTAGTTTAAATAATAAATGATCAGAAAACAGTTTTATTATTGAAGTTCAATAAACATTAATTTAATTCAACCAATTTGAATATTTTAGAAATAAGGTCTTTCTGATACTCTTTTTTTTAGGAAGATTGGCCCTGAGCTAACATCTGTTGCCAATCTTCCTCTTTTTGCTTGAGGAACATTGTCCCTGAGCTAACATCTGTGCCAATCTTCCTCTATTTTGTATGTGGGATGTCACCACAGCACGGCTTAATGAGCAGTGTGTAGGTCCACGCCCAGGATCCGAACCCGTGAACCCCAGGCTGCCGAAGCAGAGCACAAGAACTTAACGACTATGCCACTGGGCTGCCCCTAAGGTTTTTAATACTCTTAATGGCATTTCACAGATTTAATCTTTATCCAACTGGGATAATAATAATGGGCTTTCAGTTGCTGTGAAAGGAAGGACATCACGTACAATGCACTCTTTAATGGTACGTCACAGTAAGAAAATGTGCCCTTTATCACTTTTACTTGCAAAAATAAAACTGTTAAAAGATTTTAATTTAAGTTTAGGACAAGGAGTGTTATTACAAATTTAATGATCTGCAACAACTGTAAATATAGTAAATTAAAAGTTCTTTAAATCGGATGGCCAGCCCTGTGGCTGAGTGGTTAAGTTCATGCGCTCTGCTTTGGCAGCCCAGGGTTTTGCCAGTTCAGATCCTGGGCATGGACCTGGCACTGCTCATCAAGCCATGCTGAGGCAGCATCCCACATGCCAAACTAGAAGGACCCACAACTAAAAGTATACAACTATGTACTGAGGGGCTTTGGGGAGAAAAATGAAAAATAAAATCTTTGAAAAACAAAGTTCTTTAAATTGGAAGTGTGGCCCAACATATTCCATAATTGATATTTATTCCAATATTGTATAAAAAGTCTCAGCCTCTTCTGTCTACAGTTAAACACTTAATATTCCCTAATTAAGTGGTTTTTCAATATACTACATCCTGGTAATTTAAAAAAATCATCGAGATGGTCCTTTGCCCCCTGCCACCAAACCTTTCCCCTCATTGCTTTTTATCAGTAAAATGCAAGTAGCATTCAAATTCAGGTAAAGCAAAGAAGCAGGGGAACCACAGATAGCCTTGCTCAGGAGGTTCAGCAAGGTCCTGGGTACGAATACTCTCACACACCTCTGGGATCCTCTAAGGTCCATGGTTTTATAGTATACAAAGCTGACATGTGCTTCTGGATGATCAAAGCCAAACCAGGGGCCCACCTACTAACAAGCTCTCTAGATTTTCCCCAATCTCTCTAAGTACTTCAACGTCATGGTCTGAATGCTTGGGCCCCCCCAAACCTCCAAAGGTGATGGTATTAATTGTTGGGGTCTTTGTGAGATGATTAGTTCAAGAGGGTGGAGCCCTCATAAATGGGATTAGTGCTCCTATAAGAGATCTCGCAGAGATTCCTTGCTCCTTCCGCCATGCGAGGACACAGTGACAAGGCACCGGCTACGAAGCAGAAAGAGGGCCCTCATCCAACCATGCTGGCACCATGATCTGGGACTTCTTGCCTCCAGAACTGTGAGCAGTAAATTCCTGTTGCTATAAGCTACCCATGAAATACCCACATGTGGTATTTTCTTACAGCAGCCCAAACGGACTAAGACAACATCTTTTGGAAAGTTAGACACACTGAATGAGAAATAACAAAATTGAAGAATCACGTAAATGAAATCAAGAAAGGCTTTACTAAGCCATAAGCATTTACTGTAAAGAGTTCAACTGGCTTTTGCTCCCTTTTGGTCTTAAACATTTGAAGATTTGTATAATATTAGACTCTTCACCTCCATGTTCTTTTCACTGCCCTTTAAATCGTAATGAATTTGTTGGGTCCTAGAGCCCAAAGTAAGTTCTGGGCCAAAGAGCTAAACCAAAATGGTGCCTCATCCCTCTTGCTGCTGGAGTGAAGAACAACATCAGCCCAATTCTAGCTCCGATAGGTTCAGAATGAGAGAGAATCCAGATGGCAAACTACTTGATGGTCCCCTCCAGTGGGCCTGAAATACCAGTTATGTGCCAGGCTCTTTACCCTGAGGCAGAAGAGAAACATCATTGAAGGGAAGGAGGAAAGCAGCCTTTCTCAAATGGCACTTTGTTACCCAGTGGCACACTAAGAAAGACACAGCTAATGAGCATGCAAAAACGAAGATATAAGGAAATAAAGTTATGCTGCTTATGATTTGGGACGCAATTAGACAACTTCAGCAAAGAGCAGGGCAAGAACTCAATAGTTTTATGCACAGCTGACAAAAAAGCTTTAAAAAGTTACCGCTGACGATCTGACTTGTATGTGGCTGTCAGCTCATCAAACATGGCGCTGTTCATTTCCATAAATGCCTTCAACACGTTGTACACTAATGCCACGATAGCCCTGGGAAGCAAGGGAAAAGGAAACATGGTGGTTAGTCTTAAAAAATGGGATGCTGCATGAAGAAAGCAAAAGCACAACCTTTGTCTGAATGAGCTCCTCATATTGCACAGTTGCCATCCCTTTCTTGTTGGAACAACTACAAATGACCTACAGTTCATTTCCACAGCAAGAAAGTTACACTCTTTACTGTTCAAGGCAAGATATCTTTCTGAGGGGTTGGCAGGATTAGAAAAATAAGAATCTACTTTCACCCTTTTAATTACTGGTACTCGGAATAGACTTGCCTGTGGACACTTGCCAACTTCATTTAATAAAAAGGCAGGTATAAATATAAAGCAACTTCACCCTGAAAAGGAGCACCTGTGGTAGGACTAACCTTAGAGACCTGAATTTGCATAGAATTTTATTTTTAAGATAATATGCATAATTCATCAAAATCAAAAGCGTTCCCAGGGAAACAAATAATGTAAATATATAATTCATATTCGAAGGTATGATACCAAACCCCTGTCAGTTGGGCAGCTTAATAAGAGTTATGGTTCTAGTTGTGATGTGCATTAGTCCATCCACTCCTGTTTAGTCCCCTTGCTGATCCAATACGTATGCCTGTAAGGTAACTGGCAAGCTGGTGATGGCCGCTATGAGCTGTGGAACACTAGACAGCTAAACAGCCACAATGGTAGCCCATACTTATTAAGTGTAAGGGTAAGCTCTTGGCCAATGTGAGGAGTCTGCCATGATGAGCCTGATATCTTCAGACTAGAGTCTAAAGAGCATTGCCCTTTGCAAAAATATACATTACTTCCATTTTGCAACAAATGTGTTCCAAATACCACTGAAAAAGGCATTGATAAAAGTTAGGCCATATGTTAAATAAGTCATGGGTTTGATGTTTCCAAATCATTTAAAAGAAAGTGTACTAGCTGTGTGGCTTCTGCCCTGCGCACATTAAAAGGAGAACTCAAGCTCTCTTCTGCAGAGGGGAATGACCTCAAATATGATGGGCAGTGATGGAGAAAGGCCAAATACGGTGTACTGAGCAGATACAGACACTTGTTAGAACCAATCTCTAGGGCCTCAAGAAACCATCTACATGATGATACGTACTTGCTTACCAGCTCTTTAATTTTACAAGTTTTAGATATAAAATTTGGCAAATTTGAAAAATGAGAAATGTGGTATTTTACAGTTGTATGCAAAACTTTCAAACAAACATACTATGAAAATACTAAATTGCATCTACTAAATACTAATGCCACATTAAATTTTCTTTCTATTCCATAGAGAAATGCATAGAGCCATTCAAATACAGAATACTTTAACTTTCATAGGACTAGATGTTAAACTTCTCTTTGAAAATTTTAAACTTTTTTTTTTTCCTGGAGAACACGTATAATGACTGAGCTGGTTTTTAGGAAACAAATCCTGCTAAAATGCAAATCAATTCAGACCTCTTCGCTCCTTACAGCTCTTCAGTGTTTCCTTTCCATCTACTTAGTGAAGACTCAGGTGGGCCACACACCGCTTTCTAACCTCATCTTCCAGGAACCTCCCCAAAGACTTGGTGCTTTAGTCCTCCCAAACCCACAGGTCTCAGAACTTACGGGTGCTTTTTACATTTTTGGGCCTTTTTATATGATGAATAGACTCACAATCTGAACGGTCTTCACCCATCCCATCCACCTGCCAAATCCCTTCAAGATTCAGTTTGAGCATCACCACCTCATCTATATCCAGAAACCCCTCCTCTCGTTCCAGAGCATCCCCAAAATGTCTGCCACATCACAGACAAGTCAGGACGCCCTCAAATCAACAGAAATTTTAACACAACAGCACTTAAGACACTGTCTTGTAAAACACCTGTTCACTTGTGGGTGTCCCCCATCAGTTGGTGAATTTCTAAAAGGTAGGAATTTTTGTCTTTTCACATATCTGACTCCAGCACCAAGCAGAACATCTGGCACATAATAAGCACTGAAGACATTTTATTAAGCAAAAGAGAAGGTCAAAGGAAGAGAGGGAGAGAGGAAAGAAGGGAGGGAGGGATGGAGGAAAGAAACTGAAAACCTACGGATTCCAATGTTCTTTTGAAATCCTATAAAGACTGGAAAACATGATGGGAAGGATGACATTAGAGTTTTCTTCTATCAAACTCATGATGTATTCATTATTCCAATAATAGAGGGCCCTTTCTGCCACCTTTGAGAAAAGAAAAAGAAAATGTTAAGAGAGAGAAAAAGACAAAGATAAAACAAAATTATAATCTCTCCAAACAAAAGTATTTTAAGACCATTTTTATATCATTTAATCAAATGTAAAATTACACATTAATCACACTTTATACTTTTGTGGCTTAAAATCTTTCAGCAAGTTCCAAAGTGGTTCATTAATTTGGGGAAGGAAAAGAAGTTTTCCTACCTATTTATTTACACTCTCCTTTAATACTGCCCATTTTATCTCACTCCATATTTTCCCTACACAGCTTGCCAAACTCCAAACACCTTTACCCACTTCTACATACCACACTGTTTTCCCACCACTTTAACCTCCTTCCTGGCTCACCTCTTTCATCTCACACTTCAGATCAACCACAGGGCTCAGCACACAGCTGGCATGCGGTCAAGAGGTGCTGAGGAAAACCCAGTTGCCCATCACAGCAGAGAAGTCACATTCACTAAGCAGCCCCTACGGCCGGGCACTGCGCCTACACTGAGAGAGAATGTACCATTCCCTCCACCATCCAAGGGGTAGGCATCACTGTGCTCGCCGCATAGATGAGGACACTGAGGCTCTGAGAGAGACTGGTAACCTGGCCAAGGTCACAGTGCTAGCAGATGGTCAAAGCTGGGACTCGAGTCGACTGCCCAGACTCTTTCCAGACTTCATTTCTGGTCCCTTCCTTTGAACTGGGTAAACCAGGAGAAAGTCATTTGGTCTCTGGACTCAGGGACACTGGCTGTACATACATCTGCTGGCTATCTCAGATCCCTTTCTCTGACCACCATGCTATCAACTGACTCTATGAATTCAAAGGAAGGCCTCAAAAGAGTAATTTAAAATCTCTAAAAAGTAACCTAAAATAACAATTAAATTAAACCAACATCTCAAAAAAGTAATCTAAAATCTCTAAAATGGGTGTATATATATATATATATAGATAGATAGATAGATGGGGAAAGGGAAAAAGTGTGGCCTCTTTCATTCATACAGATGAAAAAACTATGTTTTAACTTAATAAATTAAATTTACATTAAACTTAAACTTAATAATTTAATAAAATGGTACAAGATGTGCCCACCAATAGACTCTGAGACATCAGAACCTTTCATTTACATTATTCAACTTAGTTCAAAAAAATCCTGGGACTCGTGAGGCACTAGACCCTGAGAGTACAAAGAAAACAATGAATTATTATTCAGTGCGTCCTGTCTGCCAGCCACTGTGCTAAGTATTTCACATACATAGTGTCTCATTTAATCCTCACAACCAACCTACAGAGTAGGTACCATTATTTCTATTTTGCAAATGAGGAAACTGAGGCTCAGAGTAGATAAGCCATTGCCTCAGGGTGACAAGCCTAGCAAGTGGCAGGCTCCACAGTCCTGCTCTTCACCTCTTTACTCTCTTATCCCCACTGAGACATTTCCATTCCATATCTGTTCTATCAGATAAATAATAAAGTGCGAGAGGAAAGAATAGGAAGAACAACCTGGATAGCATGGCAGGGAGGAAGAGTGGCAGGAATGTTACACAGGAGGTGGCATCTATGCTGGGCTCTGAAGGATGGAGGAAAGAAGGAAAGGGCATTCCAGGCTGAGGGAATTACAGAGAGGAGGGCAGAGGCACCAACATGGGCAGTGTGTCTAGAAACCATGGAGCGCATGGTGTGGCTGCGGCAGGGAGAGCACAAGGCAAGGAGAGGGAGGGAAGAAGAGGAGGAATGGGGATGAAGCTACTCTGAAACTTACAACTGAAAGGAGGAATCTTAGACCACAGGAGGATGCTAGCAAAGACGTAGGGACCTGGGCTTTTCCTACATCCAGTTATGAGTCTAATGTTGACCTGCTACTTAACGCTAACAAGTTTCCTAATCTCTGCGTCTATCTGTCAATACGTAAAATCACTTACAGAAACAAAGTCAGTATCCAGCAAAGCCCCTTAAAGAGGAAAGGCATTGTTTACGCAGAGTAAAAATTAACGTGTCTGACACTAGGACAGAACCACTACTTTCCCAGGACTGACTGTCTTCCTGCACACATGGTGGCAGTGCCTCTAATTTGGAGCCTTCTGACCCTAGTGCCACACCTGGGCCAAGTAGTGAGAGGCATTTAGCTACAGAGGGGCATTCGATAAATGTTTGCTGAATGAACCAATGAACACTCACCAAATGAATAAAGAACCTCTGCACTCTTCCTTTCTTCTGTTCTTAGTTTTACTTCTGTCAAATAATTTTAAATTCTTTTTCCTTTCTGCTATGGACTGAATTGTGTTCTGCTCTGCCCCCCTTCCCAGCTAAATTAATATGAAGCCCTAACCCCCCATTATGAGTGTATTTGGAGATGAGAGGTATTTAAGGTTAAATGAGGTCATAAGGAAGGGGTCCTAATCCGATAGGCTTGGTAGCCTTATAAGAAGAGGAATGAGATCACTTTCTCTTTCCACACACACACCAAGCAAAGGCCATGTGAGGACAGTGAGAAGGCGGCCACCTTGCTATCCACTGCATCAAACATCCTGACAGAAACTGAAAACTAAGGTAAACAATTGGGTGTTTGAGCACCACAGGCCATGTGTGATATGTAAAACATCTACATAGTATCCTGCAACGGGTTTCTTTTTTTTAAATCTAGACATGTGTTACATCACCTGAATGTAATGATTCATGTTAAGGTTTCTACTCTTTTATTTTGGCTTTGTGGTATAATCACAGAACTGTCATAAGATCACTGACTTGACATACTAAGATGTCTTTAGGTGAAACATTAAAACAACAACAACAGCCAGTATCTCTAACTATGCGGCCTAACGACAGCTCAGGGAAAAGTACACATCAAGTCCACCAGGTCAGCAGTGTGGTTCTGTGCTGCCAACTACAAGCTGAACGATCCCTTCAAATCGATGGGCAGTATAGAGTCACTTCTCTAGGTCTGTGGTCTGGACCTTTGGCGAAACAGCCAAAGGATAAAACCCAATGTGTTTTCACCCCAAATTACCCTCTTCCCTCCCATGTCGCTTCCACTTCACTGCAGCAATGGCCCCAGCTGAGAAAAGGCTGTCCAGGTTCGCTTCTCTGTGTTCTCCCGGAATGGCCACAAGGAGGCAGAGTGGGGCCACGGGAAGGTCACGGGCTTTCGCAAGAAGCTACACCTACTACGTCTACTCCCTATTAACTCGGGATCTTGAGCAAATCATTCTCTGAGTCTCTTTTTTTTTTTTCTAGAAAATGGCCAAAAAAAAAAGAAAAAGCCTCATAGGATAACCTGAAGTAGGAATGTATGCAAAGCATCTAGCACAGTATAGAATATGAATGTTTTCTTTCTCTCTGAAGCTTCACTTAGCATTTTCTCTCACACCCTACACGAACTCCACCAGCCCACCTCTGATTCAGCTACATTACTTGAGACAAGCGAGTTTACCACTTTGAGCCTCTGTTCACATCTGTAAAAATCCTAACACTCTCCCTGCAGGGTGGTCATGAGAATTAAGTTACTGGACAGAAAGCACCGTCACAGTGGCTGTCATGAAGTAGGTGCTCAAGTCAAAGGTGGCTATTATCAAAATTATTGCTATCATGTGAGAAAATAGCAAATAAAAACAAGTAGCTAGCATCCATTACGTTTCTTTCAATACAAATAAAACTTTACCATAATAATAGATGTTGTATAAGCCACTCTGGCCCATGCCTTCCTTAGTACTAACCTGAAAATGGGGGCTGGAGACACACTTGGCAATTTGCTTAAACAAAGGTTCTTGAATTTTAATAAATTGTGAAGGTTCAATCACATCCAATATTTCCTCCAACTCCCCAAGGAACATGACCTATAAGTACACAGAAAACACAAAATGTCAGGCACTTCATTAAAAAATCCAAATGAACAATGAGGATTCATCAGAGTTTGCAGTGTTCTAAGAATAATTTACACATAAAACCAAATATGAACAAATCAGGCATTAATTCATATTACAGATGTTTGTTTCACAAGGAATTCACCAGAGGGTACTTGCTAACAACAAACTCCCTACAGCATTGAAAATACGATTCTATTTACTTTGGAAAAATTACTCTATGTGGTACATCGATTACATGAAACAGCGGGCACTGACACACAGTGCAGCCGGGCCCCGGGAAAACAGGAAGCTGTGGGGCCTCCTCTCTCTTGCGATCAACCTAGGTATCTCCCCACCACCTGTATTTTTTAAACAACAGGAGAGTGGCCCTCCTGCATGGACGTACGCAAGTCCGTCGTGGCACACACAGATATCGCCAACAGTTACAGCCCCTGCTATGGGGAAAGTGCTCCTCTAGGATACGCCAGCTAACAGAACATACAAAGTCAGAGAGACACAAATGAGCAGCTTCAGCCACAGGCAGGTATCACTCTAACACACACCGACCCAATCTCCACACTTGCGCACACTTACATACATAGACAAGGCACGTGCGCACAATTGCTCACTATCGAGCACAGTGAATCTTGTGGCCTCAGCACCATGTGCCTCAAGAAGCAGAGCCTTTAGATGACAAAATGGAGCCAAATCAACTGTATGGTCAATTGTTTTAAATATAACGGAAAACTGACAGAGAAACAAAAACCAGGTACCCATTCAGGCATGAAAAAATAACTACCTTAGAAAAAAATTAGGTATGCAATTAAAATATGAAAAATGACAATGTTTTCCTATCTTGAGATGCAACTGGGTGGCAATGCATACTTTAATTTTACCTAACGGGTATTAAGAAATTAGACGATTTTCTGAAATTGCATACTGTAGGGTTTTGGAGAACTGAAGCTGATTTGAGAAGAAGGATGTTTCTGTTAAGAGCAAAATATAGTAGACTCTTGCCATTTGTCAAGATACATACAGAAGTTCTTCCAAACTACTCCCAAAATGTAAAACTAACAGGTGACCTTTTTGCCTGGGGCCATTTTCCACATGGTTTCTGACCTTGCGGGAAGAGCGGATATGGATCTGGGGTCCAGCTAGGCTCACCTCCAAGCTAAGAGCTCACCCCTCCACAAAAACCTCACAGCGCACATGCCCAGGGAGGTCTTGGCAAAAGTAAAAACGATGGTAGGTTGGAGACTTCCAGGACCACTGTGAACAGCTGAAACTAAAGGTCTGTAACGTATTTTAAGATTGCACATAGTTAAGTTCCCAATTACATGACGCTGTAAAGTGGGTATTTGGGCAAGTTGCTCTAGCATCCGTTATAGTGACAGCAAAACTTCCACACTAGGAAGGTGGTCACTAGGAAAGTGACATCAAGAGAGCTAGACAGTTGGACACACGACCAGGCCCTGACTTGGGCTTCCCTGGGGCTGAGCAGCAGTGTGATAAAAGTTCAGGGTTCAGGAATCAGGGAGGCAGGTTCCGGTCTAAAGACTATCCTCAGTGTGCGTGGGCAGGCTATTTACCCTCTCAAAGTGCCAATCTCCTAACTAGTAAAATGAGAATATTTACAGTCCTGCCTTAGAGAGCTACAATGAGGATTAGACGAGATAATGCATTTTTACACACGCTTATGAGCTCAGTGCCAGGCCCTCAGCGGAGTATTTAGTAAGCTATTCACATACTGATATGAAGCACTTACCTCTTTTTGACTACATGTTTTGGGCCAAAATTTCATTAACCCCCTAATAACCTAAAATATAAAGGAGAAAAACAAATGGTACTTAATTTTTCATATACACTCCAGGAAAAGTGGTCTTTTCTGAAGTTTTTTGAAATTATGGAAAAAATACTTACTGGTTCTGTGAGTGAAGGATCTTTCTCCAGAAACTGTACTATACAATATGCCAACTAGATAAATAAGAAATAAGAAATGAAAAACAAAATTGGAAATTCTATATACTAAGGGCTCAAAAGACATATTTTTAAAACGTCCTAAAAAGCTTCCAGACTCCGATCTTAGTAACTTCACATTCAATTCACTTTAAAAATAAAATATATATAAGGCAAAATAAAAAGCTACTTTTTCAAGCCAAAGATTAACACTAATAAGGCTCCAGGGGAATTTTTTTTTAAATAATGTTGGGACACGAAGTACCCAGCTAATGAAAAGCAGAGGTGAAATCTCACATTCAGCATATTGAAAGCATCTCATCCACAGTGAGCTAGAGCTCATGGGCCTCCTTTCTCTCTTTGCTACATCAACAGTACTGGCTTCTACTGTGGTTCCAGAAGAATCCGAGATGAGATGATGGCACTTTCTAAAAACCGTGCTGAGTGCCTGAAAAGGCTCATGCAAACTAAAGCAGCTTCATGGAGATAAAACGTTGTACCTGCCACAGTCAGAAGCTGGAGAAATATGACGAGTTCTGCATCAGATGCTAACTCATCTAGGTAAAGATTCTTTTAAGTGATCACGAAATGTGATATCCTATTTCAAAAACTAGAGGCAAGATTTGTAAAAGGGCTCATGAAGATTCTTGGACAAGAAATCCACTCTTGTGAAACAACACTTAATGGTGTTCTAAATTAGAAGCATATGGACTAATTTTTCCTCGAAATACAGAATTTCACATTTAAAGAGGAACACACTGCTCAGAAAAATGTGTTACATTTTTATGTAAACTCAAAACATTCTCACTGAGGGGAGAGGAGAGTCAGAAATTTGAAATACTAAAATTCAAATGCCACTATCAGTTATGTACCCCGTAGTGACATGTGAGGCAGTGTTAGTATGGAAATTAGAGTGGGGAAAAGACAGGGTAGGCTTTTTAAAGTAACGGAGGATAATAATAAAAAGATCTGAAAATACTGATTGATTTCCTCGTGAGAGTGTTTATTTGTGAATAAACTACAAGAGGGAGCAAAGGGCAGTGGATAGACTAATGCAAAACGAGGAAGACATAAATTATTTAAGAACAGGCAAAAATGGTTACACATGTCCAAAGATCTAAATTTGAAAAGCACACATACATTTTATATTATATGCAACATGTTCAATAGATAATGGTGTGAACTAGGGTGAGTCACCTAAGTTCTGTGTAAAATGAGATGACTACACAAATGCTCCTCCCACTTAAAAAATATTCCCGTGGTTCTCCTATGCATAGAAAAGAATATACACCTTTTTATCCTCCTTGGGGAGTATTTTAAACTTTAACAAGTCTTTTATTTTTTTTTAATTAAGTAAATACGAATAGCAAGAAACAGTGGGTTTGCAAACGACTTCCAAAAGCAGTTGTACAAAATTCTACCTGGGCATGGAAGAGGGATAAGCTCCTGACAGTGTGTAAAGGGATCAACACTTTCACCAGAAACTGTTTGTGTTCTGCCTTAAGAGGTAAAGCGAAGCCATTGATAATACTGGGAAAAGAAAAGAGACAGGAATTAGCAACGTTACCACAACAAGCTAAACGGAGACAAACTCTTCTTTTGAGATCTCGTTAAATCTTCATCAGTTAACATGTGGTCCAAAACAACCCAAAAGCCACCCTAGTGGCATTCAAGACTTCACAGTTACTCAGAAGAATGCACTTAAGTAAAGGGAAACCTACACAACAGCTGTCTCTTTCCAATTAATTCCACTACTCTAGGCAGCAGCTGTTCAAGAACTACACCTGGGTACACAGTGCCTTGGAAATGGCAATCTTTCCAATTTATTATAAACTTACTTTCAAAAGATATGCCAAAAGACAAGTAGCTAGAAACTAATAAGAATAAGATGTTTTGGAGTAAATGGCCTGACTGCAATTAGATGTACTGTCTCTATAGCAATGCATAAACTGTTCGCTCTTTCCATCATTCCAGTCAAGTTAGAATTGCGCAATTGGGGAATAAGAAATTGCATCTCGTAGAGTCAGTTGGGAAACACACTGAAAACAGAAATGAGAGTCCCTGATGCAGACACAGCAAGAGATCTAGGTCAGCGTGACCCTGTGCCACCTGAACCTAAATTGCAGAATGACAGTCACCTGAGATTAGCAATTAGATAAAAATGTGCTTACCTTCCTAATATTTCCAGCAGTTCAGCTACACCATTGAAGTGTTCTGTTTCATAAACAAACCTTTAAAAAAAGACAGAAAGAATAAAGTCAGTACACTCTGTTCAAATGTCTGAGGTTTACTTAATACTTCTACAAAACCTCCAACTCTGCTTCTCCTTCTCCCCCACCCTCCACTTACCTTAGGAAAATATTGTTAATCTGTTTTCGGATAAATGCTCTAAGACCAAGAAACTTGCCATAAATTCTGTGTAAGACTGTTTTTAAGTAGTCCCGTTCCCGAGGGTCTTCACTGTCAAATAGCTCCAAAAGCTGTCATAAAAGAAAGACAGATTAGCTGTCAAAAGTGGTTTCAGGAAAGGATTTAGGATTCTGCCACTCGTTATTTAAAACCCCTTCCTTCCTTCCTTAAAAATTTACTGAGTATCTATTATGTGCCAGGCACAGTGCTAGTCTTTGGGAATACAGTGACAAAGTCAGAAAAGGGGCTTATATTCTAGTGAAGAGATGTACAGTAATAACAACAACCAGAACAACAATAATAATAACAGGTAACACACATATAGCACTTAGCATGATCATCAGGCAATTTTCCCATCAGGCAATTTTCTAAGCAATCTACTTTTACATTAACGTTTCCCATGAGGTAGTTTTATCCCCATTTTACAAATGAGAAATCGCAGTGTAGAGATGTTAAGTTACCTGCCCATGGTCTCACAGCTAATAAGTGGCAGAGCTGGGATTTGAACCCAAGCAGCTGAGGCCATAGAGTCCATTATCTCAACCACTGCCCTACTATAACATAAGCTACCTACTGGGCTTATGTTCCAAACATACAGTTAAGATAAGCCTTCAGCTCTACCAGAGCATACAGGCAAATGAAACAACCTAAACCAAAGCAAACGTCACAAAGTCCCCAATGATACTGGCAATGTTCTCCTTCTGCATCTTACTTCTTGTTACATGAGTGTGTTCATTTTCTCAATATTCATTGAGGTGAACATTTACAATTTCTGTATGTATATTATACACGAATAATATTTTTTAAGTTCCCAATCATTTGTAATCTAAAGTCAATAACTGAATCCTGTGAAAATATGTCAACCCAGGGGCTGGCCCCGTGGCCGAGTTGTTAAGTTCGAGCGCTCCGCTGCAGGGGGCCCAGTGTTTCGTTGGTTCGAATCCTGGGCGCGGACATGGCACTGCTCATCAAACCACGCTGAGGCAGCGTCCCACATGCCACAACTAGAAGGATATACAACTATGTACCGGGGGGCTTCGGGGAGAAAAAGGAAAAAAATAAAATCTTTAAAAAAAAAGAAAGAAAATATGTCAACCTAAAAACTTGTACATTAATGTTCATAGCAGCATGATTCATAATAGCCAAAAATTCGAAACAACCCAAATGTCCATTTGCTCCATTTCTTTGGGGGATGATAAAAATGTTCTGCAATTATAGTAGTGATGGTTACACAACTCTGTGAATATACTAAAAAACACTGAATTGTAAACTTCTTTTTTTTTTTGAGTAAGATTAGCCCCAAGCTAAGATCTGCTGCCAATCCTCCTCTTTTTGCTGAGGAAGGCTGCCCTGAGCTAACATTCATGCCCATCTTCCTCTACTTTATATGTGGGATGCCTACCACAGCATGGCTTGCCAAGTGGTGCCATCTCCACACCCGGGATCCGAACCAGTGAACCCTGGGCCACCAAAAAGGAACTGGCGCACTTAACCGCTGTGCCATAGGGCCAGCCCCTGAATTGTAAACTTTAAAAATGTGAATGTTATGGTATATAAATTACATTTCAATAAAACTTTTTTTTAAACGATAATAGGCAGGTTCCTGTGGCTGGAGAACAAACTTGGAGACTGGTTTGAATTTTACTGAGTTCTTCAAACATTCATTATCATCACAATAAAGCAAAACTCATGGTTCTAATGTTGACTTATAGCAAAACATTTCAAGAGCACACAGACAGCATACAAATGCACACAGGCTACCCTAATTATCAAAAAAAGCTATCAAGACACACCTAAGCACGATTTCAGGTGATTAAGACATGAGCTTGAGACTGACAGCAGAAGAATAACTCAGTGGGCAGAAATTAAATAAATTACGTACTTTTGTTTGGTGCTTTTCTTTGAATAAAAGACAGTTACAGAGAAAAAAAACATCGCCCTTTGAATAATGGCAGGAAACACAAACTGAAGGACAGTCTTCAAAAATAGGCAGTGAGACACAAGCAATTTCTGGCAACACAATGCCATCCATTCATTCATTCAAAAAATAAATATTTCAAATAAGTATGTATACCTATTAAGAGCCAACTGCTGGGCAAGGTGTCAGGGATACAATGATGAGTAAGACAGACACAGTCTGCTTTCACAGAGCCTAGTCTAATGAAGGATACTGATAAATAAATAGCATGATAAGTGGTTCAGGATGTTATATAAACACATAGCAGACATATCTGCTCTATTTGGGAGAAGTGGAGTGATCAGGGAAGGCTTCTAGAGGAAGTGACATCCAGGCTGAACATGAAGAAATTAGGAGCTGAGGTGGGGAAGTGTTCATGGCACATACAGTGTTCAATAGCACACACCTTCACCAGCCGCCTATCCAAACAGAAGAGGCTGTTAAAATACCTGCCATCTCTCTGCCCACTTAGCCATGCAATCAATCAACCAACCAATCAATCTTTGTATGTGCCAAGGATTGTCCTCATTGCTGGGCACACACACAGTAGTGAACAAACTTGGAGTCCACAGGGAAAGTAATGAGCAAGTCAACTAGGAATTTCCACAGGAAAGAGTCTAAGAAAGATATGTGACTCCTATGGGCCAAAAAGGCCCCAGGGGCTCAGTCTCTCTTATCTACTACGTGCATAAAATGACATCAGATCTCTCAGCTAACCATTCCGTGCTAATGGAAATAATTAACCTTTTGAGTTCTATTTTTTTTATTTGGCTTCTATTTTTAAATGTAAAAAACGGCTTAATGAGTAATTTGCAACCAACATAAAAGGTTTGAGGGGGTGTACTGTTAGCAAAACTTGAATCAACTATGCTTACGTAGTGTTAATTTCAAGAGTTTAATGAAACTATAATAATTAAACAAAAATTACTTAACTAATGTTTTCATTAGGCCCTCAAGGAAAATGCATTACAAGGCATCTAACTTGAGTCATTTACAAAGCCACAAGCATTATATATCTATCATGTTCTATGAGAAAGAAAGATGAATGACAGTGTATAAATTCTTTTCTGCTGCTCTATAGAACACACTCAATGATTTTATGATGTATGAGACAACAGTATAATAGTGCACAGGGCAAAATAAGGGGGAGTAGGATGAGCTTTGATTTCCAAAACAGAGTAATATGTGCATGCTTAGTCAAACACTCCCCACAAAAAAGCAATGAGAAATCTAATCCAGCATCTGTAAATGCCTAGGCGCATGGTGCCTCCTACAATATGACAGGCAACTTGTTGTCTAAAAAAGAAGCTGGAGAGTTTCCAAAGTGATTACAGAGCAAAGACAGACCTGGCAATGTGCTGACTCCTAGTTTACAAAACCAGCCTTCCTGAAGCCAACAAACAGGGAGGAACTGTGTAGCGATTTAGCCAAAGAACCCTCCTTTGAACCTCATAACAAACCTACAGTGAAATGAGAAGGGCACATGAAAAAGACAGCAGGGGTCTTCCAGATAGACATGAGGGATTGACCCTCTATCCTCTAGAATCCTCACCGAAATGAAGGTACAGGAATAAAAATGGAAGAAGCCCCAAGGCAGAGAGGATTGGAGGGCAGATTAGACAAAGGTGCACACTTTTCAAAGACAGAAGGTGGATGGCAAGGGGTAATTGTCTTAGGTTTCCTCTTTCTCCACTCTGCTAACTGTTTTTCCATTCTGCCTGCAGGGAGGGAAGCCAACAAGAAGCAAGCCAATTCATACCAGAGAACCCTTAAAACGCTTACGAATTGAAGGCATCAGATATATTTGGTGGCAAGGGTGTGAGGAGCTAAACACAGGAGGACTGGTTGAAAGTTTGTAGAAGGAGTAACAAGACTTCCCAGATCCCTGTCTCGTGCGGTGTGCTAAAGATCTACAGTCAAAGTCTGGAGAGAATAAACGAGCAAGTCTCTAGTTTTGAAGACATCACACACAGCTAAGTGAAGCACTTACTGAAAATAATGGGATTAAATAAAACTGCATGATGAAGAGTGAGACCTTTGCCAGCCGCCTTCCGTGTCTAAGCTTCCCATTCTGGATGAGGCAGAAGATTAGAAGGTCCCTTTTCAGGGAAACTGACAACCTCAAGAGGAAACACCTACAGACATACTAATATCTGAGGGTATCCAATGAAACAGTAAGGTCTAATGTGCCAAGTGTCTCCCACACACGCATGCATGTACACACACACACACACACAGGTTCTAAGAGGCTTTTTGATAACTGACATGTAACTATAAATATGAAGTCAAGGATCACCAGATATTCTAACATAAAAGACAGAGACCAAAACAAACAACTATAAAGAACTCAGAGGAAATGGCCACAACGGAAAGAGGAGGTAAAAAATGCAAAAAAACCCCTATAACATCCTCAGAAATAAATAAATATACTGGATCTCTGAAACAAAAACAGAATGCTATTACAGATGAATATTCAGAAAATACAAAAGAGCTTTTGAAAATTCAAAATGTAACAGAAACAAAAATTTCAGAAGGGGCTGGAACATTAAAATGAGCAAATCTACCCAGAAAGTATAACCAAAAGACAAAGATAATACATAGAAGAAAGAAGATTAAAAAATTTGAGGATCAATTCAGAAGGTCCAACACATGACTAACAGGCATTCCAAACAGGTATGGAGATAGAAAAACAGAAAAAATGAAGAGAAGGAAACTATCTGAGGAAGAATTCAATCCAATTTTCCAGAAAAAAGGACATGAGTTTCAATGTAGACAAGGGCCATTATCTCCTCTGTACAATGAATGAACAAAGACCCACAGCAAAGCACATCCCTTTGAAGTTTCTGGACACAGGGGACAAAGAGTAGATCTCAAAAGCTTACAGAGAAAGCACGTCACTAGAAAGGATAAGGGGTTCAGCTGGCACAGGCCCTCTCAATACCAACACTGGAAGCTAGAAGACAGTGGAGTAATTCCTTAAAACTTCTGAGGGAGTGTGGGTCCCAATCTATGAATCTATATCTAGCCAAAATGTCAGTCAAGTACGTGGGTAGAATAAAGATGTTTTCAGAGAAGCAGGTCTCAAAAACCTTTGTAATTTATAATAAGGAACATATATTTAACCTTCATCCACTGTTTCTGGCACATAGTTCCTAAAACTCTTGGAATTTTCTGAGTGGTAAGAGCAGCAAAGATATCTTTTGTTATGTTAATGAGAGCACCTAAGGATGGGGGCCAACTGCCTGAGAATAAATCATGTGATTAGAGGCTTGGAATTTTCAGTCCCATCCCCTTGACCTCTGGGGAGGGGAGAGGGGCTGGAGGTTGAATCAATCACCATTGGCCAATGATTTAATCAATCACACCTATGTGGGGGTGCCTACACAAAAACCCAAAAGGGTTTAGAGAGCTTCCAGGTTGGAGATTTCCAGGACAGTGGTGAGCTTGGAGAGGGCATGGAAGTGCCCTTTCCCCATACCTTGTCCTATGCATCTCTTCCACCTGGCTGTTCCTGAGTTATATCCTTTTATAATAAACTAGTAATCTAATAAGTAAAATGTGTCTCTGAGTTCTGTGAATTGCTTTAGCAAATTAATTCACCCAAGCAGGGGTGGTGGGGGGGAGGCGGCTGACATTGGATCCTCCAATCTATAGCCAGTCACTCAGAAGCACAGGTGATAACCTGGCATAGGGGCGGGGGGGGGGGGTGCGCGGGGAGGGGGGCGCAGGGGAGAGCGGCAGTGTCAGTCTTGCAGGACTGAGCCCTTAACCTATGCATCTGACAATCTGACACTATCTTCAGGTACGTAGTGTCAAAATTGAGTTGAATTGTAGGACACCCAGCTGGTGTCTGAGAACTGCTTGTTGGTATGTGGGAACTCCCACCCTGCACCCTCCTCCACACAGAAATTGAGTCTATAACCCCTTCAAATTTACATTCCATTCACGTTCTTTTAGGAAGCATCTAGAAGATGTATTCCAAAATAAAAGAGAGGAAACTAAGCAAGTAAAGACAGAGTCCAGTAGAGTGGCAAAGGAAGTCCCTGGATGACCACTGTGGACATAGTCTAGATAAGGCAACTGGTGCCAACCAGAGTAGGATGGCCAGGGCTCAAGGAAGGAGGCCCTACTAGAAAACACTGGAACTGAGAGTCTAGCTGATGCACACAGCCATACTGAGAAGAGCTGTACGGTGCTCTCAGAGGATTAACAGATGAACTAGTGGCCAATACAGAGGAAAGCAAGCAAGTGAAAAATAAGGCAACTATTAATTTCAGGGGTTTAAAAAAAGCACAGAAGAAATGCAATTGTAGCATAATATGTGCCTCAGCTGTGAATAACATGTACACAGTCATACTAATACAAACACTACAAATAGCTAGAAGACCTGAATGTGGTTACTTCTGTGGAATAAGACTCTGGCTGGGAAAGGAAGAGGCAGGGGATTGCTATTTTTAGTTAGAAACCATATAAATATGTTTGAATTTTTTAAATAGAAATTACTTTGTTAATAAAAACTATTTTTAAAAATTAAAAGCAAAAGACTTGAAACAAAAAGCCCAAGTGCCCTCTACTACAACAAAGAAGCAGTTGCCCTGCCCTATTCCACATACAAGAAGATCTTAAAGAATATCAGAAATCCTCAAGTAGACAATCAATGAAATCAGTATTCTAAACACTTTCATCCAACTCTAATCAGATCTCTACATTTCTGGCTTTGTTTTTAACCTTAGCTATTCTACTACCTGAAAAATTATATCTTCCTAATACCTTCTCCTTGACCAACTAATGCACATGGAGAAAACAGCCCAGAATCAAGAAACAAGAGCCAATGGCAGTCGGACTCCAGTGAACCAACAACTCAAGAGGACCACTCTGGATGCGAAAGGAGCCGACCTAAGGGCAACCACTGAGAAAGCACAGGGGGGCCGAGGGATCAAAAGGTTGCACATCATAAGCTTCTAGCAATTCTGACTTCAAGACTCCCATGGAAATTCAGTATAAAAATTTCAGAGGTGTAAGTCATACAAATATGACAACTCTACCAACTCAACAATCTTTTATTTTCTTCCTAATTTCAGGCATTCTTCTCACAAACCAGAAGTCCCTTCTTTTCTCCCTCAAGCATTCATTCTATCTGATTCAAGAAAACCTTGCAATTTAAATCTTTAAGACAACCAATTTGGTCAGCATTTCAAGAGAAAGCAGTTATGCTACATGATGATGCACTTAGCGGGATGCAGGCAGGGCCTGGCTACAGAATTTGCAGGGCCCAGTGCAAAATGAAAATGCAGTGCTTCCTGGTCACAAATTAGTAAGAATCTCAAGACAGCAAAGCAAAGCGTTAAATCAAGCACAGGGCCCTTCTCAACAGAGGGCCCTGCACCACTGCACGAGCCGCATGCCCACGAAGCTGGCTCTGGATGCAGGAGTCAGAGCAATGAAGACTTTCTTTAAGGTTTTTGAGTTACAAGTTGGACAGGATAGGATGAAGTGATTTACTGTTAATTCATGATTAATTCATGATGGCTATCGGATAAAATTCCTAGTAGAAATAAATTCTCTAACGTATTTGCTACAGACTCTGAGAGAGAAATGTAAACATTCTGACACATTCAAGGAACTTGTTTAGAATAGAGTTCTTTGTATTGAAGCTGAGATTCAGGGCTTCACCGAATTTATTTCAGCTTAAAACAAAATTTTTTAACAGGTTGGTCTGAGTCATATCCAATTTGTCCTGAGTCTTTAAAAACACAATAACAAAAGGTCACTTTTAAGGACAGGCTGACTGATTTCAATAATCTGCATATAATTATGCCACCTTTCAGCTAAATATAACTGCAAATGTGAGGTACAAATTACTAAATAGCGATCTCTAGCAGTACATATGTTTATGGGGATACTTGAATAGTATGTCTCTTAGCAACCACTGACTGCTTTTCAGATTTGCAGAGTGGTTGAAAGCAGTCTCTAGAAATACACTGCTAAACTCTTGCCACAATCATGCACCCAATGAAATAATTCAAGGTTTGGCAATTCATTTTAGTCTGGGCAAGGCAGGGTAGATCATAAAGAAATCGTTTTCTCAACGCTCCTAATACAGATGAACATTATCTCTACTGGGAAAAGACAAAGATGTTCCATAAGCCTGGGCAAGCCTATACACTCAAAGCTATAGAAGGCAGTTACCAAGTTACCTGAGTCTGAAATCAACTACACTACCATAGACAGAACTGCACTATGTAATCAACTGACTATCTTTGATAAATCTCTGACAGCTTTCTTGTATAAAGACTTAGACTAAGTACACAAGAAATGCTAAAAGTTATGTAAATCTAGATTTAATAAAAATTACAACGCGATTTAAACAAGCCAGGCAGACTATTCTTAAATATAAAAGAGCAAATCCTTCACAGGTACAAATCACAGACTGTTTTGTCTGGTCCATACAAAACTCTGAATTTCCAGCTTCTCTTGAAAAAGAGATCTAGCAACACTGGGCCCACATACCTACTGGCCAACAGTTAACAGGAGCAGAGGCAGCAGGATCCCAGCTCTCTGGGTCACCGCTGTTCCCATCGCTCCTTTTTGTCACATCCAGACTACTTCATTATGTACCACTTGTCTGGCCTCTGTAAAGATGTGAACGAGCCTGGTTCTCACATAACAAAAAGTACATGCTCCTGGCACTAATGAACTTTCACTTCTCACACTGACTGGAAGAAAGCAGCTGGTGAAGGGGAACTGATGAGAATTCAAGGACATGAGGTACTACATTTAACATTTGAAAACAATCCCAACATAACAAAAGAAAAAATAAACAAGTGGGACTTCATCAGACTAAAGAGCTTCTGGAAGGCAAACGAAACCAAGATCAAAATGAAACAACAACCCAACAACTGGGAGAAAATATTTGCAAACCATATATCCAATAAGGGGTTAATTTCCATAATATATAAAGAGCTCACACAAATGAACCACAAAAAAACAAACAACTCAATCAAAAAGTGGGCAGAAGATATGAACAGACATTTTGCCAAAAAAGATATACAGATGGCCAACAGGCACATGAAAAGATGCTCAACATCACCAATCATCAGAGAAATGCAAATCAAAACTACACTTAGATACCACCTTACACCTGTTAGAATGGCTATAACCACCAAGACAAAAACCAACAAATGTCGGAGAGGTTGTGGACAAAAGGGAACCCTCATCCATTACTGGTGGGAATGCAAACTGCTGCAGCCACTATGGAAAACAGTATGGAGATTTCTCAAAAAATTAAAAATAGAACTACCATATGACCCAGCTCTCTCACTACTGGGTATTTACTCAAAGAACTTCAAATCAACAATTCAAAGAGACTTATGCACCCCTATGATCATTGCAGCATTATTCACAATAGCCAAGACGTGGAAGCAACCCAAGTGCCTATCAACAGATGATTGGATAAAGAAGATGTGGTATATATATATATATATATATATATATATATATATATATATATACAACGGAATACTACTCAGCCATAAAAAAGACAAAATCGTCCCTTTTCAACAACATGAGTGAACCCTGAGGGCATCATGTTAAGTGAAATAAGCCAGACAGAGAAAGACAAACACCACATGATTTCACTTATATGTGGAATATAAACAAACTTACAGACAAAGAGAATAAGTTAGTGGTTACTGGGGGAAAGGGGATGGAGGGTGGGCACAAGGGGTCAAAGGGCGTACTTTTATGGTGTATGACAAACAATAATGTACAACTGAAATCTCACTATGTTATAAGCTTTTATGACCACAATAAAAAGAAATTAATGAGAAAAAATTTTTTTAAAAATCCCAACAGCCAGAGAAGAACCATATGAGTGGAGTCCAAAAGGTTATTTTTAGAATGCAAAAAGTCAAAATTTCAAAAACTTCATAACATGCTAGGTAAGACATGACAGACTAACACCATATGACTTCATGGTACTGAGCCTATTCTAGAAAATATAGCAAAAGAAGGTTCTCAAAACAAGATATGATTCTAATAAAAACAATAGTGACAGGAGCAGCATAACATTTACTGAACACTTACTCTCTGTGTCAGGAATTGTTCTAAGTGTTTGTATATGTGTTCACTTCGTAAATCTCCATAACCACTTTACAATGGCATTACTATTCTATTATGGATGTTTGCATCTACTTTCCAGATGAGGAAACTGAGGCACAGAAGGTTATATAACTTTCCCAAAGTCACACACTAAAAACCGGCAGAGCCTGAATTCACACCAGTCAGGACACTTAACCTCTAATCTATACCACTTCCTGATGAGGAAGAAAAACGAGAGGCACTGAAAAGGGCTCTTGAAGGAACACAAGAAGCTTTCCATCAAGCTTCAGGTTTTAAAGGGACATCATCATACAAACGATGAAAGGAAGGAAACACAGCACATGTTGAGTCTAACAGAATGGCACAGTCTTACAAAAACAGTCTTCGGAAGGCTAATGCGCAGGATCAGCTGAGGTTCATTAAAAACTCAAGGCAACAAAACGAGAATGTACTTGTAACTGAAATATTTCTTACTATTCTTATTGATTCTAACATACACGTTCACTTTTTAACGCAAAAAATAGAGAAAGATAAAATTAGAACGTGACTATCATCACAACACATAATCACCTCCACCAGACAATTAACAACAATTTGCAGTATCTCCTTCCAAAATTTTTAGTGCATACACAAACACTCCTTTTCCCTAAAATAACAGACTCAGGTTCAAAAAATCATACTGTTCTATGATGCTCATGTTTCACTTACAAACAGATCACGTGTAGCTCTATCTCATTCTCTTCACCAACTGATGAATATCCCATTACATGCATGTCCACAGTTTATTCAACCAATCCCCTACTGAGGGACTTCTAAACTGTTTCCAATTTTCTGATAATTATTGACAATAATGCATTCAATATCCTTGTACATTTATCTTTATAGACATATCTGATAGTTCTCTTGGAATTGCTTAGTCAAAATTTAGGTAGAATACTATCAGATTTCCTCTTCAGAGGATTGTAACAATTTTATATATATATATGCACCTACCTATTTATTGGTACATTTTTTACAGGTTTCTTGGCACAGTAGGAGAGTTTTTTCCACCCAAGCCTCTATTATGTTCTAGTCTCCTATACACAGTGTTTTAAAGTAACTATATAATACGTTTTAATATCTAATAGGTAAAGTATCATATCATTAGTTTTATTTTTCAAAAATTTCTATTTTATGAACTCTGAAATTTTCAAGCAAACTACTGAAATTTTAATTAGAATTACATTAAATATATGAATTAAATTGGAGATTCTATGGATATCTTTACAATGGCAAGTCTTCCCATCTAGGAATGTGTTACATTTCTAAATTTATTCAAGCATTCCTTTGCCAAATTTTATGTTTCATATAAATTCTTAAATTGTTTCAAAAGGTGGAGATTTTAAAATTAATATTGGAATCAAGAAAAATAAGACTCCCTACTAATGTCGGCAGAGAATATAACATGAGGAGGGCATGAAAAGAGGAATTAATATTTAATGAGCAACTACTATGCCCCATGCATGATACCAGCAGAAATTTTTATGTCATATCACAATAAGCCTAATTGTTGTAAGAGAGGTGACTGTTATTGCCATTTTACAGAAGAAAACACTGCAGCTCAGAACAGCCAATAACCTGTCCACGTTTTCCGTACCTGTTTAAGACTGAAGGTAGGGAGCCTGCCTTTGTATCCATAGTGCCAACTCAATTAAGCAGATTTAACAGTTGTTACTTTCGGGGTATATCCTATTTTACTTAACAGTATTTCATTTATCTTGTTATCCTCATGTCATGAATGAGGAAACTTGAGCTTGGGCAGCAAGTGTGTTAACTTGCTGAAAACCATATTGCAAGTAGGGAGAAAAGCCAGGGTTTGAATGCAGTTTCTTCTTACCCCGCAGCTCATATTCTCAGCTCCTACAATACTTAGAGTACATAGGGGAATCAAGATTCAAATCTAGAGCTTTCTAACTCTTTCCACCATATCATGTTAAAATAGCTCCATTCTTATTTTGCCTGTCTTTACTGACAGGGGAATGAGAGTCAGAATAGGCTGTAAAGAATGCAGCTACTGGGGATGGTCCCAGCGCCGAGTGGTTAAGTTTGTGCGCCCTGCTTCAGCGGCCCAGGGTTTCACCGGTTCAGAACCCAGGTGCAGACATGGCACCACTCATCAGGCCACACTGAGGTGGCGTTCCACATGCCACAACTAGAAGGACCCACAACTAAAAGTATACAACTATGTACCAGGGGGCTTTGGGGAGAAGAAGGAAAAAAAAGAATGCAGCTATAGAAAATAAGTTTAAATCTTATGGCTAGAACAAATTATGTCTAACTGAATAAAAATGTTTTGTTAAGATCACAAAAACCCTTTCTGAGATCTTTGAGAATCCACAGAGAATAAGAAATCTGCTCAAAGAAAAGGAATGAGGTAAATGTCATCCTGACTTGCAAAAGGGAAAAGTATGAGGGTTGTCATGTCACAGGAGAACCAGACTTCAGTACAAAACACACCAGCACCAGGTGGCACCATGGGAGCCTGCGGGGTAGAGAAACAAGCAGGGCAAAAGAGCAGGTGTGAAAAATGAATGAGCTGACTACACAGGACAGAAAAGTGAAGGACCTGCCCCCTCAGGACACTTAAGGCATGGCAGCAGGAGGAGGAGGGTGGGGAGGGACCGGGGATAACAGGGTGGAATCTCAGCAATAATGCCTCAAGCTCCAAAAGGTCCAAGCAGGTCTCAAGTCAGGACCAAACCTCCCAGGAAGGGAGCTCAGGAGAAGGAGACAGGAGATGGGCGCCCTACTCTTAGAAGGTGCTGGGATCCCAGTTAAATCATCAGCCGACTAAAGGATAGGAAAAGGGACAGGAGGCCAACTTTATAGGTTACCAGCCTGAATAAACAGGTATTCTGGAAAACGGCAGCTAACTGGTACCCAGGGCTCATCCCCAACATGACAGTTAATGCACTGGTTAGCCATATGATTACATTCAAGCACTACTCAGTGCTCAATGGTGCTGTTGATTCTGCCAATACCCTGCCTGTCCCTTTCACGACTGACTCAGCAACTAGGGTGAGACCTGGTCTTAAAGTCGAGTTCATTAATAGACCAGCAGAAGAAAGGTAAAGAAGGCAACAGTTGTAAAAATGAGGCAGGGGCTAAAAATATACAGTAAGTGGACTTCACAATTCATACTTTACTTCTTAGCTCCTACAAAACTTGGGACAATCAATCCCATGGTTTGTAAGTACTCAGAGAAACACTACCAATAAATAGCAGTAGCCCCCAGAAGCACTACTGCCCCGTGGCAGACAAATGGCATTCCTTTTTATGATAAAGTTCCAAGGCCCGTAGATGAGGGGATGCTGTAAACATGAAGTCCTAGCTTTTACCATAGCATCTGACAGAGTCTCTACACCCTCTTTATGAACAAAATCTAAACGTGCGAGAAGGATGATAACATTCTAAAGTAAATTTCTAACTGGCTCAAGGATGAAATTCAAAAACTGCATGTTGGCCCCGCGGCTGAGTGGTTAAGTTCACGCACTCTGCTTCGGTGGCCCAAGGTTTGGCTGGTTCAGATCCCGGGCGCGGACACGGCACCGCTCGTCAGGCCATGTTGAGGCAGCATCCCAGATGCCACAACTAGAAGGATACACAACTGAAATATACGACTATGTACTGGGGGGAATTGGGGAGAAAAAGCAAAAAAAAAGAAGACGACTGGCAACAGTTGTTAGCTCAGGTGCCAATCTTTAAAAAAAAACTGATTAATGAATCTGTGTTTAAATAAAGGAAAGTTGCTAAAAGCATGCCACAGGCCTATCTTCAGTCCTGGCTATTTTAACAATTTTAATCAATGCCATACATGAGTAATAGTTAGGCCAACATTTAAGAACGTCACAGATGTGATAAAGATGGAAGACACAGTGAATAAGGTAACTGACAGAATCAAGACCCAGAAAGACTTCAAAAGGCTGGGTAGAAATGATATTCCATAGGAATATAGGTCAAATCCTAAGTAAAAAAGCAAACTGCATATAGAACAAGAACAAGGGAAAATATGGCTTTACGACGACATATATAAAGCTAAATTAAAAGTCAGTTAAGACCACAAGCTTAACATAAGTTAGCAGTGTCATGGAACAGAAAGAAGAGCTCATGAAACTTCCCCTTTAAGAAATCCAGCCTCCAGACAAGGGAAGAGAGAATTCAACTGTACACTGCGCTGGCCGGCCCGGGCTCAGGGCACTGTGTTCATAGATGGCATCCTTGAAGACAAACGGACACACGTTGAAGACTTCAAAAGCTGACAAATGAGCCAGGTTGACAGAACCAAGGACTCAGTCTAGAGCAGAGAACGCATATTGACAGCTGGTAGGCTAGGTGCAGAAGGCAGATGGGTTTAGTGCATCCAGAACAGGATTTTAGATCTATCAGAAAATTTCACATAAAAATCTGGATTTCTGTTTTTCTTGGGGGAAAAACAGTCTGGGAATAACTGGAGGAAGAGGGGCAGCCAGAGCTCCTTCAGCAGCAGCTGGTCTCCCTCCTATCGTCTGACCCCCAGACTTTCTAAAAATGAGCCTACAAGCACCTGAATTGCAACCACTATGCTAGAGAAAAAGAACCAAGAGGTAAACACAAAAGCTGTCTTATAAGACCTGAAAGGTTATGTCTGGACTAGTGATTTACTAAGGGGCTATTCTGGGGAAATAAGGCCAAAGGGTACAAGGTATAAGGAGGGTCAACATAAAAACGACCTTCCTAACAAAAATGAAACAATCTGCCTGTGTATACGGCCCTTCCTCACTGAAAAAGGGCAAGCAGAGGTCACCCCTTATCAGAGTCGCAAAGGAGACTGATTCACTGGGTAAAGAAGTAGAACAGAGAACCCAAAATGTCCCTTCCAAGTCTGGGTTTCTCGGATGTTTTAATCTTATGAGCTTTATTATCAAGAGTACCCATCTACCATGGAGAGCACACTGAGCTAGGCCCTGCATGCTTTTCACGTAAGAAAAGCACTGGCTTCATAGCAAGATCGTAGGATTTACTGTTTCCATGTCAACTAAACACAGGCTTTACTACTGAATCATTATCTGATCCTCTTGGGCAATTTAATTTACCGTAAATATAAGAGAACCTTGTTATTTCATTAGTGTTAAGAAGCGACGGCTACTCCTTGAAATCATTCCAAGCTATAGTGAGGGGATCACAAGGAGGCATCATGGCATAATGGACAGAAAACCAGAATAGGAAATGTGCTTGGGAAAACTGGATAATCTTTTTAGACTTCTGTTTATTCATCCATAAAATGGGCATAACACTGAGCCATGTCTATTCTAGATTGTTGTACAAATCAAATTAAATAATATATGTAAAGATGCTCTGACAACTATACAGTGCTACATAAATGCAAGGACTTTCCAATAGAAAACACAGACCTGTTACGTCTTGCTTTGGTTTTGTCTGAAAAGCATTTTGCCTCCTTAGTATAAGGATCCGGAT
Organism: Equus asinus; assembly: GCF_041296235.1. Lineage (NCBI taxonomy): Eukaryota > Metazoa > Chordata > Mammalia > Perissodactyla > Equidae > Equus > Equus asinus. The sequence continues at coordinate 73,213,827 of NC_091796.1, forward strand.
CAATCTACCTATTTACTCAGTGATCCATGTAGCCACCTCTCTATCCATACCTCCAACCTCACTTCTCCAAAGCCTCTCAATCTAACACATCCAGAATTCTAAATTGATTAATTTAATTAAGGACAGGGAATGGCGTCATCATGAAGGTCAACCTTTATTCAGGTAAGGCACAGGAGATCAGTTTCCTGCCCAAATATTGTTTTAAGTTTGAAGTTCTGCTTATTGGCTCACTAGGAAATAGATTCTTATTCTTCTCTACATGAGATGTGCCATTAATCACCTACAAAGGAGCTACAACAGTCCAGACACCAGTTGGCTCAAGTACCCATTTTTATAGATGAATGTTAACAACAAGAGCAAGGAGATGTTACCTATCCATTCAGTGCCATAAAAGCACCCAGGTTGCAGATAAAAAGAAAGATGTGGTATATAGTTTTAAACGTAAAACGACACATCAAGAAAAATACATACCCTGAGTAGTTTCATACAGATAGGTGAGAGTTAATCCCTTTGGGAGAACTCTAAAGGGTTAAGCTGTGCTAATTCCTAGCTGTGAAAGCTCACCAGGACTGCCTGTGACTATCTGGTAAAGGTTACTTATGCTCTAGACCACACTTACTCGATTTTAACAGATCTAGGCAACAGTTCCTTAAGAATCCTTATGGAAATAGAAGTTTTCAAGTTACATAAAGAGTCACACAAACTAAGGTTATGTAAATGAAATTCCTTTATAATGAAATTTTAGGAGAGAAAACTGCAGGGATTTAGGCATTAGCATTCCTCACTGTTTAAAATGGAATTAATTTCCAGCACAATAAATTAGAGAGGTGCCTGTTACTATTAATGGGCAATAATGGAAACTGACTTATGTATAAACATTTATTTACAAGGTGACACAACTGTCATTGCAAGATTTTTCAACAAACATCAAGAGAAAATGAGATAAAGTGTTATCAACCGAGTAACAAATACACACACAATCAGAAGAATTTGCTTACCTGTAAGACAAATTTCTGATCTATGTATTTTTTGGCAATGCTGGGTTGGAATTCTTGGCTTTCCAAAAATCGTATGAAAAATTCATATACAAGCTGCAACAAACAGATTATAGTTAATTTTAAAGTACAGTTCACTGAGAATAGTATCCAAAACCATAAAAAGCCTGTAACACTAAAACTGACAGGGCTTACAAAGTTGGGTTTTGATATCAATTGACTGACTATACTACCCTTTCCTGTGGCTCACAGCTGTATGTTTTTTAAACTTTTTAAATTAAAAATCTGAAAATACAGCTACAAAGCATATAAACATCCCCCATAATCTCACCATTCAGAGATAACTACTGTTAACATTTTAATGTATAAACCTCCTAATTTCTCTCCATACTTCTACAGCATATCAATGTACTATATTTTTATATAGTTTTCAAACTACTTTTACCATAGAAACAATATATTGTGAGCAATTATGTTAACATCTAAGCCATCATTCTTAGTAGCTACAAGTAGTCCATAATACATAATTTATAATGAATAATTATTTATTCATAACTAATTTAACCAATCTCCTATACTTAGACATTTAAGCAGTTTGTGAATTACTTCTCTCTCAAATGATGCCACAACGTACCTCATATAACATACATCAGTGGGCACGTCCTCAATTATTTCATGAGGAAATATTTCTGGAAGTGGAATTGTTAAATCAAAAGATATCTAAACATTTCAGGATTTTCCACACTCAGGGCCAAATCTGCTTTCAGAAAGTTTATGGCAATTTACATTCCTCTAAGCAATATGTGATGGTGGAGGAGAATATCCTCATCTGCAGAGCAACCTCAAGTAACTGTGCTGATAAGCAGTGGGGGATCATGTTTATGTTCTTTGCAAAATAAATCTGTGTTAAAGTATACATTAGATCCCAGAGTAGTCTACCACAATGTACCAAAACCAGAACTTTTAAGAGACAGACACTGGCCTGGAAGCCTAGCTCTGTCCCTTACTAACTGTGTAACTCCAGGCAAGTTAATTTCTCTAAAGGTCTGTTTCTTCAAGTGTCTAATGGGGCTGGTAATCCCTAAGATTAAATGTGATAATATATACATAAACCCCTCTATACAGCGACTAACACCTACCACCACTGCCACTACTTAACACTGCATTCTCAAGCTTTTTAGTCTCACGCCTCTACACTTAAAAATTATTGAATACTCCGAAAAGCTTTTGTTTATATGAGACACATATAATTAGAAATAAAAACTGAGAAAATTTAAATATGTACTTATTTCATTTTTAAACAATAGAATACATGTTAAAAATATTTTTGTGAAAAATAATTTCCGAAAAAATTATTGAGAAGAGCATTGTTTTTTATTTTTGTAAATCTCTTTAATGACATATTAGAAGACAGATTTTTATCTGCTTCTGTATTCAATCTGCTGTACTATATTGTTTTGGTTGACGCATACAAACAAAACTAAGCCTCACATAGATCTAGTAGTATGAAAAATGGAGAGTATTTTCATAGACTTTTTACTTAATTGTGGATATTCTTCTTTGATACTACACCAAAACTCAAAGTCATTTCTTAAAAATGCAACGTGGGATCTGAAACCATATCAATGAATGTGTCATACTCTGTCACACTGAATCCAGTCACCTGTCCCGCACTTTGAATGGATTTTTACCCAGGTGGTTTACCAACATCATTCACTGGACAGCTAGAAAATATTGGTTCACTGAGTTACGCAGATTTTTCAAATATGGACACATTTCATTATACAACATCAAAAAAAGTCACATTCCTTAATATCTCCAATTTTACCAAAAAACTCTTTAATCTTTGGGAAGCTATAAAGCTTAAGATGACAGATACAAGACAGTTACATGTTTTCCAAAATTCTAAGTTTTGCTTGAATGCTGTAATTTTATCAGTGGTAACAACTATTCTCTTCGTTTGTTTTAGAGAAAACATCTACCAAATACCCAAGTGGGAACAACCATAGTTTGTCAGGCATTCCTTCAAGTAAAAACGGCATTTCACGAAAAGACAGCTAGTTTGGCTCAGAGCTCAAAGAGTCACACCAGGGCTCCAGCACAAGACAAGCCTTCCACTTCAGGAAGCAGCAGACGCGCTTTATGCCTACTTCCCATAGCGTCATGAAGAATACTTTTTAAAATGTGTACCCTAAGGTCAAGATTTAATAAAACTGATAATTTTTGCTGCTTCTTCAAGAACATTCTTAATTGAAATTGGCTTTTTTTTTTAAATTGTAAGCGCATGACAGTGAAGAATACAACTACTAGGCAGGTTTGGCACAACTGCCTTGATTTGTGCTAACACAACAGCAGTTTCAACCACCATTGCTGTTACAACTATTAGTGCAAATTTCAGCACAACGAAAAGAGCTCAAGTTAGTATTATTGTAAAACCAGATTTGACCTTGCAGGCCACTGAAAATCAGGTCTCAGGAACTCCCTGAGGGTCTACAGACAGCACTAACCTAAGGCATCTTCAGATGCTAACTTAACACTTGACTAGGTGTTCACAGTAAGATTTTACATCTTTATAAAACTATGTTTTTCTCTTTGAAACTCTCTGAAATCAGAAAAACTTCTTTCCCAATGATCTGAACATTGTCAAGCTGTACTTCCAGTCATAATGCCTGCATCCCAACACCTCCTAGAAGAATTGTTCTTTTTTCAATACACTAATCTTTCAACTCTTAGTTTTACAAATAGAATGTCAGCCTTATTCAAATAATCCATAAAAGGGGATTTCATCTCTCTTTTGATTCCCACAAAGTGGAGAGATTCTCATCTTTCAGGCCTGACTTGTGGGCTGGCAGGTTTTCCAGTGGAATTGGCAAACTGCTCTCTCTCCTCTGATCCCTTGAAAGCAGTTATGGTTTAAAACAGTTTGGTGGAAACACTTCAGACACATTTATTAATAAGCATAAATATTCTCTACACTTCAGAGACAGATTTTACCTCAGAATCAAAAATCTCCCTGGAGTTTCTAAAAGGAAAGACTGAGGACTGGGGAGGATAAATCACTTTCCAAGGTCACAGAAGTGAATTCTCCATGGAACACGAGTAAAAAGACCTGAGCATTCCTGTTCTCAGTCTCAAGCGTAAAGTATTACAGACAATCCCTTAATTGTAAATGGAAGTCCTGCAAGTTGTATTCTGCTGGACAGACAGACCCAATTTCAGAAAACACACAAAGAATAACCATGGTAATTATGGGATACCAGTTTAAAAGATACCAATACAGGTAATAGAAGAGACAAAGTAACACACATACAGTAGACCCTTTGACATATTTGAACTAAAAATTTGTGGATTTAATACTTCTTCTATTTTTAAATATCCCCAAAGAGCCATGATTTGTTATAATGAGTAATTTTGTATGGGCCACAAATTTAAATCAAAGAAGAGGTGTGCAGGAGTACTCAATTAGCTAGGGAACACACCTAGCCAACCACTATTGTCAGATATTTGGTAAAACCCCTGTGCTTCCTTGTAAAATGTGGTCCAGAAGAGGAGGGGCATGGCTAATGCTGGAGTGAAGAAAAAATGAAAAGGTCTAAGAAAGTGCTACGTTTCGGTCAGAAAAACAGACTGTTGCATCAATTAAAAAGGGAAGTGTTGGGGCTGGCCCCGTGGCCGAGTGGTTAAGTTTGCACACTCCGCTTTGGTGGCCCAGGATTTAGCTGGTTCGGATCCTGGGTGCAGACATGGCACCACTCACCAGGCCATGCTGAGGCAGCATCCCACATGCCACAACTAGAAGGACCCACAACTAAAAACATACAGCTATGTATTGGGGGACTTTGGGGAGAAAAAGGAAAAATAAAATCTTTAAAAAAAAAAAAAAAAGGAAGTGTTGAATTGAGCGATGGGTCACTCTGACAAGAAAGACTTACCGTGAACTGAAAAGGAGATTTCTTAAACATTCAATGAGTGCTCTTGCCAATACTAAAACCACCTAGCAGTGAAAACGGAAAAGTGACTAACATGTGGAGTCAGAATACACAACGGAAAGACAGGATTCCTGAGACAAGTCAGTAGCCTATACAAAGACTTCCGTAAAGCAATAGAGGGTGAAGGCAACAGTGTGCCTACTGACTTGACCTTTACTATGAAGGAAGACTGATTTCTGAATTTTAAGAGTAGGTTGACTTGACCTTTACTATGAAGGAAGACTGATTTCTGAATTTTAAGAGTAGGTTTCCTTTACCTGATCCAGCATCAGTCATATTTCCCCTTGAGCTAAAGAGAGGACAAGAGGCTTACAGGTTCGAATAGGATGTCTACACAGATGAAATCAGCCCATTTTGGAATACAGTTTGTGACTTTATATTCATAAGGGTAGAGGTCTCATCATCATTCCTGCCTGTTGCTCTGGTTTTAGAATTTCAGATGAACTAATGGTTAATGTTCCTGTAGTAATGACACAGTGTAAGCTAGAGATTTTTGGTGGCAGAATTTAGTTTAAGAGCTTTAGGGGCTGGCCCCATTTCTGAGTGGTTGGGTTCACACACTTCGCTTCAGAGGCCCAGGGTTTCACCGGTTCAGATCCTGGGCATAGACATGGAGGGACACATCAGGCCATGTTGAGGCGGCGTCCCACATGCCACAACTAGAAGAACCCACAACTAAAAATATACAGCTATGTACTGGGGGGATTTGGGGAGAAAAAGCAAAAACAAAAAAAAGGAGCTTTAGAAATTAATTTGGTCCTATATTTTATAGAGTCATTAAGCTTTGGAAGAATTAACCAAAATTCTGAGTTAAACTTTACTGTACTTTAGGAGAAATTCACATCTATGGGGATCACGATTTAGAGAACTCAAAAAGCTTTTGCAAATCGCAAGAGTGGTCTGCTGTCTCTTCTCCGGGGTGTAGAAAAGACAAGTTGAAGCTCTGAAGACATCTCTCTCCCTGTCTTTTCCACTGTAAGATGTGGAACTCTCCTGAGCAGATTATCTTTTTTTGTTTGTTTTGTTTTTCAAATTTCTTCTAGACTACATTGCACTTCTATGAACTGATGCCAAGCATTAAGAATAAGACATGACAAGAAGTCCACCCACTCAAAAGAGTAATTCTTTTTTTGGATTTTTGTCACAATCTGGGATATACCATGAAAAGCACAAATAGTTCTGCAAATTTCTTAGAGTGCAGATAGTATGTCTGGCACCTTAAAAAGTAAAATCAAGCATCTAAGATAGTAAATCAATTACAGTGTTTTAACTAATTTACTCAAACTTGGCTTTGGTAGTAGGAATACATATGTATAACACGCCTGGGTAAGAGTTGAGAACAGAGCCCCTGAAAGCTCTCTACATAACCAGGGGAAATAGCACACACGTACATCTGCAGCAACTTTGAGTTGCCAAAGCAGGACAGGGAAAGTTGCAAATTTATGTCAAAAATTCTAAAGTAGAGGAAAAAAAGAAACTCTTAGAATTATCTTGAGGCTTTATCTCCCCGCTGCACAGTTTTTTGCTCTTCAGAATGTCAGCTGGCAACCGCGAGCACACTTGTGCAAAGATGCAGTGGCTTCTGCCCCAGGGGGAAGAGGCACAAGGTTATATTCCTTCTCTTCCACCCCTTCCTTCCATGCTCACTGTCATCCAGCCTCTGAGAACATTCTGACTCAACGGAAAGACGGCCTTGGGGATCATTACATTCAAATTTCCTTGTTCTATTCTTATGAGAAATGATGACCTTGAAAGAAGGCAACCAGGAAAGGAGGATGGAAAATGACTGGTATGGATAAGTAAATGCAATACAGATGGGCCCGCTGCTGAGAAAGGAGATGCAGGGGTGGCCCTGATCTGTCCCGGCACATGAGTATGACTGGAAAACATGGCCTCTCGGCGCAAGAGAACAAAACTGGCCTTCACACAAGCTTTCTCTCAGCTGTTGCGCTTCCTCACAAAACTGTGAAACAGCTCTTGCAATTTGTTTTTGCCTTTCCAGACTAAAGAAACACATTTGTGGTTATCATGAAGACAGGCATTCAAAGTCCCCGGGGTACCTACTGCTGAAAAGGAGATGCGTACTCTGTGACTTAATCACATCTAACTAATATTAATGTGAAAATAGTTCTGCTCTTGTCTGAGGCTCCAGTAGGGAGGATCAAATAGAAGCTCTAATAAAAGAACAGGAAATGCTAGCTGGACCTGCAAGCCACGAGGGCCCCCACTAAAGCATTACACTGAAACTTATTATTTTATTCCTTTGGCATCCTAATTATCAAGAGTAAGAAACATAAAAAGCATTCTCCAGCTTTCCATTAATGTACACTAATTTGATTTCTTGGTGAACATAGGCCCTTCAAGGAATTCCCATGCTAATCAGCTAATGAGTTAATGGAGCTTTCTTTTCTAACAAATGGTAGTTCAAAGTACCTGTAAGTGTGGCCACGATGCCTCGAGGGTAGGTTCATCTTCTTCTGGATCAAATTCATTGCTGTCACTAGGAGGGAGAGTTCTGAATATATTGCAAGATACCTAAAAATAAACAAGCAGCAGAGTTAGCTGGAAGCACCTCCTGGGCAGCCTTACACAAGGTCTTTGCAGGCAGTCAAAGGAAACCCAGGTGACAGATGACAGGAACATCACCAAACTGGAACGGGGACCTCTTTCTATAGGCTTTGCGACCAGGACCACCTCTAGGCAAAGCTGGGAAGTAGCAGAGCAGCACCTTCTACCCTCTGGAACAGTACTCCTTGATCTCATATGGCCATCCCCACACCAGGGTCCTGTGCTTTCATACCTTCCATCAAAGGCCGCTCTTGGTTACTTACCAGTTAAGCATGCTTCTGATTAACCACTTTACACTAAGACACAAATAACTGCTAATGGGCTTCATGTAGTTCCCTTCTCAGGCCTATCCACAATTTGCAAATTTACAGTTCAACTAATAGTGAAATTTCAGGCATTCACAAAAAGCCAATCAGAAAAGATATTTCAGAACCTAATATCCTTAAAATCATGTCTAAATATGATTAAAATCATATCTAAATGTCAAAATAGTAACAACACCCTGGGTAAAATCTCTCTGTGAGGCAAACCTCTCTGAACTAGGTATTCCTTTGCCACAGGCAATTTCCAAATTAAATGCTGGTTGTTCAAAGAATGGCCATGAGGTGATAACCGTTGAAACTGGGTGATGAAGAGATGAGGATTCATTACACTATTCAACTATTTCTGCAAGTATTCCAAGATTTCTATAGTAAAATGCTTATTTTTAAAATGCTGTTGCTACTATTCTCAGAGTTCCTTTTCAATTTCTATTCTGTTTCTTGTCCTGCTTACTCATCTATCCTCTCCTAACGACCCAAACATATCCTCAGATCTGAAGAATAAAAGGGGAGTGGGCGGGGGCAGGGGGTGGATATGTGTAGAAGGCAAGAAGGGAAAGGAAAGGAGATACTGCACCAGAAGCCTTTCTGGACTTTCTGTACAACGCAGAAAATACTAAGCTATAATATGCTGCTCTGAAAGAGGGAAGAAGGCTATTGGGGGCCCATAATGTGAACATGTTTATTCATTCAACAAATATCTATTAAGTGTCTATTCTGTACACACACTGTTCTAGGCACTGGGAACATGCAATGAACAAGCAGATAAAAATCTGTGTCCTCCAGGAGCTTATATTCTAGTTAACATCACAATTATCCAAATTTCCTAGCTATGGAAACTGAGCCCAAACGTGTAAGCTATGGAAAGGAGATTCGGTTTTATCTTATGTGCAATGGGAAGTCACCAGTGGATCTTAAAAGAGAAGTGACATGATTCGATTTTTGCTTTTTAAAAAAATCATTCTGGCAGATACGTACAGAACAGACAGGAAGGGGGCAAGTTAGAAGCCTGTGAAAGTGGCAAGAGATGATGATGGTTTGTACTAGGATGGTAGCAGAGAAGACAGAAATAGACTGATTCAAAATATACTCTAGAGGTAGTTTTGCTGCTGGCTTGGACTTATGGGGTGAAGGAAAGAAAAGAATCAAGGATGAGTTATAGATGTAAGGTCATTTATCCAAGATAGAGATGACTGGGAAAGGGAAAAGCTTCCTTTGTTTGCTTGTTTTGGTGGGGAGATCCAGTTAGGAATGTGTTAAAGCAGCAATATCTAGGAGGCAACCTGACATATGAATCTGGAGTTCAGGGCTAGACAGGTCCGGACTGGAGACACATAAGGACTCGTGGGCATATAGATGATATTTAAAGCCATGGGACTCATGGATCACCTTGGAAAGGAGTAAACAGAAAAAAGTTTCGGAAAGGACCCTCAGGCATCCAACATTTAGAAATCAGATAGAAAAAGCACAGCCAAGAAAGGCAAATGAAAAGGAGTAGGAGGTAGGAGAAGAAAAGAACTAGAGTTTGGGGTCTCAGGAGCAAACAGAGTCTTAAGCAAGAAGAAGTCAACACTAGCAAATCTTGCTCTGAGGTTGATGAAGAGGAGCATAGAGCAGTATCTATTGCATTCAGCAGCCCTAACAAGTGGGTACCATTATCTCCAATTCCCCAATGAGGCAAAAGCAGCACAGGCTTGTTAACATCAGTGATTACAGTTAGTAACCGGCAGTTACAACTGAACCCATGCTGTCAGGTTATACCCCTGCGTTCTAGAAAAGCAGGTAGAGCACCTCTTCTGCTCTATTTAGCTTAGATGACTAAAAAAAATTACCATTTTAGAATGTTTTTGATATGGCTAATGACAGCATACACAGTTCTATTATTTTATTTTTGTCCCTTCCAATGATTATCAGAAATTATGTTCGCAAAGAAACTTGTGACTTTTCAGATAACCATCAACCTGACTTCTCTTCAACCAGCCAGCCATACTATAATCAAAAGGGCAAAAGTCTTTTAATTACTTGCTTTTGATTCTTCATTAAATTATACATGTATTTCAGAAACTGGGTTGAGATTTCATCCCAACTAAGTCATTTATATTTACTGTTCTCTCTAACAAGCTTTTCTCTCCCCCAAGATGTGAAAGTAAACCAAGAAAGCTAAAAATAAAAAAACGAAAAACAGCTTCTCTATAGTAAAAACTCTGGGTGAAAAGACTCAGAAACTTCTAGTCCTCTATACTCCTGGTCGTATAAACTCTCTTACAGTGTATATCATATGCTACGGCAATTATGTGTTTACCTCTCCCCACCCATCAGGCATATGTGATGTCATGTTCACATCTGTTTCCCCGGCACGTATGAGGCAACCAGTAAATGTTCGCGAACTCAAAGTCTGAATACATTCATAAAACTGTGTATTTTGGTTCTGCTTTAACCAAATTTATAAATCTAGGTTATTTAGCCTAAGATGTTTAACTCTGTACAGTGTTCTACACCTGTGATTTGGTTAAAGTTTCCTCTCTCACTTACCATATCAAAAGAACATGGAGTTGTGTAAATCTAAACAGCAAACGGTCCTAAAGGCGAGTACATCTCGCTTAGCTACACATTGCCATTTCTTCAGATTTGCCTTCCTTGTAATGCTTTATTTAGTTTACTTCTAAACATTCACCACATGAACAATGAGGAATTGCGGATCTATTGGGCTGGACAATTAAGAGCTGACTCAACTGGTTAAGCAGTTCTCTAGTACATTTGGGAAAATGTCAAAGCACATCAAGTGTCATGGAAATGGTCAAGCCTCTGACCCAGCCTGGCACATAATAGGTGCCTAATAAAAATGACATAAACGAAAGAACCATTGCTCCCATCCTTGAGAATCTGTCCTAAGAAACTAATTCAAGACAAGACTGAAAAAACTAATTAAAACAGTCATTTGCAACACTCTCCAAAAAGTGCAAGCTTGGAAATAACCTTTATGTTCAATATCAGAGAGGTACATTAACTTAGTGTAATATTGTATGGCATTAAAGATGATGCCTTTATGGAAGCACAAAGAAACGTTTATAAATAAAGACGTAGGGAGAAAGACAATCGAAAATGGTGTGACTATACTATAAAGATAAGAATGGAAATGGATAACCAAAGGGAAATTAAGAAAAGCTGTACTGAAGCAAGAGGAATATAGATGATAAACTAGGCAGCTGCTGTTCCTCCTCTTGGGACACACCAAATCAGTCCTAAATCTATAAAAAGCCTAAGTTAGAGAATACACTCTATGAGTTATGCCTTTAATTTCAAGATGAAAATGGGCTCTTGAATTTGTTTGAACAAGATTATTCCTGTCAGGAGAGAGTTGATCAGAGCCTTGCACAATGCCTATAGCGTAGCTTATGAATGAATGGTGGAAGGATTGAATGAATGGATCAGTTTAGCTGTACAGTTGAGCTCCAAAATCAAAAGTTTAAAACTGGATCATCCATGAATGGGCTTGGGGGCCAGGAGGGTCTCTAAATCCCCTGATTTTTCTGCAACATTTTGTAGATGTGAGTCCAATTTGGGAAAAGATCCAGTTGTCTTCATCAGATTTTCAAAAGACTTCCAAGATCTAAAAACGGTTAAAAATCACTGTCCAAAATGGTAAATTTGCTTGCATTAAATCTTCCCTCATCACTGGCAGTCACTTCTGATTTATAGCCCAGGTTTTAAACGGATTATTGAATAGGTAACATTAATAAATAGGTAAAGGCAGTTGCATGCTTATGCAAATACATCACGAGCACAAGTAGCCACGAGCATCACTCCCCACCACAGAGCAGTTGTGTACAGCGTCTATGGGGGTACATTAAAATGCACTCAGGTATTTATAAAGTCACAAACTGTCTCTATAATGTATTTAAATATATGAGGCTCTAGCCCTAAGCCTTCTATTTTATTCATTCAGGAATGGATTATCAAAAATGAACAAAAGGAATTTTTGAAGTATACAAGAAGGATTTATTTTTCAACTATTTTATTTTAATCTACGCTGGTGTCGATGCAAAGTAAAATTAGTTTAAGAAATAAGTGTCTTTGAGGTAGTCAATTCATTTTCATTCCAAAGGTATTATAATAAACACTGAATGTTGAGAATCAAACTAAAGGCATGAAGGCACTAGCCTGGCCTCCAGAAAAGTGGCTATAAGGACAGAAAGCAAGGCTGGGGGAATGGGAGGAACAAGTGTTAAAATCTGGACAACCCCTTCTCAAAGATAAAAAACCTGGGATTAGGGATTCCACTGAGTTGTCAGAGACTAGCTCATCCAGCTCCTTCATTTTACAAATAAGAAAAGGGAGGTCCAAAGAACTTGTGAGTTTTTCAAGGCAACACAGCACCATGACATGCACGGAGGGTACTCAAGGTTCTTTCTCTGACACACCCCTCCGCCTCCACCCGTGAAGACCACAGATAGACCTGACTTCTTACATCTCTCTTTTTCCTCTGCTTCCCCCAACCATTTATCATTTTCTTGCTTTCCCATTTTCCCATCTCTCCTTTCCCATCAACTCCTTCCCAAGTTTCTGGCCTGCCAGTGGCTCTCAACAGGACCCATGGGAACTGTTTATCTTCCTGAGGGCATTCAGGTCTAAGCTGATGACATTGCTCAGCATTAACAGAGAAGTAAAATACAACAATCTTCATCCTCACCGTCTGGTTCAGACCCCCATCATCAAACATTTCGCTTACTGCAACAGTTTCCTCTCTGGTGTTCCTGTTTTTCATATCCCTTCCTCACATCTCTCCCATTTAGATTTTGAGCCCCTCAAGGACTTCTTACTAATTTCTGAATTCCTAGCACCTAATACACAATAAATGGAAATAACCCAGGTGCCAGACAAAATACTGGACACCAGTTTAATCTGAATTTCACATAAACAAAAAACTTTTAGGTCAATTATGTCCCATATATTGCATGGAACATAAATGAAAACTATTCCTTGCTTATCTGAAATTCAAATTTAATGAAGCACCCTATATTTTTATTTGCTAAATCTGACAATCCTAAAATCACACTAATATTAGTTAAGAACCTCTATGGTTCCAGCTCAATTGTGACTCAGAACTGGCAGTGCAGCATCCTGAGGGAGAGGAAGGGGACACCGCAGCAGGCAAGGCTGAGGACCTAACAGCTGCCTGCTGGGAGGGGCTGCCTGCTCTCTTAATTTCCTGTTCTTTAGTTTACTGCTGAACACTGTTAACTATGGCACAAAAAAATAAATTTCAAAGTTGGCCAAATGTGAAAGAGACCAAAAGGTTCCCAAGTGCACGGCCCAAAAAGCAAAAGAGGAAGAAGTGGTTAGGTTTATTTTCATCGGATTTGGATTAAACAAACAACTTCTTACTTCTTGACTTGCAATATCAAAATGCAACCATTAATATGTTTAAACAGTTATTTAAATTAGTGCAGACCAAAAAAACCCTCAATGTCCCCAAACTCTCTATCTCCATAGAAACTACTAATTTTACACCACGATTCTGGTTGACATTTTGTTGTTGTTGAACGAAGATGACTGGCACATTATAAAAGAGCAGAATGTGGCTAGCTAGTAGCTACTCACTAAATACCTGCCAAGATTAACAGTGAACAAAACTGAAGGTAAGGACAACGCAGTGAGAGTTATTAAACAAATAACTATTTAACAAATACTTTCAATTTCCTTTAGTTATATATTTGTCAGCACTATTAATATTTAAGGCTCAGGTAAAACAGGCACATAGTGTGATCAGGGACCACTTTTACTACAGTATAACAAGTCACCTTACGTCATCTTCTCTGTGCTTTACAAGATACTTGCTAGATGACTAGGTATCAACTTTCTTGGATAAAAGCAGAATAAACTAAATGACTTCAAGAACGTTTCTCCCTCTTTGACCTGGGAAACTACAATTTCATACAATTATGTAACACAGCTGCATATCAACTATAAATGGCAATAATGACATCATAGCTATGGAATAAACTTTCTTGATATTCTACCTAAAAAGTAAATTTTCTAACAAAAAAGGACTATACGAATGATGTTAAATAGAGAATATTCAAGCAAATTAAAAAGGATCTTTTTTTTCTCTAGCACTAGTTATATTAAGACCTCATGCAAGTAACAATTTCAATGATACCTCTGAGTTTTTTCATCGAGTTTATTCATTCATTCATTCCATAATCATTTACTGAAAAGAAATCAAAATGATTTAATCAAGCATTTAGAACCAGAGGGAGGACCTAGTAAATGCAATTTTGAAGCTAGGTCATCATGCATTATTCTCATAGTATTTTGCGTTAGCCCAAAAGATGCATTTAAATAGATATGGTATGGGGCCAGCCACGTGACGGAGTGGTTAAGTTCGCGCACTCTACTTCGGCGGCCCAGGAATTCACCAGTTCGGATCCCGGGCACAGACATGGCACCCGCTCATCAAGCCATGCTGAGGTGGCATCCCACATGCCATAACTAGAAGGACCCACAACTAAAAATATATAACTATGTACTGGGAGACTTGGGGGAGAAAAAGGAAAAATAAAATCTTAAAAAAAAAAAAAGGATATGGTAAAACTGGATCTTGAAAGAAAATAAGAAAATCTCATAGTAGTTCATCAACATTTACCACGGATGCAATTTTTTAAAATAATTACATCCAGGCCTAGCCCAGTACAATTTTTAAAAATAATTACATCCAGGGCTGGCCCAGTGGCGTAGCAGTTAAGTCTGCACACTCCACTTCAGCGGCCAGGGGTAAGCAGGTTCAGATCCCAGGTGTGGATTTACACACTGCTCATCAAGCCATGCTGTGGCAGCAGCCCATATACAAAATACAGGAAGACTGGCACTTGATGTTAGCTCAGAGCCAATCTTCCTCACCAAAAAAATAAATTAAAAAATTTACATTCAAAATAAAAAATGTGAACATAAGCAAGATTTACTTTAAATCTCTAAATCAGATATTTGAACAGAGAAGACTGCTTCTAAACATACTAGAATTTGTATTAAAAATTCAAACTCTAAGAACAAGAACTAAAATTCTAACAAAATTTGCTAACATAAAAGTAATAAATAATAAACAACATACATATAATGTCAAGTTACTTTTGGTAACACCAAATTTAAGAATTCTTAATGGTCCCAATGATAAAAGACCTTTCAAACCTGACTCTCGACCCTTTTTAAAGTAATTATGGATAAATAATTATTGATAAGCAAAAACAAGGAGAAAAATCCCAAAGCATTTGGAATTATGTTCAAGGGATTGAGTATCAGAGCAGACGAATATCTTTTAAACTGATGTTCTGATTAGCAAACAAATGGCAAAACTTCTAAACTTTCAATTAGCACTTAATCTAATTTTCTGGCAATTTGTTTAATCAGTAATTTGTTTCTAAAGCCAAACTACGTCTTTTAATTACCACAATAAACCTACTGTAGTTTTCACTTCAGACTAGGTATAAAGTCTCTTTTTAAACCTCGCCACCTACGTGAATGAACACAGCTGTTTAAAAATTATCTGAACTTGCGAAACCATTAAAATCCCTTATTTTAACATAAAGACATGTCCTTAGCACCAACTCTAGAGAGCAAAATTTAATTAAATCAGTATGACAACTTACTAGATTACACTAGGAAGTCCCGTGCAGGACTAACTTTATTCTCTATCATATTAAATATGTAATGTCACTGCTACATAATATCATCCATACAATTAAAATTTTCAGACAAGAATTTCCAGAAGTTATTATTCCAAACATGTTCACTTGAGTTAAATGTGATTCCTTGAGCCAAAGCAATCTCCCAGTGCCCTTGTCTGTCACAAGCACAGGTCTCAGCAAGGCAGGAGGGACTAAAACCACGGCATACAGGGGTGAGGCCACTCCAGCAAGGTCGTCCACATTTTTAACATAAAACCTTCTTCATGGATAGAACTCTATACTTTTGAGAAAATATTCACGGAACCAGAACCAAAGAGAGTGCGCTGTTTACTTGTGACTAAGAAACACGCACTTGTGACAGTTGTGAGGTCTGTTTTAGAGCATCCGGAAATCCGGAAGAGGATTTAAAAGATTTCTAAAGTCGATGACTACAACCTTATTATTGTTACACATTCCCGGTCATACTTTAAATCTGTATTAGCAGGGCTTTCAAGGACATAGCAGCTATTTTATGCAACCTGATTTCCTAAATGAGGCAGAAGGAACATCTTAAAATGATAAAAGAAGCTTAACAGTTAAAGAAAGGGAATAACAAACAAATGAACAAAAAAGGAAGTTTAAAAGGTTAAATTGCCCAATTAAAATTTTTAATATGTAGCCAAATTTAAAAGACAAGATTAAAGTAACAGAAATCTCGTGCACCTACTATTTTCCTAACTCACAAGAATGTCACCATTTTTACTTAGATTTCCTTTGTCAATCATTTCTTTCATAATCTATTAGGTATACACTGTTCAGATTTATATAGACTAAAAAAAAATCTGTTTTCATTGCTGTTACTGCTGCTGCTGCTGCTGTCAGCAGCAATATTTAGTCGATAATTGTTATGATCAATTGGTGTAAACTGGATTTAACACATACTGATTGTTTCTAAAAATAATTTGATCCTTTTAGATATTTAGTTTCTAGAAGGATCAGAGTATTGACAACTGTATGGAAGAAAAGAAATCTGTCCGTGAGAGATCAAGAACAGAGAATCAATAGAATTTGAACACAGATCAAATACAAATACAAGGTACAGTTTTGAGGAATACATCAACATTTAGTTCTAAGGAGACAAAAGGGAGAAAGTGTGTGAAGGAAAGGACTTTGTTTTTTTTCCACCCTCTCTGACCTATCACTTGCCCATCAGATGACAGAGATGCCACAAAGGCAGAAGAAGATTGAGGGTGGGAGGAGAAAGATGCAAGGGAAAGAGAAAGATATTTGAGCTGAGCCTCCTCCAGGTACATTTGTATCAAGTTCAAAAACCATGGAAAGCTGATTGATAGTCTTAATGTCAGCATAGTGTCAAGAGAGAGGCCACCTCCAGTCGTATTAAGAATGGGAGCTCTGTCTGAGTGGGGCATTCACCTGTCGTGAGAGTGGCTGGGCTAGTTCCTTACCACCATCATCCTTTCACCCTTTAAGAACTCTCCTTACATTGGTGCCTTTCAGTCTTTTCTCTTGGGCTTGTCTGATTCTCCAGAGAAGAATCACCTGTCTCCTGACCAAAGGCATAAGGAACCTGGGAGCTGAGTGGTGAAGAGAGTTGAGGATCTTTCCATTCAACGTGCTCCCCTGCTTTCAGAAAGGTACCCACTGCTCCCAGCTGTGCCTAATCCCGGAGTCCAGGTTCCCCTCAGTTTAGCCTCGCTAGAGAGTAAACCTTCAGCCTGTTGCTGGGTTTGGGGAGAAGCAGTCACCTAGCTGCCTGGTCTGGACGGAGTGGGGTAGGACTGTGAGTTCCAGCTACTTATACAGATTTCCACCAAGTCCCCTGTTTTTGCCCCCATGTACCCTTACTTTGAAAAGTATCTTTCTGAACCTTCCTGGAGTTAACGTGCTGTGAGCTGGCTACTTCCAGACTTTTCTTGCTGCTGTTTGGGGTTCAGCTACCTCAGACCAGCCAAGATAGTGACCACCAGTTCATTTGCTTTCTAGGTTCCAAAGTGTTGATTCTGAGCTCTCCTCTCTATTTTACTTTGTCCATGTGAGTTTTATTTCTTTTCAGTAATTTTTGTGTGATTTTAGGAGGTAAAGGAAGTAAACACGTGAACGTGTTTAACTCCCTCATTTACACAAAAACCAATGATTATTTCCTATTAAATTATTTTTTCCATTCTCCAGTAACTTCTGCTAATTCAAGTAATTTAACTTTCTTACGCGAATGTCAACCCCCTTTTAGTGGGAAAGAATCCAGCAGAACTGCAAGAAAACCAAATGGCAGCTGCTCTAACGTTAGCCAAGATCAAGTTAGAGATCCCACACCAGTTTTCTTTCTCAGAATTAGCACCAACCACCTTGGTAGGTCTTCGTGTGAAGCGAAACAGAAAGTAAAACACATTCTGAATCTCGGAACGACTTGAATATAGAAGTCAGATGAATGCCTCAAAGTCATCATTTTATCCAGTGAACAAGTACACAAATTTCAAAAAAACAAAATACCAGCACAAGAGCTCAAGGTAGAGCCAAGCTGAATCCTTGGCACAATGCTCTTCTCTCAATACTCAGTTCTCGGTCACCCTTTCTACTATGACTTCTGTTCCCAGGACACTAGGATGTCTTAATTCCATTATTTCCAGTTACATACAGAGTAGTTCTGACATCTCACTAGATCTCAAATTCAATCTGGACAAAGCCAATCTCATCCTCATTGACCTCTGCCCCCCCTAAAACAGAATTCTCTGCTCACCTTCTACATTCTGTCTAACCCTTTGGAATTTTCTTTAACTCTTCCTCTCCTTTATCTGCTTTATGCAACTTACCAACAAGTCATTTTATTAATTCCTTCACAAGGTCTCTTTGTGTTAATAGTGGTGTTACTTTTAATAGTAGAAATACGGAAACAGTTTAAATGTCTCAAAATGGAAAACAGCTAAGTAAACAATGATATATCCATATAATGGAAAATTAGGCAGCCATTAAAATGATGTTTTTAGAAGATATCTAAGCCCCAGTGGTCTAGTGGTTAAGTTAGCATGCTCCATTTTGGCGGCCCAGGTTCGGTTCCCGGTACAGACCTACACTGTTCTGTCAGTGGCCATGCCGTGCTGATGGCCCACAGACTGAAAAAGAAAAGAGGAAGATTGGCACAGATGTTAGCTCAGGGCAAATCTTCCTCAGCAAATAAATAAATAAATAAAAATAATGAAAGATATCTAATCACATGAAAGCACATTTATATCATAATGCTAAAGAAATTTTTTTAAAAAGAATTCAAAATTATACATATAATGAGATTGCAAAAAATATATTTAACAAGGAAAAACAGGAAAAGGCACAAGGAAATTTTCTTGATTGACGGCAAGGTTCTAGATCTGGGATTATGGTTACATGCATACATATAATTGTCAAATCTGTTGAACATTCACTGCCTAAGACCTGTTCTTAAAATTGTATTGCATGTTAAGTATATCTAATTTTTTTTTTAATTTAAGGGAAAAACATCATAAAAAATAGACTAGGAGAAAATTGGCAAAAATGTGACCAACAACTGAATTTAAATAATGAAACTAAGGGTAATTTTTTTCTCTGATTTCCAAATTTCCTTTGATGAGCACAGGGAAAAAATATAGGAGATGGGAGTTCTCTTACATATTCTCCATTTCCTCTTCTTTTGTCACTATCTGACTAGATTAGGACAATGGCCCTCTGCCATTAGCCATCCTGGCTTAAACCTGCCAGCCCAAACCTCCTTAAAGGAGCTGGCAGAAGGGTACAGACTTTCTTTGTGGGGCTGGAAAAAGAAAACTAAGCATATCATTTACATTTCACCTCCTGTTCAAAACTCTTAGCAACTCCCTGCTTGCTGTCTACAAGATTGTCTAACCTCCTCTACCTAGCTTGCCAAGACCTCTGTAATCTAGACCCATCCCTGCCTCTCACCTTATCACCCACACATTCCAAACAGGAATCCTCCGCTCCCATTCGGCTTCTATTTCAAGATTAAACTCTGCTCAAAATAAGAGGCAACGTTTTACCTGCTGAAATGGTGACAGTAATGTTAAACTACCTTTCTCTAGGGTGTGTTATCCCCATACAAAACCATCACAGGGAAACGATATTTCACACACACAGACAATTATATTGCACTGTCTCCAAAACTGGAAATGTAACAGTGAATCCAAAAGTAAAGATTGTTGATATTAAATCTTGGAATCCAAAAATAGAGGTGTAAACACTGCAACAGTCATCGTGCTTACTGCGTATAAACGCGGAGCACGCCCTCCTACTGCTGGCTCTCGCAGTCAGCTGTTCTCGCCCCACACAGGCCGGCCATGTGATTCCAGGGTTTTGCTACATTTTCCTGTGTGGACTATGGGTCCTAAATCCCAAGAAGGTACTAAAACTGGTAAATTAAGTGATTTCTGTAAGCACACAAGTTTATAAAATAACAACACGGGGCTTTTCTGAGGATACATACATTCTAACATCTGCTTTGAACACTTTATGGTTCAAAATCAGCTGACGCTAAAAGAAAAATTAAACCTGTTGAATTCCAAATTTTAAAAAACACAAAACACCAGAGGCTCCTGATGTACATTTCTGGCTACTGACAACGTGCTCTGATTTGAAATCACTAAAAATAAACAGGAAACACTGCCCAAACTGTCACTGTCCCTTCCTCTGTGTCTGTGTGTATGCCTCTCTCCGTATCTGTGACCCTTCATTAACAGAACAAAGCCCTGAGCTAGGTGGTGAGTAAGGAAAACAGAAACACACCAGAACCACAGCTGACCACAGATCAGTATCGCCCTCTCCCCAGTACTACTGCTTCATCATGAAGTGAGTAAGGCCACTCCAAGGGGGGCACACAGACAGCCCTCCCTCAAGGGCCTCATCTGGGGGTGGGGGGTGGAACACAGGAGTGTGGGTGTAAGTTCCTCAGAAGGAAACCAAGAGAGGGCTCGAGGGGCAGGAACTGCCCCTCAACCCTGCTCGTTTCCATCCTAAATGTACAGTTAAAGAACATCGCCTTCCAATCATTTCACCCGGCAAATAACTACTCTTCCTTTCCAGAACAGAGCATAACAGACTCCCCACTGTGTACCTGATGACAGCACAAATACAAAACTCAATTTTCCAGCACCTTCTCTATTGTCTAAGCTTAACAAATTTTTCTAACTTTTCTAAGAGAAAAGAACAAAAGTTCCACAAAAGGAAGAGGCTTGCATTATTCCAGAGTGTTCTACCCTTTGGCTTTAACTTTTTCAGGAAGGGAAATTCCACCGTATTTCAAAGCAGCCCATTTAGTACCTAACACTATCTGCCCTGCCCCCACTCCTGTTTGTTTCCGACATTTCTGAAGGGTCAGGAAACATCAGATTCTCCAATATAGCTTGCTTACCTATTTTATTAAAAAATAAGCTTGCTCTCCAACCTCCCAAACAGTTACAACCAGTCCTATTTTTATTCAGCAACATCCTCTCTTCTATTGAGTCACCCCTCGCCCTCCCAGCCATGCTCCTCCTTGCTCCGGACCTGCTCCTGGCCTTAGGCCCTGGTCTTTCCAGTTTTCCCTTCTCCACTGCCCAGTCAACCCCCACCTTTCTCTATTCATCATTGTAATTGCATTTTTACTCTACAAGTCCCTTATCTTATCCGAACTTTCCAGAGGCAACTTCCTCTGCAGAAGTCACTGGATAGCATATTTCTTCTTGTTTTCATCTACAGATCAAGTTTGGCTTTTAATATTGATCAGCAGCCAACTACCTCCTGGAAATGACCTGTTCATTGTTTTCTTGCCAAATTCTCGTCTCAAGTATTTCTGTTTCTGAGAATTCCATAATGAGGACACTCATTTTCTCCATTTTTTCCTCCTAATAATACACCACTGTGGTGTAAACCAGCTTTTTCCTTAGAGAATCAACCAATAAATCCCTTCCTCTCATTTCTCTCTCCTCAGTGGAGATGCCTGAACCATATAAACTAACACCAAGTGCTAGAATTATCCAAGGCCCACTTATATTTCGAATCTTTTCGTGTGTGTGAGGAAGACTGGCAATAGATATTAGCTCAGGGCCAATCTTCCTATTTTTGCTTGAAGAAGACTGTCTCTGAGCTAACATCTCTTCCAAACTTCCTCTAATTTTGTACGTGGGATGCCACCACAGCATGGCTTGATGAGCAGAGTGTAGGTCCACGCCTGGGATCCAAACCCACAGACCCCAGGCCACCAAAGGAGAGTACATGAACTTAACCACTATGCCACCAGGCTGGCCGCTCTAAATCATTTCATCATTCATTTTCTTGGCAGATTTTTCCAGAAGTATTGCTTATACTTCTAACCATACTTTCAGTTTCAAGGTTAAATTAAAAGGTGGGAGAAAAGAGAAACCAAAACTTGAATGCAGTACTGTAATCTACCCTGCAAAATCCTGTGGCCAACTTGGGGGGAGGGGAGGGGGGGTCTCATTACAGTGAAATAATAGTACTGGATGCTTCCGTGCTAGACAAGTCACAGCTGTCAAACGATTTTAAGTATATTGAAAACTCCAAACAATCTGTAAAGCAGTTAAGCCAAAAGGACTACAGCTTGTAAATGAAGCAAATAGCAATCATGAGTAGCTCAGAAGCTTCCTGAGTAAAAATCTGCTCCTTAGCACATTTAAATTAAAACTAAGTACATTAAAATCCCTGTCAGATTCCTTAAGAGAGAATGTTTGCTGGAGAGAAATGGTAAATTATTAATATAGTACAAACATGAATATGGAAATATATGAGGAAAAATTTTACTTAGGTGGACTAAGGGCAGTATACATACACATGAATATATAATTACACACACACGGGCACATGAAGATTTACACGGTCCTCCAAAAAAACAGACCTGAAATTAAAATTTCCCAGAGAGAAGTAAAGTTTAAAGTCAACAATCAGAGAAAAGATATGGAAAGCCACCTTAAAAAGATAAACAGCTTTCAGGCTAGCAGACTTCATTGCAACCCGAAAAAGTGATTAATTCATCTAAAGAAACAGGTAAGTCTAGCAGAGGCTGTAGAGGTGGGGCCATGAATGATAATAACAACCATGACATCACAACAACCCTACAAAGTTACAGTGGGGTAACAAGCTTAAGAGGGTTAAGGTATGTCCAAGATCACACAGCTAAGTAAACGGCAGGACCGGGCCCAGGTCTGTCTGTCTATACCACTGACCTGGGAAGGACAACCAAAAGGGAAAGTGGGCTGTACACACCTAAGTGCTTCCAAGGCTTAGGGGCCATCATGGAGACGGAGGGACGTTCCAATCATCTAACTCCCTTGCTCCAAATCCAGGCTAAACACGCGATGTCAGGATGCCTTGGCTGCTGCCAGAGCTTGCCTGCTTCCAGTGGGGGGACAGAGAGAAGCGGCATGCAGGGAGGACATGGACTCAGGGGACAGGATCATCTCAAGGACTGTAGTTTGGGTGGAACAGAGGAGAGTTCTGAACTACAGCCCTCCTCCCCGCCCCCAGTCACCATGCACTCTTACATGCTGGGAAGGGGTGGTAGGCAGGAAAAAAGGTTCAGAAGCACTGTTCCTTCAAGAATAACACAAAGGCAGTGTGGTTATTACACAGGGGAGTGAGGTAGTGGGGGGAGAGGGAGTGAAAGGGAAGCTGTTTCTTAAGCAAAAAATGAACATTTAACCTGAGGCCTTGTCAGAGGCAGCAAAAGAGACAGGGATGAACTAATCAGAAGCCTTATTACCTAATTAGAAGAGCTCAAGGAAAAGAACACAGGACAGAGGCAAGAGTCCAGTCTTAGGGGGTTTAGTCCCCACTCCCATTGGAAAGAATGATTCCTGGAAAGCATTAGGCACAACAGCTATGAACATGGCTCTGGAGCCAGACAGCCTGGATTCGAATCTCAGCTCTGCCAGTGACCCAGGAGTTTCTTGGGCAAGTTTCTTAACCTCTCTCCACTTCCTTTACATCATCTATAAAATAACACACATAATAATGCTACCTACCTCAAAGCGTTGCTGTGAAGACTGAATTAACTCAGATGTTGTAGTTGCTGCAGATTATTATGCTGCAAACAACGAAAGGCGTACAGGTGTGGGCGATCTTCTTTCATTAGTGCACAGCTTTGTGAAGAACCTCTAAGGATTAAGCATTTGACTACAACTCTAAACTACGTAACTATTATAACAACCTAGCAAACTGACACAAGATGAAACAGAAAAATCTGAAGAGTCAGATGTGTTTTTAGGAAACTGAATTCACTACCAGAAACCTTCCCACAGAGAAAACTCCAGGCCCAGATGGTTTCCTTGGTGAAATCATTCCAACAACTTCATCTTTCATCTTTAGTTACTGCATAAATGGGAAGATCCTACTCCCTTCCAATCTCATATTTTCCAGCAGAGCAGCATCCAGCAGAACACTGCACATGTGGTAAAATCAAGCTTAAACCATTTTGAAGTCAGACATGTCTTTGAAAATTTAATCAAAAGCTACAGATCTTCCACCACAAAACACACAAAATTTTGCAGTCAACATCAGAGGGTTCATTGACCCCATGAAACCAACCTATGGACACCCTGAGATGCTAAATGCATATTGTTAAGTGAGCATTAACTAAAGAAGCATGACGTGATAGTTTAAGACGGTAATTGAGGAAAGAAAGTGCCTGCCAGTTCCTTTGATATATTATAAATGGTACAATCTACTCCTAACCTTGAGCAGTGGACTCTTCTTGATCTCATTCTAAAAATGTCTTCCGGTAAGCTTCATTATCATAAGCTTAAACTCTTTTCTAAGAACTAAGGAATTCTTTACATTCAATTAACTCTCAAGTCCTATCTTTCAGACTTATCCTACCATCAAAATTTACCAATAACTTCAGTTCCTAAATGCCGTTTCCCAGATACCCCTCAATTCTCTTCTATTTATATTTCCAGTTGCGTAAGCAGCCCACCTCCTATAGATCTTATCTCCTCATACCTACAGATCTTAACTCCTTTGGGTCTGAAAAGTCACCTCCAAGGCAAATTCTGGCCAGGATGTGTACTTATATTCCTTATCAGATGAAGGAAGACGAAAAATGGAAATTCCATATTTCCCCCCGGTAGTTATTATTCCCAAGGCTACTTTTAGATAGCTGTTATTTTATAAAAAGAAACTCTGTCCTTTAGCCAATAGAGTACGTAGTGGAGTTAAAGCACCCCTGAGAGTCTGTGTAGGCACACTCTGAGGCCCTTCATTGCCATTTTATAATTTTCTACAAAGCCATATTATTCTATTAAGAGGCTAACAAGAGCTGTGACTTCCAGTTAAATCAAAAAATGTATGAAAGATAACGCACTTAGATAACCAAATGACAGGGTATAATTTGAGAGTGGGGAAAAACAAAGCTAACGGTAGCCAAGAAACAATATAAAGGACTCAAGGAAAGACTGCAATAGAAAAGAAGAAAAAATTGTTCAACATATTTTATCTTAAAACTACTTTAGCTTTGGAAAATCACATATTCTACAATTTGAAGTACACAGAGATTGAACCACATATTAGGAATGGGGCAGACTTTGGAACCAAAAAAGCCAAGTCATAAAGACAAAATATGAACATAACAGAAAACAAGCAGGGCGACAAGGTCTACTTTCTGCTGGAGAGAAGTGACAGGATTTTACCCTAATGAAGACAGTACAGGGTACATGCAATCATTATCTATAGTCAGTATCTCAACTGCCTCATATTTCATGCACCCGTCAACCTACCAGCTCCCACCTGTACCTCTGCACTGAAGCGTGATGATTCCCTGGTATCGCCTGAAGGCCCATCACTGTTCTTTTTCTCCCCTGTCCTGCTCCCATGCTGATAATTACCAATCTCCATCTCCAGCTTTCCACAACTAGGGCTCCCATAAACTCAAAGTAAACACATCAAAAATCAACTCCTCAGCTTCCATTCAAAACCTACTCTCCCTTCTACTGTACCTTTCTCAAAACGGCAGCACCACAAACTACCTAATTCCCAAAGCTATCCTAGACCCCTTCCTCTCGCACATTCCAAACCTTCATACAAATCCTAAGTGGCTTCAATTTTACCTCCTAAGTGAGTCCCATCCTTTCCTCTCCTTTTCTACTCCCCAACCTGTGCTTGGTTTAGGCCCTCCACAACTTCTCTAACACAACTGTCCCCTAAGTGATTCCTCTCTGTCTTCAATTTCGGTCCCCTCCAATCTATCTGTCCCCCTGCCATGATAATATAAATCCAACCGTGACACTCAACTGCTTAAAACTTTTCAACGGCTATCCATTGTTTGTGAGCTTCTTGGAGGATCTGGCCCACATCTACATCTTCAACAGCCACCATTCACCTCCTCCCACTCCCCAACACACACACACACACACACTCTTAATGCTCTAACACAGCACTATTTGTGTTTCTCTGAATATATCATGGAGTTTGGGGATTCCTTTGCATCATGTAATTCTCTTTTTCATTTCAACACTATTTCAGCCACCTAGAAAACACGTATTCACCTTTTAATACCCTGCCGAGGCTTTACTCACTTTGTAAAGCCTTCCTTGACCACCCCTCCCTACCTCTGATTAATCACTCTTTTTCTCTATTCTGCCTTGTTCATACTTTTACTAATGTATGTATGACATTATCTTTATTATTCGTTCACATGAGTATCCTCTCTACCTGACTGTGAGTTTGTTGACAGAGCAGATCCCTGCCTTTATTTATCATCAAGATGTAAAAGTGTGGTTGTAAGTCATTCAATAAACAATACCTGGAGTTAACTAAAACAATGTCTTCACCAGTGAGATTTCATCTCACATTGAACTATCCCCAAAAGAGACATTTTTGCAAAGGAAGATGTGCAAATATAAAGAATAGAAAATATGCACAGATCAAGTTCAGGTAAAAAACATTAGCACAAGATCACTGGGAAAGCCAGAAATTCTAAGAAATCTTTCAAATGGATGCACGGTAACAGAACCAAAAAGGAAACACCAGCATAATGTGGTAAAAACACTGCCTCAAGGACAGAAGCCTGACACTCAAGACAATACAGAGCAGAATGTGCCAAAGCCTAAAGAAGTAAGAGTGCTGATTCCCGTTTTTCCATCAGATATGGCCCCACGAGAAATACATGAAAGAAACCACTGAGCTCAGCAACTCCTTTGGACAATGGTTCGTAAACTTTAAGAATGGCAGAATCCATTGTAAATTTCTTAAACTGTGTTGACCAAAACTGTTGGTCAACTGGAAGGCTGTGAGAGATCATCAACTCCTTCCATTTACAATAGGAGAAACAGCCTTAGAGAGGAAATTACTCACCCAAGATCTCACCACTAGCTAAGTGGAAGATGAGAAATGAGGACGGTGACTTCCACATTCTCTGTCTGGGGCTCTTTCCACCACCCCACACTACCCTTCTGCGGGTAAGTTAGGTGCTGTATTGTTTTGTTTGGTTTACACATAAAAAGTTGTTTTTCTTTCTTAATTCTAGCAGTCTGAGGGGGTATCCAGACTTCATCCAAATGCTAAAAATGGTTTCCACAACTCATAGATTACTTTCATCTGTCACTCTTTTCTTCCCCTAACAGGAATAGCATCTCTCAAAGTATAGGTCCCATCAGGTTGGATCAAAGGCTTTTGGTAATAATGCTGACACCTGAACATGCCATCCTAAGTCATCACTCATCTCGGTTTGTAAAACCTAGTTATCACTTCATTGATATTTCATTGAAAGCATTACCATTTCCCTCACTAATCCTACTGAGGCAGTTTCATTTTGCACTATTAAGGAAGAGGAACAGGTGGAGACAGTGACTGTTCAACAGGCAGGATTGAAATTATAGCATCTGAGAATGACTGAGGCAATGGACACAACACATCTAGCTGATAGAGCATTTTAAGTCCACAAACAGGTTCTACCAGTGACTGTAAAATCAACTATCTAATAACAAAATCATCAAAATACAATAATAATATTATTGACTGCCTGATATGCGTTAGGGACTGGTCTAAGAGCTTTATCCACGTCATCACCAATCCTCACAAAATAGCCAAAAGGCAAGTACAGTACAGATTAGAAAAGTGAGCAGTGGTAGCACCAGAATTTCTATATACAAGGAGCTCACAGGTGGCAAAATGGAAGGGAGCAGAGGGCACCAAGTGGGGACTTGGTTCCAACCCTTCTTACAGAGCACTTAGCACCCCGGTCACCAGATCGTACGTGTACCTGAGGTGGTAAGAACCTTGATGTACAAACAAGCACAACAATTGTCCTTGGGTGGACTATTTATGGAGCAGGGTAGGAGGCATTATGACCACCCTTCCCTGATTGTACGTACCTCTTAGCACCACACGAAAACTGAGGGCCCCAAAGATGGAGGGCTCCAGGAAGGTGATGGAGCAAAGAAGAGTGGCCAGACCTGGCACCTGAACCCAGGTGTGTGTGGTTCCAAAGTCCTATCTCCTTCTACTCTACCACACTACCTCCTTTTCTGTAAATGCCCCAGATTGTCTAAGAACCATGTAAAATCAGTAGTTAGCAATTTAACAAATCACAAGATATGAAAAATAAATTACGCTTCTGCCAACCCTAAACTATCATCTAGAAAGTTAATTTTCTGATACCCTAGAATAGCATGCATGCTACAGACCCAACACCTCCTAAGGTAGGACTCAAGTATATTTTCAAACACACATTCACACACACACAACAGGAGTCTTTTTTAATTTTTTTGGTTGAGGGGGAACATAAGGGAAGGTGGTAAGGGAGAAGAGACAACGGTCTCCTTTAAGAGACTAAAGCTGGTTTAAGACCAAGCTGGTTCATAGGAATAAAAGAACTTTTGGATTAAGCCAAATACTGGGTCTAAAAACGGACTACAACCCAATGACATCCAATACATTCACTGTAATTTGAGAGCCTGAAATGCCCACATTTTAAGTGGGAATCCATTCACTCGTTCAACAATCTCCAGGAAGGCCTGGGCTAGGAGGCCTCAGAGAGGCCTCAGAGACGTGCAGGGCACAGCTCCCGCCTAGAGGTGCTTATGGTCTAATTAGAAAAATTAGATAAATGTGTGAAAGGAGAAAAAAGCAGCAAATGAACAAATTCCAAAAGGGTAGGTTACCAAGAAGCAGAGGAAACTAAAGAAAGGAGAAAACTCTGGGCTTTTCAGAAAACAGTGATAGCATTTTTAAGCCAGGTCTTGAAAGGAATGGGAGAATCAGAATTAGAGGCTGGGGGCAGGGAATACATGAAGGTCCAGAAACAGGGAAAAGATATAGGCTATTAAAAAATAAATCAACAAATACACAGATGCTCTCACACAAGGGCAAAGTGATGTGTGTACAAGGATATTCACAGGGCATCGGTTAAATAAATTATGGTACATCCACATTATGAAATATTATGCAGCTATAAAAATTAACAAGGCAGCTTTATATGTACCAATATACATTATATATTGCTAAGTGAAAAAAGCAAGGTACAGAGAGTATGTACAGTATGCCAGCATCTGTGTGTTTACAAAAAATAATATTTATATGTATATGCTTGTATATGCTTACATATTCATAGACTATTCATGGAAAGATATAGAAGAAAGTTATTAACAGTGGATACCTCTGTTGGCTTAGGACGTGAGTAGGCTAACACCAAAGGACCGTGCTCTGCAGAAGGCAGGTGGACTAGAGAAGATCCTAAGTATCAGGTTAAGAGGTTTAGACAGCATGCAAACTCTAGAGCAGGGTTTCTCAACAGTGGCATTATTCACATTTGGGATATTCACAATTGACACTGGGGCTGTAACTCTGTTATGAGAGCTGTCCTGCGCATTATAAGATGTTTAACAGCATTCCTGGCCTCTACTTGCCAGACGGTGGTAAGCACCCCGCTCCCACTTCTGGTTGTGACTACCAAAAACGTCTCTAGACATTGCTAAAGTACCCTGGGAGGCAAAATCGCCCCTCGTTGAGAACCACTGCTCAAGAGCCACAATGTTAATAGTTAATCTACAAAACACTCTAGCACACTACATCCCTGTAAATTAACAACAAATGCAACAACGCTCAGATATGGACCTGAGGAATCCACTGGACATTGTTTTGAAATGAGCTTCATATATCAGTCATAGTTTCTCAAGTTGTGATAATTCAGGTCTCTTCCCAAATATGAACTATTCATTTTTAACCATATCTACTCCATCACAGGGGTCTCCTTTCTTTATTCGTTGAATACAAATGGTAAGAGTTAAATAGAAAAGTTAGATATATTTTCAGCAGTACACAGAGAGTGGGCCAAATTCCCCAACGGGCTTCCCAGTAGCACTCTGAGCCCTCTGGATCTCTGCAGCACAATTGCAGGAGTTCGCAGACCAGCCCTGCCTCTTCGAATGGCATGCCCTCTCTAGATCCAAGATCTTCTAGGATGCCAAGGAAAGCAACCCTCCCACAGAAATCTAACAGAAAATCATATTTTGGCTTGGCTTTTGAAAAACTAATATAATTATTGACACAATAAGAACATAATTGCTTACATTATGCTAATAATATTTCTTCTCATAACTCCTAACAACCACAAAAAGTGCAAGACACTGTTCAAAAATAACGAAAGACATCACCCCTGATTTTCAGATTCTAAAGATAATAATTAGTTTATAAAGCCACGAGAGGCTTTAACTGGATTCTACAAATCACAATTTTATTAAGCTTAAAGCCATTTCTAATATACCACAACGAATAGGGAGAAAAAAAAATCAAGATATCCAACAGGCTTGATTATTTTTCAAACACAGATCTAAAACTTTGGTTGATTCTCCTGTGTCTTTTCTTTTCCCAATGCCAGAAATCCAGTAACACCCTGGCAATCTTGGCTTCACATTTTGAAGTCACTGATTCCTCCAGTACTGTCGTAGGTGAAAAGTTCTGGATTTCATTCTCATGAAATCATGCTCTTCACATTCCGTATTGCGCCGACTACTTATGCTTAGCTCTCAGAAGGTTGGCTCCTATTTGCGGAGGGGACCTCCAGTGACCTGACTCGGCAATAAATACACCTGTGAGTCGCTATGGAAGGTGCTTAAAAGTGTCCGCGGCGAAAAAAAGAAACTCACCATTCTAACTACTTCAGGGTAAGTCTGCTCTGTCAAACAGCCTCTGCTTATTGTAATGTAGTCCACCAGTTCATTAAGAGTGGAGCGCTTGTATTCTTTCATTTTAAGATCAGATAGCGTGTCCATGAAGTCAAAAATGACACAGCACTGCTGAAGTTTCTTTAGGAACAGTTCAGGCTGCTCTGAGGATGGAACGTCTAAGAAAAAAAAAGGAAATGGTGTAAGTCTGTCATCAATTTCTAGGTAACAGGAATTCTCTGTGAAACTTACTTCAAAAACAAGCTCAAAAAAATAAGAATTCACATGACAACAGTGTTCTTTTTAACAGTCACACATGGGTGGGAGGGGATACAACATCCACTACTTTAGAGACCTTGTGTTTGAAAACTACATGGTACCAACACAATTGACAGCATTTGCTAGTCCACAACCAAAGATTGACCAAAATCCCAAGAGCCATTAGCGAGTTGAAGCAATTTTAACCAAAACCACCTCAATGTCAACACCCTTAAGCCAAAAACACTGAAAAAGGTCACACTGTCCATTACAAGGTAAAGGCAGAAGTTTTCACTGTTGGTTTAAATTAGTTTTACTAAAAAATTTCGAAGCAGAAATGTCAATCGATTCATTTTAATTTCATGCTGACATCCTTGGTATTTAAAGCAACTGTTGTGTCTATGTGTTTATATTTTTTGTTTTGTTTTGGCTTGATATCTATGAAGTTTCTTTGTCAAAGAAACTTGGAAAATCAACAAAACGAAGCAATACCAATTCTCTCAAAAAGAGCACATCAGTAATGGACAATAAAAGCAAACTCCACTTAAATCTATGTTCCCTCTTTTGACCCATCTTCTTCCGTTATGGTGCAAAAAAAACCACTAACATCTTCATTAATATGGTCTCAGAATAAACACCTGTTCTTTTCCCACAAACAGCAAATCAGACATTTGGTTTGGTGTCATTTCTAAAAAATATGTAGAAATTTTAGGTTAAAATTCCCCAGCTACAACAGAAATCTGATCTATAGTTAGACTTGAAACACGCCAACTAAATTGGAGATAGCCCATTCCATTCCTATTTTCCTTCTACTCTTTTACTCCCCCAAACTGGAGCTTTCCTGGAAAGGGAATGAGATTATGACCAGAGTAGGGTCTGCTGCCTTCATCAAAGGCAATTAGCTCATTAATCCTCAGAACACTCTTAGAGATAAGCAGGTGACATTATATTGTTATTCTCCATTTTTCAACAGGAAAATTAGAGACAATCATTGAGATCTCACAGTGATTAAGTTATGGAGCTGGGAACAGCTCCTGGGTCTCTAACCACATTCCCATATTCCCTTTGTACTATTCAAGAGGGACTTGAACAATGTTTGGCCAGTCACTCACAACCAGCCTCAGCTGCCTGACTCCCAGTAAAAGCTTTACTGCAGCCTCACAGTGTGGGCCACCTGCTCCCTGGAGGTAAGTGCAACAGCCAATGGCACCCACCTTATAGCCACCAGCAGCCCCAGCAGAAGGGAATGAGGGTTAGATTCCTATTCACAGGATCCACACAACTCCTCTCCACAACCCTCTTCTCCTCCTCATATCCCACAACCCAAGTGCTAGCCCAAACACCCAGAGCCTCATGGATAATTCCCCCAGAACACTGCCTACGGACATCGACTTTGGGGTCAGCCTAGAGGAGAGTGGACAAGATATCTGAAAATACAGGATTTCTCTGCCAGATATAAGGGGTCAAGAAGTAGTCAGTATTTTTGAAGGTATATAGCATCACTGCAACTCTCAGCAAAAACAAGTTGTAAATTTAGAAATTATTCTTAACCAATGAGTTTCCCCTCCCACCACCACCCCCATAGGTCCCCAAAGGCCTAATGTATCTTACAGTCAAAGACTTTGGGATTTGAGTTAAGCCATGAGATAAGTCTTATTCTATGCCCCTAGACTTAATCACTTTCAAAGTATTCAGCTTTAGACTACAAGAACTAAATTTCTTGGGGCTGGCCCCGTGGCCGAGTGGTTAAGTTCGCGTGCTCCATTGCAGGCGGCCCAGTGTTTCGTTGGTTTGAATCCTGGGCGCAGCCATGGCACTGCTCATCAAACCACCCTGAGGCAGCGTCCCACATGCCACAACTAGAAGGACCCACAACGAGGAATATAGAACTATGTACTGAGGGGCTTTGGGGAGAAAAAGGAAAAAAATAAAATCTTTAAAAAAAAAAAAGAACTAAATTTCTTATAGTCAGACCAAGCTTTCTCTTTAATTGCTTCCTGCTTCAGGTGTTTAAAATAAATATATAAACAAATGAAAAGTAAACAAGGTTGCTTATGCATATGACTACGTATCCTTAACCAACGGCTAATTACATGCTCAGGACCATCACGGTTAATTACTTAAGTCTTCTAAGTTCTAAATCAGACCCCATACCTTGAAGCTGAATGGGAGTTTTGATGCTACACAGGGAACCAGAAAAGGCTTGTTAATGTAACATTAAAGTTAAAATCTTCAGGAAAAATTTGAATTAATCCAATTTTTGATATAGTAACTTTAATAAAGCTTAAAAATCAGACAATCTACACGGAGAACGCCTTAATTCAGCACATATGAATTATGAAAGCATCTATAAATGACAGCCTTTCCTCCAAAAAGCAAACAATCATTTAAGCAGTGACAACAACTATTAATCTTTGTGGTCACTGCAACAATACTCAAGAGATCCATATATTTGGCTATTTAAAAAAATTCAGGCAGTTAACATTTAGTCCTTTTTTTTTAATGTTAGGCAATTGAAATTTAGTCTTTATTTATCCAAATTGATATAATGTCATAGCTAAATGTGAAGCAGACTATCCATCTGCCAATAGCTTACATTTATTGAGTACTACTGGGTACATTTATTGGGTACTATTCTAAGCACTTCACATATATTATGTCTTATTTAATCCTGACAACAAGCCTATGTGGTAGGTACTATTTCTAATTTAACAGATGAGGAAACCAAGACACAGAGAGATTCAGTGACTTGCCCAGAGTCTTAGAGCTAATAAGTAGTGGAGACAGAATCCAAACCCAGGCAGACTGGCTTCAGAGTCTGAACTCTTCACCACCATGCAACATTCCAACTCAGTGAAAGGCAAGAATAATACCATTTCCCATAAAACAGGGTATGTGCATAGAGAAAAGAGCAAGAACACAGAAATAAATCAACAAATTAATTTCCAACATACCCCATTCATAAAGGATCATGCAGGACCCTTCTAGCCCATTCCCCAGAGATTAACACATAGAGCAACAAGTTGTGCTTTATCCTTTATCACAGACCAAATTCTTCTAACATGATCTCCTTTCCTAAAATTAAAGAATTTAAGTAGTCAAGACTAACCAAAAGGGGGGGGGGGAGGGTCCTCAAATAGCTAATTCCTTTATAGCAACAATTTTTTAAAAATTACTTTTTTCATTCATGCTGAAGGATCACCTAACTAGCAACAGTCCAAGCAAAGGGCTCTTCCTCTAATGTCTAGCCCTCAGACTGCCCCACATAGCTATGCTGCTCCCAACCTCCTCATCTTCATCTCCCTAGTCCCCGTGGGATATGAAAAGATAGAATATGAAAACGTAGTACAGGCCAGGATCAAAGAAGGAACACACTCTGAGTAGTGGAGAAGGTTTCAGTGATATAAATATAATGTCTATGGAACCAGTGCCAGAAGCAGACACAAACATTCTTTTTAAAGAAACATTTATAAAAAGTATCAGGTACTAGACCATAAAGAAAATCTCATAAATGTCACAAAGAAGAAATCAGACAAGCAATAGTTTGACTACAATGCAGTAACATCAGATTTTAACAACTCGAAGCTACCCACCTCCCAAATTCCAAGCCACCTGAAAATCTAAGCACTTAGTAATTTAAAGAAAAAAAAAATATATATATAAACATTTAGAAATAAATCTAAACTAGAAAAATTAAAGATCATCTCTGAATCCCAAAGTGGACCAGGCAGCAGATGCTTGTGTCGTCTCTCTTCTAATGGAAACCTCTGGCCTGCACAGGCTGTCTCTGCCCCTAGGAGAGGGATCCCACAGAATCACAACCATAAAAAATGAGGAATCAATAAGTGGTTATGTAATACCATGAAGGTCATTAGCACAACCACCAAACCATCCAATGTTAGTATTTGTTTAAAGGGAGAATAACTGATCCAATTATCATAGCTTGATAAGATTCCATAAGGTCAGATTCCATTGCTCTGGAACTGTTTCTCACCCAAGAAAATAACGTAGTGACCAGCTAGCTAAGTGCTGAATCCACTTGGCAGCTATACTTCTCTCTGCATTGTCCTTCTCTTTCTTTTTGAGCATTAGTCATTTTCTCCCATGTGTCTTTTCTATAACCATCTCCCAGCCTCCTCCCATACATTTTCATCAATAAGCTCGGGAAAATAACTACTCCCAACCTCCAAGGTGTTCATACCCAAATAATTTTAAAATTTACAAGAGTAACAAGTAATGGAAAAATGGGCAAAAAAATTCAACAGTAGAGGGAGGATGCAAGTTCAGATTAAGAGACAAAAGATTCTTATTCTATCTAAAGAACAGTCAATGGAAAGTATATATATTTTAGCCACAGTGCCCCTCCATCACATGCACATG
Organism: Equus asinus; assembly: GCF_041296235.1. Classification (NCBI taxonomy): domain Eukaryota; kingdom Metazoa; phylum Chordata; class Mammalia; order Perissodactyla; family Equidae; genus Equus; species Equus asinus. The sequence goes on from NC_091796.1 coordinate 73,249,150, forward strand.
CACACATGCACACACACACACACACACAAAACTCCCCTCCCTATCACTATGATCTCAAGGGCAGGTTCTTTATTTATTATTTGTTTATTTGTTTGTTTATAATTGGCCAAAGCAGCTGATTCCTCCCCAGTCAAAAGCTTCCATTATTCCATCCCATCTGATGTGTGGGGCACAGGATCATGGGTCCAATATCAGCCCATCTTCCCTTGGGGCCTGACTCAGTCAAGACTTTGCAAAGCAAAAAGTAGCAAAGGTAGAGAAAATAAAACATGAGCCCTGTGCCCTTTGGATTTGGTGCTCTGGGACTCTAGTCAATTGAAGTTGTACCAGAATGTTAAATTCACACTTGCAAATATGCCAACCAAATAAATAAAGAAGGCCCACATCACGATATTTATTAGCCACAATATCACAGGAAGAAGGCAGATTGGTTTAAAAAAAGATGGGGCTGGTAACTTATTTACACATATGCTGTTAAAACATATTTGGAAATACAGTCAATAAATATTTCTATAAAACCCTCAAGTTTGCATTGAAAGCTAAGCAGTAACATTATTTGAGCTCCTAATGAACAATATTTATAACCAGTTACATCAATTCAAAAGATCTGAAATAAAATCTTTCTAAAGTAACGCTTTTCACCTGAAACAGTCCTAAGATATTACCCTTTTCTATCCATTTCTCCAATTCTCACAAAAAATAAAGGTACCCATAGTTTGAGGATGTAAATGTGGTTTTTGACCCCCTATACCTCATCCCTTAGAACATTCACTAAGGTATACAAATCCCCATCCACGTATGCTGTCAGTCCCTCACACACAACCCTCCAGAACTTCAGCAAAGTCAGTGAGAGTTCTACTTGCATAAGGCAATGAGCCTAGATTTAAAGAAAACTAGTCTCAGTGCTAAGGGGAGCTTAGTACTAAAATATTAAGTTGACTTAGCCTCAAAGGACTAAAGCATGGTATGCAAGCACATATGGTAAAATGCCTAACTTCTTGGCCATGGGGTCTATCCAAATCCTGGCCACCAACTTTACTTCTAAACACAGATATCGGCAGCATTCCCTTTTTGCAGCACATATTTCCGGAAAACTAAAAAGAATCCTATTTTATTAGTAGAACTATGCTTCCATTAGGAATTGCTTTTGACACCCAAAAAATCACAGATGTAACCAATATTTCAACAAAACAAGGAGACAACATAAATCTTTATGATGAATCAAATAATTAGGTTTCACATCATATGAACTGCATCCAAGTATAACACACTGATTACACAAGATACTTCAATGTAAATAAACAAATATTAAGAAACTAACCCAAGACTAACCACGTTAGCTGAAAGAAGTATTAAACACTGGACCATTCCAATTACTTTATTACTATACTCAAAGTCGTGGGTTCAAAACCATTTGTTGTTGATGGTGGTGGTGCTGCTGGTGGCGTGCTGCTTCCACCACTAGGTATCGGTATTTCATAAGGCATCTCAGGTGAATTCAATGTGTGGCCATGGTTGAAAAGCACTGTATTTAAAGTAATAACTGTAAAATCCTTCTTTCATCTTCTCTACCTTTCAAATTCTTTCTCTCTCAGTTTATTTAAAGCTAACAGTGAAACCTTTCCGTTTCCAAGCAAAGGAAGGTTCCTGGAAACAGCCACCAGACTGCAAACATTCCTCTTGGCCTCAGCTATAAATAAGAGAATGTACAGTTGGCTGCATTCAGAACTCCTTCCAATCTATCAGGAAGATCGAGATACACTTCATTGATGATTAGCACACACATCTTTTATAGGTGCAAAACATGTCTCAAGGAATGGCAACATAGATAAAATAGTGTATCAAAAGAATGAGACCAAGGCGTGAGTATTAATTAAACAACACACTGAAAGGCAGAGAAGGCCAGCACTGATATTTCAAGGTACAAAGAAGGACGACAATGATAATGAACATTTACTATTGGAGAGCACTGCACTAAGCTCCTGACATACATCATCCCGCTTAATCCTCAGAAGGCTTTAGGAGTTGCCGCTATTAACATCCCGGTTTTTCAGATGAAAAAACTGGGGCCCAGAACAGCTAAGTCACTTGCCAACACCGCCTGCTAGAAAGGGCTACAGCTGGTATCCAAACCCAGGTAGTCTTAGTCCAGAGCCCACCCAATAACAATGATGATTGTGATAAACAACAGCAACTGATAACCACTGCCACCACTGGAGCTATGGATAAACTGTCATTGTTAGTTATTGTTTAAGAAAAGCTGTAATCTAAAGATAAAGGAAAACTTGACAGACTTTTCTACCAGTATTTACATGTTTTAAACTTAAACAGCATAAAATCAGCCTTAAACTACTGAACAATGGTAGCTGGGTAAATTAAAGTTTTAAATAATATCAACATATTAATTATTCTTCCCAGCTTGGACAATCAACATGTATTTATTAATATTCTTTCATGGATCTCTCCAGTTTTCCTTTCCCCAAAATGGATAAATACATGCTTTCCGATTTTTTTTTAAGAGGAATTTTTTTTTTTTTTAAAGATTGGCCCTGAACTAACATCTGTTGCCAATCTTCCTCCTTTTCTTTTTTCTTCTCCCCAAAGCCTGTGGACACAGAAACATGTAAGCTAAACGACAATGAATTCAAAATAGCTATCATCAAAAAACTCAATGAGGTAAAAGAGAATATAGAGAAACTATTCAACACATTCAGGAGCTACTTCACAAAAGAGATTGAAACTATAAACAAGAATCAATGTGTGTAGACATCACAAAGGAGCAAATCAGCATAATCGAAAATGGACATGTTAAAATGCTCCAGAGGAGGAGAACTAAGACTAAAAAGAAATGAAGAACGTCTCCGAGAAATATCTGACTCAATGAGGAAATGCAACGTAAGAATTATAGGTATTCAAGAAGGTGAAGAGAAAGAGAATGAAGCAGAAAGCATGTTCAAAGAAATAATAGCAGAGAACTTCCCAAATCTAGGGAAAGACAGGGAAATATGTGTGGAAAAAGCTTCCAGAGCTCCTAGATTTGTCAATGTAAAAAGACCTACTGCAGGGCCGGCCCCATGGCCAAGTGGTTAAGTTCACATGCTCTGCTTCAGCAGCCAGGGTTTCACCGGTTCAGATCCTGGGCACGGACATGGCACCGCACATCAAGCCATGCTGAGGGAGTGTCCCACATGCCACAACTAGAAGGACCCACAACTAAAATACAACTATGTACCGGGGCGAGAGGCTTTGGAGAGAAAAAGGAAAAATAAAATCTTTAAAAAAAAACAAAACAAAAGACCTACTGCAAGGCATATAGTAGTAAAACTGGCAAAAAGGAAAGAAAAAGAAAGAATACTCAGGGCAGCAAAGCAGAAGAAAATAACCTACAAAGGAACCCCTATTAGGCTTTCAGCAGATTTCTCTGCAGAAACCTTACAAGCTAGGAGAGAATGGAACGACATATTCAAAACCGTAAAAGATAAAAATCTTCAGCCAAGAATACCTATCCAGGGGCTGGCCCCGTGGCTGAGTGGTTAAGTTCGCGCACTCCGCTGCAGGCGGCCCAGTGTTTCGTTGGTTCGAATCCTGGGTGCGGACATGGCACTGCTTGTCAGACCACGCTGAGGCAGCGTCCCACATGCCACAACTAGAAGAACCCACAATGAAGAACACACAACTGTGTACCGGGGGGGCTTTGGGGAGAAAAAGGAAAAAATAAAATCTTTAAAAAAAAAAAAAGAATACCTATCCAGCAAAAATATCCTTTAGATATGAGGGAGAAATTAAATCTTTCCCAGACAAACAAAAGCTAAGGGACTTCGTAGCCACGAGACCACCCCCTCTCCAACAAGAAATCCTCAAGAAGGCCCTCATACCTGAAAAAAGAAAAAAAGGGAAGAAGGGGTCACAAAACACAGAGTAAAGAGATAAATAGGTAGACAGAATCAGAATAGGATATCAAATATTCAACTAAAGCATTAGGCCAAAAGGAAGGAAAACACCAAAAACAAAGACAATCTTGTCACTTTAACCACAAACTCACAACACAAGTTGGAATAAGATAGAAATACAACTTAGAAGGGGAGGAGGGAAGGGACTGAATCAGTTTAGACTAAGGAAATAAGAGGCAATCAGAAAATGGACTATCTTATACATGAGATTCTGAATACAAACTGTATTAGCCACTAAACTAAAAAGCAGAACAGAGACACAAAAAATAAACAAGGAAAAAACAAAGAAATACATCATAAAAAACTACATAATTCAATGGGTAGACCAAAACACAAAGGATGAGAAACAAAGGAAATGCAGGAAAACCGGAAAACAAGGATATAATGACAGCATTAAGCCCTTATACATCAATAATCACCCTCAATTTAAAGGGATTGAATTCTCCAATAAAAAGACACAGAGTGACAAGATGGATTAAAGAACAAGATCCAACAATTTGCTGCTTCCAGGAAACAGATTTCAGCTCCAATGACAAACACAGGCTCAGAGTGAAGGGGTGGAAGATGATACTCCAAGCTAATGGCAAACAAAAGAAAGCAGGTGTCGCAATACTTATATTAGACAAAGTAGACTTCAAAATAAGGCAGGTAAAGACAGACAAAGAAGGGCAGTATATAATGATCAAAGGGACACTCCATCAAGAAGAAATAATGTTTATAAGTATCTATGCACCCAACACAGGAGCACCAAAGTTCATAAAGCAACTATTAACAAACCTAAAAGAAGATATCAAAAATAACACAATAGGGGCCGGCCCCGTGGCCGAGTGGTTAAATTCATGCGCTCCACTGCAGGTGGCCCAGTGTTTCGTCACTTCGGATCCTGGGCGTGGACATGGTACCACTCATCAAGCCACGCTGAGGTGGTGTCCCACATGCCACAACTAGAAGGACCCACGACTAAGAATATACAACTATGTACTGAGGGCTTTGGGGAGAAAAAGGGAAAAAAATAACATCTTTAAAAGAAAAACCCACAATCATAGTAGGGGACCTCAACACCGCAATCACATCAATGGATAGATCATCCAGACAGAAAATCAACATGGAAACAGTGGAACTAAACAAAAAGCTAAACCAGTTGGACTTAATAGACATATACAGAACACTCCATCCAAAAAAGCAGAATACACATTCTTCTCAAGTGCGCACAGAACATTCTCAAGGATAGACCATATGTTGGGAAACAAGGCAAGCCTCTACAAATTTTAAAAAATTGAAATAACAACAAGCATCTTCTCTGATCATAATGCTATAAAGCTAGAAATTAATTACAAGAAAAAGCTGAGAAAGGGACAAAGATGTAGAGACTAAACAATATGCTATTGAACAAGCAATGGATCATTGAAGAAATTCAAGGAGAAATCAAAAAATATCTGCAGAAAAATGAAAATGATAACATACCATACCAACTCATATGGGATGCAGCAAATCTGTATTAAGAGGGAAATTCATCGCAATACATGCACACCTTAACAACAAGAAAAATCCCGAATAAGCAATCTCAAATTACACCTAACTGAATTAGAAAAAGAACAAAGCCCAAAGTCAGGAGAAGGAGAGAATTAATAAAAATCAGAGCAGAAATAAGTGCTACTGAAACAAAAAAGGCAGTAGAAAGGATCAAAGAAACAAAGAACTGATGCTTTGAGAAGATAAATAAAATTGACAAACCCCTAGCCAGACTTACAAAGAAAAAAAGAAAGCTCAAATAAACAAAATCAGAAATGAAAGAGGAGAAATAACAACAGACTCCATAGAAATACAATGGATTATAAGAGAATACTAAGAAAAACTATATGCCAAAAAAATGGATAACCTACAGGAAATGGATAAATTCTTATACTCTTACAACCTCCCAAAGATGAGTCAAGAAGAAACAGACAATCTGAATACACCAATCACAAAGAAAGAGATTGAAACAGCAATCAAAAGCATCCCAAAGAATAAAACCCCAGGACCAGATGGCTTTCCTGGGGAATTCTACCAAACTTACAGACAGGATTTAATACCTATACTTTTCAAGCTATTCCAAACAATTAGGGAGGATGGAACATTTCCTAACACATTCTACAAGGCCAACATCACTCGATACCAAAGCCTGACAAGGACAACACAAAAAAGGAGAACTAAAGGCCAATATGGCTGATGAACATAGATGCAAAAATTCTCAACAAAATTTTGACAACCCGAATTCAGCAATACATCAAAAGGATCATACATCACAATCAAATGGGATTCATACCAGGGACACAGGGATGGTTCAACATCCACAAATCAATCAACGGGATACACCACATCAACAAATTGAGGAATAAAAACCACACAATCATCTCAATAGGTGTAGAGAAAGCATTTGACAAGATCCAACAGCCATTTGTGATAAAAACTCTTAAGAAAATGGGGATAGAAGGAAATTACCTCAACATAATAAAGGCCACATATGACAAACCCACAGCCAACATCATACTCAATGGGCAAAAAGTGAACACCAGCCCCCTGAGAACAGGAACAAGATAAGGATGCCCACTATCACCACTCTTATTCAACACAGTACTGGAGGTTTTGGCCAGAACAATTAGGCAAGAGAAAGGAATAAAAGGAATCCAAATAGGGAGTGAAGAAGTGAAACTCTCGCTGTTTGCAGGCGACATGATCTTATATATAGAAAACCCCAGAAAGTCCTTCGGAAAACTAATAGAAATAATAAACAACTACAGTAAAGTTGCAGGGTACAGAATCAACTTACAAAAATCAGTTGCTTTTCTATACCCCAATACCGAACTTACAGAAAGAGAACTCAAGAATACAATTCCATTTGCAATCACAACTAAAAGAATCAAGTAGCTAGAAATAAATTTAACCAAGGAGGTGAAAGACTTATACAACGAAAACTATAAGACATTACTGAGAGAAATTGATAATGACTTAAAGAGATGGAAAGAGATTCTTTGCTCATGGATTGGAAGAACAGACATAGTTAAAATGTTCATACTACCCAAAGCAATCTACAGATTCAATGCAATCCCTATCAGAATCCCAATGACATTCTTCATGGAAATAGAGTAAAGAATACTAAAATTCATGAGGCAATCAAAGACCCTGAATTGCTAAAGCAATCCTGAGAAAAACAGAACAAAGCTGGAGGTATCACAATCCCTGACTTCAAAATGTACTACAAAGCCATAGTGACCAAAATGGCATGGTACTGGTACAAATCAGGCACACAGATCAATGGGACAGAACTGAAAGCCCAGAAATAAAACCACACATCTATGGACAGCTGATCTTCGACAAAGATGCCAAGAACATACAATGGAGAAAAGATAGTCTCTTCAATAAATGGTGCTGGGAAAACTGGACAGCCACATGCCAAAGAATGAAGGTAGACCACTATCTCACACCTTACACAAAAATAAACTCAAAATGGATCAAAGACTTGAAGATACGTCCTGAAACTACATAACTCCTGGAAGATAATATTGGTAGTACACTCTTTGACATCGAACTAAAAAGGATCTTTTCAAATACTATGGCCTCTCAGACAAAGGAAACAAAAACAAAAATAAACAAGTGGGAATTCATCAGACTAACAAGCTTCTGCAAGGCGAAAGAAATTAGGATCGAAACAAAGAGACAACCCACCAACTGGGAGAAAATATATGCAAATCATATATCTGACAAAGGGTTAATCTCCATAATATATAAGGAACTCACACATCTGAACAATAAGAAAGCAAACAACCTGATCAAAAAGTGGGCAGAGGAGATGAATAGACATTTTTCCAAAGAAGATATACAGGTGGCCAACAAGCACATGAAAAGACGTTGAACATCACTAATCATCAGGGAAATGCAAGTCAAAACTACACCAAGATACCACCTTACGCCTGTTAAAATGGCTATAATGACTAAGACTAAAAATAAGAAATGTTGGAGAGGGTGTGGAGAGAAGGGAACCCTCATACACTGATGGTGGGAATGCAAATTGCTGCAGCCACTATGGAAAACAGTATGGAGATACCTCAAAAGACTAAAAATAGAAATACCATATGACCCAGCCATCCCACTACTGGGTATCTACCCAAACAATTTGAAATCAACAATCCAAAGTAACGTATGCACCCCTATGTTCACTGCAGCACTATTCACAATAGCCAAGACATGGAAGCAATCCAAGTGCCCATCAACTGATGACTGGATAAAGATGTGGTATATACATACAATGGAATACTACTCAGTCAGAAAAAAAGACAAATTCATCCCATTTGCAATAACATGCAAGGAGCTACAGGGAATTATGCTAAGCAAAATAAGCCAGTCTGAGAAAGACAAATACCAGATGATTTCACTCACATGTGGAAACATAAACAAGTACTTGGACAAAAAAAACAGTTCAGAGGTTACCAGGGAAAGGGGGTTGGGGGTTGGGCACAGGGGGTGAAGGGGAGCACTTATGTGGTGACAGTCAAGAAATAATGTACAACTGAAATCTCACATTGATGTAAACGATTATGAACTCCATTGGAGAAAAAAAAAAAAGATTGGCCCTGAGCTAACATCTCTTGCCAATCTTCTTCCTTTTTTTCGCTTCTCCCCAAAGCCCCCCCAGCACATAGTGGTATATTCTAGTTGTAGGTCCTTCCAGTTCTGCCATGTGGGATGCCACCTCAGCATGGCTTCATGAACAGCGCTAGGTCTGTGCCCAGGAACTGAACCGGCAAAACCCTGGGCCACGGAACCAGAGCACATTAACTTAACCACTCTGCCACGAGGCCAGCCCCCATGCTCTCCAATTTATAAGCAAAACCCAAAGGTCAAAACTGAGGCAGACTAGTGGCCTAAGCAGCAAAATTACAGGAATCAGGGCTTTCACATTATTTTGACAAAATGTTCCAATCAGAATAAACAGAAACACGTGCAAGTGCACACCACACCCCCCCCACATCTAATAAATATTTCTGTTTCCAATCCTTCATTAGCTATCCCTCATGCTTTATCTTCTAATGCCAAGGCAGTCACTGAAACTTGTCGGGACCAGAAATAAAACATTTTAAAATTGATCAGTTTATAATTGATCTAATTATAGGTGTAGATTACTTTCCTGCCACCAAACTCACCCCCAGGCCAGAAGCCACCAAAGTCTCTGACTGACATAGTCAATCTCTCTATTATTAATTCATTTCCTAAGGGCTTATTTCCAGAGATGGAGACACCACGAGGATAGAGACCAGGGCCTTTTGAATACAACTAATTCCTGAAGCATGCTGGACTATACCAAAAAAGGGGGCTGCAAGATTTACAGAGTGTTCTACAGTACCTCTGTCAGTGGTTCCCTCTTTTGAGGATTTTACATACCAGTAAAACTACAAAAAAGAACAGGTTGACTTTTTTTTCCTTCAGGTAAAGGCACTAAAATAATAACTAGCCATCATTTATTTTCACCATAATTTCATACAGAAAAAAGGATCTTCTGAATAATAAAAGAAGAGAAACGGTAGCCTCAGAACAACAGACAATCCTTCCTTAAAAAGGAGCGTGGCAGTCCTATACACACGCACGCACACACATGCGTGCATATACACACACAGAGTCATGCATTCTCTTCCTCGATATTCTTTCTCTTCTACTTATTTTTCACTTTGCCCAGTACCAGTAACAACTTTTCCATGGGCCTGTATTTGGGAATCTCTGGGCCATATGAGTCCTTTGTTTCAACATTTTTCCATTAGCACAGAAAACAGAATTCTAGCCTTAAAGACAGTACTAGTTCCAATTGTACTTAGATGACCATTAAAGCTGAGAAGATAATCACATACCCTGCAATAGTAGAGGAATATCTCACTTTACAGCACCATGTAGTGAAAAACTAAATTAAAAAACTAGGATGGGGGGCCGGCCCAGTGGTGCACCGGTTAAGTGTGCGCGTTCTGCTTCAGCGGCCCGGGGTTGGCAGGTTTGGATCCCAGGTGCGGACATGGCACCACTTGGCACACCATGCTGTGGTAGGCGTCCCACATATAAAGTAGAGGAAGATGGGCATGGATGTTAGCTCAGGGCCAGTCTTTCTCAGCAAAAAGAGGAGGATTGGCAGCAGACGTTAGCTCAGGGCTAATCTTGCTCAAAAAAAAAAAAAAGAGAAGAAAAGTAGGATGGGCTAAGGACATAAGTCAGAGAGAGAAAGAGAGATACCGTAGGCTATCACTTCTATGTCAAATCTAAAAAAGCTGAACTCATAGAAACAGAGACAGGAATGGTGGTTACCAGGGGCTGGCAGTGGGGGGCGGGGGGGGGAATAGAAAGATGATGGTCAAAGAATATAAACCTCCAGTTACAAGACGAGTAAGTTTTGGGGATCTAAAGTACAGCATGGTGATTACGTCCATACTACTATTTTATGTACTCAAAAGTTGCTAAGAGAGTAGCTCTTAAATGTTCTCACCACAAAAAAGAAATGGTAATTACGTGACATGATGGCGGTGTACGCTAAGGCTGCATGGTAATCATTCTGCAACACAGACACACATCAAATCAGCACCTTGTACACCTTAAACCTACACAACGTTCTATGGCAATTAAATCTCAAAAAAGCTGGAAATAAATAAACAAAAATAAAAAACTAGGATGGTTTTTAATGATACATTTATGAATTTAAAAAGAAAAAAAAGGCCAGCTTACGTGACAAAAACCCAACTTAAAAATGCACAGTTCCTTAGTTCCTTGAACTATTTCCCCCATTAATATCCAATAAAACAATGCGTTATTGTCTAAGACTTTATTTTAAAAATGTAGCTGACTTTTAAAAATAAATAAAATGGGGCCGGCCCCACGGCGAAGTGGTTAAGTTAATACGCTCCACTTTGGAGGCCCAGGGTTTCGCTGGTTTGGATCCTGGGCACAGACATGGCACCACTCGTCAGGCCACGCTGAGGCAGCGTCCCACGTAGCAGAACTAGAAGGACCACAACTAGAATATACAACTGTGTACTGGGGGGCTTTGAGGAGAAGAGGAAGAAAAAAAAAATGGAGAAGATTGGCAACAGATGTTAGCTCAGCTGTCAATCTTTAAAAAAAAATAATAAAATAAATAAATAAAATGGCTTCTAGTCAAGAATGAGAGAACAATACAACAGAGAAAAATATTCAAAATGAAGATGAAGCAGTCTAACTTGGAATGCCCTCCACAGCAAAACTAACCTGATACTTTTGTCAAGTATACCATTAATAAATGAAAAGTGGGCAAGTCTAGGGCAAAGGCTCTGCATTCATTTATTCATTCCTTCACCAACTAGTCACTGAACACCCACTGAGGTCCAAGCACTGCTGGGATACCACAATGAAGAAAAGAGACAAAAATCTCTTCTCTCACAGAGCTTTCCTTCTAGCAGGAGACAAATATTGCAACTAAAGATAATAAATAAATACATTATATGTTATGTGCTATGGGGGAAAATAGTATGCAGGGCAAGGACTAGGCATGCTGGGGTTGGAAAGTATGATTTCAAACAGAGTATTCACCTGGAAGATGAAATTTGAGCAAATTCTTGAAGGAGGTGAAGCAGTCAGCCAAGGGGTGTCTGGGGGAAAAGTGCCTGAGCAGAGGGGTAGATAGTAAGTGCCATGGTACTGTGGCAGCAGAGAGCGTGCTGGTGAATATGAGGATCAGCAAGGACACGAACATGGCAGGAAGCTGAGTGGAAAGTGGGGAGATGGGTCAGAAGGGCGAGGGACGAGGAGCTGCAGGAGATCGTCTTGGGCCTTGTGACACACTTGGAAGGACTTTGGCTTTGACTTTGGTTCTCAACTAGAATTGCACCTTTACTGGGTGACACTGGACAAGCCACTTAGTCCTCTGAGCATTAGTTTCCTTACCTGTGAAACTGATAAAATGTACTTCAAAGGGTTGAGTGAGGATTAAACAAGAAAGCCATTTGCAGGGTGGAAACTGCTTTTCACCAACAGTTATCACTCATTTGACAAACATCTATCAAGTATCTACAATATATGGTATGGAATCAGTTCCCTATTTTATACTCTTATTAAAACTATTTTCTGTGTAGCAAATACTTACATTTACTATTTTTGGCACACCTTTAAAAAATTATTTTAAAACCATTTAAAAAATAAATTCTCAGGGCCAGCCTGGCTGCGTAGTGGTTAAGTTCACCCGCTCCGCTTTGGCAGCCCAGGGTTTCGCGGGTTCGGATGCTGGGCACAGACCTACACACCACTTACCAAGCCGTGCTGTGGTGGCATCCCACATACAAAATAAGAGGAGGACTGGTTCAAGGCCAATTTTCTTCAAGCAAACAAAGAAGAAGATTGGCAACAGATGTTTGCTCAGGGTCAATCTTCCTCATCAAAAAATAAGTAAATAAATTCTGAAGTTTCTAGAAACATCAAATTTTTGTTGAAATTTTATTCTAATAATATCAAACTCCAATTAAACAAAGGCCATCTATTTAAAACTCTCAAATAACCATAATTTGTCTTCTCTTCCGTACTTGGCTTTTAAGACAAGAAGTAAACCATAAAATCATAATCTGATAAAAAGGAATTAATAGAACAAACTTCCAGGATGTGCTCGAGAGTCAGCACTGTTGAAGCCCAATTTTCAGCCAGGTTCAAAAAGTATGAACAACAAAAATCTTCAAAAAGACTATTTTTACTTACGCAATGGTTATAAGGTAAAGAAATAAATTAATGGACTTACAGATTTTCAGCAAGCGCTTACCCTCTGGTTGACCCTCCCCCACCAAAAAGAAAAAACGTGCAATAAGAGAACACATTATTTTCAAGTATTTCAGTTAATTAAGGGTTCTGCTCTCCTCCAGAGATTACCTCTACAAGGGATAAAAATGGCCTGTCTACTTTCCATTTGTTTTGAGGATTAACATCAATGTGAATCAGTTCAGAATGGGATGAACCTGCAGCCATTTTAATAGCATGATATGAGGTTTAAAAACAAATTAGATAGATAGATATCACATTAACATCACTGTCTGTTACTTCACAACTCACGGTTGACACCAAAGACAGCATTAAACTGTTTTTTTTTTTAAAGATTTAAAGTACAAAAAAGAGTCAATCCAACATTGCAATGCCAGCTTAGAGATGCTATTTCTGAACCTCAGTCGGGAGTTTTAAATATGAGACCTTAAGCTCCTGAGAGTGACACAGGACTGGGGGAGTATAGTGGAATAGCCTCTAATCCCAAGAGTAATAAAGAAAGTACATTTATAATTAAAATCATAATCTGGGCTATAAAATCCAGTGATGGCATGTAGTACACCCAGTGATTGTAGAACTCGCCCACGCTTCATACAAAGGATACTATCTACTTGATATAAACTAAATATAAATATAAGGGTTGAGGAAATCCAAAATTCAAATTTGAAACACCATACTAAGAAGAATGAAATTCACTCTAAAACTTATTTCCTAGTGTGTATAAAAACAGTACTGTCAAGCATAAAACAACAGAGAACAGAAACTTACATGTGTATTTATGTATGCATGTAAACAAGTATGTCCAATTGTGAGCGCATGACTTCAAAATTAAAACAAAGAACAGTAATACAAAGATTTTCAAAAAGACAAAGAATGTGTCTGGAAAACTTAACACCTTCAGAGCAGAAATGCATTTTAAAACACTGAATAGTAAGCTATGATACCAGTTTGAGTCAGAATATTTACAACATAAGTCCCTTCTTTGCTACTGATTTCCTGGCCACAAACGTCTGTCATCAAGGTAGGAAGAGTTACTGAGACCTAAAGATATGCGTGCTAATGATGCAATTCTAAGCACAAGCCTTTTTTCTGAATCTGGACATAATTCAGCATTCTACACCCAATGTGGTACCCTAGGGCTTAGGGAGACCCGCCACTGGGTAGTACAAACATCCTCTCTTCAGTTATACTAAAAATGACTTTTCCTGTCAGAAGACATGTTATATAACTGTATCTTCCACTTAAAAAGCCAGCCAAATTTGAGAAATAAGATTTGGCGTTATAAGAGCAATAACATTAAAACTAAGCTGGGCAACTAAGTCCACTATCTCAAAAGTCTGTCAGTTGTAATTCTGGAGCAACATCACAGAAACACTTACAATGCCAAATTCAATTTCTTTCAGCACAATTGAGAACTTGAAAAAAATGTAAACCCATTCGGCATTCTTCCAGGGGGCTGAGGGTGTCCTTTGGGCCACAGAGGCCCAGACGTTGAAGTCAAAGGGCCTGGGTTCCTAGCAGGCTCCACCGTGTACCAGCTGGGCAACCGGGGGCATTGTGGTGCGGCAGCCAAGACAATGGACTACGGAATCAGACTGCCTGGATTCCACGCCTGGCTCTGCCACTTCCTAGTTGGGAAAGCACAGGTGAGTTTCTGTGCCGCAGCCTCCTCATAGGTAAATTGGAGCATAATAACAGTATCAACTTCATATGGTTGACTTAAGGATTAAGTGAGTGAATAAAAACACACAGAACAATGTCTGGAACACTTCAGGTGCTCAACAAACTTTAGCTGCTAAATTGTTGTTGTTAAAAAGCATTGCTGGGCCTTAGTATCCTTTGCAAAATGAGTCGACGAATAGCTCTGTCACAGTGATAGCTCGGGAATTTCATGAGATAACACACAAAATGTCTCACACAACAGCTGGCACAGGGAAAATGTTTGACAAACGTCAGCTTTTAAACAAATACTTAACAAATGAACAACATAAACAGCTGGCACATATAGGGTTTCTTCTCTTCCCTTTTGTGCCTTTTGTGTGTGTGTCCAGTTGTATAGGCCATATTTGAATAAAATAATATTGAACTTAGCCTACTAATATCCAGTGAGATTAGTTCAAAATAAGACTGTAATGTGATTAGGGGAAAGGTGGAAGGTGCTGCCTCAGTTCAACACGTAAAGTGACTCCGCCGTTAAGACACACAACCCTGCAGGGCCAAGAGGCTGAGCATTTGGAGGAATGAGTGACAGAGCAGAGTATTTGGGACAGAAAGGTAAGAATTTATGAAGAGTTCAACAATCTGGACGGGAACTGCCAAGACCAGGACACACCCAGATCTCACCCGTCCCCAAAGTTCCTTCCGATACAATCAGGTTTACGCAAAGTTTGCAAAGGAAAGAAAAAGAAGCAATGTTTGACAACTTTGTCCTTCGAGTCTAAATTTTAAATTAATAATTATATTCACAGATGTTAATACTGATAAATACTAGCTAAAAGCAATAGTAACTTACACTTAAAAAGTTATTTACAATAACATATTCATAACACTATTGACCTCCCACTAAACTAACATTAAGTGCTGAACCACTTCAAAGTATTCCGTGAACCCTTTTTCTCTTCCACACACCCTGTTATTTAAAGATCTAAGGTCTTAGGTAAATTTTTGCAAACGTTTTATAGCGTCCTACAAGGCTTCAGGCTAAGTCTGGAAGGAATATGATAGGGAGTTTCAACCTTCCCAGAACAAGTGTCTGCTTAGAACCTACTATGTTTAACTTAACCATCAATCATTCATTCATTCATTCCAGAAATATTTACAGAACACTTTTTACATCGCAGGCACTAGTCTAGGTCTTAAATATACATTTCTGAGAAAAATCAAACAAGATCCTAGCCTTCATGAAGCTTACAGACCAAAAGGGAAGAAAACCTAATTAACTTGGCATATAAATAAATACAAAAGTAAAACAGGTTGCACTATGAAGAAAAGGTATAAGGTACTATAAGAGCAGATACTGCAGAGAATGAAAGAAACGGTACATGTTCGTAAATTTAGTCTGGTGGGAAGCAAGACTAACATATATAAACAAAAGCAAAAAATTCAAGAAAAATGGAATTAAGTACCCAAGCTTCACGGACCAAGTTAAGAGACAGGAAAGGAAAAGCACTTGGTGAGGCCCTACGACATTTCAGCCAGGGTCCTTCCACATGTTCTCTCATTAAAGCCTTGCAAAAATCCTGCAAGGTAGGCATTAATATTCCTATTTTACTGATAAGAAAATTGAGGCTGTAAGATATTCCATTTTATTAGCATGGCTCAATAACTATGGTGTAGAAACAGCTTCCTTACGTAGAAGCAGAAGCTATGATAATTTTACAACAAAATGGAATCTTTACTTGATATTAACCTGGAGAGATGAATGCGGCAGCAGGAATGTGGGGATCAGAGCAATGAATGTGTCCTCCTCAGCCTCTACTTCCCTTTTTACTGCCCGCCTCCAATCTCCAAGGCACACAGTATTTTCACCATGATCACATCTTGTGCTCATGACCTTTCCAGACCCACAAAAGTCTGCCTTTCCCTCTGAAAATGTGGTGGTCGATTACCTTAGCTGTTAAAGGGCTAAGTTTACCCCCACGAAGAAACATATGTATACTATTGCAAAGACTTCGCAGAAACAATAACAAAATGGCTTCATTCAACGGCCTAATTTTAACAACAGGAATTTCAGACATAAAATGGGCAAATCATTTGGAGCCCCTTCAGCCACATCTTATTCTATTTTCACAGCATAACAAGGCAAGCATTTATCAACAGGTCTTGAAAAAGAAAGCTCATCTTGATAAAAAGAGAAAATACCTTACTGTGAAGTTCCAACTATTTACATTGCTTGCTTGTACCATTAGTGCACCCTGATACCACAAAGTTGACCAAGCGATAGTTTCTGAGCCACTTCTTGACCCTCCCTGAAGTCCAAAGGCTTGAGAGTTACCAAGCATGGCATGTGAATGACAATGTCTCTTCAAAAAGGGCCAAGGGTAGCAAGCTCAGGAGAGTCCGTATTAAATAACATTCCTCTAGATGTCAGAAATTCTCCCATTACATAAACCTGGAAAAATATGCACCAGACTCTCTATGGGAATGGAGAGCACAGATAAAAATGTGTATGTTTCAAACTTCCAATGAAACCAGGTACCTTATCTAGAGATTGTTCATAGATCCAGATGGGCCAAGAGAACCTCATTCACACAACCCTCACCAGAGTATTTTTCACCATCTATTGTCTACTGAAAATACCATGATCTCCTAGAGACAATCTGCCCTTTTAGGATCTGCAACACTATAAACAATGTCAAAAGATAGCTGTTAATGAACAAACAAACCAAAATAAGCAAGAGTAACCAAGGATAGATCAGGTATGAAGAAAAAGATACACATTCAGAAGCGCCATTTCCTGTTTCACAATAATTAGTTCTTTCTGAAAAATCTGGAATGAGTCATCCCTTCCCAGTCACATCATGCATACATAATAAAACTAAAAACTTAGTAAGCACCAACTCTGAGACAGTCACTGATCTAAGCAGTTTACGTGTATGAACTTATTTAATCCTCTCCACAATGCTGTGCACTAGGCATTATTATCCTTATTTTACATACAGGAAATTGAGTCCCAGAGATATTTAGTAACTTGCTCTCAGTCACACAGCTAGAACAGGGCCTTGCTGAGCTTCAGGCCTGGGCTATCTGGCACCTGTACTCTGTGTCACCTGTGCTAAAGAGTAATATGAACTGGCTTATCACTAACCACTTCTATTTTTTCATCCAATACCTACAACATACACTAGAGGGACCACCTGGAAGGGTTAATCTTCCTAACAGAGTATTTAATGTAGAATGAGGCCGACACAAGTTCAGTCATCTATCTCCACCTTGTACCAAGCAAAGTGCAACTACCCGGGGTTACACAGATTCTCTAACTGGCTTGCTACTTCTGTTAATATTTAAAAGACCCCATTATGTTGGTATCAAGTCTCTAAAACGATGATTCCAAGTCTTCTCTGACCTTCCAACATTCTCGTTTACACGTAAGCTGCCTCACTTTAAAGACTTCAACATTTTTTCTGTTTGGATTTAATTTAATTTTCAGGGAAATGTAATGACACAGAGGTCTCGCTGTTTCATTTTGTTCTGCAACACCTGACATTGGCTGCTCCCTCAAATGTTTTGATGAGTTAAATTGACTGTTCAACCTCGTGTTATCACCGGCACAGCCTAAGGTCAAGAAGACATCCAGTGGGCTGAACTACTCCCAGGTGGCAATGGGACCTGGGAAAGCATGAATAGGACAAGTAATAAACAAAGAAAAGATAAGGAGACATTTAGACAGAAATGGCATGGAAGTAAGAGTAAGCACATTATAGAAGGAATATGAGAAGATATGCACGGCTGGGCAGAGGAGACAGTTGGCTGCAAGAAGTAGGAAACCAGAGTGAAGAAGTGGAACAAATCTAGCCACGAAGGACTTTAAAAAATGCAAGTAATCTGGGTTTCATGTAGCTGACAAAAGAGATACGTTGGGTAGGAACAAACATACTAAGTATTTTAGAGAGGTATGGAGGGAGGCAATCAAATCAGCCAAAACACTGTCACCAAACCAAGCATGAAGAGTTATGAGGGCCCACACTAAGCTGATGGCAGTAGAACGGAAGAAGAGAAGTCTGAGATACATTTAGAAGACGGGAATAAAGGAATTTTTTTGTCATACTAGATGTAAGGGAAAGGAAAGACAGTCAAAGATTACTAATGTTTCCAGGTTGGGAAGATGATGACACTGCCGGTAAAAATGGAATCACCAGACAGAAGTTAGTTTATCAAGGAAGATCACGCATTTTAGTGTTGGGGACAATGGAGAGTGAGATAACTCCAGGGCATCCAAGGGAGGATGGATTCGAGATAATACTGGAAACACGGCCTAACCTAGAGAATAGAGATTTCAGAATTTTCCCATAAAAGAGAAACTCAGAGGAAAAGATAAGCTCAATGACAGAGCGAATGGAGAACTAAGAACAGAAGGTTAAAAATGGAACCATGGGCAGCTGGTGACAAGATAAAGAAAACTCAACGATGAGGCAGAAAGCTCAGTGTGGGACAGGACAGAGAACCAAGAAGGTGAAGTGTCACCAAAAACAAGAAGTAAAGCTTCTAAGCCACTTCCAATGCTGTGTACAACAGACACATGAGTGGAAAAACCGCTCCTGTAGCCTTAAAGGAAGTCTCCCGATGCTAATGAAACAACCCAAACAGTTCTTTCTCAAAGAGGTCTGAGAGGTCTCTAACGAAACCAAAGACTTGGGGGCCTGGGATACAGCTAGTTGTGATTTGGTTTTGGTGTAGATTTTATTAAATAAAGAGAAGGAATGAGAGGAAAAAGGAACAAGATAAAGGGGGGAAATAAAGTCCATTCAAGTTTTTAGAAGCAGGGGAGTTTTAACCCATAGCCATTTGATTTTAATATTAAATTTTAAGTAGTAATGTCAGAAAGATTACGTGAAAAAAGCTAAGATGAGAAGAGAATACTGAAAGGCAAAGGTAAGGAATTTGGATTGAATCCCAGATGCAGTGAGAAACCATGGCAGTGTTGAGCCTGAGGGAGAGATGTAGCATATGATTTGCGTTTTTAAAAGATCACTCTAGTCACTATGAGTTGAATGAATGGAAAGAGGCAAAAGAAGTGGGGAAACCAGTTAAGAGACCACTGTTATACAGGAGGCTACTGCTGTGATGACTGGAGATAAAGTGAACAAATGAGAGACATATACTAGAGGCAGAAGCAACAGTACTTACTGATAGCAGCTACTATGGGAGAAGGGTATGAAGGTGAAAAGAGAGTAAGAAATAGAGAGGAATCAAAGATGACTACTGGTTGTCTGGTTTGAACAGCTAGGTGAATAGAGGAGTCATTAAGTAAAAGAGAAGAAATAGTTTGGTGGGGGAAATCAAGTATTCCACTGAGAATGTGGTAACTTACAGATGTTTGGGAGACACACACCTGGAGATGTCCAGTCAGCAACTGTACATACAAGACCAAAGTTTACAAGAAAGTCAGAATTGGAGACAGAAATGTGGGAGCCAACAGTATATAAATGGTCTTAAAGCCAATGGGATAGATGAGATTACCAATGACAAACGTACAGAAAGTGAAGCACAAGGAGCCCTAAAAAACATCCAACAAATACAAGGTTGAGTAGAGGGGGAAGAACCAGCAAAAAGAATGAGAACAAACAGCCAGAGGTAGGAAGAAAACCTGAGTGGTTTCACACAAGCTAAAGAAGAGTATGTTTCCAAAAGGAGGAATGTGGACAAGTATCAAATGCTGCTGATAAACACATGTCCATCAGATTTGGAGGTGGCCTTGACAAGAGTAAAGCATTGTTAAAGGCAGAACCACACAACAGCAAGAATTTATGGAATCCTACCCTACGGCCCCACCATTAACATGACTCTTTTTCTTTCTTGCATCTTCAGTTTCCATTTCTGCCTTCAACTGCTCTGCGTCAAATTCAAGCTTAAAGCTTCTGATTGGTACACCAAGTCACTATCATCTCTGTTGGGTAGAGCCTTTCGGCCAGATTACCTCCTAGGCCAAAGGCCTGCCTATCGACTGGATGGTCTTGGGTCAGGTGGCCACTCAATCCAGTCATCTGAGACCAGAACACAAGGTTCTGCATGATATCCTCTAAGGGTCAGCCTAAGTCTTGGCCTGTCTCTAAAACAATTTACCAAAATTCAAAACAAAGACCAACAAATAGTTTCACTGATGAAGGTCAAAGAAAGCTTACAAATTATAAGCAGTTTACTTTTTCTTAATTTGGGAGAGGTATCCAGATGTTCAAGATACCATTGTTCTTTATGTCTTATAACTTGCTTATAAAAATGATTTACGTTCTTTTAACTTGGACAATAGATTTAAAAAAAAATGATCAGTTTAAGAGGAAAAACTACAACAGCAAAGGAAAACTTTATGAGTAGGGACTCACAATATCTAATACATTTTTTAATCACTAAAGAAAGAAAAAATACATGTATTTTTTAAAACTCATGATAAAATGTTATAAAATGCAAGAAAAGACAGTTTTTAATAGCATACATTCATTCCCTATTAAAAAAAGAAGACAAGTTTCCATCCAAAAACATTCAGGCCCTATAATTTTATCCCACAGGAAAGCCAAGCTCAATGAAAAAACATCCAAAGAGAAGTTTACAGTGGAAACTCTGACAAATGCTTAAGTATAGCGTCATGAACAGCACTGCTATCATATGCATATGTCCATAGAGTCAAACACAAATGCACACATTCTTCACTTCAATTAGTGGTCAAAAAAAGAGAGGATTATGATACTTAAAGCTTATACTTGCCATTGATGAACCTAAACAATAAAATTAAAACCATAAACCCAAGCTGGAGCCAAAACACTCCCCAAACAATGCCCTTGCATTTGAAAGTAGAACTAGTGTAGTTTACATTTGTACAGCACTCAAGTTTTTCAAGGCATTCTCAAAATGTATTATCTCACTTAATGATCCTAACAAACCTATGAGCTGGGCTGGCTAGGTTTGACAGTCATTTTGCAATTGAGGAGTCTGAGTTGCACCAAAGATGCATGATTTGGTCAAAATTATACACATAGTAAGGAACAGGGACCACATTTAAATCTATGTCTCGTAGGCTACAAGAAGCCCACTGCTCCTCCCACTAAAGCTTATATTAATATCCTTTGATAAGGGAGCTTCAAATCTCTGCTGGAACTTATTCAAATATCACATATCATACTCTGACTTCTAAAACATACTCAACTATTCACCCAAGTAATATTAATATTAATCATGTTATGATTATCAGTTCTAAGGCATTCAATGTCCTATACTGGTATATTTACTAGAAAGCGAATTTTGACAATTCATTCATTACGTCACTGTATTATTTTTCTTTATGAGCATACAGAACTCAACACAACACTGCTGGTGGTCACTGTGTTTCCAGCTTTTCTTAGAAGTTCCACTGATTTCAAACTCATGAATAATTAGTAGTCATAAAGTATTCATGAATAAGATCATATATTTAACACAAATCTAACTGAATAAGACGCTACTTTGTTATACCTAATCAGTGTCCACTAATAGCTGAAAATTAAAGAACAAAGATAATCATTTAGACTGTAAATTAGAGTCTGTTTTATGACTTTACTACACACACCAAAAAAAATCCAATACATCTCCATTTTTAAATGCTTATTTACAAGCACCAAATCTTCTCTCCACTTCCCATTTAATTCCATGGGCTGCTCTCAGGAGTCTCCTTTATGAGGTCCACAATATCTACTAAATATCTGGATCACAGCCATGGAGTACCAACATCTGCACCATTTCATAGAAGAAAACCATTCTCATTTAGAAATTAAGGCCGCATGTAAGAATACTACTACTTCACATCTGCCTCGGCCAAACTCAATGCATCATCTAAAAGCAAATACACAATGCAATAATATTAAATAATATGAATAACTACCATTTAGTGAGCACTCAATACATCCCAGGAACTGCCAATCTGCTTTAACGATAACAAAAAAAAGAGCAGCTAATATTTACTGAGCCTGTATAGAGAGCTAGGCGGTTCTACGTGGTTTACAGAAGTCATCTCACAACTCCCCACTTAACAAATAGAGAAACTAAGATGCAAAGAGACTGAGTATTTTGCCCAAGGTCACACTGGCAGTGAGGGAGAAAGCCAGCCCCAGAGCCCCTGCTCTTTCTTCATCGTGTGTGGGCGAAATTGGCTAATCGAGGCAAAGCACTTAGAACAACTTTGGCACATGATAAACACTCCATAAATGCTGGCACATGATAAACACTCCACAAATGCTGGCACATGATAAACACTCCATAAATGCTGGCACATGATAAACACTCCATAAATGCTGGCACATGATAAACACTCCATAAATGCTGGCAGTTACTACTATTGTTCAATCTTTACAATAATCAAGGAAAAAGAATGAGGAAAAGAAGAATGAGGAAAGCAAGAGGACCCAGGAAGAGAGAAGGAAATAGATCAACAGATGAAAGCTCCAGAAGAAAAGGAAAGTTGAAGCTTTCTGAAAGAATGGTCTAGTTACATGATAGCTGCCCAAAGGTTTGCTTTATAATCTTTGTGATAACATGTCTTTTCTATCATTTTACTGATTCATTTACGTAAAAGAAAAAAACTGCAGTGACAGAAAATGGAGATGGGAAGGCGAGAAAAAGGAATGAGGAAAAAGAGGGAAAGAGAAGTTAGACGCATTATCTGTAAAAATCAATGCCAAATAAGTGCAAATCGTCATTTTAAGGCAGGCCCTTTCAAAGAAAAGTATAAATGTAGAGTAGACATAAGGCTAAGAGTCTCTGTCTATCCACTACCGAATCCCATTGAAAAGCGCTTAATAAACACGTACACTGGAATTAAAGCCCAAAAGTCTACACAAGAGAAACAACGAATTCCAACTGATCCTGCTCTTAAGCAAAACTTGGGCAAAAGAATCAATATGATTTAGCTTTGGGATCCTTCAAATATTCACTTGAGGCTGCTTTCCCACCTCAAATGTGGAAACAATAACAACAAAAAAGACATAGCTCAGTTTCATTTAACATTTGGTTCGTTCAACATTTGGTCATCTGTTGAAACTACTAATAAGAAAACCAAAGAAAGGGCAAATTGAATGAAGGTTTTTATGATGTAGATACCTATCTTGTAGAACTGAACACTGAGACTACCGTTTTCAAACAACTTGCTCACCATCAAATGAAAACTGCTGATCCCCAGCCACTGAATAGTCAACATCCAACCTTTTTTTCTTTTCAAGAATGAGGAAATTGGAACCCAGAGAGGTTAAGGTGAAGAAGGAAACAGAATGTCCAATGGAAAGCAAATGCATACTGGAATCAGACACATTTGGAGTAGCATCCTGGTTCCCTCACTGACTAAATGTTGTCTCAGTTTCCTCAACCAATGGGAAAATTATACCACTCTACCAGCAAGCTGTGATGAGAAACAGAGAACAGAATGTGCAACACTTACCAAGTAACAGGCGTGCAGTTAAGTGGTAGCTATTGGCATTCATTTTACTACAATCTTCCTGTGGGTGACTCGGTGACAGTTATTATTGTTAATTGTTGTTATTACGAATATAACCTTCTAGGGGGCACGAACTGTACCTGCCTGAGGCAGTCAGTACAGGGTCTGGCCCTCCTCTTTTTGCTGGGGAAGACTGGCCCTGAGCTAACATCCATGCCCATCTTCCTCTACGTTATATGTGGGACGCCTACCACAGCATGGCTTTTGCCAAGCGGTGCCGTGTCCGTACCCAGGATCCGAACCAGCAAACCCTGAGCCGCCGAGAAGCAGAACGTGCGCACTTAACCGCTGCGCCACCAGGCTGGCCCTGAGAGTAACCCTTAAATACTGGAGGCATGGAGGAAAGAAAGAAAGATTATACAAGTCATTAATGGGAGAAGTGATATTTCTCCAAAATTCCTTCTAGAAGGCACTTACGCCATATGTACAGTCTTATTTCATTGTTTTTTCAAACTCAATTTAGAGGATTCTAACACCAGATTTTTTAAAATGAGACAGACTAGAACATAATAGAAACAAGAGTACCTAACACAGTAAGTATAAGTTCTGCTTAATTTAACTTTTATATTGGCTACATATGCACTCTTGCATTAATGTGTGTGTATGTGTGTGTACTGGGGTCAGGATGTGAAATGAATTCTTTACTATAGGTAGCAAAAAAATCAGAAAAATACTCTCCTAGATTTTCCAGGACAGTTCTATTTTTGTGTAATCTTGTACTTTTCAATAAAGGTAAAATTAATATATTAACTAAATGGGACCTGAGTTTTATACATATGTGTATCACAAATCATGAAGGAAAAAAGAAAAATCTTTGCCAGAACCCAAATTCCATCTATTAGTTTGGAAAACACAAACATGGTACCTACACGAAACCTATAGCTTGAAACCCACTCCAGAAGTGACCAAGGAAGTCAATCCACAAAGCTCAGGTGAAACTAAAATCATAAGGCTTAGTGTTCTAAACCATGGAAGCTTTCTTTTTCCCATTCAAAACATAAAAATTACTATGAATTCAAGGTCACTTCTGAGCATCATAATTCTTTTGTGAGTTACCACAAAATAATCATACCATATTTCTGAGATTCTCTATAGTGAGGCAGAAGTATATCAAAGCAAATTGTACCATGGGCAAAGCTCTTTACTAAGCTGTCCAAAAGGGAAATTCAGAGGCTAGTTTGATATATCACAAAAGCCAGAG
The DNA here is from genome assembly GCF_041296235.1 of Equus asinus. Taxonomy (NCBI): domain Eukaryota; kingdom Metazoa; phylum Chordata; class Mammalia; order Perissodactyla; family Equidae; genus Equus; species Equus asinus. The sequence continues at coordinate 73,274,264 of NC_091796.1, forward strand.
TGGTAATTGATAGCATATGATACCTAACTAGACAAAAATACATTAAATGCTTAATATCCTCTGTTAAATGAAAATATATAAAATTAACACATATAACTAGAAGGCCAGGAAACTGGGTGACGACAGCCCCGCTGGCTCGGGCAGCACCCTTTGAGAAGGACTGGTCTAGGGCACGGAGCCTGCACTGAGCAGTCACTGAGAATCCACGAGAACTCGTCTCCACAGCTGATTTACCATGACGGCAGATTCAACCTCTTCCCTTCTCTAGATCTAAAGAAAACATTAAGAACGGTATCTGCCTCCAGTCTGTTCTTCTCATACTTCACAATAAAGACACAAACACACAGAGACACACTCTGGGCTCTTTAGAAGATTAACTGCTCTCTAAAGTCAACTTGCCAAGTACTGTTCAGGTGACAGCTCCACGTGTCTGGGCCCCAACATTCTCTTCTTTTCACTCAGCACCTCACTAAATGAACTGACCAGTCTGTTTGCCCACACTTAGGAATAAAGAGTTGAACAAAGCATAACTGCTGTCTTTAGTACAATAAGCTAACAAGTGGCTGCATGTTTAATTCAGCCTATATAGCACCTAGCACCAAATTGACAGCAAATGAAAATTCTTTTTGACAAATCCTACGAAAGATAGTGTTTAAGGATTAAAAAGCCTAAAACAAACTCTACCTGAGCCACCAAGGTCTTTTCCAATTAGTGAAATGAAAGTGATTTGGAGGGAAAACCAATACATACAGTCAAATAGGTTAAATCATATGAAACTGTCATTTTTATAGGTCAAAAATGGACATATATTGGCAATTTCATTTGGTTCAACCTGAGAGGATGCCTTATTTTGTTAAGAGCACTACGGCTAATGGTGTTAGTAGCATCAAAGAACAGTGGTCTCAGGGCTGCCACCGTGGTTAAGGCTGGCGCCGAGTGGTTAAGTTCGCGCACTCCGTTTCTGGTGGCCCAGTGTTTCACCGGTTCGAATCCTGGGCATGGACATGGCACTGCTCATCAGGCCATGCTGAGGCGGCATCCCACATAGCACAACCAGGAGGACCCACAACTAAAAATACACAACTATGTACCAGGGGGCATTGGGGAGAAAAAGGAAAAGTAAAATCTTTAAAAAAAAAAATAAAGAAAAAGAACTGTGGTCTCAAACCAGAATATACATATGGGAATACTTTTTAGAGAATTTTTGCTTTGTCTTGGTTTACTTTTTGTTATGTAAATATTAAAATATACTCAAAAGTAGAAAGAACAGTATAATAAACTCCCATGTACCCATCACCCAGCTTCTTTCCAGCATTCTCTAAATGTCAATATTTACAATATCCTGGAAATTATCCACTATGTAATTATCTAAACATACAAGGAAAACTTCTCAGAATCAATGCAAAAATCCACGGTTTCACAAAATTCTTTCAAGCTAATATGACCAAAAATGTTTGAAAACTGCTGCCATGCAACATGTCTGATTTGGGACTCTATATTGACGGTATTCTGAAAGCATGAGCTTTGTGAAATATTTTCTTAGTTGTTTTGTTGTTGTGTTATCGTTTATATAAGAAAGGGGGGTAATATAAGAGGGCACAAAACACAGCTAGCTGACTGGGACATCTGAAACTAATAAACAGAGAGAGTAATAAATATAGAGATATATAGAATATAATTCGTTACAAAGGGACAAACTTATTTGAGTGCATAAAAATCCTAAAAAGTACTTAATTATATTTACTTCTAAGTACCAGACAAGGGCACAGGAATACAGCCCCTAGAAAGTCTACCAGAATAAACTATTCATCAACAGTCTATCCAATGCCTGCTGTGAGCTAGGCCCTGGCATACAAGTACATATTCCTTCAATAAATATTTCTGAGTATTCCCTACCTATCAGACACTGTTGCGCACACTGACGATACAGCAGTGAACCAAAGAGACCAAGATCCCCTCTCTGGCGGAGTTTATGTCCTAGCATGAGGGCACAGGCAAAATTATAAATAAGAACATTATATAGTATGTTAAAGGCGACAAGTGCAACAGGAAAAAGAAAAAGCAGAGCAAGGAAAGGGAAAAGGGGAGGGGGCAGGGTTACAATTTTGAATAGGGTGAGCTCACAGACTTGTGGAGAAGACAGACGTTTACCTAATTATGACATCAATGTGATAAGTACCACACGAGATTTGATCAAGGCTCAGCAGGAAGGAGGAGAAGGCACTTAATTCTCCCTCCCCGAGGAAAAATATCTGAGCCAGCTGTTGAGAGAGCAAGAAGAGTGGGCCAGAAGCACAAGAAGACGGAAGCCCCTCACGCCCAGAGAACAGCATGTGCCAGGGCACCAAGGAGCAACAACCCTGAGCATTGGGGACAGGCAGCTCCCCGTGGCTAGCGCCCACTGTATGTGAAGGGGAGGCAGGCAGGGGTCAGATCAGAGGGTTTCCATTTTCTATGAGGGGAGCCACTGGAGCTTTCTACAGAGGGCTGTGATACAGAAAGCTCACACAGGCAGCTCTGAAAGGCAGCTTCGCATGGCGCCAGGCAAGAAATGAAAGAGCAGAGCAGTGATGGAGAAAGGAGAGGACAGGACAGACTCAAAAAACCAGTAAGCAGCTAGAAGCAGAAAGACTCCGGAGCCCAAATGGGGAAACTTGAAAGAGGAGATCCTGGAGATTTGGGGCACGCTGAATTTGAAGTGCCTGTGAAAGGGCCCAAGGAGTAACCAGAAATGCAGGTCTAGATCGGAGGAAATCCTAGCCTGGAAACACTGCCTCAAGAGTCTGCGAGGGACAACTGAAGGCATCCGAAGGGATAAGATCTCCCTCCCCTCCCCTCTCTTTCACATACACACACACACACACAAGTATAAAGAAGAACACCAAGAACTTCTAATTATTCCCTTTTCCAGGAAGATCTAGCCTGCATCAACACAACCATTAATATTTTTTCTCCTGTCCTAAGCATGTACTGCGTCAAACACCCACAATTACCCAAAAGCAAAAAGCAGCTTCTTAAGAATGAGGCAATGACGAGAATGAGGCTATTACAGATAGTTTTCAGAACCACAAGAAACAATGTTATAATTCAAACCAAAGAGAAGAATTCAGAACCTACTCAAAAGATGGAGAAGGCCAGACACAACAAGGTTCTAAATCTAAGCCAAGTATTTTTGCTAAATCCTTCACAATTTTCTCAGGCCAGTAAAAGAGGTTTAAAAACACGACCAGGGCACCACGAAGTTTACTTTTTTTTATCCTAATATTTCAGTAATTCACAATGAAACCATATAAGCCAATCATTTCTTTTAAATTTGCAGGAGACTGAGGCAGCAAAGATGAGCTGCCCACAGCAAACTGAGCACGTTTGCTCATCTCTCCACAGAGGGTGCACTTTGACAGCACTCCCATATGAAGGAACGATGCAAAAGCACTTATTTTAAAAATAAATAACCTTTCAGAACTTTAAGAGAATGGAAAAAAACCTTTCTCCTGAAGCAATTATTATGTCCAAACTCAACAGTTCGTTTCTTTAAATAGCCTTTTCACCTGCCTTGTTTTTATAAAAGTAAATGTTCCATCCAAATGAAGCATCAATTCCTTTTGTACAATTTTGGCCTGATTATCTCTCTGATTCACAGAAAAGCTGGGACTGTTATGGCATTCAAATAAAAATATACAGGCAACAAGATGAACTATGAAATACAAATGCTCTTTTCCATGTTTTTCTTACCTTTTTTTAAGGTAGGAAAAAAATATAACCTACAGGTGTTTTCATTTTTAGTAATGTATAACTTGGAATTAATTTGTTGCAGTCTGTGTGGTTGTACACACACTGACAAACCTCTGTGGTGGCGAACCCCCTCAAAGGCATTTCCTCTGAAAAACGGGCCCTAATTACATTTAGTTCCAGCCCTACTCGTCCCAACCCACTTTTCACTTTTCTCCTCTCCTCTTCACCTTTCTCCTCCTCGCCCTCTCCTCGCTCTCTCACCCTCTCTCTCACACACACACATACAAACACACACACCGATTCTTTAAACGTTTCCACCAGGAAGCAATTTTTTTCCATGACGCTCGTAAGTGGAAACATTTGCACAAATGATAGGTTCTCTAAGAAATGCCAGAAGAAACACTCTTTTCGAGCATGAGTTACACACACACACTCATACATAAAGATCGATATAAGCCAATATTCCTATTTTGAGATGTATACTAAATTACACACTGCAAAATCTCATCACAAAGTATTTACCAACACCATTGTTTGGGTTATATCAAAATATAAAACTGCAAAGAAAATCTGAGATCCACAGTACTCCAATTCCCTGTCCTCCCATCTTCCTTCCTATCCTATTTCTAATTTCCTGGCTCCTCCTTCCCCACCATCCCATATAAACTCTAAGCCCCATCAAATTGTTACCTGTGTTTCAGCTAAAGGACTCCACATAAGCCTTCACTCCCTCAGATCTGGCCTCCTCAAACATCCCTTGCCCTCCAGCCTCTATCTCCGTCCATCCTCAGAGGTCCCTCTCAAATGTCACTTCTTTCATGAAGCCTTTCCTGGTGATTCTCTCAGCCTGATGTGATCTCTCCCTTTCTTTGAACTGCAAGGGCCCCTCGCTCGTACCTCTCTTACTGCACTTAACTAGATTACATGATGCAATAATATCTGCCTTCTTGGAATTATATTTAATTATATTTGTGTCCCTGTAGCACCTCTGAGACCAGTACATAACATGAATAGAGCCGAGCTGTCTCAAACCCACGTGTTTCTGTAACAAATAATTGATTTTAAATACAGCTGCCCAGTAAGCCACACCTGTACCCAGACCCTTTAAGAAGCACAGTTTCTACCTTAGGAAGAATCAGCGAAAGCCATTTGTCCAGAAAAGTAATACAAAACCAGTATCCTAGAATTTTAACACACTGCCTCAGTTTCCATCATGCCACCAACTAAACACATTACTTGAAAGTGAAAATAAATGTTAACTCAAGTTGTTAAAAGATATTTTAAAATAAGAGAAAAGTGACATATTCCACTAGGAAATCAGACTTGGAATTAAAACAATTTATCCTGCCCTTCTTTTAAATTCCTCTGTCTGGTCTTTCTCAAGAGCAACAGATGTTTTTCTTCTTCAGCTTAGTCGTTTGAAGAAAAAAAGGAGCTTGAAAATGATGAAAAAGCACAAGGGAAGCACAGTGGTGAGTGTGCATAAACGGACAGGACTGGTACCAACGATGTGGGCATTTGGAAATCAATCCAACGGTTTCTGAAAAGCATTTCAGAGACTGCTATATAAACCTGGGAGAAATATCTATGTTTCCAGAGTCTTAACAAATTCCTCATTTTAATCCTTTTTACTTCACAAATTGGTCATTCAGCTTTCAAAACATCTCTAAACCCAGTAATAAACTTAACTGCATACCCTCTATATATTTACTATGTCAAAGAATCCTTCCTGTTATTTCTAAAACTCAAGCTTAATTTCAGGGTTCCATCCGCACATTGGTTATCTCAACACAATCACTTTTTCTTAATTCTTCTCACAAATTCAGCCCAAACATTCTTTTCTTAGATTATCCCAAATACTGCTTTATTACAGTACTCTCAGGGTTTTGTTACAATCATTTGTCTTTCATAGGCTCCCAACTACCCCCTTATATACTCCCTCATGTCTCCAAAATATTAAATGGCAGTAAATGGGATACTAAACAGGAAAACATCTTTTAAATTACACAGCACCATGTACATACTCACTTAATTTCTATTATTCATTCTCATCTTTTTGCTTCATTCCTTCTTTCCACCCCCATCTCAATCCCCACTCCTTTTTAGGACAATTTTTTCCAACCCCTTTAGAACTAAATAAAGGACACTGCCTGGCACTTAGCAGGCGTTTACTAGATACTCATCAGAGTATGATTTCAGGAGAAGCTCCTAGACTCTCTTCAGGCTACATATGCCTTCTAAAAGCTTCCCCAAAGTCCTACAGGAAAACTGTCATGGAATTCTAGAACCAAAAAGACCTAAAGAACCTAAACAACTTTAATTTCTGGTGTTACAGTTGAAGAAATGGAGACCCAGAGATGTTAACTGACTTGCCCAAAATCATGTAGATGGTTAATGACAGAACCAGGATTAGAATCCAGGTTTTCAAACCTCTTCACTTTTGTGTACAACTGGTGGTTTTTTGATGTTGTGCTTCTTTTTTCTTTTAGTTTTTTTCTTTAATTTTTGAGGGTGAGTTTATTTCTGATTATAAAAATAGTATAGGCTCACTGCAGAATATTTAGAAAGTAAAAAATTGGGGCCGGCTCTGTGGCCGAGTGGTTAAGTTCGCGCGCTCCGCTGCAGCGGCCCAGGGTTCGGATCCTGGGCACGGACACAGCACCACTTGTCAGGCCACGTTGAGGCGGCGTCCCACATCCCACAACTAGAAGGACCTGCAACTAGGAAATACAACTATGTGGGGAGGCGGGGAGGTGTTGGGAAATAAAGCAGGAAAAAAAAAAAAGATTGGCCACACTTGTTAGGCCAGGTGCCAATCCTTAAAAAAAAAAGGAAGATTGGCAACACTTGTTAGCCCAGGTGCCAATCTTTAAAAAAAGAACGTAAAAAATTAGCATAAAATATTGTTGATTCTCTTTTAAAGTGTCACTGCCTCTCAGATACCCTCACCCAGACTATATTTGTCTCAAAACTCAGAGCTTCATTTACTGAAGTTTAAGTTTAAATCCAACTTAATCCTATCTTCAATCTGTAAAGTCTTAAAGTAGAGCCCATTTTCTTCTTCATGGATTCATACAGCAGCACGCGCCACATTGGTCACCAAATGCCAAAATTCTTCATTTCAATTATCAACAAGCTTCCTGATGACAGTGAAGTTTAGAATGTTTCCATTAGAGTATATAAAAATTTAACTCAAGTAAAAGTCATTTTCTTTGTCCTTGGATGACCTTTTCTCAGCTATATGACTGTTTTTTATGGAATACATGTCAGTGGAAAACTGGCATGTGCACAGCCACAAATACAGTGAAGTTCAGGCCAATTTACAACTACAATGCTGAAACACAACAGATTTTGACTATCTTAAACAACAATGGTTGAGGTTATCAACCATGAAAATATTTTTTCTTAAATTATATGTATTAGTGTATGAACACCTTTGTCTGAATGTCCTATAACTAGTTAAATAGTAAAAATTCTTGCAGAATTACAACAGACCAATTAAGACGGTGCTGTCCAGGGGGGATGGAGGAAATGGGGAGACGTTGGTCAAAGAAAACAAACTTTCAGCTATAAAACGAGTAATTTCTGGAGACCTAATGTACAGTATGCTGACTATAATTAAAAATAAGGTATACCTGAAATTTGCTAAGAAAGTAGATCGCAAGTGTTCTCATCACCAAAAAAAATGGTAACCATGTAAGGTGACAGATACGTTAATTAGTTTGATTGTGGAAATTTCACAAAGAAGACGTATATCAAAACATCACGTTGTATACTTTAAATATATACAATTTTTAGTTTCCAATCATACTTTAATAAAGCTAAGGAAAATAACACTGTGCTGTCCAACATGGTAGCCACCAGCCCCCATGGGGCCATTGAGCACTTGAAATATGATTAGTCTTAACTGAGATGTTCTATACATACAAAATACACATGAGATTTCAGAGACTTAGTATAAAAAAAAGAATGTAAAATAACTCATTTTTATATTGGTTACATATTGAAATTATAATATTTTAGATATACGAAGTTAAATAAAACATTATTAAAATTAATTTTATCTGTTTCTTTTTACTTTTTTTTATTCTGGCTACTAGAAAACTTTAAATTACACATGTGGCTTACACTGAGGTTTGCATCACATATTGGGAGGAGCACTAACCTAAGACAACGAAAGAAACAAAGGAGAAAAAGGAAGACAACAGAACACAAAGGGGAGACTTCCCATTCCCTCAGACCTGGACTAGTGCAGACGATCTACTCTGTGGTCATAAAAGAAACTCCATCATTCTCTATTCTTCAGGATCCCGACTTACAACCTACTACCTCTGAACAAGAAGTACAAGTGTATCTTAAAGAGCACACTAAATTTTTACATCTTGATATACACTTCGTCGGCTTAGCCTAAACCTAAATTGTCAGGGAAAAGGAAGAAAGAAGAAGAATATACCTTGTTTTCCAATGGGAGAATTCCTTCTTACTCAAAGGGAAACTTACTTCACGAGACTCTCTGCCCCAAGCAGCTGTGCTTCCCTGTTAAGGACCCAAAAATTTCTGTCTCTTTTTCTCTGACATGATGGTTGATAATATAAGAAATGTAGCCAAACAGAAAGGTGCCATTTAGAAAGGTTTCCACTAAACAAGCAGGATGCCACGTCATGATGGCTCTGAGGCCTCCTGTGAAGATTTCTGAAGGGTCACAATAGGTTTAAATTAGCCCCACGGAAAGAATCTGGCATTTTAAAAGTATCTGATGACTCAAAATGTTCTTTTGGACTCTCCCAGCCTCTTCACTGGAAATGCGCTCAGGACAGACCCGTCAGTTTCCTTTCATGCCAGCCCAGGTCAGGCGCAAAGCTGACGCGGGGAAGAAGGATAACTACCGTGGACTCTCCTCTTCACCAGGTGGTTTGTTTTTGTTTGTTTGTTTTGGGGGGAAGGAGGTAAGTGTTTGTTTTACTTCTCTATTTGAGTGGGAACGTACTTACTAGCAAAATAATAATAGCCACTTCTTGTGGGCCAGAAATTACCAGAATCCTTACCAGAACTTGGAAGTTGGGTCTTTACACCAGGCTTTACTTTCCCAAGCTCTACCTAACTCTGCCTGTCTCTACCTGTGAGCGAAACATGAGAAAAGTTGGAAATTGTAACAACACAGTTCTCAAAGGTAGCCGAAATTAGCCAGAATCACCTGCCAGCCACTCTAGGTAAGGAATCCTTCCATATTAAAGATAGGCCTGCCATGTAGCTGCAAGAAGTGAAGCAGAATCGGTTTAAGTAAAGGAATTAGATAGCTGTAAGGCTGAACACCCTGACTTCTTTGTGTAGAGCTGGGTTTCTCAACCTCAGCATTACTGATATGTGGGGCCAGGTAATTCTTTGCTGTGGGCAGATGTTCTGTGAATTGCAGGATACTTAGCAGCATCCTTGGCCTCTCTGACCACTAGATGCCAGTAGTAACCACCTCCATTCCTGCCCTCCCCCCCAGAGTTGTGACAACTAAAAAGGTCTCCAGACATTGCCAAATGTCCCAGTGGGGAGCGCAAAAAAATGCCTCTGGTGGAGAATCACTGGTATTCAGAGCAAAAGCACCTGAAAAAAGTTGCAGCGGCAGCCAACTCAAAGTCAGCTTTCTCTGTATGCAGGGTGGCAAGTTGTACGCAAGCAGCTGGCCTTGCTCGCTGGAAAGAAATACTGCTAACAATGAAGTAGCAGAAAGAGAAATTAAGAATACAATCCCATTTACAATTGCAACAAAAAGAATAAAATATATAGGAATAAACTTAACCAAAGAGGCGAAAGATCTGTACACTGAAAACTATAAAACACTGTTGAAAGAAACTGAAGAAGACACAAAGAAATGGAAAGATATTCCCTGCTCTTGGATTGGAAGAATTAACATAGTTAAAATGTCCATACTTCCTAAAGCAATCTACAGATTCAATGCAACCCCTCTCAAAGTTCCAACAACATTTTTTACGAAACAGAACAAAGAATCCTAAAATTTATATGGTACGACAAAAGATGCCAAATAGCCAAAGGAATCCTGAGAAAAAAGAACAAAGCTGGAGGTATCACACTCCCTGATTTCAAAATATACTACAAAGCTATGGTAACAAAAACAGCACGGTAGTGGCACAAAAACAGACACACAGATCAACGAAACAGAATCAAGAGTCCAGAAATAAACCCACACATCCATGGACAGCTAATTTTCAACAAGGCCGCCAAGAGATTACAATGGAGAAAGGAGAGTCTCCTCAATAAAGGGTGTTGGGAAAACTGGACAGCCACACACAAAAGAATGAAAGTAGACCAAGTATGGTTATCTTAGACCATACACAAAAATTAACTCAAAATGGAATAAAGACTTGAATGTAAGACCTGGAACCATTAAACTTCTGGAAGAAAACAGGCAATACACACTTCAACATGGGTCTTAGCAGCATATCTTCAAGTACCATGTCTGACCAAGGGAAACAATAGAAAAAATAAACAAGTGGACTACATCAAACTAAAAAGCTTCTGCACAGCAAAGCAAACCATCAACAAAACAAAAAGACAACCTAACAATTGGGAGAAGATATTCGCAAACCATATATCTGATAAGGGGTTAATATCCAAAATATACAAAGAACTCATACAGCTCAACAATAAAAAATTTAACCCAATTAAAAAATGGGCAAAAGATCTGAGCAGACATTTCTCCAGAGAAGATATACAGATGGCCAATAGGCACATAAAAAGATGCTCAACATCATTAACTAACAGAGTAATGCAAATCAAAACATAATGAGATATCACCTCACTCCCATCAGAATGGCTATAATTAACAAGACAGGAAACAGTAAGTGTTGGAGAGGATGCAGAGAGAAGGGAACCTTCATACACTGCTGGTGGGAATGCAAACTGGTGCAGCTACTATGGAAAACAGTATGGAGATTCCCCAAAAAATTAAGAATAGATCTACCATCTGATCCAGCTATTCTACTGCTGGGTATTTATCCAAAGAATATGAAAACACGAATGCATAAAGATATATGCACCCCTATGTTCATCGCAGCATTATTCACAATAGCCAAGGCTTGGAAGCAACTATGAAGGGACGAATGGATAAAGAAGATGTGGTATATATACACATTGAAATACTACTCAGCCATAAGAAAGGATGAAATCTGGCCATTTGTGACAACATGGATGGGTCTTGAGGGTATTACACTAAGTGAAATAAGTCAGAGGGAGAAAGTCAAATACCATATGATCTCACTCATAAGTAGAAGATAAAAACAATGATAAACAAACACAGAGAAACAGAGATTGGATTGATGGTTACCAGAGGGGAAGGGGGGAGAGGGGAGAGTGAAAGGGGTGACTAAGCACCTGTGTGTGGTGATGGATGGTAATTAGTCTCTGGGTGGTGAACATGATGTAATATACACAGAAATCAAAATATATAACAATGTACACCTGAGATTTACATAATGTTATAAACCAATGTCACCACAATTAAAAAAAAGAAAGAAAGAAATACTTCTGCCATCACCAAACATGAAGGGTAACAACATCATAAAGTCCTCTAGGGATCTGAACCAGCCAAGCATGACATAAGGTTCTTCAACTATGGTGAAAGCAAAGCTTATGGTCTCACTAACTAATGTGGCTTTTTTTTTAATTTTCCTCTATCAGATTAACCAAAAATGATGGTCAACTATTCAGAAGACATGAGGTTCCAACTCCTAAACTCAGGTTGTTATTTTTAAAAACTATAGTTTTAAAAAGAAAAATAAGATACCACTTTCTGACTCACATAATTAGCAAAAAATTAACAGGACTGAGAACATTCAGGGACTGTGGGGAAACAGATATTCTCCGATACCCTCGCTAGGAATGTACATTGTTACTTGTAAAGCAATTTGGCAGCATCTACCAAACTTCTTACTTTTTACTCAAAATTCCACTGCTAGGAATCTATCCCACAGATACACTCACCTATGCGCAAGGAGAGAGATATGTTAAGCAGTTCCCATGGCATATTTACAACGGCAACAAACTGGAAATACTTCAAATGTTATCAATAAGGAAATGCTTTCAAGTAAGTTACTGTACATTCACACCTTGGAAGACTGTACAGCCATTAAAAAAAGTAACAGTATGACAAAAGTGGGACATAAATGTTCAAATATACATATATATATAGTGAGAGAGTATGATCCCATTTTTGTAAAAATAAACATGTATATACATATGTAGATGCAGACAAAGAAAAAAGTGTGAAAGAACATATACAACGGTTTGTTTTCATTCTTTCGACAAGCACGTTTTTTTTAAGCAATTAAGACATAGACTTAAATTTAGACTTGGGCTGTCTTCATTTTTCCAATTTAAGGCTTAAAATCTTTCTTTTGTGAATGTCACCTTTTCTGTAAATCAAGCTTTGTGGATACTTCTATAGCACACACTGGGAATTACTGGTGTGTACCACATGTCCACCAACATTATACTGACATTGCTGAGACTTTGAGCCAGTCACTTAAGGCTTAGTTTGATTTGCCAAACCAACTTCAAAGGGGCGGGAAACCTCACCCAGCTGTCCCCTGAACCATTAACCAATCAATAACCAAGAACATATCCAGAGAAAAGTGGTTTAATGTAGTAGAAGGTTTATTAGTATCTGATCATATGCAGTCAAATTTAAATGATTCTAATTTTCCTTTTCAATTTATTGATCTGAATGGTCAAACCTACTGCTACAGCTCTTCCTCTCCCACTTAAATCTTGAATGAATAACCAAAGAAGTCAACGTCTGAAAAGCTGACAGACCTGACAATAAAAATTAAAATCTCAATTCCAGATTTGGAAGAACAAACTATCCTATCTGGGTGCACAGTAAAAAAGGTAGTTTTCCAAGAAATTTTTTCTGGTTCTAAAATAAATGAGCAAACACTTCAAAATCAAATGTCTGGCACTCACCATAGTGGCTGCAGCCTTTCACCACCCCAGCACCCCTCCCCCGCCCGCAGCTCCAGCCAGTTTAACTGCTTTTAAACGGAACATTCTAAATTACTAAATACAAACTATATCTATTTCCTCCTGCTTAAGTTTTCCCATTTTTCCATGACATTTTAACCTTTATTCAAGGCAGTTATCGCAAATATACAACACGCAGAAGATACCATTTCCAAACATTTTATACAGAGATGCATAAATGCGAGTGTAACAGTAGTTCCTTTCCCTTGAAAGAAGAATAAGACTAAAGAACCTTGGTCTTCATTCAGTTAGAACCCTGGATCTGAAGACCAGCTCCATGGGATTTCAGAAAGCTTGGCTCCACATCAAAAGGCCACAAGCCTTTTCTATCTCGACAAACACCATCTCCGGATAACCCACATCCCTCCCCGGCAAAGGTAACTAAGAGGATACGGGCTAAGTACCTGGGCATAAACACATAAGCCTGCTCCAAGTTTACCTGGAAACTGGAAAGGTAACTGGCTGGCAGCTAAGGCTGTCCTAGAACCCGGCTCCTGCCACAGCCAGAAACGCACTCACGTCAGCACCGTCACCTCGGACCACACTTCTCTTGTTCAATATTTCTTTAGTCACAAATATCAATCCATCTCATTTTCTTATTCACTTAGGAGAAGATAATACATTCAGTGAATGTTTGCCAATAAATGAATTCAGTTTCTGTAGTTTATTTTAAGCATGATGGCAATTCAGTCAACAAAACTAATCATCTTGTCAGGAATGAAGGTTAGTATCTTCCTTACAAGTTAGATCACTTTTTAAGTTAGAATCAACCAAATCTTGAGGGCTTTTTTGACTGTCTTTTTGTCTTAAGACTCACTGCCCTAAATCCATTAAAGAGACAAATAATGTGGTTTTTATTAAGTGAAAACACAAAGATTGCTTAAATTCCTTAAGTTTTACTTAAAACAGAAAATACTTAATATATTCATGCTTCTAAACAAATGTATACTATCAAGTAGCTCCTCTGACCATATCGCTAACCTCTTGGCATAGTCGTAGAGAATGTTTTCTAAGCTTCACATACACGAACCTTTGGAAGGTAAGTGTTCTTGGACCTTTACATGGTAGTAATTGTATCATTGATATCATTTTTTAAAATATAACGACAAAAGATTTTTATGAACTCAGTAAATGCTTTTAAATAAATCTGTGCTTTATTAATCACAAGAACCAACATACATTTGAAAAACCTTAGTACATTTACATCCAAAGCCTATTATTTATTTAGTCTGCAGCTTAGGGGTTCATAAATTGACTGAACCCCTTATAATAATTTCATATATGTCTCCAGCTTTTGGAGCCCACAATTGGGAACCACTGATAGAGAATACGAAATATAAAACTGCCTAGTTACAAATAGAATGGCTCTTTAAAGTAAATATTTGGAATCTTAAGCAAAAATTTATTGTGTGTCAGATACCAATGTTTTTCCCCTATAAAACTACAATTCTAAATTTAAAATCAAAGTTAGTCACAAAAATAATTTATAAACAAGCATTTATCTTCATAGGCAATTTGTTAAGAAATGCAATTACTCATAAAAAGGCCTCAGGACAGACTGGAACACAGGACATGCCAGCTTCCATTTCCACCACCACAGAGGGAACGCTGATTTTAGTCCTGAGCTCCACTGCCCAGCCAAGCACCTGTAACTAAAATCTTAATAAAATTTTGAAGGTATCACAGGTCAGAGCTGCCTTTAAAAGAGATGAATACATGTAGCAGAAATGCAAAAATACAAATCATAAAATAGCCACCTCACTGTGAAACTAGAAGGGCAATGGCAATAATAAGAAGAATGGGAAAAAGAGCAGCAAAAACACAAATTTAGAGATTTCTCTTCCATTTCCTTCCCTTAGTAACGCACAGAGAATTGATCCACGTTTGCTAGTACCTCGTTTGTTGTTATGAGACATAAAGAATTTTCACTCTGGATAAGCCTTAAGAGACTAACAGTTCTAGTCCCATAGTCTCATTTTACAGATGAGGAAACTGTGGCCCAAAGAACAGAAGTGGCACGTTCCAGATCATCCAACTGACTGGCTGCAAGTCCTGGTCCCAGAACTTCTGGTTCCTCGCCCAGCATCTCCAGTGTCTTACTTGGTATTTCACAACCTTCTCATATGGCCTAATCTAGATTTGATTTGCATTTATGTAGAAAATTGTTTTGACAATGATAACTCTTTGAAACAGACATTTCTCGCGCTTCACTTTGCTATCCTGCAGATCATTTAAATAGACCCTCAGAGTTTTCCCATTTATGGAGGTGGTGGTGGTGAACATGTTTTGGGCACTGAATTTTTCTTATAGGAACATATCCCCTCTTTGATCTTGGAAGGCTATGAGAAATAAAGGTGTTAAAAAAAATCAGTTTCAAATGCAACTTTTTAAAAAACAAACTGACTTTAATGAAAGTATAACTTGGTTTTCAGAAATCAATGTCTCAGATTTCTCTTTAACTAAATAAGATAGCTGCACTATCTCTCATTCAAATAAATAAACCCAGGTACCAAACGAAGATGCATAATTACACCGCCAAATGCTGCAGTTATCTTTCACCAAGTCATTGTGACAGGAAATAGTTTACAAGACTAAATTCTAAATTCAGGATTTAGGACACAATACTAACAGTGACCTGAGTAACGTTTAGAAACTTATAAGGTTAGCTGTTAACAATGCAGAAACAATAAATACCCCAATATGGAAAACTACAAAATGAATTAATTAGACTATGACAGATCCTGGTACAGTAACAGCTAAAATTTAGACAGCACTTATCAGGGACAGATACAATTTTAAGCGCTTTCCACCCGTTAACTCATTTAATTCTTACAACCCCAAATGTAGATACTATTATTATCCCCCACTTTACAAACTAGGAAACCAAGGCAGAGACAAATAAACGACAAGTGCACAGTCAGACCCTTGTAAGGGGGAGAGCCAGGATGTAAACCCAGGCAGTGTGGCTCCAGGTCTGCATAGAAAATGCTAACAAGATACAAAGATGGTGGGAAATTTACAAGAAATGTCCAGAATAATCAAATCCAGAGAGACAGAAAGTAGATTAGTGGTTGCCTGGGCCTGGGGGAAAGGGGTACAGAGAGGAACGAGGGAGTGACTACTAACAGGTATGGGGTTTCTTTTTGAGGTGAGAAAAGTGTTCTAAAATTAGACTATGGTGATGACTACACAAATCTGTGAATATACTAAAAACTAATGAATTGTACACTTTAAGTGGGTGAACTGCATGGTATGTGAATTATATCTCAAGAAATATGTTTTTAAAAAAGGATGGTGGCGAAAAATATTCAAAACTGAACCATACTCAACAGAAAAAAAAAATGGAGGTGGTGGTTATGTAAATTGTTAGTATTAGGGGAAGCAGTTTGAATTCTCTGACTATTTTTGCAACTGTAAGTCTAAAATTATTTTTTTTAAGTTTTGCTTTATTTTTAATGGAACCATCAACACAACATAAAGTAGAGGCCACAGGATCCAGAGACAGGAAGTACTGGCCCACCTCCCACCACCCATATCTTCCCTCATGTAAATAATGAGGGTGACAAAACATCCTCCTCACTCCCTCACTTGCCATGAGGACCAAGTGAAATGTGATGTAACAAAAATGCTTCTAAAACAATCAAATACCATCTGGAGGAAGGATAAACGTTACCATGTTGAGATTTTATAAAATCAAAATTATCAGTAGAAGATTATCAGCAGAAGGCACCTGATGCTTATGAAATATAGTAACAGTAATAATAATAAAGAGCTAATTCATAGTGAGCAATCACTGTGCGCCACAAGGTTCATAGCACTACTCATCTACTGGGTCACTTAATTCTCACAACAACCCTAAAAAATAAATACTATTATTATTAGCCCCATTTGAGAGAAGAAACGACTGAGGCACTTGCCAGAGGGCACATGCTTAACAAGTGGCTGAGTATGAATTTGAGCAGTCTGGCCCCAGAGTCCATAATCTTAATCCACTTTAGATACTGTTTCTAAAATGAAAATGACTAACATTTTTTTAAAGCTATTCACTCACCACTCATCCCACTCATTCAACTCATTCACCTGGGCCCTAAGCAAGGCAAACAAGATACAGTCCTGGCCCTGGGGGAGCTTACCCTGTAGTGAGGAAACCAGGAAAATAAACCCCAAACGCCACTGTGAGAAGAGTGCCATCAGAGTGCCACGGATACTGTGAGAGTACAGAGGAGGGGCACCTCCCTGAGGCCAGGGAAGTCGGAGGCTCCCTGCAGGTGACATCTGAGCCACACCTTGTCAGTTCACCAAGAAAAGGAAGAGGAAGAAGAGACCCAGGATAACAGAAGGGATGACCAATGGAGCAGGGACTAGGAGCACCAGAGATAAATCCAGGACACAGACAGAAAAATGAATTTGCTGAACAGGAAGACGAACAGCTTCTCCGACAAACTAAGAGTGAAATGTACAGGGATGCATACAAGATGAGAGACGGGGCAGGAAGCTCAGGATGATTCCTGCCTGTGGCCATCACTAAGGAGGCACCTTCATGGTGGGGCATGGAGAAGTAGGGAATGAAACCGGGTGGCCTGGGGACTGGAGGAGAAAGTGGTTATCTCATTTATCTGTCAAATTAATCTTTCCTGTCTGGGTTTCTTCACATTTTTACAGATGAACTGTGACTCAAAGGGGCTGAAGTCTCATTAAGTGACACACACAGGTAGAAAGCAGCCAGTCTCCAAGGCCTGTTCTCTGCCACTCCAGCATCCTCCTTCTGTGAACACAAGCAGTCTTTGTATTGGCAAGAGCCAGCAGTTATCTGGATTTTCTGCCTGGAAGGATGAGACGGGAACTGGAGAAATGTACACGTTACATCATACACCATCCTTCTCCAAAACGCAAAGAAGCTGAACATGAACACTCTCCTTCCTCAAACTACAAGCAAAAATGTTCTGGCTCAGTTTTCAACATAAAGGAAAAAAAAAGTGGTTCCAAAAATGGATATGTGGTTTCCTGAAGCAGAAGCAGTACTACCTGATACCCTAGTAGCTCTGCTCTGTATTCTTTATATTTCTGTCTTGTGGTTTGACAAGCACTGATCCGACCAGGAGAAGCACTCCGAACTGGATAAGCCAATAACTCAATTTGACTTGATAAAAAGGCAAGTTAATATAAATTTTTCATAGTGATGACTTGTTAAACTTTTACTAGATTAGTTACAATAATAATAGATTAGATAGAATAGAATTAGTCCTTAGAAACCCTTCCAAAAAAAGTTTTTTTGGTCTATTTACCAATAAATTTAGAATTATTTTCAAGACCATGAGCCCATACAAACATAGCCACCATCACCTCACGGGAAAAAAAAAGCTTGAAGAATACACCCCAAAATGTTGGAAACGGTAATCACCTCTGGAGCTGAGAGGAGGGATGATATTTATGTCCTTTTGTAATCATTCATCTGTATTTTCTACAACAATAAATACATGACTTCTGAAACTTTAAAAAAGTTTCCTGGCCTCTTTTTTTAGAAAAAGACTAAAAAACACATTCAACTATTCAGAGGTGAACAATCTATACATTTTTGGGGGCAAGATTCAGAAAAACTTAGCCCAAGGTTTCTAACTGGAATCTTTACATGAAAATCTCCTTTAGCAACCATATATTCCATAAGATGATATTCAACCAGTAGTACTTTAATTTCAATGGTTATTAAAACATTACTTGTCACAAACTTACTAAAGTATAATGTAAATAAAGCACTAGTAGAAAAAGAACTCTAAAAATTAGAAAAGAACATTCATTAAACTTAAGACTGTAGCTAATCTTAAATCATTTCTGCTGGTATAGATCTTTTCCTAATAAAAGATGAAATAGGGGACCGGCCCCATGGCCGAGTAGTTAAGTTCATGCGCTCCACTTCGGTGGCCCAGGGTTTCGCTGGTTCAGATCCTGGGCGCAGACACGGCACAGCTCATCAGGCCACACTGAGGCAGCATCCCACATGCCAGAACTAGAAGGACCCACAACTAAAACATACAACTATGTACTGGGGGGGATTTGGGGAGAAAAAGCAGAAAAAAAAGAAGATAAAATAGTACACTATATTTTTCTATTATATGAAATTGATAAAAAAATTAGAAGACATAAGTTGAATATAAATAGTTACTTGGTGTTAAGGAGAACACAAACACCTAACATTATTTCTACTTTCAAGGCACTTAAAATCTTATTGAGAGAAATGAATTGTTTTTTACATTAAAAGACAGAGAGAGGGCTAGCCCATAATATTATGCAGGTAGCTGTGAAGCTGTACATGGGGGCCTTGAAAGATATACTAGTGAAGCAGGGAAACATACGAGAATGGTCCAACGAACAATATGAACCATAAATCAAGAACTATATACTCAATACCCACAAGAGCCAAATAGGTAAAGTTTACAAGTAAAACCAGCTCAATGAAAATAAGGCAGTAGCACAAACGTGAAGATAAAATGACCCTTGTCCAGAATTAAGGAAATAACAGGAATGGGAGAGACTTGCAAACTAGAAAGTAACAAATGCTGCTAATCAGTTCCAACCAATAGTTATCATGAAGGAATACTGGCCCAGTTTGTTAGAAACCCAGATTTTTATGAGCAGCTCCTGATATTCAAATATTGGCAATTTTTTGGAAAAACTTCCACATATACAGAGGAGTATAGAGGAAGGCACCATCAGGGTGGGCGAGACTAGCAGAGACAGCCTCTCGGGAAGCCCACCTCTTGAGCTGAGCCCTAAAGAGACAGGAGATGCATTTCCATGTTGAGGGAATGGGCAGAGCAGCGGTGCTGAGGCCACTGAAGACCATGGGGTACGAGGCAGGAGGCTGGGAAGAGGCCAGCTGGCCTGAGCTGGGGGAGTGCTCAGAAAAGAGGTTAGAAAGGAACATTGTGAAGCTTCCAAATCAATGTCCGGTCTGCGGCTCACGGCATCCAAATCATCTGGCCTGCACATCCCCAGGCGAGATCCACTGATCAGAACCACTGGGGTGTGCAGACGAGAATCGACGGTGGAGCCAGCTCCTCAGGTGATTCTCAGGCACAGCGAAGTTTGAAAACAACTGTTCCAGAGCAAGGAGGGGACATCGTCAAAGTACTTAAGGCAAAAAACAGCACATTTAAATCACATTTGAAACGATGCAAGGAAGACAATTGTTTTACACGATGTTCTGTTTCAATACTCCCTACTACTATTCTTCCCCAAAAGTGTTTTAATGCATTACATATTTTAATGAGTTTCACAGCTGAAAATCATAAATTGTCTCTCTCCTCTCAGGTATAATGAAACCATAAGAATTGCATAAGGGCTTTGAAAGCCCTTATTAAAAAGGTTCAGACAGCAGAATGTGAGAAAAACCCTTTGGAAAAAAACCCAATCAACTCAAACAAACAAACAAAAATCTGCTTTACTAAGAAGGGCATAGCCCTGGTTTTAAAAGCAAAGCAAAACAAAACAGAAAAACTCTTTGAAGTTCTGATTAAGCATGCAGTACCAAAATCACATGCCAGTGTCCTGAGTCCAAAATTTGAATACATAAATTCATTATTCAAAATAAAATCTGTTTAAAGAGCTAGAGAGTATGAGAAGTTCTGAAAAACTCTTCCAAATTTTTCCTCCAAATGAAAAATCAGCCACAGCGGGCCAGCCCTGTGGCCGAGCAGTTAAGTTCGCGCGCTCCACTTTGGTGACCCAGGGTTTCACAGGTTCGGATCCTGGGCACAGACATGGGACCACTCATAAGGCCATGCTGAGGCAGTGTCCCACATGCCACAACTAGCAGGACCCACAACTAAAATACACAACGATGTACTGGGTGGATTTGGGGAGAAAAAGCAGCAAGAAAAAAAAAAAGATTGGCAATGGTTGTTAGCTCAGGTGCCAATCTTTAAAAAAAAAAAAACCAAATTAGCCACAGGCACAGATTATTCCTACCACACTACCTGAGACCGGCACACATTGTGTAGATTATAAACTTCGAAGTTCTGACTTCACCAAACAGCCCTCATGTTTTCTTGGCAATCAAAAGAACCCCATGCAAGAAGTCAATCAAGTAATTCTTGAGAACTATTTATTTGCTGTATTAAGATGACGGGGGAATGAAATACAAAAAGCATACCTTACAGACTAATTAGGGAGAGAAAACCAACACCCCTTGAAAAGCAAGAACCTGTCTAACGCAAGAGCCTTGCCTGTCTTAGTCACACTTCATCCCCCGGGCGTAGCACAAAACAGGTGTTCAAGAAATGCTGTTTGAGTCATCTTTGTCACTTCAGCATCTAGCAAGTTCCTAGTACAGTGTTTGCTGAATGAAGGAATGATATGCTGCGGTACACATAAATATGTCTCTCACGACTTAGGTTAAGAAGATCAAGATTATTGAGGACTAAAGTAATCAGGAAATATTTCATGGGGAAGACAAAGTCTTAAACCATGAAATCTTAGAGGTGGAAGAAATCCTATAGCATTAGTAGGATCATGTAATCGGGTAACGCTCAAGGAAGTTCCCAAAGATACCAAAAGAAGCTGTACACCTCTAAGATAAAGGAGACAATTAAACTTGGTAGCAACGACTTTAAAATTGAGGAAATCCACATAAACCGTGGGTATTATGGAATAGTAATAATCACGACCTGCTCACACACTCAACCCTGCGCCATTCGCTCTGCTCTCCCGACTCCTTCCCCACACTCAAAACACAGGGAAGGGGGGCCAGCCCGGTGGCGCAGTGGTTAAGTTCACATGTTCCACTTCAGCGGCCTGGGGATCGCCAGTTCAGATCCCGGGTGCGGACTTACGCAGCACTTATCAAGCCATGCTGTGGGAGGCGTCCCACATATAAAGTAGAGGAAGATGGGCATGGATGTTAGCTCAGGGCCAGTCTTCCTCACCAAAAAGAGGAGGATTGGCAGATGTTAACTCAGGGCTAATCTTCCCAAAATTTAAAAGAAAAAAATAGGGCAAGGGAGGCTGTGTTCGTGGAGCCAGCCTGTCTCTGAAGAGTCTCTGTCAGTTTGGACTGCAAGGTGGACGATAACTTTCTCTGAGGACTTAACTCCTCATGTCCTTCTGCATACACGCTACAATCTTAACCTAAAGTGGCTCAGGAAAGCTGAGAACCAGCAATCCAGACCTGACACATCCCCTCTTTCACCTTACAGACCCTCTCAAGAAATTCATCCATTCACAGGCAACATTCACTGACCCCATACTACTACCCTACTGCACATGCCAGAAACTCAGCTTGGAACACAGTGGACACAGCACCTGCCTCCTAGGGTATCACTGGGTGAGGGAGAAAGATATTACAAATAAATTACAAAACAGTATAGGAGTTTTATGACAGATTCGAAGAGTACACACTCTAGGAAGCCAAGAAAGGAGACAAGAACTTTGTATAAAAAGCCCAGCAAGGCTTTCAACAAAAGGTAGTGTTTCATTCATTTATTCATTTAATAAATATTTATTGAGCATGTACTGTGTGCCAGGCACTGCATGGGCACAACAAGGAACATTTGCCTAGATCTTCAAAGAGGAAGCAGGGAGTTTACTACATAAAGAAGAGCAGGGGATGGAGAAGGCATTCTTAGTCAAGGCAAAGCCCACGAGAGTCATGAAGTAGGAAAAGGGTATGACAGATTGAAAGGAGGCAAGAGAGTCAGCACAGGTTTAGACATTGCTGAGATACTCCGCATGTCTAGAGGGGAGGTGCTAAAGAAATCAAGTGGGCCAGCTCGCGAGACAGCTTCAAATTCCAAACTTAAGTGTTCACATTTTACCCTTTATGGACAATAGGAAACCGATGGATGGTCATTTGCGAAGAGGGAAGTGACATGATCAGCTTGGATTTTCTAGGACAAGATCTCTTTTGTGGAGGACAGACTGGTGTAGGAGGGGCAAAGAGACAGTGACTTGCCCACTGTCAACCAGTTCATTAGTGGCGAAACTGACTAAAACCCAGGTTCTCTTGCTCCTAGCCTAGCATTCTGCAAAATAGCTAGGGATTAAAACACATTAAGAAAAGCAAAAGCAATAAAATAAAAAATAGATAAATGGGACTTCATCGAGATCAAAAACTATTCTCCTTCAAAGGACACTATAAGAAAGCGAAAACTCAGGCAACCCACTGAATGGGAGAAAATATTTACAAATCATATATCTGATAAGAGACTTGTAGTAAGAATTTAAAAAGAACCCTTGTAACTCAACAAAAAGATAAATCAAAAATGGGCGAATGAAGAAATACCCTATGACCCAGCCATCCCATTACTGGGTATCTACCCTAAGAACCTGAAATCAGAAATCCCAAGAGTCCCTTGCACCCCTATGTTCATCGCAGCATTATTTACAATAGCCAAGACGTGGAACCAACCTACATGCCCAGAAACTGATGACTGGATAAAGAAGATATGGTATATATACACAATGGAATACTACTCAGCCATAAAAAAAGACAAAATTGGCCCATTCACAGCAACGTGGATGGACCTCGAGGGTATTATGTTAAGCGAAATAAGCCAGTCAGAGAAAGACGAACTCTATATGACTCCACTCATAGGTGGAAGTTAACATATTGACAAGGAGATCTGATGGGTGGTTACCAGGGAAAAGGGGGGGTGAGGGAAGGGCACAAAGGGGGAAGAGGTGTACCCACAACATGACTAACAATAATCTACAACTGAAATCTCACAAGGTTGTAATCTATCATAACATTAATTAAAAAAAAAAAAAAATGGGCGAATGATTTGAAGAGACATTTCCCCAAAGAAGATATCCAAATGGCCAATAAGCACATGAAAACATGCTCAACATCATGAGCCATCACGGAAATGCAAATCACACCCAATAGGAAGTCTACAATCAAAAAGACAAAAATAACAAGTGTTGGCAAAGATGTAGAGAAACTGGATTCCTTATACATCACTAGTGGGAATACAAAACGGTACAGCCACTTTGCAAAACAGTTTGGCAGTTCCTTAAAAAGTTAAACATAGAGTTATCATATGACCTGGCAATTCCACTCTGAAAGTATTTACCCAAGAAAACTGAAAACATGCCCACACAAAAACAAAGTAGCATTATTCATAATAGCCAAAAAGTGAAAACCCAAATGTTAATCAACTGATGAATGGATAAACAAAAATGTGGTGCAGGGGCCAGCCCTGTGATGTAGCGGTTAAGTTTGGCATGTTCTGCTTCGGCGGCCTGAGTTTGTGGGTTCAGATCCTGAGTGTAGACCTACACCACTTGTCAGCCATGCCATGGTGGCAACCCACATACAAAGTGGAGGAAGATAGGCACAGATGTTAGCTCAGGGTTAATCTTCCTAAAGCAAAAAAAAGAGGAAGATTGGCAACAGATGTTAGCTCAGGACAAATCTCCCTCAGCAAAAACAAAAAAAAACAAAAAACAAGTGCTGCGATGGAATACTACTGGACCATGAAAAAGATTGAAGCACTGATTCATGCCACAATACTGGCAAATGTTGAACACATCATGCTGAGTGAAAGAAGTCAGTCACAAAGGACCACATATTGTATGGTTCCACTTACAAAAACGTCCAGAATAGGCAAATCTATACACAGAAAGGAAATGAGAGTTGCCTAGGGCTAGGGGTGGCAGGGGTGGGGAGTAGGAGAATAAGAGATGACGGACAACGGGTACAGAGTTTGGAGGAACGAAAATGTTCTAAAATTTGACAGTGTTAATGTTTGCACAACCTGTGACTATACTAAACACTGAATTGAACACTTTAAATGGGAGAATTGTATGATACATAAATTACACCTCAATAAAACTGTTTAAAGAAAAAGCAGTAACAGAAGTTGGGGATCTTAGGCCACGGGAAAAGAAAGAAAAGATGGGAAGCAGTGAGCACTACAGGACTGTCAGTGGGCTTTCAGAAACTCCCAAGATGCCTCACAGAAAGGATTGGGGCCTATAAGGCCTGGAAGAAGCGTAATGAGGGGCACCATGGGCTCCTGCAGGCTGCCTGCGGGCTGTGGCTAGGAGCCCCTTCCCAAGCCCCTCTGCCGCGCAGTCCCATTACCCTACTTGCTAATCACCCTGCTCCCAGATTAATCCAAGGAGGACAGCGCAAGTGCCCTCCAGAAGCCATACAATAAATATGACACACCTCCCAAGAGCCATTAACTTTACTAAAAACATCAATTTTTAGAATGAAAAGAAGTTAATATATTAAGAAACGCAAAAATCTCTGAATTCTTAAAGTAAAAAACAAGACTTCAAAGAAACTGCAGGATTGTGGCAAGGGTAATTATCTCATGCCTAGGGGCACCTGAGTGGATAATCTGCGCATTACCCCAGGGATCTGTCCTACACCAACAGGAAGATCTCTATTCTTCCAGAGCCTTCGTTTGTATCATGGCCCCTTGGCGAGACCTAGCTTGAGTGGCTCCCAGTTGCCTTCGGAATCACATGTGACTGCCGAAGTGAAGCCCGACAGCCGTCATTCCACCCTGCTCCAGTGTCCCCCACAGGTTCCTATACACACCAGTGGTCTCTTCCTGCCCCGGGGGCTCTCAGCCCCACTACCAGCTACGTGCTGCTCCCTCCCACACACCTCACACTCCTCTCTTTGGAGCCACTGTGCACACGTGAATGCCCCTGCCCACCGTTCGCCAAACCACCCCACTCACTACCACTCCAGCCGCAGTCCTTGTGAGTGCTATATGGCATCTCCATCCCTCTGCCCGTCACCCTTCATCTGTCCCTCTCACAAAGCAACTGCGTGTATTCAACATTTTCACAGGGGCCAAAACGTCACGCAAGACTGTGCCCAGGGCCCATTTCAGCCCTTCTGGTACCATCATTTTTCTGGATTCTTGAGAAGGCGTGCCTTCTCTCTGTATTACCTAACATCTGAGGAGCATACACTATGTGCCTTTTCTAGTACTAAGTCTTTCCCACACACAACTTCATTTCTGCCTTAAAACAACCCTAAGAAACAGACTCTATCAGCACCCTCTTCTTTAATCGCAAAGATGAGATGTAGTGAGGTTAAATAACTTAAGATCACTCAAACAGTAAATGGCCAAAACTAGACTTAAATCGTAGCCTGTCTGCCTCCAAAGTACATGTTATTGACCCTGCCTCTTCCTGCCAAAAGAAGCCAGAGTCCAGAACAGTTCCACAATCCCTGCTGTCATTTATCAGCACTCTCTTTCCAGTCAATTATTTAAAACCCCCTCATGTTTTGCTTCCCAGCTTTCCAACTCAACCAGCTTTGGGGTAACAAAAATTAACACATATCCATCCACTTTCTGGGATGGGAGAAGATGTTTCCAAAGAGGATTACCTGAACGGGCCAGAAGGATGGAAGCCAGGGCGATAAAACCTCACATCTCAGCTCCTTTCCTTTTTTTTTTGGGGGGGGGGCGGGGGGGCGGGTGTGAGGAAGAGTGGCCCTGAGCTAACAGCTGTTGCCGATCTTCCTCTTTTTGCATGAGGAATATTGTCCCTGAGCTAACATCTGTGCCCATCTTTCTCTACTTTATGTGGGATGCCGCCACAGCACGGCTTGACGAGCAGTGCTAGGTCCACTCCCAGGATCCGAACCTGTGACCCTCAGCCACCAAAGCAGAGCATGTGAACTTAACCACTATACCACCAGGCAGGCCCTGAAATTTCCATTTTAAACTTGAAGAATGTGACTCTAATCAAGTACAAGTCAATCTGCACCTGCACATTTTTAGGTACTTACAAACTGGGAGAATTTAATATAAAAGTCACTAACATTTTCAAATCAAAAGTTTCAAGAAACTGATTCCTAGGTTCTTTGGATTAGCCTCCAAATTCTGAGTCAAATAATCCTTACATAGACTTTGCTGCTTAAAATTCGTAGCTTATTCTGTAGACCTGTTGTGAATTGTAAATATTTCCATTACTGCTGCCTTAGTTTACACGACTCATTATGTCCCAGTTACATCCTAGCCCATCACATGCACTATAATTTAAAAATCATATAATTGCCTCTATGTTTAAATATTCTGTGATTCAGAAGTTTCACTAAGCCAGACTGCCCTTCCTCCTACTCACTCCCATCCCAGCTCATTCTTCCAAATTAGAGGTTTGACTACATGTTACAAACACATACCTGCACACGGTAAACTCCTGTGGACTAAGAGAATCCAGATTCAAAGCCTGAGAAGCAGCTGGTATAGGAAAGCCACTGGAGAGACCAGTTACACTTGGAGGACAGTAACTCTACACCAAGGTGAGCTGAAGCTCAGAGGACGCCTTGCTCAGTGGGACCTGAGAAACTGGGTACACAGTTCTGAGAAAAAGAGGCTGGGGGACTGAAGGAATTTCAAGAGTACAAGAAGAAGGTATTACCACCACAGCAACTACCTGAGCCTCCATGTCAAGCCTGGACGGTTTCCTCTGTGTGCCACCCTCTGCGAAAACGTGTACGCATATTGATGCATTTACATAAACCATCAGCATATGATAGAAGGATTATATTTCTAAATCCCCGAAGATAGGTATTTAAAAAGAAAAATGATCCCCAAATCATTGAATTAAAATCATTTAAACTTTTTTAAGAGGAATAAGATGAACACTTCATTAAATATCATCACACTAGTCCAGCTGAGCATCAGGCAAAGGGCAGAGACAGGCTGCCTCTAGGCAGCAGTGATGGGACACAGGCCCCACTGACTCTCGGGAAGAGCCCCCACTCAGAACAGGTGATGAACTGCACAGAGCAGTCACTCCCCTGAGGCTGAGGGAGCATCTACGCTGCAGCAGGCACCGTTCCAGGCACTGGAGATAAACCCTCAGAGTCACTGCCCTCAGGGAGCTTACGTTCTAACCCGAGGAAACAGAAAAGAAACAAACGTCAGGCAGTGGTTAGCACTGTGGAGCAAACTAAAGGCAGCCAGAGACTGCTAGGAAAGATGGTTATTTTATGTATAGACTGCCATGAAGGCCTCTCTAAGAAGGTGATATACAAAGAGGGACCGAACAGAAGCGGAGGAGGGAGGCATGCTAAATATCTGGCAGAGAAAACCACAAATGCAAAGCCCCGAAGCAGCAGCATGCTTGGTGTGTGCAAGAAACAGGAAGGAGGGAAATGCAGCTGGAACAAGGTGAGCGAGGAGCAGAGTGATACAAGGCCAGAGGAGGGGCTGTATCACGTAAAGTCCTACAGTCTCAGTAGGGAATTTAAATTTGATTCTGAATGAGACTGGAAGCCAATGGAAGATTTTGAACAGAGAAGAGCCATGATCTGACTTCTGTTTTGAAGTTTGCTCTGGCTGGTGTACAGAGCACAGGGGCAAGCATGTAAGCAGGGAACCCATTAGGAGGCAAAGGTAATAGTGGTTTGGACTATGAGGCAAAGGAGGAAGCAGTGAGCAGTGGCTGGACTCTAGATATACTCCAAAAGAGAGACAACATCCATTGAGCCAATATTTGGAGTCCTCAGAATATCTGCGGCAGACTGTAAAAATAGCCCTCAATTCTTTCCCTCCTTGAATTCATGCCAGTGTAGCATAATTTCAGAGCCCCTCCCACAAAGAAGTGGAGTCTTTCTTCACCCTTGGAATTTCAGCTAGCCTTGTAACTTGCTTTGGCCAACGGGATAACAGCAAGCACACTGCAAGCAGATTTGAAAAGTACTTAAGCATTTGCGCTTGCCATCTCTTTCTGTTCTAGAGAACCCCACGACCCACCACGTAGAGAAGCCCAGGCTAACCTGCTGGGGGATGGGACTCACACAGCCCAGACACTCCTGCAGCCACAGCCAAATGACAGTCAGACCATCAAATGCCAGCTGACTGCAGGTGCAAGAGCGAGTCCACCGGAGACCAGGACCACCACACAGCTGCAACCAGTGTGAATTGCCAAACCACAGAATGGTGAGCTAAATAAACGGCTGTTGTTTTAAACCCCCAAGTTTTGGAATGGTTTGTTAAGCAGCAAAAGCTGATTCAATATCTTTTCATCCCCTAAATCGAATGCAAACCACTAAGCTCTCTTGGTTTCTCTAATGGCATTACACAAATACAAAATTTCAATTCTAAAGCAAACTGATACAGAATGGGCATGATATTGATGAGCTGATGAGCTGATTAGAACAGGAGAGAGCCCAAGTCACAAATTACTGTGGCTCGTTAAAGTGTGGTACGACAGGCAGGGAGCTGAGTTCTTTGTGCAATGAAATCACCATGATAAGAATCTCAGAAAAGAGTGAGAATAAAAGATTTCACACCAACAGAATTTATCTTTTCAATGTCCCACACCCCATTTCTGAAAATTACTCAGCACTTTACCCTCCTGCTGAACATCAAAAATAATGCTTTTACAAGGTTATCTAGACAGATGAGCAATTAAAGCTCTTTCTTCACAGAAAAGAACCCAATGATACTGAAGCGATCACAAGTTGGACTTCTCTTCCTTGGCTGATACAGACAGTTGGGTAGATGGATGACAGGTGGATGAAGGGACAAAAGGACAAACATATACAGCAAACAATACTTTGATTATTAATCTGATTACTAATTTGGTTATTAATTACTTGAAGTATGAGCATTTATGCCACATGGAAAGAGTCCTACATATATTTCCTCATGTTACAACTGATTATGCAAAGGTTAACCTAATGATCACCAATGTTCAACGGATCATTTTATTCCCAGTAGTGCTTACCTTCTATTAGTTTGGAAAACAGACACAGGACTACCTTTCTATTTTTCAATTAACTTTTTTTCACATCAAGGTAGAAAGTGAAACCCTCCATTCCTATGCCCCAAAGACAACCACTGTTTACAGTTTCTTTGTACATCCCTCTAGACCATTTCTCTTTTAAAGTTATATGTCTGACACTGCAATTTTTAAAACTAAAACATTTATAATTCTTTCCAGCTACCCCTATGAATTAAGCAGAATCCTCCCCACATACATGTTCTCAGAGCTTTCCAAATTCTATAAAAATCTAACATTAGGATTTATTACATGCCAACTGGTTTGATTTACGAAATAGCTCATCTATTATCAACAAAGAGAACTCAACAGCAGTGAATGACCCCACTCTCCCTCAAAAAAAAAACGAAAGAAAACCTAAGCATTTAATGGGTGGGGGAAAAATTACCTTTTCTGGAACTGAAACAGAAACTGTTTGGATGGTTAAATGAAAGCACTGGCCAGAGTTTATGGGCCTAGTTTATATTTGACATGTGGAAATGAGTCTTTGGGAAGAAAGAAAATTCCTGGAGACAGATCCTGATTACCTCTGTTTCTGAAGATATGCTCCCGTACAAAAGGCCCCCAGGGTCACACACTGTCTATCCAGAATATACACTGCGTCTCCTCCAAGTACAAAGGACAAGGACAGAGAGAGAGATGGAGTCTTATCAAATTATGCACAGTAAAATGAAGAGCCCAGAAAATAGGCTTCTAGTAAAAGAAAATCTTCCCAAATACTGCACAAAGATTTTCAAAACTATGAACCACTAAGCGTGTTTCTCATGTTACTTAAAAATTTAGCAAACCACATCAAATCCTTGCACCTCTTAATTATACTCACTAATGAAGGGACGGAAAAATGGATAACCTAAAATTCACTTCTTCCTGAGTATTAAAAAAAAGTACCGATTGGAGGGGTGGAAGATGGGAGTGGGACGGGGGAAGGCTTCCTGCAACAGCAAACAGAAACTTTTCCTTTTTAATTATGTTTGCTTAAGGCTAGAATTAAAATAAGCTTTTTAAATTTCCTGCAACACACATCAAACAAAAGTAAAGACAGACTGGGTGAAGAGAAGAGTCCATCTAAGAGGAAAGAGAGACTACAGAGGACCAGAGGAGTACCTTTTACAGCACTTCTCTTTCATTAATCATGATGAGCTGGAACCAGCGCCTCTGAGCTGACATAAATCCCTACAAGGCCAGAGGGGCCAGAGCGGGAGAAAGGACTAGAACATCACACTCTCTCCCACAGCTCCCTCTCCCACTCATGTAGGTCCACATATGCACACAGAGGACACTAGACAAAGGTAATGCTTTTCACGTCCTGGCTTCCAGCCTGGTGAAAAGTTTCTCTTATTTTCAAGGAGAGCAGCAAAGCTCCAGGTTAGTGCCAGCAGCAACTCTTGTGAACCAGCAGATCTGTCTCTTCTAAACCCGAGATGTGACAGGAAACTGAGTTGGTTTAACTGTCAAGACTGCACTAAAATTCACTTAATGTTTGCACGCTATTTCCTCTCTCCAAAGCTGATCAAATAAATACTACCCAATACAGACTCAAATTCTGATATCTGAACAATCACCATATTCATTCATTCAGTCATTCATTCATTCAGTAAGTACTCACTGGAATGGACGTCTACACGCCAGCCATTGCCAGCTCTCGGTCACAGCTAAAGAGACTGAGGATAAAGGAAAGAAAACTTCGGCCCAGAGCCGTTCATGCCGCTTGGCAACCTTTGATAATGATGGCCTTTCAGATACTTTGCCCTGTCCAAGGCAGCACCTTGTTGGCTCACCAGAGCAGTGATAATCATAAACCTTTGTCTTTAAAGCTACATTCAGTTTATTACACAATGACATGACACAAATTCTCTTCATTTAAAAAAAATTCCTTAAAAGAACATTGAAGATACAAATCAGAAAAGAAAAAGGAATGAGTAAGAAGTGATAATTTAAGTCAGCCCTGCTTTACATACGTGAAGAATTCCCTTCCCACCTGAAAGGATGGTTTCACTCAACAGGTACTCCCCAAGCAGAGAAGAGGCAAGGGGGGCACCTAGACAATGGGAATACAACCAGGAATGGACTTGGTCCCTGACCATAAGGATGCAAATATTATGACAACCGTCAATTACCAAGCGCCCACCATGTGTCAGTACTGAGCTAGGCATTCAGACATTGCCTCTCAAGCCAATACTGCAAGGCAGACAATATTATCACACTTATACAGATGGGCAAACTGAGGCTCTGAGAAGGTCTTTTGTCTAAGGTCACCCGGCCTGCAAGGAAAACTGGATGGAATTCTAAGACTGGCTGGCTGACTCACAAACCTATCATCTTCCCATAACTCTACCCTGCTGGACGTGCGACATCTGTGTGGCATAATCGTCAGTCTCCCTAGTGTCTCACACCACCTCTGGATTTCTGACCTGGCCGTAGCTCTACATGGCCCTAAGTAAACCCACCTGCAAAACAGCTAAGGGAAGGATAAATACAGAGAGAAGAAAAAATAAATTGTTTTTTAAAAAAATTTTGAACAGATGGGAGAGGAAAAAAAGATGAACCATAGGGGAATGCTTCAATAAAGCAGAAGTCAAACAGTATAAACACCTAAAGCGCTCGGCCTTGACTGAAGCTTTCATTGGTCAGTCTTTGAGTCTGTATTTAAAATCTTTAGGATAGGGGCTGGCCCCATGGCCAAGTGGTTAAGTTCGCGCGCTCCGCTGCAGGCGGCCCAGTGTTTCGTTGGTTCGAATCCTGGGCGCGGACATGGCACTGCTCATCAAACCACGCTGAGGCAGCATCCCACATGCCACAACTAGAAGGACCCACAACGAAGAATATACAACTATGTACCGGGGGCTTTGGGGAGAAAAAGGAAAAAATAAAAATCTTTAAAAAAAATAAATAAATAAATAAAAATAAAATAAAATCTTTAGGATAAAAAGTAAGAACTCGAGATAGAACAGAAACATCAGCATCCACCAGCTCAAGGAGATAAGCTGGGAGAGAGAGTTCTGATTGACATACCAATTCAACCACGCTTACTGCACTCTGCACAGCCAGTGATTTCTTGGCACCTTGGCTCCCTCCCCTCATCATACACCTACTTCAAATACACAGACATGCTGCGTTTGTGAGTATTTTCACTCACGGTCACTTATTTTATTTGATTTCATTATGAAAGGAAAAAATCCACTAGGGTTGAATACATTTTCTTGTCGTGATAGAAACTGAAGACATGGCAATAACGACACTCATTATCTTGAGGTAAGTATGAGAAATGAGTAGTTTGGACATTGTAATAACCATAACTTCGCATGAGGACAAAAAGGAAAAATAAAACCTTTCTAGGTCGGAACAAAGACTACCGGTTTCACTATTAATCAAAATGACATGTGCACAACAAATCCATAATTTCACTTCGTAAAAATAGCTTTAGGTAAAAACTGACAAAGAAAAAATTTCTAACATATGAAATTCATATCCTAAGCCACCTGGTTGAAAGATACTTTCATAAAATTCCTGGCAACCTCTTTGGATTTTTTTTTTTAAGATTTTTCAATGCTCCCATTTAATGAAAGATTGTTAGGTTGACAGCTATTTCCTCTCTGTCCAGGTAGCATCTACCAATCTCTTAACTATGTTTATCAACCACCACCAGTCCCTCCCGATGTTTCACAGTGACAGCATTCAGTGTCACCACACACATCCGACTCCCCAGTCTCCCCCAGTGCAGCACACACACCAGCTGGGGGAGCCAGGCGAACACAATGCCTTAACAGCTGTCACAAAGCAATGCAGCTCAGACTTGGTTGGACTAGTTCTTGGGTTCAGTAAGTACTGACTTTGACAGCTTCCAAATGTTACTCTTGCAAAAATTCTTTTTAAGTGCTTTTTAAAGTTCATTAGCAAATGTACTACAGAGAATATATTGTTTTACTTAAACAATTTAGTCTGTGGACAGACTTAACGGATTTTCAAACACAAACACCCACTTCCATAAACATAGTACACAAAAAATAGATCATCTTTACAGGATCCGCTTGAAACCCAAGTCTTAAAATACAGACAATAAGTAGTATTTATAGATAAGTAATAATA
Source organism: Equus asinus (assembly GCF_041296235.1). Taxonomy (NCBI): domain Eukaryota; kingdom Metazoa; phylum Chordata; class Mammalia; order Perissodactyla; family Equidae; genus Equus; species Equus asinus. Next base: position 73,307,867 of record NC_091796.1, read on the forward strand.
ACAGCAGCAACAATGACAAAGACAGCTAACATTTACATAACACCACGATCTAGGCCCTGCCCTAAGCGTTAGCTACATATTAACTCATTTAATCCTCAAAATCGCCCTGTGGAAAGCTTCTTGATCTCTCATCTTCTCCAAATGAGTCAAGCAAAACTTCACAGCTACCTCACTGAGAAAAAGGAAAATAACTGCTCAATTATCCTTGCATGTATGGAGAGAAATGAGAACCAATTATTACCTATCATACACTAATGTGAAGAAATTATTCTCTTCTGAAATACAGAATTATAAACAGCCTTGCTCAAAGGAAAAAGGAAGGGCATGTCTTTGTAGCCAAGAAATGCAAGTGTAGTGTCCTACCTACGTTAACAAACAAAAGAAAATTAATATTCCATTAAGTAAAACTGTAAAGAATGATAATTTCGCCAAGATTATGTTACTATTAAATATAGATTTGTACTCACAGGAATGCACATTATTTGACTAACAATGAAATGATTCTAAAATGATTCTGAAGTTCATTAACCATTGAGGTACAAGAATGGTCATTTAAGAACTGACTGTCAAAAACTCCAAACTCTACAGTCCTTTTATTTATTATGTTGGACTCTTCCTACAAGTCAGAGTCTGAGATAATCATAGATGATACTCTTCTCCTTCTGTAAACCATCACAAATCCAGTTCTGCTTCAAGCACTGGTACTGAAAAGCACTCACTCCACTCAATTTTCACCACCCACAGAATGCAACACAGATAACGCTCAGTAATTTAAATCATAATAGCTCGAGAAATTTTAAAATTAGCAAGTGACAAGGAGGTGGATTCAATTTTTAACTTCATTCAATTTGTCAAATTTAAAATACTTTCAATTATTTATTTTTCTAATCTTCACAGTAACCATAACATCGCCAATGTTAATTGCTTTGCCTAACTGTGGTTTTACTGTTGCTTGCATTCCCATTTAATCAACTTCAGTTGGTACTCACAGTAATTCTAGCTCTAATCTTCTAAACCTTTATTCTCTTAATGAATTAAATCTATTGTATTACGTCCCCCACTATTCCAAGCAGCAGTTCATGAACAGTGAATTAAAACATATGAAAACTTAAGACCACGCACTTTATCATCACAGTGCCATCTATAGAGCATATAGCTAGACCAACAGACAGATTTTACTTAGTTTTAAAAGGACTTGATGTTTTTTACATTTTGCACATTTCATGTATAGTCTGAAAGTAAACTGGTAATTTTTTTTTAAAGCAAGCAATGATTAAGTGATTTGTCTTCAAAGAAACCTCAGTATCATAAAATAACAAGAACGATGTTACCCTGAAAAGAAAGAAGAACTTTTTAAAAAACTCCAACTCCAACAATAAGACTATCTCAAGGTAATCTCCCAGCAATCTTCAAAGAAAGCTCAGTATCATGAAATGACAAGCACCATGTTACCAGGACAAGAGAACTTTTTTAAATTCCAACTCTAATCATAAGACTATCTCAAAGTAATTTTAAAGCTATTAATCATCACAGAGAAAAAAAGTTTAAGCATAACACAAAAATATATATAAACATGAGGGAAAATATCATTCCTCATGACTAGGTAGGGGCGATGGGTGATTTATACAGTATATTATGGAGATGTACAAATGCCTAGGGATCAAGGTCAGACTTGAACCCCGCCTGAATGACTTGGCCCCAACAACCTAAACAGCCCCATCAGGCTCTGACCTCCAACGACAACAGCCTTTTGAGCAGAAGAACCTCGTCCACCTTTTTGTTTTGCTCATCACTGTGTTTCCAGGGCAGCGCCTGGTGCATCATACTGCTCAGTACAAATCTGACGAATGAATGGACTGAATTACACAGCCCACAGAACAATTACAAAAATGAGAATTTAAGGCCCTTGGAGGAGACTATTCAGGTAGGTCATATGCAGACTCCTTTCATAGCTGTTTGCTTTCTACATACAAATGCTGAAAAACATTTGCACACAATTTATTTCATTCAAGCCTCACCATAATTCAGGAGTGCGAGTACAAGGTCTACCACTCCAAGGCCCAAGTGTGTCTAAAGCATACACCATTTCTAGAACATCCCACCAAACCAGAAAGCCTAAATCAAGTCCACCATTAATTGAAATTCCTTCTACAATGTTAAGATAGAAATCTAAATACAACAAAATATGGCTCTGTGCAAAAATCTTTAAGGAATAACTAAATCTAGGTAGTAAAGTGCAAAGCTTTCTCAGCAGCCCAAGCTTATGTCGAAGTTTCTCAGACCTGAAACCTTACAAATGGATCTCCCCTAGATCCAGCCACATCGCAGGTAAGTTTTAGAACTTCATCTTAACTGTTTTTGATTAAAACAACTTTAGGCTTTCTTAAAGGGAAATGAACATTATCTCCAGACAACAGGCTACCATTAGAAACACCAGTCAGTCATATCACTTGCAGACGGAGTTGAAGAAGCAAATGTAGATGGATGCACAGAAGACAGGGAAGACTAGAGTACCTTCCTTTTACTTTTGAAAAGTCCCTTGTATCAATCTGCTTTCAAGTCCCTTTGACTTTTGCTCACAAATTAGGGAAAAACACCAGCCCTTTTGATGGATCGCTATGTATCTGAAAAATTAACTTCATGAAACAAAGGTTGAAGTAGCCTTCTGACCCTCAAAAGAAACTTCATTTTTGCTACAAATGTCCCTGATTTCAAAATACTCATTCATTCAAAAAGAAAAGTGTTCTACGTCCACAATGTGCAAGGCATGCAAAAGCTGTGGTGTCCAAACTGCTAATGGAAGAGAGCTGCGTAGGGCCTGAACTCCCTGGATCCTCACTGTGCTTCCTTATAAGGCATGGCAGAGGAGCATCCCTTCCGTCTCCACACATTGTCTCCTGGGGGCACTTCAGTCAAAGGCTAATTCCCAAGCCTATATCTTCCTTCTTAGAAAACAGTGCTTTTCCTGAAATGGTGCCAAGTCCCAATTTTCTCCATGTTCTTTTTAATGTTTTAACATTTTACTTTAACAGTGTTCCAGGCACGAGCAACCACGAATTAATTAAATTAAAACGTAACATCACCGTAAGATGAAAGTCTTCCATGGTGCCTACACAAATGGATGAACTCTTGCCAGACCTTGTGCCTCACAACACTGTGTATGTAATCTGAAACAGGTCCACAGGAGTGACTGAGAGAAAGACCAATGACAGAAAGATACGGAAAGGAATATTTATTAAGCAACCGACCACACGTTAAGCAGCTCACCCACAGAATCTCACTCCTCACCACCACCTTGCGAAGCACAAGTCCCACTTTACAAAAGCGGGAACTGAAGCTCCAAAGAGGATAAATAACCGACCTCAGCTCACAAAGCTAACACTGTCACCCAGACTTGAATAAGCTTTCCTACAATAAGAGAGTTCCCGAGTTGGAAAGACGAATGGGAAAGGACACCACTGCCAGAACACCACCACTTTACCAAACCCTAACTCCCCCAGGGCGGCCGTGCCTTTACTATGACAGCATCTGAGTCCCACAGGAGTCCAGAGCTGCATCTTGCCCCGCCCTACCATCGTGAGGTGCCTGCTCCCCCTCCTGCCTGCTGCTGGAGGCACGGCCTGGCCCCAAAGAGGAGCTGAGTCCGAGGCGTGCCGCTCGGCCAGGCCTCTCCCCATCACCACCCAGAGCGCTGCTGCCAGCCTGGTGGCTCCCCCTCTTCTCTTTCTCATCACTTCAGTCTCCTCACAGTTTTCAGAGTTCCTACAAGAGGCAGTAAGATTTAGTAAATCATCCCAGCACACCACGAGCAAGATGGCCATTAGCTCCAGCGCTCCCCTGTATTCATCTACTGCTAACGCGCATGACAGGGAAGACGCTGGCTTCAGAACCAGCTGCGCCTGGGGTCCCAATCCCGGCTCTCTCTGCTGGAGTGGGAGAGTAACTTGGCCGTCAGTTAACAGCAAACATCCTTTGCCCTTGGTGTTATTAAGAAGCTTCAACATGACACCATGTAGTCCATCGCCTGGCACACAGCAAAACCAACAGACGCCGCTTCTCTTCTCCTTCATTAGTTGCTAAATTATTTCTTCACGAGCAAAGATAACCTAAGATTCTCCTCCTGACTTCTTCCAGGTCCATAGCTATTCCAGAAAAAAACCTTTTTGATAGGCATGCTCAGTTTTACCACTGGTAGTCCTATTTCCCTAGCTTAATTTTTCAAATGATACTGATCAAAAACTTCCAAACCACCACACTGGAGTCATGTAGTAACTTCTACCGTCAAATGCCTCTTAAAACTCTGTTTGGTATCAAAAAGAACTAAAAATCAGGAGAGACATGCAGAAGAAACCTCTTGCCATGAGCTCTCCCTTCTACAGAAAGGGAATGTATGACAAATTTTCTCGCCCTGCTATGAGTGACGGAACTGACGCCCACAACCCAAGGCAGTGGTTCCTAGCCTGTGCGGACACCACTTTGAGAACCTGATGAAGGCTCTAAATGCCCCGCCCAGAAAAATGGCAATCTCACAGAGACACAAAACACTGCCTGGAATCTCAAGAGGGTCAAGGGCCCTCTGAAACCCACCCATCGACAGTAAGATAAGACACCTCAACCAAGAACTATCTAGATACTCCTCAAACCGGCAAAATTCTCAATTCAGATTTTGCTTCTTTAAGGAGCAATACATTAAAAAGCCTGGACAAAAACTCAAGAAGGTAAAGAAAGTTTTCTCATTCAACTCTTCACACCTCTCTCTGCCTTGATACAAAATGCTACAAAAACTAACACGGCTCAAAACCTGAAGAGAAGGTTCTCTCTTGGAAGCAAAATCTGAAAATAAAGATGTGCTCAGGGCCAATGCATGCGTTGGGAGCATGGGCAAGGCAAAAGGAGGTACAAAAATTAAGCATTAGAATGTCTAGACATTTTGTTTTTCAGTATCACCCTTTTTAACTTTCTCTGTGTATGTTCTTTTTTTTTTTTTTTTTACGGGGGCCTTCCGGAAAAAACCGGAAGACCTACTAGACAAATTCTAAAAGAGCTGTAACACTCTCTGTGTATGTTCTTAATGTGCATTATATATTTGTATAATTGCACATGTATACAATGTATACACAGATATGTATGTTACTTTTACAGACTGGAGTAAATTACAAAAAATGGAGATCCTGTCCTAGTAGACGACTTCCAAAATAAGTTTATCTAACCATAATTTTACCTGGTAACTCTCCACAAATGAAATATCCCTTGAAAATAATTAACTTAGCCACTTGAAGCTCTTATACCTGAAATGAGAAGTCAGTTTGCAACTGACGTTAACTAAACAGTAGGGCTGAGATTGTTCTCTAGGAACTAGTTCTCCTTTTTGCTCTAAAAGTTTAATTCTCAAAGCTCCACATACTCCATATTTTTCTTCCTTAAATGGAAATAATCCATGTAATGTATTAAAGGAATAAAAATCAACTGAAAAACACTGGTAAGCATTTTCCATTATACAGTTTTTTCCTATAATTAAGAGTTAATATTCTTCAACTCCTAAATATACTCAGCACTGAGCTAAATGCTTTACCTGCTCTGTGGCACTTACTCTGACTCTGGGAGGTGGGTTCTAATACTCGTCCAATTTTGGAGACAAAAACCCAAAATGCTTAGCAGTCACACAGATGTGAGTGAATCCAGAATTCAAACACAAGTGTGTGTGACCCCAGGGCCTCCACTCTTACTGCAGGGAGGCCACCTGCCTCCCTTAAGTAACATATGTCATATACATGAGGTATATACTGTTGTATATTAGGTAATAATATAATAACCATAATAATATTGTTCAATTAATACATTTGTTATTGCTTAATTTTACTGTAACATAAAAATAAGATCCCATATTTGTTCTCATAAAATCTTCAAGCATAAAAGGTAGAAAAGTATTTTTAAGTAGTAAAAGAGGATGTCATTATTTGCATACAAAACAAAGAACTACCTTAGTTAGCACATTTGAAATATCTAGAAACTTTACTGTTCTTTTTCAAGCACTGCAAAATCTAATTCAGAGAAAACATTATTATAAAAGTTTTAAAGACAAGAGAAAATTTGACCATAAAAACCCTGCTCTGAAAGCCCATTAAAATATTCAGATATGCTCTCCTCTCTTCAACTATAAAAAGAAAGAAATCTGACGATCGGAAGAGCCCATGATTCAGTCCCCAAACAGCAGAAAAAAGGGATTTCACTGACTTAACATCTTAACTTCTGCAAAGCGAAAGTGATGAATCCCCCAAGTAAAAGGAATCCCTCTTAGTATGTCACACACAAAACCCACTCCATCCCCCCTCCGCAGGACAGGGCTCCTGCTAACCGGAAACGCGCAGAGTTCCCAGAACACAAAGCTACTCTCAAGATGTTAAGTGAACACTCAGCAATTTGATCCTTTAAAAATAAAATCTTCATTAAACAAGCTTATAATTTTGTGTAAATTAAAGTTAAAATTTGCATAGTCTGGATTTGGGGGGAAAAATTTTTAATATTTAGAAAGAAAAAATAAGCGCCTATACTACTATTACTAATAACCTAGAGGTTAACTAACAATGTGCATTAATTTACTAACAAATATCTATTGAAAGCCTACTAAGTACAAGACACTGATGGAGGCCCTAAAGATAAGAGAACAAGGTCTCTACACTGAAGACTACATTCTAAAGGAGGAGGAGAAACAGATAACATACAGGCAAACAAAGATAGAACTGTTTCAGATTATAAATACAACGCAAGAAACGAGTGACAGTGAACTTCAAAGAAGGCTATTTTTAAAAGTCATGAGGGATGGTCCCTAAGAAGGGCCCATTTGAGCTGAAACTTGAAGAATAATACGAAGTCAGAGGAAGAAAGTTCTAGGTAGGAAAGGACCTCACCTTATGAGAAGATTCACCTGGCACTTTGACATTTGTACGCCCTGGTTGGGTGACATCCTGCTGAGACCCACACTATGATGACTTCTGTTTATAGCTGACAGTGTTCACCGTGAAGTGTCCAACACATATGTGCACACACACGGCTAACATGCTACTCAGAAAATAATAATAGCAATAACCATTCCCAGTCTCTCACTCCAAGCCAAACACTCTTAACCATGGGGAAAGAACAGGAATGGCAGGGCTAAATCTTTGAGAATCCGATGAAAGCAATGAACTCAAAAAACAAAACCAAACCCACATATACAGAAACATAACATAATTTTAGGAGGTTCTGAGAAGCCTGCAGTCCACCCACGATGCACACACCCTATCCCCAATCAGAAATCCGTGAACCTTGGTGAAGAACTAAGCAGGAATTATCACACTCAGACGGGATGGGATACGAATACACATGGCTACCCTACTTTAAATGATTAAAAAAATCAGGAACGCAGACTCTCAACATCTTTTGGCCCACATAAGACTCTGTATGGAAATTTTCTCTCTGCTATAGAGACAAACTATTAGGCTATATAAAGGAAAAATATTCCCGCCTAAAAGTGAATGAAATACCTCTTCACTACAACTGAGTATAATCTTTCACACATGAAAATGCTGTAACTTGACACTTGGTTTTGTGCAAGATCTTATAATTTCCTTCCATAAAGAAAAATACTGCCACATTGTTTCAAAGGCTGTGAAGCTGAATGTTCACAACTATTAACTTAGGGGTGTTCTTCCAGTTCAAAAGCAAAGCTTATGATTAATTTTTAAAACCACAAAAACAATAAATAAATACAAATAAAACTACACACACACACTCAGATTACAATTTAGTTGTCTAAAGAACATACATCATGAATCTAAGCTACAAACTAGATCGATGGTTCTTAACTTTTTTTGATTCAGACACCCCTTAGAGAATCTGAAAAACGCTATGAAAATTCTCCCATTTAAAAAATGAACATACACATACAAAATGTACACTTAATTTCAGGCTGCTCAATGCATCTCAAGTTCAATCAAGGACTTAAGAATGTCTCTATCTTCTATATAAGATGATTCTGACCAGTTGCTTCCAGGAAGGGGAACTAGGGGAACTGGGTCGGGAGGAAGATTTTTCACTATACATCCTTTCACATCTTTCGAAATTTAAACAATATAACTGCATTCGCTATTCAAAAAACAAATGTTAAGGGGCTGGCCCCGTGGCCGAGTGGTTGAGTTCTCGCGCTCCGCTGCAGGCGGCCCAGTGTTTCGTTGGTTCGAATCCTGGGCGCGAACATGGCACTGCTCATCAGACCACGCTGAGGCAGCGTCCCACGTGCCACAACTAGAAGGACCCACAACGAAATATACAACTATGTACCGGAGGGCTTTGGGGAGAAAAAGGAAAAAAATAAAATCTTTAAAAAAAAAAAAAAAAACAAATGTTAAAAATAAAAAGCACTACACTAAAAAATGTGGCAGGATACCAATGCAGTAGGTGAAAATCTCCTTTAAATAAAGATGTCGAAGAGTCTACTAAACTCAATACATTTGCAAACTGTTTCTTTGAATTTTTGGTTGAAAAAGGTTCATGACTGCAAAACTAGGCTTGTTTCATAATTTTCAGAGAAATTTCCAATTTCAACTTTTTGCTGAGAAAATATAAAAGTGAATAATTCCACATTACTCACATTCTAACTTCTGAAATCCCAGTTAAATAGCAATAGCCAGTATTTACTGAATGTGGCACTGCCACACCTATTGATTATTATTATCATCCTCATGTGATAGACAAGGAAACCAAGGCCTTCTGAACTTAGCTCACTTGCCCCTGGGAACCACAGCTAGTGAGTGAGCTAGGTCTCCTGCAGGCAACAAAGTCCATGTACTTGCCCCACGCGACACTTCATCACAACCTACAAGGAGGATGGTAAGCAGTAAAATAGAGAAGATCATTCCTTAAGAGACTAGCATCATTAGAAACACACTTTAGAGCACTAGGCCATTATAAAAATTGGCAATTATATCTGTATATTTCTTCTTTACACTACACAAAACGGATATAGATGAAAGAGAAGAATTATCCCATCCGGTAATTAGAAAAGCACAAAAACTAGTTTTAAATTGGAATTTTTAAAGTTCTCACACACTGTCATCCTAAAAAATAAAAATGTAAGTTGAATCATAAGCCTAGAGCTTAAAAAACAAATGTTTTCCTTAGAGAAGGCATGTGATAGAAACACAATGTTACTGATCTAAAGGTTTCAACACCACGAGGCAGTGTCTTTCTGCTGAATGGCAGGTACCTCCAGTCACCAGAGTCTAGGGACTGTTTAGTACCGAATGTCTACACTATCGGCAAAATGCCTCAGAAATATGTAAGGAATTGTGAGGCTAAAGATAATGATGCCACTTTCACTATAATCCCATCTTCAAACAGCTGGTCATTTTCAAAAACATATCACTGAAACCTAAACGTATAGAATCTTTTAAAGTTAAAGAAAGAAGGAAATATGGCACAGGAGGGTGGGGTGCGGAGAGAACATAAACCACCTAACCAGACACCATTACTACCACTACTACACCACAACTACTATCACTACTACCACTACTACACCACTACTACTACCACTACCACCACTACTACCACCACTACTACCACTACTACACTACTACTACTACTACCACCACCACTCACTATTAGTAGTATTATTAGTATTATAATAAATGTGTGTCTATTTGCCTAAGTGTTTAGTTCGATGGTCCTGATTCGGGCCTCACCCACATCACTGCCGCAGTCGGCTCGTGTCCCGCTGTGTGGGCACAAGGCAAGCACCCACGTCTTTAGCTTGTGACCAAGCACAGAAGGCGCTAAACCTCTACTGGATTTTGTTCATCAGTAAAACGAGTACGAGTCTTTTAAGCTCAAAAACTTTAGGACTCTTTGAAAACATTTTCAGAAGTATATAAAGATGGAGAAGATTTCAACGTCTATATTTCAAGGTTTATCCTGCAATTTCATATACATACACAGCTGAGGAAAAGCCAGGTCACTCACCGTATATTTACACAGAACTACCCGCTGGTGTTGCTTTCTACAGAAAATAACATTGGTACAAATCTCAAAACCCCACCTATTAGAAAAAGGTCAAAATAGATGAAATTTTCCTTTCACTTTATTACAGTTCTGCAAGTGAAGACACTTTTAAAATGCTAAGTATTACTTATAAGTCAGTCAAATATGACGATGCATATAATAAACATTTTGATCGTGCACACACAGAAAATAAGTGATCATTAATGAATACCTACTTCCAGATTAAAAAGAGGAGTTACATAATCACGAAGGTTATACAATTTCCATTTTCAAACTCCTCTAAAATTAAAGATCTTGAGGACAGATCTTTTACTTTATTCTTTAAAGCAACCCACAAAATTCAACTACAATTTATATTGTACCCCCCAAATAAAATTAACTCAAACCTTCCCATTTAGTCAAAGAAATACTACAGAAGTTCAATCAATATCCATTATCATGTATATATAATTGATTCTGGTTTCTCCCAAGGAAATGACAAAAAGAAAAACAAGAACTTGCTCCTGTATGTTCTTCACATTCCATAAATTACTTCCTAAAGTTGGTGAGAGGCAACATACAACTAAAAGTCAACCCATTATAAGGAAAACAGGTGTCATTCAACAAACTCTTCCCATTCACTAGAAAAATCAAGAGCAAATACACACTTCTGAAGTTTATAACTGATTGTACTTCTTTGTTATTCTACAGATTTAGAAACCTAATTTATGGAATACTTTGCAGAATATTTTTCCAGAACGTGCTTACTACACAAGAATCACTTTAGTCCGTCTGGAATTAAGCTTGTGTATATATGTAGTATTATATGGTCCTGTTGCTCTCCAATTCTCCCATGCTGGCAAAATACACAAGTTCACAAATATCGTATTCTTGGAGACCAGAATTCTTGGAAATTTTTCAATACTACCACACTTCACTAAAAAATGAGAAAAGGATATACAAATGGCCAATAAGCATGTGAAAAGATGCTCAACATCACTAATCATTAGGGAAATGCAAATCAAAACTACAATGAAATACCACTTCACATACATTATGATGATGGCTATTACCAAAAAAACAGAAAAGAACAAGTGCTGGTGAAGATGGGGAAAAACTGGAACCCCTGTGCACTGCTGGCAGGAACGTAAAAAATGGTGCTGCTGCTGTGGCAAACAGTATGGCAATTCTTCAAAAAATTAAACATATGATCCAGCAAATCCACTGCTGGGTATACACCCAAAAGAAGTGAAAGCAGGGACTTGAACATATAATTTGTACACCTATGTTCACAGCACCATTATTCACAATAATCAAAAGGTAGAAGCGACTCAAGTGCCCATTGACAGACAAACAGTATGTGATACATACATACAGCAGAATATTATTCAACCTAAAAAAAGGAAAGAAATTCTGACACATGCTACAACATAGATGAACCTTGAGGACATCATGCTAAGTGAAATATGCAAGTCACAAAAGGGCAAATATTGTAAGATTCCACTTATATGCAGTACCTAGAGCAGTCAAATTCACAGAGACGGCAAGTAGAAGGGTAGCTGTCAAGGGGCTGTGGTAGGGGGCAATGGGGAATTGGTGTTTAACGAAGAGAGTTTCAGCTGGGGAAGATTAAAAAGTTCTGGAGATGGGTGGTGGTAATGGATGCACAACACTGTGAATGTACTTAATGCTACACTTAATGCACACTTAAAAATGGTTAAAATGGTCAATTTTCTGTTATGTATATTTTATCACAATAAAAAAATGAGATAAGGAAAAACAAAATATTAAAACATGTGCCAAATTCTTCTCATGCATGCCTCTTTTACTACCCACAAAACCAATACCCTGGCGATGAGTGGTCAGTTAAGTTCTAATTTAAATGTTTACCATGAGCACCAAGAAATTAATATAACAAAAAAGTTTAAAATTCTTTCTAACTCTAAAAAAGTTTAATCTGCTTACTCAGAATAAAGTCCTTTGCCAGATATAGATGCTAATAGCTATTATATGTCTAGTTCAGATTAAATAAATTACTAAAAAACTCAATATGCCTCCCAACTTTGTATTTCAAGCATGGTTAGTTTTATCCCTAGAGTTTTTCCTTCATTATTCTTTCAAAGCCTCATAAAGACTATTTTCATTTTTACCAGAAAAATAGCTTTAGCCAAAATTTTCTCCCCCCAAATCATAAGAGCTAATCTTTACTAACCAGTAGATATACCATCCTTACAGTAATCAGTATTCACTTAGTTTCCACTAATTTCAAGTATAAACATTGGAATCTCATTTATGAATCTCTCTCCCCTAAAACAAAAAAAGTTCACATGGGATAAATAAAAGCTTGAAATATCCTAGGTTAAATTTTGAGGATCTTTTCTAGTCAAGCTCCAGTTTTTCTTATGTCTTTTTATTTCATAAACTGTCACAGAAAGAAATGTTCATTAACGAACTAGTAAACCAGGTTTTCCAATTTCCTCTGAGCCACTAAAGTGCACTGTGTTGTTCAAGCCCCCATTCTCCTTACTCTAAAGTATTCAGCAGACAAAAATCTACCCTCACAGTTTCCATGCTACAAATGCTATGATCCGATACATTTCAAAAAATGCCTGTTCATAGAGCAAAATAGATGAAAATTAAAAGGAACAAAAAGTATCTACATACCCAAACAAAGTTGAAAGGTCTAATTTAGAAAAAAGTTCTTATATTAAGACCTTGTCCTTAATTCAGTCCAAAGGAAAGAGAAGAGTAGTATTAAACAAGTATAATCATATATGTTTTCTATTTGTACTATCTGAAAACAAGGATGCATGTAATCAATTACTAACTCACTATTTTTTCTTGATTTTTAAAAATGAATTCTTTCAAACATCATTTTCCATATGTAAGTTAATGGTACCATCGCTTCGACTAGCTCTACTTCCTGTGACTAAGACTGTACAATTTGTGGTGGTTGTTGCATACAAAGTATATATCGAAACGACAACAGGAGGAATAATGAAAAACAGACCCACACATCTTAAAGTTTCTCTAGCATTCAGTGTGAGAGATTCTCTTGATACTAAGTTTCTCTTCATTCGTCCACAGCAACTTATATTAAACTGAGCCCTTTAAAAAGGAAAAGTGGGTGTATCTGGTCACACACCTCTAACATCAACATGTCTGAAATCTCCCATCCTTTCAATTTGCAATACAGAATTTTAACAAATAGGAAACTCTACAAAAAGGAACTTATATAGAGATATAAAAAGATCAACTGAAAAGGAATCTATCACCTGGTTACGAGCCTTACCTTTTAGCAGCGGCAGAGGTGTTAACTCAATAGGCTTGCCTTGAGACCTAAACTGTGAGGAACTTTGTGACCTCTTCTGTCTGGCTTTTCTGACGGACTTCCGAGAAAATCCGTCTACTTTATCCACTGATGGAGGAGTAGTTGGTGCTGAGGACATATCCCTACTGAAGAGAAAGAGGTATCATAAACACAGTCCCCAGCTGGAAGCATACGTGTGAGTTACACAAATTCTAAATTTCCTATATACAACATTCATGAAGACGGAATATGTGATAAAGAAAGCAAATAAAAGTCAGTCAAGAAAAGCCACATCTTAGGGCCAGCCTGGTGGTGGAGCTGCTAAGTTTGCGCGCTCTGCTTCGGCAGCCCAGGGTTCACAGGTTCGGAACCCCAGGCACAGACCTACACACCACTCATCAAGCCATGCTGTGGTGGATCACACATACAAAATAGGGGAAGGTTGGCACAGATGTTAGCCCAGGGTCAATCTTCCTCATCAAAAAATAAGAAAGAAAGAAAGAAAAAAAAATCATATGTTCAATGGGAAAACACAAAAATTTGGTGAAAAATAGAATATAACTACCATATAAGCAATATTGTAATTCTAATGTATTGTACTGCTCTTGCTATGAGAAGCATTAAAGATGCTCATTTAGACTTGAAGAACTCTTTTAAGCCATCTACTTATTTTCTAACTGCAAAGCTCTTCTCAACTTGAGATTCCTAAAGTAATTTTGGAGCTATCCTGCTGCTGGAAAAGTTCCATTGATACATTTTCCCAAGATATTTGATATTATGAATGGCTCTGGAGTTGAAACCCTTACTGTACTTCAAGAATCTATACCAGTGTATCACAGCAAGGTGAAATCTACAATTACTGAAACTATCTAGACATGACTTTTAATGCAATGGGCTGTGTTAGTTATGATAAACCACACCACACCGCAAATGAGGACAGGGTAGATTACTTTAAACAGAACACATAAAAGGCATAATTAAAATCATTTCAAAGAAGTCTCCTTTTTGAATGGAGCCATCTTAAGTTATTAAATCTTTAATAAACAAAACTGTGATGAAATCGTGCACCAAAGTTGAAATGAAAACATAAATTCACAGCCTACTTAGACAACCAAGTTGAGTTCCCTTGAAGTTCATCATCAAAAATTAACTTTCATTCCATCAAACTGATGGAACTGAACAGTTCTTTTGGATTTTTTTAACCCTCTCAAATTATTGAAATGAAGGCTACTTCCTAAAAGTAAGAAGCACTAAGTCAAATTCATTCACCAATTTAAACAGATGCCATCATTTCCATGGCATTGAGGCTCCAGGCAAGATTAATGGCAGACTCAAATAGAAATAATGCATATGGGGGAAACGCTGAAATGCAATTACTCACCTGTCATTCCAATACATAAGACAAGTGTTTTTCAATCTCTAAATAAAAGAGTAAGAGTTTCTTTCTGAACGTGTAAGAACAAAAAGTTACCTGGATTACCTGAATTCTAACAAAGTAAAAATAACAAAAAACATAAACAAAAAACAAACAACACCACATGATGTTGAGGTTTGGAATTTTGAAGTCTTCCTTGCTTCTTTTTTTGAAAAAAAGTTTTTAGAAATATACCTAATTTAGCCTTAAAATGTGACAGATTCAAAATGAAATTGCAAACTATGAATAGCTATAGAAGAAGTAAGATCACTTAAAATTTTTCATAAGGCTGCATCAGCAAGCAGCTCCACATCACATTTGTATGTTGTAAATTTAGGGGCTGCTTTTCCAATTTGGTATGTGAATTATTCAGATTTCATTTAACCCTAACAACACAAGATTTCAGTAAGTCCTATTCCTCCATCACACTTTCTGTCTCTTCTTTATTCCCCATCTCCCATTTCTAAAGATGATTTATCGGTACTAACTTTTAAAAAAAAAATCATTTGCCCCTTATGCCCGCGGCCCAGAACAAACGTCAAGGATCTCAACCCCAAAGCGCTGCAGAACTGAACGTGCAGGAGCAGCGGGTCCGTGCAAAGCCCGGGGAAACAGGTTTCGCCCTGAACCAGGGCGCCCGAAGCTTTATCATCCTCTGAGCAGCGGGCACGGGGCATTTCCAAGGCTCAGGATAATCCAAAGAGGGTACTGGGGTGGAGGAGAAAGGCAGGGAAGCGGTTTGTCTGTAGGGATGCTCAGATACTCCCTTTGCCTCCACCCCAGCCCCCACCCCAAGCCCTGGAGAAGATAAGCCGCTAAAGAATCCTCCTCACTACACCAATCCCCCTTTTTCCCCCGCCCCCGTCAGTGGATAAAGGGGGACAAGAATAGACCTCCAATGCTGGAAGGTGGAGAAAAAGGGGGGAGGGGGACAGAGTGAACGAGAGGCATCATCAGAAGCATTTGCAGGTGAATCAGACAAGTGGGACGGGCGCTCCCTCTCCTGCACCCCACCCCACCGCACCCCTCGCCTGCCCGGGCCAGGCCTTCCCAGGGCCGGTGCCCTGCAGGTTCCCCAGGAGAATGGGGAGGAGGAGGGAAGCGGGCGAGCCGTGGTGCTGGAGGGACGAAGTTACCTTGAAGCTTCTGGGGAAAAATCCGAAGATGATCTGTGGTTTCGAGGGGCGGGAGGCCAGAGACAGGGCCGCAGCGGGGGCGGGTGGCGGGACTGGGACGTGCGGGGGGAGGTCCGGACAGCGGTAGGGAGCCCGGGGCGACGGCTGTCCGGCGCGGCGTCCCTCCGGTTCCGCGGCGGCGGCGCCTCTAGGCCTCACGGCCGGACCTGAACCTCAGCGCTGCGGCGGCGGCGTCCTCACGATCCTCCCCCGCGGGCCCGTCCCATCAAATCGGCACCGACCCCGCTGCGGCTCCGCCGGTGGCTCCTCGCTCACATTCCCGGCGGGCGGCGCCTCTGCTCGTAGCCCCGGACCCGGCGGCGACGGCGACGACGTGGGGAGGGGGGGAAGGGAGGGAGGAAGACTGGATCTGCAGCGGCAGCAGGAGGAGAAGGAAGGAGAAGGAGGAGGAGCCGCTGGAGCTGAAACCGCCGCTGCCAGAGCCGCCGTTCGGTACCCGCGGTGGGTTTCCGTCAATGCCCCTTTCTCTCTCCTATTGTCAATATCACCGGGCGGCTGAGTCCATGGCACACGCGCAACCGAACCTTCTGGCCAGCAGCGCCCGCCCCCGGCGCCCACTCACTGGCGGCTTCAAACGGGAAGCGAGGCCTCATTGGCCGGTGCCCGCCTTCACTCCCATGCCAGCATGTTCGGCTGAGAGCCGATCAGGGATTGGCGGCGGGGGGGCGGAGAAACAGGAGGGTGGGAAGAGAGGAGGCCGAGGATTGGGCTGAGGCGAGAGGGACCCGGATGCAGCCGCGCTCTCTGGCCGCGATACTGCCGCTTCCGCCGGGCGCCTAGGTGGGCTAGAGAGGAGAGCCGCCGGAACCGGCAGGCCTGAGAGGAGCTCTTGAAATCCGAAATGTGTGCCACTGGCAGATCGTTGGGCTGGGTTCCCGCGCAGTGCGGATTCTCTGGGCGTCGGTCGTCTTCAGCTAGAGGATTGCAAGGGCAAGGGTCGGCTAGGGGTGGGGGCGCCCCCTGGGCCCTGATGCCGCTCCGTTCGGCTGCTAGGGCGGCCCTTCTGGACCGGAGGAGTCGAGCTCAGGTCCGGAACCAGCGCCCCCGCCCGCACCCGGGCGCCACTGCGTGTGCAGACGGGCTCTGCAGCCCGCTGTGCAAGCCCAGCAGCCGCTCTCCGCTCAACCTCGTGGAGGCCTGGCACCGAAATCTGAACCCTTGGGGCCCGGCCAAGGGCTGGGTGTCGCTTCGAATTCTCTGTCACCTCGTCTCCGTTTCCCTCAACCTCTGTTTTGAGTATCAGCTCCCTGAAGCTCCTGCAAGCCTTGGCTGAGGCCAGCTCAGTGTGGCTAATGCGGGTGGGAACGCTGTCTGCGCTGCTCAATCAGCTATTGAGATCAACCGCATCCGCTCTCCTCTCCACGGAGCTCAGGGAGGCCCAACTCCGAACTGCGAGCTTGGCAGCTTTTAATTTGCAAGTTGGATACGAAAGAGTTTATGGAAAAGACCTCACTTAACTGTAGCTAGAATTGATCAAATATTTAGAGGTGTGTTTGCGTCCTTGGTGAGCACTAGTCCAAATGGTGCATTTCCAGAGAATATTCCTGGACTGTTGCTCTGTTTGAAAGCACGCTACTTGGCCTAGAACAGTGGTGGTCCTTTTGAAGGGGGAAAAAAAGGAGGAAAGAAATTCTTAATGCTAACTACAAAAGTCAAG
Source organism: Equus asinus (assembly GCF_041296235.1). Lineage (NCBI taxonomy): Eukaryota > Metazoa > Chordata > Mammalia > Perissodactyla > Equidae > Equus > Equus asinus. The sequence goes on from NC_091796.1 coordinate 73,325,458, forward strand.
AATACCAATTGTTCAAAACTTGGAAAATGAAACAAAAAAGACAAAAAATTAACATTCATAATCCCTTAACTCAAAGAGAGTCACTGTTAGTATTTTGGTGCACTTCCCTCTAACGTTTTGTTTTTTAATATTATGTATGTCATTCTGTGGCCTAGTTTTTGCCATCAGCATTATATCATGTTTTCTATACAGTTAGGAAATAGAACTATATATAAATAAAGCTAATTACCATATGTACAAGCGACAACAAAAAAATGCATTGCATTTTTCCTGTTTGTGGTAACACTCAAGTATTGCAAATTTCTGTGTGCACTACCAGAAATGGTTCTTAAATGGAAAAAAATTTTTTGATGTCATGAAAGATAAAAAAATATTCTTGTTTTGAACTGAAATGGAAAACAGGAAAAGGTGGCTTTCTTAGATGGTAGCAGGCTCCCCCTACTGACTCAAGATGATTGGCCACTGTACAGATAGTACCCATTTTTGCTCTGAAAAGTTTATCACCTGTAAAACTGGCTAGAATACCCATCTATTTCCTACCTTCAAGAAACTTATGGTGCAGCTCTGATGGCCTACTGGTTAAAGTTTGGCACACTCTGCTTCGTCAGCAGCCTGGGTTAGGTTCCCCAGTTGGGAACCATGCCACACGTCTGTCAGTAGCCGTGCTGTGGTGGTGGCTCACATAGAATCACTAGAAGGACCTACAACTAGAACATACAACTATGTACTGGGGCTTTGGGGAGGGAGAAAACAAGAGAGAGGAAGACTGGCAACAGATGTTAGCTCGGGGTGAATTTTTCCCAGCAAGAAAAAAAGAACCACATTTACACATCTCAATTTCCCATACCAGTCTTCATGAAAAGTTCAGTGCCCCAGCCGTGCAGAAATTGTTTGCTCAATCTTAATTGACAGTAAATGCAGAATTAAAACCAAGGAAGATTTTAAAGCCAACTCAATTTCCCTTGGCAACAGTTGAACCGTTAAAGAGTAGTGCACATTTGAAATGCTCACAGCTGTTGCTTAGAACATTTCACATTTTGTAGAGTGGGGATTTTGCTTGCAAATTATGCATCTCTATAAGGACAATTCATTTCAAAACTATTTCACTTTCTATAAAATGGCTGAGTAACTGAAATGAGCAGGTCTTCTTAAATGGAAACATCCTTGCCTTTGTGAGAAATTATTCCTGGGACCAATAGTTTCTATAGGACCTCCATGCATCCCAAGGGTATTTATATTCCAGGAATAGTGCAAGGCAACCCAGTTGGGACGTAAGAGAAGAAAATTTGAGGACATCTATTTATGCTTAATTCTAATCAAAAAAGAAAGGCATTAAGGTCAACTAATAATTTATATACGGAATGAGTGATCCTGCACTCAGAACATGGAATGATCCCTTGGCCTAGAACAGCATAGGAGATGTCCTCAAGGAAAAGTGGGAGTTACATATTTCCAGGAGTTGGCAGTGGTGCCAGTCCTATCAACATGTAGTGACTTATTGCAATTGCTGGGTTCAATTAAGTGGATTTACTGATTATATTATCTAGGTTTAATTAAACTAACTCATAGAAAAGGGACAAGTGACTTTGCCAGAGTCCTTTGCAAAGAAACCACAGGAAAACAAGCAAATGACTGAACTGATGCTTCTCGTGGTATCAGAACTTTGACAGCAACATTTCAAAGTTAACATAATCTAATCAACTAAATTTTGCCTAAAAAATAATCAATTTAATCAAGAAGATTATTTGAATGTGGATTTATATCCACTGTCATTGACTATGAACTTCACCCTAGGTATGTATTGTGATTGTTATAAGCTTATCATGGTAGCTTGTGTATAAGCTTTATAAATAAATATACACATATTTGGTTAAGAATTGCTCCTAAAAAGTATACTGATGGGAATGAATAATCAAAAATTTCAGAGACCACTACTCTAGATAATACGAAAAGAAATACATTATAGCCTTCTGGGAAGCCATTTTAGTGACAAAACACTGTCCGTTGCTATCAATGGACAGCACTGATAGCATTCACTTCCCAGGTATCAAGAGTGCGCTTATTATGAATCTACTGGCAGGCTGGCCATGTGATCAGACTACAAGACATAGACTATCGAATGGTGCCTGACTGGTGAAAGGAGAAGGGCTAAGAAAATAAGCAGAAGCATCATCAAACCAATTACCAATAGAGGAGGAAAAGACCTATGCTAATAAGACATCATCCTCAGCGGTAGACCAGCCCAACTTGTGGGTGGGAGGTAGAGGGGACGCGGAGCTGGTTGTGTGCCAAGAGGGAAGAACAGTGAAAGAACCTGAATGACAGCTGCTCTCTTAGGAAAAACAATAAAGGGAGTATACACTCAGCTAATGTGAACAAAGGACTTTGGTGTAACATTTCTTTGGGCCACATTTATCAACACAGGAAACACCCTGAGAAGTGACATTTTCTTGGGTCACAATTTAAAGGTGCAGTTACATTTTCAGAGGCGCCTCAAGGGTAATAGGTTATTCATGGCTTTCCATGTTATTAATGTGTATAATGACTGCTTGAGAGTTAAAAGTTTTAGGTGCTCCAGCTCTCTACCTACCAGTGAGTGGCCCCAGGTCACTGATGGGTCAAGGTAGGAAGAGGGGCCCTATGTCACTCATGGGGAAGGAGAATTGAAAACAGAAAACAAAAAACAGAGGAAGGAGAAAGCCAGCTTCAAGTGCATTTTATTTCACACAGGATAAAACACACAATAATGTACCACAAGCAATAATTTTGCTTGTAAAATAGTCAAATTACACCATTAAGTGAACTAAAGCTATCATTCATCGTACTTAAGCTCAATGAGGAGAACACAGACTCTGGAATCAGATATACTGCAGGTGGAATCCCAGCTCTGACAGCAGGAGTTGGGGCAAGTACTCCCCCATCACAGCCGTGGTCTCCTGGCCCGTCAATAAGCCCACCGACACTTCCTCAGGATGTCATCAGATTGAAATGAGGCTGTTTTACTACGATGTCTGGCTCATGTCAACTGCTCCATAAATACTAGTTATTACCACAATCATCCACTTGCTTCTTATTTTAATAGTTTTTATCCATCTAGAAACTTTTCTTTAAGACGTTCTCTGCCTTTTTTTCCTTGAAATTTTATTCTGGCATACCCCACTGTGACAGGAAGAAAACAAGGAGCAAGGACACGAGAAGCATGTCTTTCAATCCACTTCCACACTAAATTATGGGACGTGTGTGGCAGCATTGATTAGCAACAACAAGGATTTGCATTCTACAATATTCATATACTTCTGAAAGTAAAAAGAAAAGGTCATCTGACAACATTTCAGAGCTTTATCTTCGCTTCTAATTTGTATTCCTTTAAAAGAGACTCTATTTTTGCTCTAAGCTGACCTATTTCTCTTCCTCACTGTAACCTCCAGAACTGCAGTAGGACTGAGGCCCTGAGTTCGAGGCCTTGCCCTGCCTTTGGTACTGGCCTAGCCTGGGGCGGTGCACATATGCTTCCCACCCATGCCCTTTTCCTTTGAGGACCACACCCCTCACTTTATGAGATCCTGGTGGGACTGTTAACCATGCTGCTTGCCTTTTCCGTCCCCCAAAAGAGAAGGGCACGTGACCCCAAGGGGTCAGTTGGACCTTCCCCAAGATTTGCTCTGCGAATGCTGGGAGAGGGTGCCTTTCTTCCCCTTGGATCATAAACCATAGGAGTGATGTCAGCTGGAGCTACTTATGACCGTCTCCCTCCCACTCCTCCATCATGGAGGAAGCCAGTAGGGTGGAAGAAACTTTGGCAAATGCCAAGTTTTAACAACATGATTGGAGCTACTGGCTTCAGCTATGTCCAAGGCTAGTTTTAGTTATATGTGCCAGTAAATTCCGTTTTTTGTTTCAGCTACTTTGAAGTTGAATTTCGATAACTTACACCCAAAAGAATCCTGACTAATAATACACAGACAAGTCACTTACCTCCCCAGGCCTCAGTTACTCTTAGGCCGTGAGTCTGGGGTTTCCTAAGGGTTGAACGAAATGAAATCTTTAGATGAAATCTAATCTTAAGCATGAAAGAAAGTCATTTAAAGAGACCCTGCCCAGAATTCTTTCCTAATGTAATTCATCAAGTCGAATTTATTTGTTGGGTTTTTTTTAAGACGTGAAGCAGACGTTCTTGAGAATTACACTTGCAGGGTTAAGTGCCCCGGAACACACCTACGTGAGGAAAGAGAGGGCAGTGACCTACCAAACATGAAAATAAGCTTTATTCTTAGCATGCTGCAGCACTCTTCAATAGGTTATTTTTACTGTGTCTCTCCAAACACTAAGGCCATATTTTAGAAAATGCAGTCTATGGTTGAATGTTGTTATCTAGGGTTCTTATCTATCGTAGAGGGAGAACACTGTTTTTAAGGTATCAATGAAATTGGGTAAAATCTATGAACATAGGGTAAATCACTGCTAAAATGTCCTAAAGGGGGAAGAAAACCCAAAATGGGTGAAAACTTAAATCTGAGCACAGTGTTACTACAACAAAATAAACCAGTAGGGACAACATATACAATCTTATGCTGGTGGTAATAACTACAAACATGCGCAGGGCAATTTAGGTCACTTTCAGATGCATTATTTCATCTGAACCTTAATTCTGTAGAGATGTATTATTCCCAATTTATAAATAAGAAAAGTGAGGATCAGGGAAGTTGTCCAGTGTCACGTAGCTAGTAACTAGTAGAGCCACAATTTGAACCCAGTTCTTCCAATTCACGCTGTACGAAGTTACCTCTGTCTTTCAGTCTTTGTTTGCTAATGATATGTACAAGTAACTGAATATAAGATTACTATTTTCTCCATGTTACAGAAGACTAATAAGATTAACTTATTAATTAACTAGTAAGAGGTTAAATGTCTTATACAAGGTCATAAAGAAAATAGAAACAATGGGCCAAGCCTTCCATCACCATCACTATGATCTCCCCACTCATTGAACACTATGAGCCAGGAACCGTGGCAGACATTTTCCATGTGTTATCTTGTTTAATCCTCAAAACAACCCACTGATGTAGGTGCTTTTATCCCCTTCACGGATGCAGAAACTAAGATACGGATAGCTTCAGTTTCTTTTCCAAGTCATACATGTCATAAGTGCAGAACTTGGGCCAAAGTCAAGATTAGAACACACGCTCTGCAATTCTGATCTGTTTTATTGTGTATTTTACCCCTGGAAATGTTCTCCGCAATCTGGTTTGTATATAGTGCTGTGAAAAATATTTAGAAAACATAAAGCCTTTCCTGCTCATTTCCCGTAATATTTCTCTCTTCCAAAAATAAGAAAGAACCCCTATTCTGTCTTTGGTGAGAAGCGCACTTTGCTGTAGAGTTAGGGTGCACTGTGGATCCAAATCAACCTTCTTAGTGAAGAGTGTTTTTTTTTTTTGGAGAATTTAGGTTTACAGAGCTTTGAAAACAAGGATAATGGCAGTAATCACTTCCCATTTTTTAAAATGTTCTGGTGACAGTTTTTCTAAGTCAAGAAAGCTTATGCTCTCAGATTTGGAAGGTAAGTGACCCAGTTGACAAACCAGTTGGCCACTGGAACAAGGTATTTATGAAAAAGTATTTTTGAAAGACAAGTATTGGAAGAGACTCCATCAACGTATAAAATTCTGTCTTGACCCTTTAGAGGAAAAAAGTTATAATTAACTGAAATTCACTGACTTTGTCAGCAAACTATGGCAAGTGCTCAACTTCATGAGAAGTCCTCACCATCATGACGGCCAGTACATTTCAATAAGCCTTTCAAACACTTAAATCAGAGAACTTTCCTAACTAAATTTTCGTTATTTTATTTAATCATTCCCTCATGAATTCATTCTAAACATTTAAGTAACTACTGTGTGCTCTGGGGAAACTCAAATCTGAATAAGACATGATAAGTACTATCACTCTGGTGTACTACAAGATGTCATGATCACGGGCTAATTGTTATGGAAACCCAGAGCCCAGTGTGTTACCTCGTGACCAGGAGGGGAAAATGGAAAAAAATTAAAAAGAAAAAAAGGAGGTGATATTTAAGCAGAACCTTGTGACACTCAGAACTTTCATTCACTCCTAGCTTGGTACCCTGTTTTTTGGTTTGTTTGTGTGTTTGTGTATGGTGTTCTTTACTACTGGCCAGGAACTATCCAAAGTGAGTCACATAGATTATTTTCATCTTATTAATAAGTGCTCAACCAGTATTAAGTCCTTCCTCCATTCCTTCTCATCCACCCTGGTAGACCTTCTGAGTTGGAAGTTAGGATCCTCTCTTCCCATCACTCTCTGCGGATATTGAGGGTGTTGAGGTTTAAGGGTAGAATCTGCGGTTCTCTCTCTGGAGTCAGAGCAGAGGAGCCTTACCAGCGACTTAATGGAGCCACAATAAGCAAAGAGGAGAACTGTTATTAGAATTCTGGGGGGCCAGCCCCCTGGTGTTGTGGTTAAGTCCAGTGCACTCTGCTTTGGCGGCCCAGGTTCATGGGTTCAGATCCCAAGGTGGACCTACACCACTCGTCAGCCATGCTGTGGTGGCAACCCACGTATAAAGCAGAGGAAGATTGGCACAGGTGTTAGCTCAGGGCTAACCTTCCTCAGCAAAAAGAATTCTGGGCAGGAAGGCACTGAGCCTCAGCAACAGGACGGGAAAGCCCTCGAGTCTTTTTTGTCTCCGTCCCTTGCTGAGTTTGTGCTCCATTTTTTTCTCGTACTAAAGAAGGTCTTTCTCTGAGGGTCAGGCTACGTGGCGCAAAATGGCAGACCAAGCTCTCACGTTTGCATTGTCTGCATTTAAGCAAGCAGCCAAAAGTGAGGCTAGAAATTCCTAGAAAACGATTCCTGGCCCAGCTTAGGTCAGGTACCCCTGCCTGGTCCAATCGGTTGTCAGGATATCAGAGTCACGTTGCTCAAAATAAATTTTGAGGGCTCTCTGCTGTCTCTGTGTGTTGAGCAAGAAAAAGAAGAGAAGGAACAAGTTGCCCCAGAACACACACAAGGATTGTCCACTGACAACATCTTTGATTATTTCTTCAAATTACATTTATAATAGTGGAATTAATAGGTTAAGGAGATGAATGTTTTTAATCTCTTGATTAAGTCCTGCTTGCCGACACCATTACACCCTTTTGCATCTTGTCTAACTTTATAGGCCAAAAATTTGAAATGAATTATAACTTTCATCTATTTAACTACAGAGCTAGAAGAGTTAAAATATTTTCTATGTCTTTAGTAGTCATTTATATTTCTTTTTCTGCAAATTGTCTATTGGTGCTCTTTGCTTATTTTTCTGTTATAGTTTGTGCTTTTGTGATTTACTGATATGAATTTTTTATATATTGACTTTACGTAAAGGAATAGACCATATTTCCTTTGGGGTTTCTTTCGTTGCTAAGCATAAATTCTTAGAAACGCTTTCCTGTAAAAATTTCTCCCCCTAGAAATCTTTAGAACAAAAATACTTCTCAGGTTCACTAGGGATATTCAATGCAGAATTTCAATAACAAAAAATAGAAACAACATAAATATGTATCAGTTGGGGGATAGGTAAATTATGGCACATTCACACTATGGAATACCATGCAGCCATTGACTATAAGGGAGATGTACATGTACACACATGGAAAGGTGTCTGTGATATTAAGTGGAAAAAAAGCAAGAACTACAGAATTATAGGTCAAGTAGTGCTTTACTGTGTTAGGAAAAACCTGATGTATGAAATATGTGGATATCCAGAAAAGGTCTGGAAGAATATACTTGGAACTGTTAACAGGGAATACCTTTGGGCATGGGTTGGAGGTAAGTGGTAAATATTAAATAGTATACTTAAATATTGTTTTAATTTTTTATAAGGAATATGTATTACCTTTAAAGTTTATTTCACAAAACATTTTAGACTTACAGAGCACCACAGTGACTAATATAATAAATACCCATGTACCTACCACACAGCTCTAGAAATACATACCAACACAGTGGAAGCCTCCTGTGTAACTTTCTCCTGTCACATCCCTTCTTTCTCAGAAGTTCCCGTGGCCCTAAATCTGGTGCTTTTTATTCCCATGATGTCAAACTTTTACTAAATATGTACATATTCCTAAACGGCATGAAGAACTTTTTTCATGTTTTGGAATTGTATATAATTGGTATTATACTGTATGTTATCTTCTGTAGCTTAATTTTTCACTTAACTTGATGTGCTTTTAACTTAGATGTGTTGATACGAATCCTTTAGAGCCTTCCCTTTCACTGCTATCTGGCATTCCATTTATAAATGCTCTGCAGTTTACTCATCCTCTTGTTTTGTGATGTTTAGATTGTTTCCAGCATTTTACTATTTTGAACAATGGTGCTGTGGTCATTCATGGGCACATCTCCTTGTGTACTATGGTTTCTCAAGTTCATGTGTGCATCTAGAAGTGGAATCATGTTGTAAGGTATATGCTTCTTCAACTTTACAAGATAGGGACAAATTGCTTTCCTAAATGATTGTGGCCATTCACAATCCCCCCAGCAGTGTGTAAGAGATTCTGTTGCTCCAAAAGATCCTACCCATCCTGAGAGCAGACACTTATCTATATTATTTTCTAATTTTTGCTTTATTTTTCTCTTACACTACACTCTTTAATCAAGCTTGAGGGGTTGGCCCCGTGCGGAGTGGCTAAGTTCGCGCATTTCACTTGGGCAGCCCAGGGTTTACCCAGTTCAGATCCTGGGGGCGGACATGGCGCCACTTGTTAGGCCATGCTGAGGCGGCGTCCCACATGCCACAACCAGAGGCACTCACAACTAGAATATACGACTATGTACCGGGGGGCTTTGGGGAGAAGAAGAAGAAGAGGAAGAGAAAGAAGATTGGCAACGCGTGCTAGCTCAGGTAATCTTTAAAAAAAAAAATCAAGCTTGAATTAATTTTGACATATGGTGTGAAGTGGGAACCCAAGTTTATTTTTTTTATGAATAACCAATTTTCCCCCATCATTTATTGAGAAGGCAAGTCCTTTTTCATTACACTTTTAAATCTTTTTTTTACTTATTCTCATTCGATGATTTGTCTGGTTGAATTTCAGCATGATTTTGTAGAGTTCTCCTAAATAACCCATTGAGATCGTATTGTAATTTCATTAAGCCCATGCATTATTTTTGTCTAAAACCCACCTTCAACAGCCCATTCCTCTACTCTCAAACTGAAGTGACTGGAGCCCTCCCTGCATAAAATCCAGTACCTTCGGCCTGCTACTGAACCCCCCCACCCCCCACCCCCCATTATCTCTTCCCTTCTCATCTTTCAGGCTCATCAATTCAAGCAGGCCTGTGTCTCCTTGTGCCCTAAGCTTTCCTTATTTATTTTTTCCTACAAACTTTGCTCATGAGGTTCCCTCCCACCTGGAATGTCAACCCTTCCTTCCATTCCCCTTGTTTTGTTTATTCTAACCTTCTCCTTCCCTCAAGAGCCAGCTGGGGTCCTAGCTACTCTAAGTGCCCTCGTTAGGAGTTAGCCCACTATCTTGTGTTGCGACTCAATTTTCTCATCTGTCTGTATTTAATCTGTCCAATTCTATGATTAACTAAAATAAGAAAAGGGAGACAAGCAGAACTTTCCTGGAGAGAAGTCAGTAAGAAGAGTTGCTGGTGAGAAGGTCAGCAACCAGTTTAGGCATCCCACTTTTAACATCTGCAACCTTGAAGTGGAGAAAATAGCAGAACAAATGGAAGAAAGAAGGTGGAGCTGGTGCCTCACATCCCACCATGCCCAGACATGGCGGACACAACAGTGGTGAAGCCAGACAACAGAGAAATCCACCCCCATCATCATCAAAATGCCGTCCATTTGAACAGTGCTTCAGGGTCTGCCAGCTCACACACACATCACCTCGTGTAATCCTTGCAAAACTCTTTGAAGTAGGTGACATGATCTCCATTTTACCAGTGAGGACACTGAGGCTTAGAAGTTCAATGCAAGCCCAAGGTCACACAGTAAGAAGTTGGTGCCTATTCTGCAACCTCGACCTTCTAATTGACCCCAATTCACCAGCCATTCTATCATACTCACAGTTGCTTCCATGTTAACCATGTTAATTTTTTAAAACTTTTTATTTTATCTTTATTTTAATTGTGGCAAAAATTAAAAACCCACATAAAATAAAAATTTCCCTCAACCATTTTTAAGTGTACAGTTCAACAGTGTTAACTATATTCACATTGTTCTGTAACAGATCTCTAGAATTTTTTTATCTTGCAAAAGTGAAATTCTATAGCCATCAAACAACTATTCCCCATTTCTCCCTCCCCCAGCCCCTGGTAACCACCGTCCTACTTTCCATTTCCATGATCTGACCATTCTAGATATCTCATGTAAGTGGAATCATACAGTATTTGTCCTTTTGTGACTGGCCTATTTCACCAAGCATAACATCCTGAAGCTTCACTCATGTTGTAGCATGTGACAGGATTTCCTTCTTTTTTTAAGGCTGAATAATATTCCATTGTATGTATGTGCCACATTTTCTTTATCCATTCATCTGTACATGGACATTTGGGTTGCTTCCACCTCTTGGCAATTGTGTAATTCTGCAATGAATGTGGGTGTGCAAATACCTCTTCGAGATCCTGCTTTCAATTCTTTTGATCTATACCCAGAAGTGGGATTGCTGGATCATATGGTAATTCTATATTTAGTTTTTTAGGAACCATGTTAACTTTTAAACAAATAGCCCCACTCTCATGGACTCTACTGCAATATGTTAAGAGGCGGCATATTGCCTTCCCTCTAATTAAACTGAAAATAGCAATCATGCTCATATATAACCATTAAAATATGTTTAAACTTCTTCCTTAAGATGCATCAATTACAATGTTGGCAACTGTAGACGCTTACATTTCCTCCCAGTCTTAGTTAACAAGCTGTTCTTCACTTTTAACACACTCCCCTCCTCAAATATCAGGGTCACTAGATCAAAAGATTCATGATGAAGGATCTATCTGTTTCGTTCCATACTGTGCCTAAAGCAACTAGCGCAGTGGCTGGCATATAATAAACTCTTGGAAAAAATGGATAAATGAATCACTAAGCGCATGAATAAAAGACCATGTTGCTGGGTATAGTTTAAAAAATTGAACTTAACCCCAGAAGTGGGTGTTGTCATTGATGAGAGAGAATAGTTTAGCACTTCTTGTTTCAGTAAGCAGGAAGTAGAACACAGATGGCAAAGAGACATTCAATGACATGAATTTTGCCAGAATGATGATACCATCCCCAGGATGAATTCAGATGAAAGCTCTGATGATAACACAGGATCATAACCATGAGGATTTGGGTAGCTTAGGGGAACCCTGGGAATGCTAATAAGGTCCTACCAGATTAATGGGACAGTGCTTTAGGGAGGAAAAGCCACGCGAGGGGCCTAATAGTGCAGGACTCTATTTCCCTTCTCTTCTGCCACACAGCGTGGACCCTGGGTAGAGAGCATTGGAAGAAAAAGCATTGTCTTTGGCAGTGGCAGATTCCCTGCGGGCCGGCGTGCTGCACATTAGGCTGACTGATGCCCTTTGATGAGGCCAGTGGTGTGGAAGCAAAGAGAGGCGTATTCAAGCTGAGGGTAGTTATTGTCCCATAGAGAAAGCAAGCTCTCCTGCTAAAGCCTGCAGTCCAGACATCTTTGGACTCGATATTTAATCTTATGAAAGGAACTGGAGGAAATGGGATTACACTGTATCAACAGAAATTAAATCTAGACTTAACAAAAACTGCATGAATTTTTAAAGGATATGGGCCCGAGAACAAATTGTTCAGTGGAAATTATGCTCTGCACATATCTGAAGAATAAATGAATGGTAAACTCTCTTCCATTCGGATGTGGAGATGGAATTCAAGAGAAAAGTATCTACTAGTAGGCACATCCCCCAAAAGAGGTGAAAGACAAGGTTAGGTTGCTTAGTGATTATGTGAAATCTTTTCCCATTGTCTTAGTCATGAATTTACATTCACACTGGCAGATCAATATAGTAAATAGTGGGACCTTCTATATCTTGCTCCTCTGTAGAGGAGTCAGCACAGTTTAATGGAAAACCCGCTAAACTCAGCTCAAAAGACTTGAGTTCTGGTATTGGTATTGCTTTGACTGCATTAGCCTTTTAGAAAATTATCAGTTCCCTTTGTCCACACTGCCAACTGAATGATACAGATCTGACCATGGGCACCTATTACGTGTAAGGCAAATTCGGAACACCTCTTTCTAGTACATTTCTTCATTATCTGACTCCTGCTTACCTAACCAGCCTTAACTGACATAATTTGTCCCTCATTTCATGTCCAGCAATACTGAAAGTTATGTAGTTTCCTCAAGACACACCACTCTCATTCATGCTTCCTCTACTTGAACACCCTTCTCCCTTCATTTACTTGGCAAACTCCTACTCAAGATGCCTTAAATGCCACTACTTTGACCTTCCTCCTGGAACTCCTATATGTCCGCTGACACTTGTCTATACCCCACAATGACAATTCTATCATAATTTGCATGCCTGCCTCCCCATTAGACTTCCAGCCACCACAACTTTTTCTTTTCTGATCATAAAAATGATATATTTTTATCACATAAATTCAAACAAAGTGTAGAAAGTAAAATGTCTCTTCAAAAGCAACTCCCAAAGACAGCTCTTGTTAACACAAGAGCAGGAACCATAAGTTTCCATCTTTGAATTCTCAGATCATAGCAGTGTCTGGCACATAAGAGGCCTCAATAAATAGAGCTGAATGAATGAATCTACGAAATGAAGATGGCACAATTGACTGTACCAGCCAACAGTGTGCTGTGGTGATGGAATCACGGAGGGTAAGGGATATGAAAGTTCTTTGAACACTGGAAAGGATTGTGCAAGTACGAAATCATGTGATCAGTGACTAATGACCCTAGACCTCATTTTACCTCACTTCTACTACCTGGCAAACTTGGTTTTAATAATAATAATAATAATAATAATGGCTAATACTTATTGAGCACTTTTCATGGCCCAAGCACTATGCTAAGTGCATCACCTGTATTAACTCTTTTAATTCCTATAACAACCTAAAAGGTAAAGACTATTAATTTCCTCATTTTTTTCAGATGAGGAAGCCAAGGCACAGAGAGATTATGTAACTTGCCCTCCAAAATCACGGAGGGAATAAGTAACACAGCCAGGATTCAACACAGGCAATGTGGCTTCTGTGTCCACCCTCCTAACCTCATCACGTTACCGCCTCTATACAACCCTGAGGATGTGCTCAGGTCATAACAGGAGCCAAATGCTTCCCATTCTTACACTGCTTCTTGATGCAGCTTCGGAGTCATAAATATTTTTACCTCTGTCTCCTCTTAGGTAAAATGGGGATATTAATGGTCCCCATCTCACAAAGTTGTTGGTGAGGATTACTCTAACACTGCCTCCGGTAGCAATGCCTGGAAGGGGATCAAACCTAGAGGCAAAATTCGAGCCTAGAGGCCGTGACTGACTGCATTAAAATAGCTGCAGCAGTAAAGAACAAAAGGACACACTGGTGCAGAGAACGAGCCATCCTCATCAAGGAGGAGCTAAGCATCTATTAATGAGGATATTTGCATGGCCAGATTGATGCTGAGAACCAGCGCTCTAACCTGGGTCTTATCCATCAAAGGTTCCACGGTCAAGTAAGCCGGCTCCGTGAAGAGAATGAGTATTCACAAGACAGTACACTCACTTCTTACTAATTCAATTCTTTGGCACTGGTCAATACTAATAATGGTTGATGGCTACATACACCTGATAGAACAGCCAGAAATGGAAACAAAAATCTACAGCTTGTCATACATGTAACAGTAGAGGTATGTGAGTCAAGTACAACGGAAGCAGAGAGAAAACTGCACTGGCAGGTGTTCACAGATGGTGCTTGGACCTGGAACAGCCTTCAAGGCTTGTAGAAAACTCAATCCAACCTTAAAAGGAGTTGCCAGGCAGAGTGCTGCAGCTCTATCCAGCCAAATGACAGCACAGCCACACCACGCTTATTAGGACCCTGTGGGAGTCACAGCTACTGAGGGTCTCAGGAAAGAGCACTTGGTTCAACCTCCTATTAGGATCTCATTCAACTCCTGGGCCAAGCTACATTATTTGTAAAGCCCTTAAGGAAATATAGAGCCTTTATTCTGTCCTAGAGAAGAGAAGGCAGAGGCAGCTGGTTCACACAGATAGTCTAATATAATCAATGGGGAAGTTACTGGAACTGAAAAAACCAGACTCCTGTTAAATGAATGCAGCATTGCCCCTAGGCTAGGGACGAAAGACAGAAGGTAGGAAACTGACATATCTGCTGTTAACAAGAGCTGAATGGCTAGAAGTTTTTACCAGGCAGTCTTGCAGATGCTCTGAATGTCAGAGAAAAGAATCAGCCTTTAGAAGGAAGAGCTCCTGAACGCACACAACTGCAGGACGACTCAGCGGCGGGGCCTTGCACTGGCACCAAGGAGTGTTTCTCCAGAACAGTGATATTAACAATTCAGTCACTACCTAGTGGGACTGAGTCTAGAAAACAGGCTCAGGGAAACGTTGTCTTCATAATTAAAACAGTGAAAAATCAAGACATGAGCAATGCGATGAGCCATCTGCAGTGGTCACTCACCCTAAGAAATGTTTCGTGAATGTGTTTGCAGAGAAACTTGGGGATACCTGGGTCAATGCTCATGGCTAAAATCAACCACGTATTTTATGCCTCTGCGCCTTTGCACATGTTATTCCTTCTGGCTGTTTTATCTTTTGTTGCTCTTTTCTCCCTTTTCTCTGGTGAAAGATTGGGTGAAATATTTTTCTTTCAAAATCCATTCCAGGCATCTTTTCTTAACCTGTGCTTGAGAACAAAGCGAATCATTTCCGCATGCCTCCTACTTGTGCACTCTGTACATCTTATTATCATTTGAGACTCTATCTCACTTAGCACATTGCAGGCCCTTTGAGGGCAGAGACCAAACCTCTTTCTCCAGCATCATCTACTACAGTGCCCAGCCCAATCGATATTGTCTCGGCTGGTCAGCTGAGCGGCCCAGGGGAGGGGAGGAAGCATACCTCTCTTCCAGGAGTGGTGCATCAGGATCTTTGAATGCAGGAGGTGGGCTGCAGGATTGGCATGCTGAATATTGTAATAGGTTTAGAGACAGTATTGGCATCTATATGAGCCATGAGATTTTTATGTTTATTGAAAGAGAATTCCATTTTTTTTAAAATGAGAAAGAATGGTTTAGTAGGGAGTCAAATGTGTGACAAAAATGTGCAAGTTGCTATGAAATAGACACAAGATTAAGAACACGTATAAAGCAAAAGAAGAATTAACTCCCCAGGTGGGGAACAGAAAAAGGTTCACAGGGGAGAAAATGGTTGATTGGGGTCTTACGGAGAGATAAGAGTTTGCCAAACAAATCACCAGGCAGAGGGAACAATCTTACCAAAGCATGGCTATAGTATAAAATTTTAAATATAAGTATATATATATATAATTATAAATGTACACTTTGTGCTTACTTTATTCTCAGACACTGTTCTAAGGGCTTTTAAATGTATCAGCTTATGTAATGTTGCCAACAATCTTAAAAAGTTTATACAACGTTATCCACTGCTTGTAACAGAGACCTAATATAACAGTGG
This sequence comes from Equus asinus, assembly GCF_041296235.1. Classification (NCBI taxonomy): domain Eukaryota; kingdom Metazoa; phylum Chordata; class Mammalia; order Perissodactyla; family Equidae; genus Equus; species Equus asinus. The sequence goes on from NC_091796.1 coordinate 73,341,142, forward strand.
CTTAAACAATAGAGCAGTTTGTTTCTTTCTCTAGAAGACCTCTAAAAGCCCAGACTTTTAGCCAAGGACTCTCGAAGCTAAGCCTTCAAACTCGTGGTTCAAGATATTGGTTAGAGCTCCAGCCATCACATCCACATTCTGGACAGTAGGAGAGGGAGCACAGGGAACTCAACAACTGTCATTTTATGTAGGTTCTTAGAAGTTTCCATATACATTTCATCACCCCATCATAGTCTTCAAACCACAAACAGTTGTAAAATACTCTGGGAAATACAGTCTTTATTCTGGGCATCACAACCCCACCCCCTTTTTTAAGGTTCTATAACTATGGAAAGGAGAACGGATAATGGGAGACAGTTAGCAGTTTCTGTCACATACTCTGGTCTCCATGTTTTCAGATAATGAAAACAATGCAATGCGTGATTGCATTATATTCATGGTGCATTCAGGGCTTTCAAGTAGTTTCTTCTGGCTTATACATAAAGTGCAAAGTGGGAGGAATGAAAGGTGATGGGACTACAAAGTTATATGATTTTAATTCTGACACTTTATGTGATCAAAAAGATAATGGGTAGTGAAACGCACACAACCCAGGTAGCACCAAAAGTGCAAAAGACATAATGTATGAATAATCTCAAAGCTAGACAACTGAGAGTTGGTCTGTGGATCCAAGAGACGGATTTACTAATGGGTCGGTAATTGAATAGTAAATTGATTTACTATGACATTGCTGATTGCAGTGGCAGAAGATTACAGAAAATTTGCCAAAAGGACAACAAAAATCATTTGATACATTTTTAGCTTCTCCTTTTAATTTTTTTTAATGTCAACCTCTCCTCTAAACAATAGTCCAACAAAGGCAGAATAGTTTGTTTGCACTTAATGCGTATTTACTAAAGAAAAGTAAAACAATGCAAGTTAATTATTACTTCACAAATATCTTAAATTTATTTCTCTGATTCAATGTCAAAATGAAAAATATTTTGAAGTAACACTACACACAATTGAAGTCAAGTAGTACCCGTAGAACACACTGTTGGCCAACTTCTCGACAGCTAGTCATCAGCTCCAACCTAATTGTGTACCCTTCTATGAACCCGTGTGCTTCAGAGGCGCATGTCATCTCCAGCCCCACAGGCAGCGAATCATGACTGGGCCAGTCGGTGGTCATCAGCATTACTAGTGGCTCTTGTAGCCATGAGCACATAATGAATTTCCAGCCAATGACACTGCTGTGAGGCTTCTCAGAAAATGCATGTGTGTGATCATTAATAAAAAGAATCACAGGCAAAGAAACAGTCCCTTTTCCATCGGACGTTGTTGAGTGTGGATGTGATCATTGGCTGATGGTAGTCATCTTGTGGACTCGAAGCTGACAAGAGGAAGACTGGCAGAGCAGAAAAATGGAAAGAATTTGCATTCATGCTAACAACCAACCCTGGAAATACTCCACTCCTGAACTTAGGTGAGGTGATATGTTCATTTGGCTAATTTGAGTTGAGCTGTTATTTGCAGCCAAAATATCCTAATATTCTACCCAAAGGTGTGTATATAACAAAAGCCAAAGGACAACAGCAAAAACAGCAACTCCGTGTCCCTTCTCTTCTGCCTCTCTCTTCTCCAGAGGGAACCACTTTCAACGCTTAGCTGTTTGGTATTAACTTACAAGCTTCTAAATAATATGCATATACTGCTATTTTCTTGATTTACCCATAGAAAGAGTGTTAACTTCCTACTATGGAAGAGGAAAACTAAGCATTTGCACACCCCTCCACTGCCCTTCCCAGCTCCCGATATAGTTTTACAACTTTTGATTAAATCAATATTGTGCTTACATTATTATGACTACATAAATATCATTCACCCCTGGGTCAAGTAGTGTACTATGACTGCATTTCTTTTCTTAGACAATTTTTCACTCCTTGGAGCTGAAAGTTATCCCCCACCCCTTTTCATTCCCATGGTGTAACCGCCCCTGACACAGGAAGGGTTGATAATCACTGGAAAAAGCTTGCCAACAAACTGTGACCTGGCGGTGAGAAGGCCAGTTAGCCAATGACGGGTAAGACCCCCCCCCCCCGCCCCGGGGCGGGGGGCAACCTAAGACAGGGGGTGGCCGCCCGGGGGCACAGATGGAGAAACAATATTGATATCGGGAGCAGGAGGGACCGTTGCCTAAGAGACCTTGCCTGCTCCGAGATAAAAATATACAAGCACAGCAATAACATGATAATATCAAAACAGACGCCGAGGGAGGGCTCCTTGAGAAATCACTAAGAATTCTTGGCATTCGCTAATTATTTCATCCAGAACACCTGTGTATGTCTAACAGATGTAAGCTATGTATATATTGAAACGCTGGTTACAATAAACTCAGAGTGGCCATCAGCCCTCTCCGCATCTATCCTGATGTGTACATTGGATTGCGACACCAACACATGGTATTCCGGGTGCCTAATATTAGTCATCAAACTCTCCAACAGAGTTGTAGCATCCTTTCAAAGTGATTTTCTTGTCTTTCCTATTAACATTTCTTGTCTTTTCTCTTTGCCTCCTCCCTCTCTTTCTCCCTCCCTCTTTTATTTTTAAACCCACTTTCATTCCCTTCTCCCCTCCCCGCCTGCCGGTGTACCAGGCAACCATTCTATGGTGATTAATATGGATAACTGTTTGTATGTTCTTGAAAATGTGAATTGTTTTTGGTATATCTTAAATTTATATAAATGGTTTCCCCAGTGAGGCATTGTTTCTTACTGTTTTCATTGGGTACTCTATGTTTATGATCAAGCCATATGGCTAAGTGTACCTCTAGTCTGTGGCTTGCACACATTGCAGAATACGTCATGGTGTACCTCCCCCACATTTTTACCTACCTTGTCTCCCAGGGATGGATATCCAGGTGGTCTCCAGCTTCACAACATCACAAATCGTGCCCGGTATGGACCTGTATGAAAATATCTTTGGGATATTACACCAAGCAGTGCTGTTGCTAGGTCAGATGTGACACGCACACAGATGCTTTTGCTCTCCAGAGTGTGTGTCTACACTCCCATCAGCAGTGCACGAGAGTTCCGAGATGCCCGCCTGCCTTCAAGGTTTGATGTCGTTTAATTTTCTAATTTCCGTAATTCTAAAAGGTATGAAGTGATTGTTTTAAGTCTCCGTTTCTCTAGTTACTACAGAATTTAACAACCTTTTCGCTTTCTTCTGCAATTTGCCTTTTCATGGTCTTTGCTCATTTTTTCCATTGGTGGTGCTTGCCTTATTGATTTGCAGGAGTTCCTTCTATGGTCTAAACTTAATCACTTGTTGATTTCAAATATCTTTTCTCCCATTCTGTCATTTACCTATTGATCTTTTGTGACCAGAAATGCTCAAATTTGATATAATCAAATTCATTTTGTTTTGCCTTAGGCTTCATACTTTTGAAGTTTAGCAAGTCATTTCCACCTCTAGGTCACAGAGAGATTCTCCCACACTTCCTTACACTAAATTTATAGTTCTAATCTTTTATCATTTAAGGAATCTAGTGCCATTTTTCTCTGTATCAGTGAGCTAGTATCCTCAATACCATCTAATAGATGCTCCCTTTTTCATTATGTCACCTTTATAAAATATTAAGTTGCCATATATCCATGCTCTGTCTCTGAGCTCTGTTCATTTGCATTACTCTGAGGTCATATCAGTTTTCACTACAATGATTTTGTGAAATGTCTTAATACCTGTTAGGGAAAATCCTTATCTTTTTAAAGATTACTTAGTTACTTGTGAATCTTATTCTTCCAAACAAATTTTAAAGTAAGTTTGGGTTCCCCAAAAAACCCAAGTGGAATTTGGTTGGGATTATGTTGATTTTTCAGATTAAATTTAGAACGTTCGCTTTTGTAATATCGTCATCTCATTGCAAGCATGAAATGTTTCTTGGATCATTTTCTGCCTTTATTGGAATTTTAAAGTTTTCTCCAAATAGATCTTGTATATTCTGGGTTAATTCCTTGCTACTTTTAAACTTTTGCTATTGTGAAATGATATTCTTTAGATTTTCACAGGCTGACCTTATTCTGGTAATTTTGCTGAATCTTAATAGTTCAAATAGTATGTTGGTCGTTGGATTTTCTAGGTATACATCATTTGCAAAGGAGACTTTTTCCCTCTTCTCTTTCAATTCTTACACATTATAGTTTTTTCTTTCCTTGTAGTACGTGCCAGAATCCCTATGACTGCAATGGGCTTCCTCATTGAGCCTTGGTATTAAAGGGATGTATTTAATCTAACATTTCTCCACTAAGAATAACATTTTCTGTAAATTTTTGATATATAAACCTCAACCAAGTTTAAAAAATTATTCTATCCATAGCTTGATGTTTACATTTTTCATAAGTAGGTGTGAAACCTTACCATGTTTTCTTTATCAATTAAAATAATCATGATGATTTTTTTCCTTTTTGTCCATCACTGTGATAGATTTTCTTATGTCGAGATATCTTGGTATTCTTGAGATAAACTTTATGTGGTCTTGTTTTTTTTTAAATACACCATTGCATTCACTTAGCTTAATACTCTTAACTGTGAATATATATTCATAAAGAAAATGGACCTAACTTTTTTGATTTTCATTTTCATCTGGTTTTGGAATCAACATTACACTAGCCTTAAATTTCTTTTTGTTATCTATTAAAATTGCTGTTCTGACTTTTGAGTTCCTATTTGTCTGGCATATCTTTTTTTGTTTGTAACAGCTTTATTCAGATATAATTCACATACTATACAAATCATCTATTTAAAGTGTACAATTCAATGGTTTTTATGTATTCAGAGAGTTGTGCAACCATAATCACAACCAACTTTAGAATATTTTTATCGGGGCTGGCCCCATGGCCGAGTGATTAAGTTCGCACACTCTGCTTTGGCGGCACAGGGTTTCACCGGTTCAGATCCTGGGCATGGACACTGTACCGCTCATCAGGCCATGCTGAGGCAGCACCCCATATACCACAACTAGAAGGACCCACAAGTAAAATATGCAACTATGTACCGGGGGGCTTGGGGGGAAAAAGCAGAAAAAAAAGAGAATATCTTCATCACCCCTAAAAAGAAATCCCATACCCTTTAGCTATCATCCACCAACTCTCCCATTTCCCCTCACCTCCCAGCCCCAGGTGACCACTAATATACTTTCTTTCTTTAAAGATTTGACTATTCAGTACATTTGATGTAAATGGAATTATACAATACGCACTCTTTTGTGGCTATTTTTACTTAGCGTGTTTTCAAGATTCATCCAAGTTGTAGCATGTATTAATACTTTATTCATTTTTATGGCTGAATAATATTCCATTGTATGGATATAACATATTTCACCCATTCATTAACTGATGGACATTTGGGTTGTTTGCACCTTTTGGCTATTATGAATAATGCTGTTAGAAACATTCATGTACAGGTTTTTGTGTGGATATGTTTTCAATTCTCTTCAGGAGTGGAATTGCTGGGTCAAATGGCAACTCTGTTTAATTGTTTGAGGAACTGCCAGACTGCAGCTGTACCATTTTACATTCCCACCAGCAGTGTGTGAAGCTTTCAATTTCTCCACATCCTCGCCAACATTTTTTCATCTTTTTTTTTCCTTCTCCTCCCCAAAGCCCCCCAGTACATCGTATCTTCTTGGTTGTAGGTCCCTCTGGCTGTGCTATGTGGGATGCCACCTCATCATGGCCTGATGAGCAGTGCCATGTTTGTGCCCAGGATCCAAACTGGTGAAGCTCTGGACCACCAAAGTGGGGCACGTGAACTTACCCACTTGGCCATGGGACGGCTCCTGATATATTTCTTTTGTTTTTTTTAGATTGGCCTGAGCTAATATGTTGCTGATCTTCTTTTTTCCTTCTTCTTCTTCTCCCCAAAGCCCCTGAGGACATAGTTGTATATTCTAGTTGTAGGTCCTTCTGGTTGTGCTATGTGGGATGCCACCTCAGCACGGCTTGATGAGTGGTGCCATATCCAGGCCCAGGATTCGAACCAGCAAAACCCTGGGCGGATGAAGTGGAGCACACGAACTTAACCACTTGGCCATGGGGCCCGCTCCCCTCGACATTTTTTTGATTATAGCCATCCTAGTGGGTGTGAAGTAGTATCTCATTGTGGTTTTGATTTGCATTTCCTTAATGATTAGTGATGCTGAGCATCTTTTTTTGTGTTTATTGACCATTCGTATATCTTCTTTGGATAAATGTCTATTCAGATCTTTTGACCATTTAAAAAACTGGGTTGTCTTTTTATTCTTGAGCAGTAAGGTTTTTTATATTCTGGATACAAGTTCTTATCTGATATATTACTTGCAAATATTTTCTCCCTTTCTGTGGGTTGGTATACTTTTTCTCATCCTTTTATTTTTTAACCTATGTCTTTAAGTCAATCTTATTTACTTTTTAATCTTTTTAAAGATTTCATTTTTAAATTATTTTCAATGCAAGGGTCTCTTTTAATTGGTGATTTTAATTCACTTAACACCATTTTCCACATGGTTGAATGCAGTGGGTAACCTGTCAGCTCATTTTTCTCCCTGGCATCTCCCTCCTGCTCTCTTGTCCTCTTGCTCCAATCCAGACTGAATACTGTAGTCCTGCTGCAAAGCTGTTATCCTGCCACTAGGTTGGGATGGTGCCCTGATCGCTGGTATCTCTTGTCTTCCTTGATTTACTCCCTTATATCTTGTGAAGTACGTCCTCTAGTAGCCTTTTGAAAAGCTTCATAGAAAGTCAAGTTTGAAATCTTGTATGTCTGAAATGTTTTAACTTCACGCTCAAGGGCAGTTTGTCTGCTCATAGAATTATAGGTTGAAAAGCAATTAGCTCCTGAAATCCAAATCTTTTTTATTTCCTCACTTCAGCCAATGAGCTTGGTTAGCAATGGATACTCTGTGAGAAATTTGGTCCAAATAAATTTGGCTCCTGAGTTTCAGAGAGCAATAGGAAATGTTCACTTAGCAAGGGACGTCTCAAACAATTTATTGTAATCTATCTGCTGCATGAGTTTGGAGAGTATCATAAATTCAGACAGCAGGAACCTGTCCTCAGGACTCTGAAGGCATTGACCCGTTCTTTGTCATCCAGGCTTGCTAACAGGGAGTCTAATGCAGATGTTATTCTTGTTCCTAAGTGTTTTTTCCTCCTCTTCGGAAACTTTTAAGATTTTTTTCTTTATTCTTGAAGTTCTAAAACTTCACCGTGCTATGCCCTGGTGGGGCTCTTTTTAATTCATTACATTTGACACTCTGTTGCACCAATCTGAAGACAAGTTCTGGGAAGGCTTCTTATGTTCTTTCACTTTAATAATCCCTCTCCCCCTTTAAAATTTTTTTTCACTTTGTTAAACTATTAGTCTGCTGTTAGACCCCTATACTTACCTTCTGTGGCTTTTATCTTTTCTCTGTCCCTTTTGAGTTCTACTTTCAGAGATATTTCTTCACCTGCATCTTCTAACTCTATTACTTCTGAATTTTGAATATTTTAAAAACTATAGTTCAGATAACTTCTGTTTCATTTCCTGTTGTTTTATAAATGCAATTATCTCCAAAAGTCGTTTCTTTTTTTGGTGAGGAAGATTGGCCCTGAGCTAACATCTGTTGCCAATCTTGCTCTTTTTTTTTTTCTTTTCTCTCCAAAGCCCCAGTACATGGTTGTATATACTAGTTGTATGTCCTTCTATTTCTTCTATGTGGGACACCACCACAGCATGGCTTGATCAGCCATATGTAGATCTGTGCCCAGTATCCAAACCAGCAAACCCCAGTCCGCTGAAGCAGAGGATGTAAACTTAACCACTACACCATGGGGCCGGCCCCCTCCAACAGTCTTTTTAACCAGCTTTTTCCACTTACAACATACTCAGCATTGTCTCATACCCAAAATGTGAAACCCAAAAAGTGAAAACATGGCTTTTCACTTTTACATGATGCTCCATCAAAATATCAAAATGTACCAAAGATTTTAAGCAGGATGAGGCATTACCAAATCTGTGTTTTCGATGTTTAGCCTAGAAGAGGTGGGAAGAAGGAACTGGAGCAGATTACAGACTGTAATCTGGGTGAGAAATGTTCAAAGTCTGATCTAAGGCAGCAGTGGTGGGGTAAACACAAAAGGACAGCTGGCAGATCTTGGGAGGAGGAATGGCACAGGACTTGGCAATTGACTGATTAGGAGAAAAGAGAAAAGTCCAGAATTACCCTCAGGTTTATGGTTTGGACAGCAGCAAGAACAGCTGAATTTCTCCAAATAAGAATTATATATTTTGAGGGGCTGGCCCCGTGGCCGAGTGGTTAAGTTTGCGCGCTCCGCTGCAGGCGGCCCAGTGTTTCGTCGGTTCGAATCCTGGGCGCGGACATGGCACTGCTCGTCAGACCACGCTGAGGCAGCGTCCCACATGCCACAACTAGAGGAACCCACAATGAAGAATACACAACTATGTACCGGGGGGCTTTGGGGAGAAAAAGGAAAAAATAAAATCTTTAAAAAAAAAAAAATTATATATTTTGAATACGTCTAACAGTGACTTACCTATTGTTTAGTCTCAAGTGAGTTAGACTAGAGCAGAGCTTAAATGTAAGTTGCAATGTTCTAGAGAAAAATAAAAATTTCCCCCAGTGTTACAGGCTCAGAGATAAGTCATTAACATTCAAAGAGAAATGGAAAAGGTTCTAAAGTAACTTCTGTGTTTTTCATGACAATATCTCTAATTTAAAAGATTAAAAAATTTTACAAATATTTTTATCTATAAGAAGATATTTTAATTTTGTTTTTTGGTGAGGAAGATTGGTCCTGGGCTAATATCTGTTGCCAATCTTCCTCTTTTTGCTTGAGGAAGATCGTCCTGAGCTAACTTCTGTGCCCATCTTCCTCTATTTTGTATGTAGGATGCCACCAAGCACAGCTTGATTAGCAGTGTGTAGGTCTGCACTCAGGATCTGAACCTGCAAACCCCGGGCCGGCCCCAATATTTTTTTTTTTTGAGGAAGATTAGACCTGAGCTAACATCTGCTGTCAATCCTTCTCTTTTTGCTAAGGAAGACTGGCCCTGAGCTAACATCTGTGCCCATCCTCCTCTTATTTTATATGTGGGACACCTGCTGCAGCATGCAGCCCCAATATTTTTATTTTTAATTAAGCATAATAAAAGACACTAAGCTTTCAGAGAGATTAACTTTTAATTAAGATTCTTTGGAGAAATATTTAAGAGGAAGGATGAAAAATTAGCAGTAAACAAAAATTCAAGTTTAAAATTATGGATGAAACACTATGGAAGAAAATCTTCTCACAAAATATTTGGGCATTTGAAATAAAAATAGTCATTCTGCTATTATAAATACTTTCATTTGGTATATTCACTTTGAGTCTCAAAATGAATTTTGCACAATAATTTCCTTTTCATCAGTGAAACACCTGTTTACTGTTTAACCAACAACATTAAAGTATAGATGCAAATATTTACTAAATATATTTTTCCTAAATAGATGCAAATCACTTTATTTCTAAATAAGTTTAATTCTATTTAGACTCATTAGAACATTTACATTTAAATGCTCCAATGTAATCTATGAGTATTAAGGAAGTAGGAGCTCTTCAAGTGAAAAAAAGTCTGACTTCGTTTTATAAATAATGAAGATGATTTAAATGTAAAAAATTGAGCTTAAAAAAACGTAGCCCAAACCACCTGTTTTTTTAAGTCACAGCAGCCATCTACTTCTCAAAAGTCCTTATCAAAGCTATTTCTTTAAACCAGCATTTACTAGCTCAACAGATGGGTTTTAAAAATGAGGAATGTAATTTTACTTTCAACTCACTGATTATATACTCAACTGGAGGCTTTTTAAAAAAATAATTTTAGACTAGATGACGACCTGAATTAAACCATTCTCAACATTTTTCCAGGACTGTTTGCTAACTGGCTTATTTTTACATATGAGCTTTAAACATGTCTATGACAGGTAGTACATAAAAATAATTACTTGCAACTATGAAACTACCCAGTAAACTCCCAATGTACCATCACTGCTTTTTCCTTCTCTTATAAGAATCGTTGCTGTGAACGCGAACTCGCTGGTACACAGAGGAGGCTACTTTCATGCTGTCTTTCTTTGTGAATGTCTTCTCTATTGCTCCAGGTTTCCAAAGTAACAACTGTGCATCTTCTCCTCCGGTTAGCAAGGAATCATCTTGCAAATTCCAACAGAAAGAACGGACTGTAGCGGCATGCCCTCCCGGAAGGCTGGTCACATGGGTCAATCCTGATGTGGTACAGCTCATTAAGTGAATAATTCCTGTGTTTGTTCCTCCAACAACAAACAATTTGTCCATCTTTTCATGATACAGGCCACCAATCAAATAGTCCAAAGTACCTTCTTTCATGTGAATTACTTCTCTGACATCCTGGATGTTCAAACGTGTAATTGGTTCATCAGTATCAAGATGATTAAGATCCCACCAACAAAATCCTTCATCATGTGTCATGCAGTAAATCTGTTTATAATCTTTCCCAGACCAACCAATATAGCTTACTGATGAAACTGAGTTACATGTTGTAACCAGTGCATCTTCTTCATTATCAACACTAATATCAAATACATTTACCAGACCATCAGTTGACCCTGAGACTACCATGTTGGGATTGCTGGGGTGGAAACATACTTGAGTGATATCATCACTATGTGTCTCTGAATATGCACCAAGTGGATCTTTAGTAGTAGACAAATCCTGAGAATTAATTCTTGCATCCCAAAACACCAACAAGGCGTCATCATCAACTTTTTCTGTACCAGCACAAATGACATGATTATTACAGTTGATATCAAAACTAATAAAAATATTGGAAGGGTACCCCTTGAACAGCTGGACAGGTTTTTCACTGGCTACTCGAGCATCCCAACATTTCACAGTGCCATCAGTGCATGATGAGTATACACTGTCACAAGAATTTGCAAATTTGACTCCATTAAGAAGTCCAGGATATCCACTAAATTCTCGTAGTATGTTTAACCTTTCTTTATCATATATTCTAATTGATCCATTAGAACATAAAACAGCAACCAAGCTTCCCTTTTCTGCTTGTGCAGTCTTGGATGTGTCTATGCCAAGCAGATAAGTAAGTTCTTTAGTCCCCGAGGAACGTCTAACAATGTTCAGATTAGCAAACTGCTCCTCAATCTTCTCCATAGCAGGAGTGGCATTCAAGGGAATAGCAATCTGTAATAAAAATACAAAAATTAAAATTAAACTCAAACCTTCTCTAAAATTGTACTTAAACCATGAATATTTCCCTCTGAGGGCCGGCACAAAACAATCAAAGTAAAATCTATTCTAGCAATTTAATCATCTCCCTACCATGATGTAACCAAAATTCAGTTGCCTCTTTCTAATTCAATCATTCTTGAATACCCAATCTACCATATATACGTTACGCCAGCAAGAGATTTAAAAACATGTATGTACACTGCTCAGCAATTCCTTTTAGCTCAACCCAAATAATGGTCCTACTCATCCAACTTATAGTTCTCAGCATTAGCCAGGATCTCCAATTTGGAATCATCTCCTGGCCCCAGCTGCCTTTTACAACTTTAGAATCTAAACATAGATGTGTAGGCAGAAAAATGGTCCCCCAAAGATGTCCATGCCTTAACCCCTGTAACCCATGAATATGTTAGGCTACGTGGCAAATAGGAATTGAGGTTGCAGACAGAACTAAGGTTGCTAATCAGTTGACCTTAAAACAGGGAGATTATTCTGGATTATCTAGGTGGGCCCAATGTAATCACTAGTGTCTTTAAAAGTAGAAGGTAGAAGATAAGAGTCAGAGGGAGATGTTACTACGGAAAAAAGGCACGGAGAGATACGTTGCTGGTTTGGGTGAAGGAGGTCAGTAAGTGAGTGGCCCCGAGAAACTGGAAAAGGCAAAGAAACATCCTCACTTAGAGCCCCCAAATGGAAGTGCAGCCCTGTGAACACTGTGATGTTGGCCCAGAGAGACACATTTTGGACTTCCGACCTTCAGAACTCTAAGATAATAAATTTGTGCTGTTTCGAGCCACCAAATTGGTAGTAATTTGTTACAGCAGCAATAGGAAACTAACACCATGGAGGTTCCCAGTACGGATTCTGGAGAAGCGCTTCTCAGGCAGTGGCAGCTTGTCAATGGTGGAGCTGGAATTGGAACCCAGGCATTCTGGCTTCAGAGACTGTGCTCGTAACTACCACACGAGATTGCCCTTAATGGTAGGCTGTATGCAGAACAAGTTCAAGGGCAGAAAAATATGCATGCCAAGTGACTTTATCACAAATTTTTCTGTCTTGCTTTCACCAACGAATATTCTGGCCTGCCTCACAATTCACATTTTCATTCTTAAGATGAAATGCTTTTTATTTCTGTTGCTTTAGTGATGGCTTTTTAAGTGTCTGTCTTTTCATCTTTAAACAAGGAGAAATGAATACTAACCCAGGAGTTGTTAGAAGGATTAACTGAAATAATGTGTTTAGCACATTTGGCATATCATAATACATAATCAATGGATGTTACATAAAAATTACCAGTGTTACCACTACCAACACCACTAACACCACACGGTGGAGAATTTGGATATATCAGAGTGGCTCCAAACACAATTTAACCAATGGGCAAAAAATACTAAGTTAGATTTGGGTTTAAATGAGGAACAAGCATCCTCTCCAACTTTTAATTTTGAATATTTAAAAACTTATAAAAAGTTGAAAGAATAGTACAATGGATACACACACATATAGCCTTTCACCTCCTAGGTCCACTATTAACTTATTTGCTTTCTATTTCTAGAAACACACAGATGCACACATTATTTTTGCATGAACTATTTGTCTGCAGACAAACTATCACTTCATGCCTAAATATTTTGGCATAGAGCACCTCCCTAATCTTTTGTTTGCATGACATTGAATTTTTTTAAAAAGTCCAGGCCAGTTTTCTCACAAAATGTCCCATATTCTAGATTTTTCTAATTGTTTCCTCATGATTAGATTGCAGTTTAACATTTCTGGCAGGGATACCATTTAGGTGATGCTGGGTACTTCTTACTGCGTCACACCCAGGGGGCACATAACACCACATCTGGTCACTTGCCTAAGGCAGTAACTGCCAGATCTCTCCATTTTAAAGGTACTTTCCGGGGCTGGCCAGTGGCGCAGCGCTTAAGTGCACACCTTCCACTTCAGCATCCCAGGGTTCACCAGTTCGGATCACTGGTGCGGACATGGCACTGCTTGGCAAGCCATGCTGTGGCAGGCGTCCCACATATAAAGTGGAGGAAGATGGGCATGGATGTTAGCTCAGGGCCAGTCTTCCTCAGCGAAAAGAGGAGGATTGGCAGCAGTTAGCTCAGGACTAATCTTCCTCAAAAAAAAATTTAAAAAGGTACTTTCCTTCCTTTGTAGTTAGTAAGTAATCACGAGATGATACATTGAGACTGTATGAATATCCTACTCTCCAACAGCCTTTCATGCAAAGATTTTAGCGCATGTGGATTATCCTTGCCTGAATCAGTGATTATACAGGGATTTGCAAAACAGTCATCTTCTACCTTAACTAACATGCTTCTATAAAGAAGAGCTTTTTCCTTTTTCTCTCTGAGTATCATTAAGAAATTATGATTTTTAAAAGTTGTGTTATAATCCTTCACTTTGTAGCTCTCGTCGGTGCTCAAATTGCCCCCACCTCAGCCATTGAGAAACTCTCCAAGCCAGCTTCTGTGTCCTTTTGATCTGACTCCATTAGTCTGTAAGCCCTACATGGAAAAACTCTAAGAATAAGATAAGTCTGAAAATGGTGAGTTTCCTTCAACATAAGTATTCAGAGACTAAATGACCACTTATAGTTATGCCGTGGTAGTCACCTCCACAGCATAATTGTTGGTTTGCTGAGCAGATGGACTAAAATGGCCTTCTTTCCTTCAACATGCCATGCTTGCTTCTGCCTCAGGACTGGAGCAATAGCTGTTTCTCTACCTGGAATACCTGCCCTACATTTTTTCACGAGTAACTCGTTCCTGTTATTCAGGTCTCAGTATGTCACCTCCCTGGAGAGACCCTCTCCGATCAACCAACCTGAAGTAGCCTGTCACTATCGTAGTGCCTGTTTTATTAATTTAAAAATTAAAAATGCTTAATTAGGAACTATTTCTTTCTTTCTTTTTTTTTTTTTTAAGGAAGATTAGCCCTGAGCTAACTGCTGCCAATCCTCCTCTTTTTGCTGAGGAAGAATGGCCCTGAGCTAACATCCATGCCCATCCTCCTCTACTTTATATGTGGGACGCCTGCCACAGCATGGCTTGCCAAGCGGTGCCATGTCCACACCCGGGATCTGAACCAGTGAACCCTGGGCCGCCAAAGCGGAATGTGCACACTTAACTGCTGTGCCACCAGGCCACCCCGGAACTATTTCAAATGTACCAGGTGTAGAAAAAGTATAAGAGACACCCAAATACATACTACCTAGATTTAACAGATGTCAACATTTTGCCATATTTGCTTCAGTTTTTTAATTTAAAGAAATGAAACATTATGGACACAACTACTATGATCAAGAATTTGTAATAATGGAATCACATTTATATGTATCTTCTTTGCAATTTGCCCTTTTAACTCAGTATTTTTTAAAAGCCTTATTTCACTGTTGAACTTATTACCTGACTCTTTCTTGCTTATTTATCAGTAAATAGTTGTTGAATAAGTGAATGAATAATTGATTATACTTTCACACATTAAGCGCTGAAGAGTTCTAGAAGAACGAGAATAAACCTAAGAGGATATCGCATGTGTCTGTATGTTTGCAGGAGCTCTGTTCATGGAAATGGTAAAATAATGGCATTCTTTAACAGTACTTTCAATAAAGCACAAAAAGGAAATACAGAGAAAGATTTTCTATTTGTGAAGAAAAACATTATTGAACATAATTTTTTAGCCCAAGCTATTAAAATATATCCTAAAACATGTATTTACTTAAGAGTATACTGCTTCTACACAGAAACAGCTGCCTATTTTTGAAATATTCAGAGTGTTAATATGAGGTTAGGAAGCAATTCTTTGCTACTAGTTCACATTGACCTCTGCATATGAAAAAGCAGACTGATGACAATTTAAACAATAAGGTTTACTGCGGCTTTTGAGCTAATAGTAATTCATAGGACTACGGCTGCACACTGCTGCACCCAGGCAGGATGGCAGTACTGGACTCCTGCCCTCCGCTACGTTGCCTGCAGAGTCTGTTTCAGATGGAACAGTCCCCTGCGAGGCCATCATTCGAAGGATTCCAGGGATTGACGAGGCAGGCAGAGTGGGCCCCAGATGGAATGCTACAGCAAACTAACACTTCAAGACCGTAGCAATGGTAACAACTGCAATGGCTGTCCACGTGCCGCACTGTTGAAATGTAGTGCACTACTTCAGAAAAAAGAAAGAACAAGCAAAGACGACAGACAGATATTAGAGGTAAAGCAGGCATATCCCACAAGACTCAAGCTATAGAGCTTATATTCATCTGCAGATACAAACAGTAAAATAGTTTAAGCTCTTATGGGGAAACATGAGAACCTCTAGCTTACGTTTTAACACATTAATATGCAAGTGAGTCATATTTGCAATATAAGCGTCCAAGGCTATTGAGTGAATCCTTAACTTTACATACTAACAAATCATTCCAAAATGATGAATGCACTCTTCTATTGCTATGTATAGCCCCCATCTGAGTTTTCTTTGCACAATCTACTGGCCAGTCCTCCAAAGAAGCCATAGTTCTCTTTTCTTCTCCCTCTGCACTCTCACAGGGTAACCTCTTCACATTCATGTTTTCAAGCGCCACCTGTATGCAAATAATCTCATCTCTCTATTTACAAATCCCTATTTCCACCTGTCTACTAGCCAGTTCTCCTTGAACATGTCCCACTACACCCCAAAACAAAACTGATTATTTATGCTTCCCTTCTCCCCAACCAAGCCTTTCCCTTAAAAACAAAACAACGCACCCGTCTCAATCTTCTCCATCTTCGTCAGTGGTATTGGCACCAGGACAACACTCTGATCTACCCAGTTATCTCAGCCAGACCCTCTGGAAAATATCCAACTCTCCTACTCAGGGCTCTCATCCAATCAATTTCCAAATCCTACTTCTGGACTGCAGGCTACTTAGGGAAGTGTTAGATTAAACGTATTTCTGTAAATGAAAACAATATTGTCACTTTATATGGTTCAAGCTAACACAAACATATGAAGAAAGCAAGTAAAATTAACCATCATTTTTATCTTTTCTCTGTTTGTTTCTGTTAGATGCATAAAAGGAAGCTTAGTTAGTATTCTAGATCTCAAGAGGCTAGTGAGAAATGAGGATGTGGAGTGAACCTTTCTTATGTCAATATACATACACACACACACACACACACAAATGAAAAGGGACACAAACAGAGAGGGACAGAAAAGAGGACTAAAGCAAGGAGTAGAGAGGAGAAAAGACGGATGAGGATAAGCCAAAAGAGAACAGCAGAGAAAAGAGAAACAAATGGATAAAAGAAAGGGGAATTGCTGCCACCAACTCTTGAATCGTACACAGGCGAAACACTGTGTCCTTAATTCCCAACACCAAGCTGAGACAAGGAAAAGAGGTCCAGACAAAGGAAGTTTAGTAAAGTCTAAAACTATGATAGTTTGCTTGACTATAAAGAATTTTTGTTCATTTATAAAAAATTCCTTATCATTGAGTTAGAGGACGTAGCAGGCCATCATAACCAATTTAAGTATGGGCCTACCTGTGCTGAGGCAGAACAACTCCTACCACCTCCTCGTGACCCACTCAGTACAGAACAGGAAAAGGCAGAACCCCAGCAGTGCCCTGGCACTCAGCCGCCACTGCTGTTGTGGTTCTTACTGGGATACAGAATCCTCACGTCTGAAATAATGCAGCAGCTGGAAGATGTTTACAAAGACACCCCAAAACAAACACTTTAGGATAGGCTTCAAGGGGCTGAGAATATTCAATTCCTGACGAAGTGCCATCTTGCAACACATTCGATGGGAACTGCTGACTAATCTCTTATCTGAATACTTGTCCCTAGATAATTAAGAGGTGATTACTTAAGAAGAAAATCCCTAAACGTAAGTATGAATTCCACTTGTGGCTTTTGCTTTAATAAAATTTAAGTCATTTTTATCAATGGAAATATTATTTCATGTTATTTCCTATTAAAATTAACCCAATCAAATGTTCTTTCTATATATAAAGTACATCCTAAACACATCTAGCTGCGATTAGGTATTGCTTTTACTTCTGAACTGGCTAATAAGCGTGAATACGAAATCTGAAGGACAGCCTAGGTTACATAATTCCATAATGGAAGAGGAAGTAGGTTTTTCCCATTTAAACAAGAGAGAAAAAAAAGTATTAAAAGAAAATAGCATACATTTTACATCTATTTAGAAGCTATTGATTACAAAACGCACTATACTAAAAGACTCTTGCATATTATTTTGTATGAAATCAGAAATGAACAGTATCTTCAGAAATAAATGTATTTCTATCTTTCAGGTATGAATGTTCATCATACTTGAAAGATGTGACAGCATGAGCATCATATACTGTTACATTTTTACTACTGAGGAGTAACAAGTGTATTTGCAGTATATGTTGGATAAAGGACTAGTTCCCTTTTGAGACAATTTATCAGACTTAGGTCAGAAAAACCTAATTCCCCACAGCTGAAACTTAATATTGTCCAATGACTATAAGGAACTAGCTATGACTGTGAAATGCAAAGGCCCAGCAAATGTTCCAAATGTAGGGAGCAGCTTAATAGGAAAAGGAATGGGCTCTAATAACTTCATAATAACTTCATAATCCACGCCTATAATTTAACTACAATAATGCTACCATATCTATCAAATTGGGCTAGGATAATTGAGCCTCACGGAGAAGAAAATAATCATAATTGGAGTTCAACAAAAGCTAGGTGATGTGCTAGAAACTTACATCTAGTTTTTTTATCCTAATCATTTAACCTTAGGAGACAGGTATTATTATCCTCATTTTACAGAGGAAATTGAAGCTCAGAGAGGAGTCACTTGCCAATGCTCTCATAGCTACTGTGGGGAGGGTACAGGGGAGAGTGTGGTTTGAAAGCCCAGTTGTAACTTCAAAACCTGTGAACCTGTGTTCACTCTAATACTATGCTATTGCTCTTCTATGTAAATACCGAAGTATTAGTGTCAACTTTAATTAAGGAATATGCCAATTAGGCTTTGAGGAGGGGAATTACATGTTCATTCTACATACAAGCAGAGAAAGAAAGGAAGCAGGATGATTGAAAAACACACACCAACCTAGAAAAAGGGTACAGTAAGCATCCATCACTTACCCTGTATTTTTTGTGTCTCACTTTTCTTTTCTTTTTTTTAACTTTTTGTTATGGAATTTGCATGGAGTAGAGAAGAGTAAAAGATACCCCCATGAGCCCATCTTCCAGCACGAACAATGACATTCCTCAAAAATTATTATGCGGCACAGAGAGGTCAGTTATACATCATACTTTATTTGAAGGACAGTTAAGAAACTCCAGTGGACAGTATGACGGGACTCTTCCAACTCGTCCCCTCTCCCTCCTCCACATGGCATCAACACGGTTTCAGGACTTGCCCTCAGCTCCAGGGGCGATCCTGATTAGCCTAAACCAGTCAGAGTAATCCCTTCACTTTTAACCCCCCAGTAATTGGTTCAGAAACCTTACATTTTTGCCAATCTAGGCATGTATTCCCCTCCCAACTATAATTTGTTAAGATGCGGAACACTGATTCTAAAGCCAACTCAATCCAACTGATGGAAAGAACTTTTATTTTTTATGAGATTTGACATTTTCTGACTGTTTAAGTCAGTTTGCAGTAGAGTTTTTGTTAATACAGCCTGAACCACCCTAAGTAGGAGTAATCAAATAAAGTCTTGAGGATATCACCAAGTACTGACTTAATGTAAGGGGCTCCTACAAAGAAAGATTGAGAGGGCATACTTTAAAAAGTCAAATTGCATTCACATTAAAGACAGACTTTGACCTTTTGTTCCCTTTAGAATATTCTATCTTTTTCCCCTCCCCACCATTTCAGTTGTGTTTGTTCAAAAATAATAAGGAAAAAACAAGATAAAACTTAATATAAAACTCCATCTGGTAGGTTCCTGTATATATTTTTAAATGTATTTATATTTTTGAATATCTAAAATAATCACATGGTTCAAAATTCAAAAGGTTCCAAAACTAATGTCTTGGAATATTTCTGTCTTTTTTTTTTTTTTAAAGATTTTATTTTTTTCCTTTTTCTCCCCAAAGCCCCCTGGTACATAGTTGTATATTCTTCGTTGTGGGTCCTTTTAGTTGTGGCATGTGGGACGCTGCCTCAGTGTGGTTTGATGAGCAGTGCCATGTCCGCACCCAGGATTCGAGCCAACGAAACACTGGGCCGCCTGCAGCGGAGCGCGCGAACTTAACCACTCGGCCACGGGGCCAGCCCCGGAATATTTCTGTCTTCAAGCCCCTCTCCTCTCCCAGGAGGCAACAAATGTTACCAGTTTCTTATGAATACTTTCAGAGATTGTCAAGTTGGGAATAATGCAGTGAAGTATTTTCAGCTTATCAAAAATCTGTCAGTGTAGTACAATAAAAAAAGGAATAGGTTTAAGATTCAAACTTCCTAATTCAAGCCCTTGTTCTACCACAAACTAGCAAGTCATCATTGCACAAATTACCTGACCCTCTAAGCCTCAGGTGCCTCATCTTTAAAACGGTGATAACAATTGACACACTCAATACTGAGTGCCTAATATGGCCAAGCACTATGCTAAATGCTGAAGACTCCGCTGAAAAACGTACTTGCTGTGTTCAAGAAGTTGGGAGATAAACCAGTAAACGATTACAATATACAGCGACAGGTCCAAGGAGAGAGGTAATCAAAGATGATACAGGAACAAAGAGCAGAAGTATGTAGAGCACACAATTCTTGGCATAAAGAAAATAAGCAATATTAATTTATTTTCTTTCTACTGAGTTTTCATTTGATTTACCTTATTATATTTTAATTTCATTTCACATTCACATTTTTAAAACTACAATTCTTACAGCTTTTAAAAAATGTAAGCAGTCTCAGTTACTTTTATATTAAAACTTTAAAAAAATGAATGTATACAAAATTTCTTGAACACAAATATCAAACAACTCTTAAACCTGAATAAACCGTTGACATACTAAATTGAGTTGGTGCCTTTTAAGATTTTATTTTTCATTTTATAATGAAAAGTATACTTCTAAAGAACAAATGAACTTCAACATGTTTTAGACGATGATAAGAGTTTCACTGCCTTAAGTTCAAAATGAACTTCTCCAAGATTCTTATGTTTTAGTTAGGTATCAATCAAAAATGCTTAAGGTTTAAACTATTAAAAATACCCTCTGAGCTCCTTGGACAAATGGCTGATTCTAAGTCTGGGGCAGGGAAATACAAGATGAGCCAGGGACATCAAATAGTGCCAGAAAGTAAAGAAGTGCTTAAAAAAACACACCACAGGAGACAAGATCTCCGAATGGTCACCCCAGACCAATCTGAGCAACAAAATAACAATAATATTGGATTATAACCCAAAGAATAAAATAAATAATCATGAGTCCATACTGATAAAAATAAGAGACTAAATAAGTAAATAAATGAGGGTGAGGGGACATACCTTCCTTAAAGAAGAATTCTAAGTAATATAAGCAAATACAGTCCTTCCAGGAGATGGAGCTTAATTCTCCTTCCCTTGAGTATAGACTGGACTTAATTACTTACTTCCAAAGAACAGAGTATGAAAAGAGAAAAGATAGTAACTTCAAGTAGAGAAATTCAGAAGATACCACCTAACCAACTGATCAAGGTTAACATCATCCGTGATAAGTCTTGTTGCTGTCACTTGCCCCATGGTGTGATGTGATGAGAAAGATACTTCACTTCTGTGTTATTCTTCCCCTAAATCCATAACGCCAGTTTAATCATGAGAAAACCTCAGATAAACTCAAATTGAGGCACATTCTACAAATACCTGGCTAGTATTCTTCAAAAGTTTCAAGGTCACAAAAACCAGGCAAAGTCTGAAAGACTGTCACAGATTGGGGATATGATGACCAAATGCAACGTGGTATCCGTGATTAGATTCTTGACCAGACAAAGGATATTGGTGGTAAAACCAGTGAAATCCAAGTAAACTCTATAGTTCAGTTAATAGTATTATGCCAATGTTAATTTCTTAGTTTTGACAAATGTTTTATGGTTACATTAACATTAGGGAAGCTAGGTGAAGGGTAAATAGAAACTGCACTATCTTTGCAACTTTTCTATAAACGTAACATTATTCCAAAATAGTTTTTTTTTAAAAATGCCCCTTGATACATATCATGGATGTTTGGAGGTTCCAGACAGAAAGGATTTCAGTTACGTGCACACCAGGAACGCTAAGTTGAAACTCTACGTCAATCTCAATGCCAGACCTGGGATGTCTCAGGCCAGTCACGGACCCCACCACCAAACCCTGCTCTAGTCACCTTTCTAATCTGTTTTCATTATAAACTAGAAATTATACAGCAGAGCTCAACACAATCTCCTTCCCCTTACCAACAACACCCCTTTCCCTGAAGCAGTTCTGAGGAAGGTAAAAATAAAATCTTGAGGATTCTTACTAATATGCCCAAATTTGGAGGGAAGACAACACAGGGGATAGGTAGGCGACCTCAGAAAAACCCTCAAAAGTAAACACTCCTTCTTCCTGCAGGAGCTCAGAAAAGGCAAGGAGGGCTGCTAGGGGCTACTGCACTTCTAAGGTCTCCACGCTAAGTTTGGGAAATGAGAAGCAGCCCACAGGAGTGGGATACACCTCGGATTTGGGTCAGGACATTTCATGGGATCTCAGAAAGGAAAAGAGAGTCCATGTCCCCCAGCAAGAAGTACCTCAGCCCCAGCATGTGATGAGTTTTTGCCAGCAGAAGTGAAGCATGTCATATTTGGGCCAGGTGACCAAGAGGCAGTGTCTTCTTCACCTTCTCTCACCCACCTGCTGGCTGGATACAGAGGACCACCGGGCCCTACAGGATGGGTGAGCCATGAAATGAAAGGAGTCTGAGTCCCCCAGTCCTCACATGAGAGGCAATCTGCTGACCAGAAAGACCTACACCTGACTGTGCCCGTCCCTCAGTTGTACAGACATCTGAAACATGTAGTTTAAAAACCTCCAAAACAAGGATTCCAACCTCTTAATATCATTCATCTTTTCTTTGGGTTAAACTCAAAGGGAATGAATGTCTTACCCTAAAGAAACACCTGAATTTCAGTAATTTCTCTCATTTTATTTACTTTTCATTTATTAAATTCAAGTTAAATTAAACGTAATACTATTTAGAGAAAATGTATAATCTACTATCCCACTTTACTAAAATTATTTCTATCCATGCATGCTTCTGTTCACTCTATCTGTATATATGCACAGAAAGGTCTCTGGAATAATGTTCATAAAATGCATTTCAAGTATCTAGAGTGTATGTGTGGGTGTGTGAGTGGAGGGGGTGTGTTATCTTCTTTCTAGTACTTATCGATATTGCTAAAATTTTTTTAAATGATGATATAACCTCATAATAACCCCATAAGTACTACTCTGTTCATTAAACCGATGAGAAAAGCACAGCTAATGTGTAATAAAGCTGCTTTCAGAACTCGAGCATTCTTGTTTCAGAGCTCCTACTATTAACTCTTACACTATACTGCCTCCATAGTACATATATATTTCCTTTTTTTTAATTTTTAAAATTTTTTTAAAGATTGGCACCTGAGCTAACAACTGTTGCCAATCTTCTTCTTTTCTTCTTCTGCTTTTTCTCCCCAAATCCCCCCAGTCCATAGTTGTATATTCTAGTTGTGGGTCCTTCTACTTGTGTTATGTGGGATGCCGCCTCAGCGTGGCCTGACGAACAGTGCCATGTCCGCATCTGAACCAGTGAAACCCTGGGCCGCTGAAGCGGAGTGCGTGAACTTAGCCACTGCGCCACAGGGTCGGCCCAATATATCATATTTTCTAAAGGGGAGGTGTAGGGCAGAGCACCTGGAAGCAGTAGCTGCTAATGTCTAACGTCATATGCTGGTGGCACAGTCAGTGGCAAACCTGAAAAATCTAATGGTAGTCACAAAAGCTCGATAATGGACATAAAAGGAGCTTATTATTTATCAAGTCTATCTAATGTTAGCTTATGTGACGCAAATCTGCATGGGTGAAACTTAGGAATCTGGTTATTAATATTCCAGAAAAACTGGGAAGAGTGAAATAACAACAGTCACTCATACGCATTACCAGTACATCCTAGAGGAAACAATACCCTGGGATCAAAAGTATGCGTTGGTTTAACTTCAGCAGAATATCTCTCAGAAAATCTTTGTGTTAAAAATCCAGAGAAATTTGTGCGTATGTTTTAAATGAACACAGAATTGACTTTAAAACAATTTGCCAAAGAACCATTTGTTTTCAATTGGGAAGAAGTGCTGAATATTTAGTGGAAGGTATGCTAAACTGACATCTGTTACAACTTCAATGTAATTTTAAATATCATATTCATTAATGACTGAGACTTAAGGTCTTTGTAAATTAATCCTGCTCAGTGAGTCTGAATATGCTATTCTTATTCACATGAATGTTCAAGATACTGGTTGCAGCAACATATGGCATCTCATGCATTAAATACACTAAAATTCTTAGGGAAAGCAGTTTTTAAAGTGCACGAATCTGTTACCAAGGAAAAGGGGGAGGGGGCGGGAGGAATGACATGCACACTTTCTCATGCAGTATGAGATTATCCTTCAGCTTCCAGATATAACATGCGAAGTATCTTTTAAAAACAAAGACATTTTCCCCAATAACTTCCTGAGATGTCCAGTTTCTCAAGTAAATCTTCCACTCAAAAGCCATCCTTTAAAGGAAGTCTATGAATGCCCAGCTTCTTTCATCAAGAACAATTAAGTGCCACTGCCTTTCCAGAACAACCAGCTGGTTAACCAAACACAGAGAGAAACCAAACTTCCCAGTCACCAGATGTCTTATTTTGGAACAGTTAGTAGCAAAGTGGAATAACCCAATTCTTGAATTGGTACTATATGTTTACTACTTCTTTTTCTAATTCTGAATAGATGCTTTTAAAAATTAAGCAAATGCTCCCTTTAATAACTACAAAAAAGTGGGGGGGGGGATAAAAAGAATCACAGCCTATAACAGAATGATGTTAACATTATGAAAAACCAGCCACCTGAATATATTTGTCACAGATAGGAATTGATAAGCAGTATCAACTTTAAATCAGCTCAAAAGTCCTAAAGAATTACCCTATTTAATAATTCAAAAACAGTTCTCGAAGGGCTGACATGACAGGCCTAGAACACACTGGATTCAGCAAAGAACATAGGCAAAGTCCCTGCCCTCATGGAGGGCAGTAGGGGGACAGATAAATATATAGATAAATCACCAATTATAATAATGAAAATGGCCAGTGATAAGTGTTATAAAAAATAATATTGGGTATGGCAAGAAAAATGAAGGAAAAAAGTCCTTTTACATTCAGTCATTAAAGGAAAGCCTCTCTCATGAGGTGACATTTGAGCCGAGACCCGAATGAAAGCAGGGAGCAAGGTATTGGACTCTGTGGGCTAAGAGCCTCCTGGGCAGAGAGAAACAGCCAGGGGGCCCAAGCAGCTAAAGCCGAGTCAGAGAAAGAAAGTGGTGTAGGAAATAAGGTTGAAAGGTGGCGAGAGACAGATAAGAGCTCTGTAGGCCATGGGAAGAACTTGAGCTTTTACTCTCCAGTGCGAAAGGAAGCCGCTGAAGGTTCAGAACAGGCGAGAGACATTTGGGGAGGCGTTCCTCCAGCCGCTGCCTGGAGAACAGACCTCAGGGCAGAAGCGAAATTTGTAACGAGGTTTCTGCCAAACTCTAGGCAAGAGAGAGGGAAGTGGGGAGAAGCGGCTGGATTCAGGACCCAATTGCTGAAAGAAGAACCAACAGAATTTTCTGATAAGACTGCAAGCGGGGTATGAGAAGAGGTATCAAAGATGATTCTTGGGTTTCTGGCCTGAGCAACAGGGCGAGTATACCATTGGCACCTCACTTTTAGGATAATTGCAAGCCTTTAAGATAATTATAAGATGATTAATTCGATAATTAGACAATTATCCAATTGTTTAAGTAGTCATTACTGATAACACTGTGGTATATTAAAACAATGGAATTCTACACAGCAATAAAAAAACACATCCTACTGATGCGTGCAACAATACGGATGAATCTCAGAACTGTTTAGTGACAGAAGCCGAACATAAAAGAGTACTATATGATTTCATTTATACAAAGTTTTAAAACAGGCAAAGTAAATCTATAATGGTAGAAATCAGAATACTGGTTATCTTTTGGGGGGACATGGACTGGGAAAGTGAACGAAAACTTTGTGGGTGGTGATTATGTACAGATGTACACATTTGGGAAAAAAAATGATAGAGAATGAACCCCAGCCTCCACCCCATTCTCACACTGAGTAAACAGCATCAACACTCTCCCGCTGGAGGAGGAAGAGTGTGGTGAGAAATGCCCTATTTGGCACAGGCAAACAGGGCCTGCTAAAAGTTGAGACTGGAGGAGGGACAATGAGGAAGACCCTCCAGCAACCCAGGCCCCACACCAAGCATGACATATTAACAGCCGGCAGCTGAGGAATTTCAACTCTAGCATACTGAAAGTAACCACAGCAACAACAAAACCCAAACCAGTGCACCTACTGACTAGACCATTCAATCCCAAACACTGACAGTCAGACAGAAGCAGAGAGATGTCCATTTCCAAGGATAAATATTATTATCTCAGTTTCTACTATTCTTCTACACAATGCCCAGAATTCAATTAAAAAAAAAGAGAGGGATACAAACAAGAAAAAAATAACAAATTGTCAAGAAATGAGGCAATGAAAACAGAACAGACCCAGAGATCACCCAGATGATGGACTTTAAAATAACTATGGGGCCGGCCCAGTGGCACAGTGGTTAAGTTCATGCGCTACACTTCTAGCAGCCTGAGATTTGCGGGCTAGGATCCCGGGCATGGACTTACACATATCACTCATCAGGGCACGTTGTGGCAGCATCCCATCCACAAAGTAGAAAAAGACTGGCACAGATATTAGCTCAGTGACAATCTTCCTCAAGCAAAAAGAGGAAGATTGGCAACAGTTGCTAGCTCAAGGCCAATCTTCCTCACCAAAAAAACCCCACAAAAAACAAAAAACACCCCTACTAATTGGCTATTAAAAAACAACACAAAAAAGTGTTGGCAAGAATTTGAAGAAATTGGAACCCTTATCACAATGCTAGTAGGAATGTAAACTGTAATAGCCTCTGTGGAAAACACTTTGGCAGTTTCTCATAAAGTTCATCATATGTTCACACAAAAATTTGTACATGATGTTCATAGTAGCATTATTCATAATAGCAAAAAAGTGGAAACAACCCAAATGCTCATCAACTGATGAATGGATAAACAACATATGGTATATCCATACAATGGAATATTATTCTGCAATAAAAAGGAATGAAAAACTATTATATGCTACAACATGGATGAACCTTGAAAATATTACAGTAAGTGAAAGAAGCTACACACAAAAGACCACATTTCATATGATTTCATTTATATGAAATGTCTAGAGTAAGCAAATCTATAGAGGCAGAAAGATTAATGGCTGCCAGCAGCTGGGGGAGGGGGAAATTGGGAGTGACTGCTAACAAGTACAGAAAAACTATGCAAGCCAGTGGATGTGGAGTGACATTTTTTTTTTCTAAAGATTTTATTCCTCCCCCTTCTCCCCAAAGCCCCCCAGTACACAGCTGTATACCTTTAGCTGTGGGTCCTTCCAGCTGTGGCATGCGGGACACCACCTCAGCATGGCCTGATGAGCAGTGCCATGTCTGCGCCCAGGATCTGAACCGGAGAAACCCTCGGCCGCCGAAGCAGAGTGCGCGAACTTAACCACTCAGTCATGGGGCTGGCCCCTGGAGTGACATTTTTAAAGCATGGAAAGGAAAGAAAATCTGTCAACACAAAACTCTGCACCACCAAAATGACTTTTCAAAAAAGAGGATAAAAGAAAGACAATCAGATAAACAAAACCTGAGAGGAATCACTGCCAGCAGATCCACAAAACAAAAAATGTTAAAAAAAGTTATTCAGCCAGAGGAGTACTGGAAGTCTGGACTGACACGAAGAAATAAAGAGCACTGGAAATGGTAAACGTGAGGGTAAACGTAAAACTTTTTTTCTTTTAAAAATCTCCTTGGGGCCAGCCCGGTGGTGTAGTGGTTAAGCTCAAGTGTTCCTCTTTGGCAGCCCAGGGTTTGCAGGTTCAGATCCCAGGCGCAGACCTACACACCACTGACCAAGCCTTGCTGAGGCAGCATCCCACAGACAAAACAGAGGAGGAATGGCATAAATGTTGGCTCAGGGTCAATCTTCCTCACTGAAAATAATAATAATTGACTGTCTAACGCAAAAAACTGTAACATGTTGAGGGGTTATTAAAAGTAAAATACATGACAGTTAATAGTAAGAGGACATGAAGGAGGAAATGGAAAGGTAATGTTGCAAAGTTTTTACGACATAAAATAGTATTATACTGTAGATTTTGACAAGTTAAAGTAATATAATGTAAGGGGCTGGCCCCACGGCCGAGTGGTTAAGTTCACACGCTCCACTTCGGCAGCCCAGGATTTGGATCCCAGGTGCCAACATGGCACTGCTCATTAGGCCATGTTGAGGCAGCATCCCATATGCCACAACTAGAAGGACCCACAACTAGAAATATGCAGCTGTGTACTGGGGGGATTTGGGGAGGGGGAAAAAAAAAAGCAGAAAAAAAACCCAGAAATATAATGTAAACCCTTGAGAAACCACTAAAGGAAAATATTTAAGACATAAAATTAACAAACCAATAGTAGACATAAAACATAATCATAAAAAACACTCAAACTAAAAGAAGGCAAGAAAAGACAAAAGAACAAAGAACTGATGAGAGAAGTATAAAACAATCTAGAAACAACTAGCAAGATGGAAGATTTAAATCCAATCATATCAATAATTATATTAACTATAAATGGTCTGGACACCTCAATTGAAAGGCAGAGATTCTCAGGTTGAGGGGAAGGGGAGAAGCAAGACCCAACTATATGTTGTCCACAAGAAACCTATTTTAAATATGAAGTAGGTTAAAAGTAAATGGATAGAAAAAAATATACTGTACAAACACAAGTAAAAAGAAAGCTGGAGTGGTTTATTAACAAAGGAGAAGGCAGAAAGGACTATTAATTCACTCAAAATTGATCATAGACCTAAATATAAGAGCAATAACCACAAAACTTCCAGGGAAAAAACAGGGAAACTATGATCTTGGGTGAGGTGAAGATTTCTTAGAATACAAAAAGGAAGAACAAGAAAAGAAAAATTTGAGTTAATTAAAATTTAAAACTTCTGCTTTTTGAAAATCACTTAAGAAAATAAGACATGTCAACCTAAAAGAAGTAAACTGAGGTGAGCTCGAGTTATCAGAAATCGAGTTTATTCAAGAATAGCAGAGGAACTGCAATTCGGGAAACACAAGCTACAGTGAACTACAGGTGAGTCTACTGAAGTTGCAGGGTGGGCTGCTTTTATGGGCAAGGAGTGCAAAAGAGGAGAGTCCAGTCAGAGGCCATGCAGCAAGTTCACTGGATCAAAGATGAGAAGAGATTCTTGGCGGAGGCTCACTGGTCAGAGGGTAGGTTGCGATATTCTGTAAATCGGGCATTTATGAGAAATCAATTGCTCAGTCTTGTTTTTTTTTTTTTTTTTCCTGAGGGCACATGTGGGAGATTCCCCATTTCACAGCCTTCTGTTCCATTTTAGGTTAAAATCCTTTCATATTTCCCCCCTGGAGCAAGACTTTTTGCAGAAAGCACTGCTGATTAATCTTGTCGCTTGGATATTTTGTTTAGTCAGAGACATCATTGGCCGTAAGTGGACTGTGTGTCCCTTAGAACCGAGGAGGACCATCCTCAGATGTCCTGTCCCACAGAGGAGGGAAACAGCAAGGAGATTTTGGCCTCATTTTAACAAGAAAAGGATTGAGAAGTGGGGAATCTCAGTCACGCTCCTCTAAGGTGGTTGGTTTGGTTTCCATGGTCAGTTGAACCTCAGGATAAGCCTTGGAAAAGAAAGGAACTTTATTTTATATATATATCTGGGAGGAAGACATTTGCCTGGTGATACAAGACAGCAGAAATTTAACTAGGAGGATTACACCCAGGGTCAGAAGTCCAATTATAGCTATTAACTGGAATAAATTTCTCAACCAGTTTCTCCAGTTATTTAATAGGTCCCCTATATTTAATAGGTCAAAAATGTCTTAAGTTCCCAGGGCTTGGCCTATTTCAGTTAACAGTTTGGTACTGTCCTTCATTATTTTTAGTTCTTGGCATTATTTTTCCTGATGTGTTAATGTAAAAACAGCATTCTTCCCCAGAGTTCGCACAGGTTCCTCCCCGTTGTGCAGTGAGGTTTAGGGCGCTACGGTTTTGTAAGATTACTTCTGCTTGGCTGTCTATTTGGGTTTGTTGATATTCAAAAGCTCTAACAGAAGCATGAAACATAGTAGCCATGATTATGGAGAGGTTCCGAATTGCTTTTTCAAGTCCTGTTACTCAACCCAAGGGAAAAAGACTCGGGCAAAGGCATGCCCAAATCCCTTTCTATCTACTATGGGGTTATTTGTGGGCAAGCATCCAAAATTACAGCCATCGTGGCTACCACATGCTCTTTTAAGCTGGGAGGAGAAAGAACCCAGATGGGGAACAGAGGCAGTGGAAGGGAGGAGTTTCCTGACTTTGGCATCAGGAGTGAGGGCAACAACTGCACAGCACCCCTTCCATTTAAGAGGAAGTGTGGAAAATATGTTTCTTCCACACATAAAGAACAAGTGTTTTCTACAGATAGGGCATAAGTGAACCCTTTCCCAGACGTTTTCCCTTGGAATAGAAGATGAGATCTCATGATCAAAAATAATCCTTTACACATAGCATATGATAGTCAGCCTGGTGAGAATGCTTACAAGCATATCTTAAATTTCTATATAATTGGAATAATAGGTGAGTTTGATTGTTGCGAGTGAGGTTCTGAGAGAGGTCTGGGGAATCTCCACGGAGATGGTAAGTTGAATTAAATTCCCACGATTCACCAGATTTGTGATCAATTCCCCATTAAGTACCATCGAAAAGAAGCACATTTGCTTCCTATTCCCCAATACTGTTACAATTTTCATTACCCCACCAAAGAGATACATTAATGGAGGAAACGTTCTAGTCTTCCTGACTCCAGCGGGCAGTGAACTCATGATCATCTGAGTCATACAGAATCATACAGTTACAAGTGCTTAGTTGGAGGTAGCCCAGAGTTCTGCCAGTCCCGTTAATGTTTTTGAAACACAAAGAAAGATTTGGGGTAAGAGTCCAGATTTGTGTGAGGAGTATTCCTTTATGAGTAGGGGTTACCCAATGGAACGCTGTAATGTCTGGTGCCAATTTACCAGAAGGGAAAATATGTAAGGCTTCAAAGGTACCAAATGAAAATCCCACATCTCTGCCAGACAGATTTCGCCATCCTTCTAAGAATAATGGCCAGGCCACCAGTTCAGGTTCATCATGAGTGTTATTAGCTCTGGCCCAAATCCAACAATCACTACAGTTGGCAGACAGAGTTTTTGTAAGGTGGGAATGAAAGAATGCGTTAAAGCTAAACTAGAGGGCAGCAAGAAAGCCAGAGAAAGGACAATTAGAACTTTAAGCAGCAAGATTTGGTTGAGTGATATAGAACGGGACAAAGTGGGAGGTTACACAAGCCTGGCCTGGATATCTTGGGAAAGCCGTTCACTTCTGATGTCATCTGCTTCTGTCCTTAGAAATTTTTAGCTGTTAAGTCACCACTACTCAGGTTTGGGGGCCTTTTTTAGATGAGACACATGAATCTAGGATTCCATCCCTTAGAGCTTGGCAGCACAGGGGTTAGTCAGCAACACCTGGTTAGGGTCCTTCCAACGAGATTAGGGGGACTCTTTATGGAAATACCTTTTCCAAAAGACACAGTCTCCCGGCTATAAAGTGTGGCGTTTGATGTCTTTGTCTCCTGAGAGCATGCTACGGAAAGATTGTTCTACTACTAAAGCATGACTATTCTCAATGGATTTGATTAGACCCTTGCAAAACTAAAGAATATTCCCTTTAATTAGCTGTGGGTCAAAGGAAGCAGGGGCTAAATGTATTGGCTGCCCTATAATTATTTCAAAGGGTGAGAGCTTATGAATCCCGAATGGAGCACATCTAAGATTTAGAACAAGTGCTAAGACTTTTGGCCAAGGTATTTGGAGAGTTTCAACTAATTTAGCTAACTGGGTCTTGATAATTCCATTTGTATGTTTGACCAGTCCTGAAGACTGAGGATACGCGCAGTGAAAATGTCGCAGAACTGGCCAGATGGCACAGACTTGTCAAAGTACTTGTCCAGTAAAGTGGGTTCCCTGGTCTCTATGGAGTTCCAAAGAGGGGTTCCCCAAGTGGGAATAATCTTTTCTAAAAGGACTTTAGCTGTAGACGAGGCAGTTGCCTTTCTACATGGAAATGCTTCAGTCCAATGTGAAAACATACAAACCAGTACTAGGACATATTTATATACATGAGATAGGGGCAACTGTATGAAATCCATCTGCCAGACTTCGAATGGTCCATTGGGTAAATCAAAACGTCCTAGGATAGTATACCTAGGCTTCCCTAGGTTGAATTTAGCACAGGTGGAACAAACAAGATAAACACCTTTTGTGGCCTTGCCACAATACCAATATTGATTCATAAATGTTATCAATTTCTCAACAGTTTAATTCATGTATGGTGATTAATAAGGGAAATTATAGATTTTTTGGCAGGATGAGCTATCACTGAGTCTAAACCGGAGTCCCTTTTCTTCGTGGTCTCGACAGCCTTTAGATCTCGAGTCCCGTTTTCTCTTTCCGAGGCCAGCTGTTGTACTTCCCTGGTTAGTTCCCTTAGGTCCTCACCTTTTGGACCATGACAGAAGCTTGCTCTATGGATCTCATAAAGGTGGTGTTTTTTGCAAAACTATGAGCAGAGTGGTTTCCTTCGGCTTCCAGCAAATCAGACTTGGAATGTGCAAGGACTTTAATGACAGCTAGAGCTGCTGACAGCAGTATGCCATCCCAAAACTTTTGGACATAAGGGCCATTCTTGGGGCCGGCCCTGCGGCTGAGTGGTTAAGTTCACATGCTCCACTTCAGCAGCCCAGGGTTTCGCCGGTTCAGATCCTGGGCTCAGACCTAGCACTGCTCATCAAGCCATGCTGAGGCAGCATCCCACAAAGCAGAGCCAGAAGGACCTACAACTAGAATATACAACTATGTGCTGGGGGGCTTCAGGGAGGAGGAGAAGAAAAAAAGATTGGTAACAGATGCCAATCTTTAAAAAAAATAAAGGCCATGCTTAATTTTATCTCCACTGGAAGTGAGGAAATCCCATTGTTTCCATAGCATTCCAAAGTCATGGGCTACTCCAAAGGCATATCAACTATCAGTGTAGATGTTTTCTGTCTTCCCTTCAGCTAAAATGCATGTTTGAGTGATGGCATATAACTCAGCTTGTTGGGCTGAAGTGGCTGAAGGCAAGGGTGCAGCCTCAATGACCTCAAAAGGAGTCGATATTGCAAACCTGGCACAAAATTTACCAGTCTCATTTTTTAAGTAAGAGCCAACAGTAAACCAGGGAAGATGAGCATTCACCAAGGGGGTTTCTTGTAAGTCATCACAAGGGCTCAACAGGTGATCCATCAAAGTCAGACGGTCATGGGGAATCCTGTCAGTAGACAAGGGACAAAGGGTAGCAGGGTCGAGATGGTCACAGTGAACGAGAGTGATATGAGGGGAGGTTAGGAGGAGGATTTCATAGGAAGTAAGATGGCTTGCTGAAAGATGTTGAATGTGGTGCTAATTTAAGGGAGCCACGATAGGCTGGGGTACAAAGATGGTCAAGGAGGAACCCATAACTATCTCTTTGGCAGCCTTTTCTAAAAGCGTAGTAACAAGTATAGCTCTAAGGCAAGTAGGGTATCCTCGGGCCACTGGATCTAACTGTTGGCTGTAGTAACCTAGAGGTCGGTGATAGCCCCCATGTTTTTGGGTAAGTACTTCAAGGACCTTCTCATATACAAAACGGAAAAAGGGTAGCTGATAATTTGGGTGTTCAACGTTAGGTATATTTATTAAGCTTTCTTTCAAGGTCTTAAAGGCCCAGCTATCTTGGTCATCCCAAATAACACAGTTGGCTTTGGTGTTCTTTAGTAAGGCATATAGGGGCTGAGCCATTAAGAAGAAATTTGGGATTCAATTACGACAATAACCAGCTAGCTCAAGAAAACCCCATAACTGACATTTGGTTTTGGGGTTTGGAAAGTTTAAAATGCCTCGAAGCCCATCAGGATCTAAGTGTAGTCCCTGTTCTGAGATTAGATATCCTAAATATCGAACCAGAGTTTGGACAAACTGTACTTTCTCCTTTGAGACCTTGTGTCCTTAACAACTAAGATGTTCAACAAGCGAACGTTGTCTTTTTGTGAGGAGTTTTGGGAGGGCAAACAAAGAAGCAAGTCATCCACGTATTATAGTAAGGTGGACCCTCCAGAGAATTTTATGTCATTCAAGTCAGCTTTAAACCTTGTGAGAAGAGGGCCGGCCCGGTGGCGGAGTCGTTGAGTTTGTGCGCTCCGCTGCGGCAGCCCAGGGTTTCACCAGTTCGGATCCTGGGTGTGGACACAGCACTGCTCATCAGGCCACGTTGAGGCGGTGTCCCACATACCACAACTAGAAGGACCTGCAACTAAGATATACAACTATATACCGGGGGGAGATTTGGGGAGATAAAGCAGAAAAAAAAAAAAAAACTTGTGAGAAGGACTATCAATAAAGCTGAGACGCATGACTGTCCAGGTATATATTCTTATTCTTCCTACGTAAAGTCAAAAATATATTGACTATCCCTACCAACAGGGATACTAAAAACCCACTGCCTAAGTCAACCAGAAGGAAAAGTTGCTTCCAGAGGGATGGATGCCAATAGCATGTGGGGATTAGGGATGACAGGTGGTAGGGAACTATGAGGTTATTTATTGCCCTGTGGTCTTGGACCAATCTCCATCCTCAGCCACTGATTTTTTTACAGTCAAGATAAGGGTATTACAAGGACTAGTGCAAGGGAGGATGAGTCCTTGGGCCTTACACTCCTCTATAAAAAGCCTTATGCCCTGTGAGGCTTCTTTATTTACAGGATATTGGTTGATCCTGGGGAGAGGTTATGAGGAGTCAATCTGGATCTTAATGGGAGGGGCACTATGAATTCCGCCTATGTCTACTGAGGATTATGCCCAAAGAGTGGGGGTTACCAGATTTAAGAGTGGGGATGAGTCCAAAGTTTGGACTTCCTTGATGTGTAGAGTGCAAGTAAAGGCAAAGAGGGTTGAATTTTCCTGAGTGTTGGATCTGAACTCAAGAGATATTTCCCTCTTTTGAGAGAAAAAAATAGTAGCATTATATTTCTCCAGGAAATCGCGTCCTAATAAATGCATGGGAGCTGAATCACTGAGGGAAAATGAGTGTTTGTCTTACAAAGGTCCCAGACAAAAAGATACGGGCTGGCAAATACGGACACATCGTGGTTTATTTAAGACTTCCATTATTGGAACATATGTATTTACACCTAGGAAGGGAGTGTGTAATTGTAGTGGAGTTGAGCACTGATAGAGTAGCTCCTGTGTGTCAATTAATAGTACAAGGAATTCATCCCTGATCTGCAAAGTAGTCTCCACTAGCACCTTTAATGGCAGAATGGAGAACAGTCCCCGTGTGTCCTCAGAGTCCCATCACAGGGGTGGATTTGTCCATTGGTTACTGGAAAGTTGCAACTGTTAGGATTTCAATTTGTAGCAATCCTTTTTCCAAAGGCCTGGTTTTTTGCAATAATGACATAGCCCTATAGGACGGATTTGCTTTGGAGTTTCTATCTGTTGGAGGTGGAGATTCAAAATCTTAGTTGTCGTTCTTCTGGTGTCATCTTCTAGGGTGCAAGCTAATTGGAAAGCCAGACTGATAAGGTCAGGGGTGGACACTGTCTCCCATTCTATTAGGTTCTTTTGACCAACAGGGATAAGTCCTTGTTTAAGCCCTTTATAAACATGGAATTAAAAGCCACCCAGGTGGATTCAACATCTACGCAGAGTTCAGAATTTTCTTCGAAAACAATTTGGAGTCTGCTCTAACAGTTATGGACAGATCTGGCAGGCTTTTGGGTGTATGCCTAAATTTTATCCTAGTCCCGAAAACCTTTACTCTGGGTTTGGGGAAGGCTGTAGAAACGGCTTCATGTAGCCTTTTGGCTATAGTGCGAGCTTGATCATATAAAAGGGCAGGTGGTTGATTTAGTTTAAACCCTAGAGATCATTTGGGGTTTCCTCAACCAGTAGTTTTAATCCATTGTCGGGCTTGACCTTCTCCAACAAGCCTGTGGATTAATTGATAGAGACTGGAGAGACCAGTTTAGTATGTTAGGGTTATAACATTGAATTCCTCAGCAAACGTATGGGGATCCTCAGTTACCTTGGGAAAATCCTTAATTATAGCCCTAATTTCAGCCTTTGTCCATGAGGTGTAGGAAATCTGGCGTGATTTAGTAGGATCCTCAGAAGGTTTAATTATACAAGGGAAGGTTTTAATGAGCTCAGTTGGTGAGGTTTTAGTCATAGGAAAGAAAGGTAGTTGAGATAGAGGGGAGGAGTCAGGAGGGGGCAAAGAGGGATACAGAGGAAGTGGAGCAGGGAGGTTAGGAAGGAAGTGTGGTAGCACTGAGGGAGAAGCCTCTGGCATTTTGGTATCCATCTTTAGTTGTTGATTTGCTTCCGTCAATTTGGAAACTGTAATTGTAGGGAGGCAATTTTAGAATCCCGAACACATTTAGAAGCCTCTAGGGGCTGGCCTGGTGGCCAAGTGGTTAAGTTTAGGCGCTCCGCTTTGGCAGCCCTGGGTTTCGCTGGTTTGGATCCTGGGCGGAGACATAGCACTACTTGTCAGGCCATGCTGAGGTGGCATCCCACATGCCACAACTAGAAGGACCCACAACTAAAAATATGCAACTATGTACCTGGGGGCTTTGGGGAGAAACAGGAAAAATAAAGTCTTAAAAAAAAAAAAAAAAAAAAAGAAGCCTCTACATACCATTTAAAATAACTATCCCAATTGGATTGTTTAATATTGCAGCCATGGTCTCCTAACTTAGTTCAAAGAAAAACAAGTTTGGGGAGATCAAAGGTTCCAAATAATGGTCATTGGAATTCTAAGTAATCCTTAGAAAGATTGGTCTATTTAGCCAAATATGTGCATGAGGAAGGACACAATTTGTGAACATAAAACTGACCAGGGTTCCCCAACTGGGGCCACCCTTAGAACATTCAGATGACTGATATCCATGATCAGAAACAACAGTACCCACTGGAAGGACAATCTAGATCCCAAATAAAGTCAGAGAGCTCAACCAAAAGGAGGCTTGAGGTTCAAAAGAAGACTTACCAAACTGAAAGTTAGGGCAACTAGTGGAAGCAAAGAGCACAGAAGGCTCAAGTGTAGGAACCTCACTTAATGATGGAGGTTGCTGTTCCTTGGTGGTCGGCTCCTCTGTATCCCACTTCTGACACCATGTAATGTTGATCTAAAAGAAAAGAGGTAAACTGAGGCAAGCACAAGTTACCAGAAATCAAGTTTCTTCAGGAACAGCAAAGGAAATGCAATTCAGGACATGCAACCTGTAGCGAGGGGCCAGCCCAGTGACGCAGCAGTTAAGTGTGCACATTTTGCTTCGGCGGCCCAGGGTTCACCAGTTCGGATCCTGGGTGTGGACATGGCACTGCTTGGCAAGCCATACTGTGGTAGGTGTCCCACATATAAAATGGAGGAAGATGGGCAAGGATGTTAGCTCAGGGCCAGTCTTCCTCAGCAAAAAGAGGATTGGCAGCAGATGTTACTTCAGAGCCAATCTTCCTCAAAAAAAAGACTGCAGCGAGCTACAGGTAAGTCCGTTGAAGGTTTAGGTCAGGATGCTTTTATGAGGAAGAAGGGCAAAAGGGGAAAGTCCAGTTAAGGGTCATGCATCAACTTTGTTGGCTTGAAGATGGGGAGAGATTCTTGGCAGACACTCCATGGTCAAATGATAAATTTCCATCTTCTGTAAAGCAGGCATTTACGGGAAATCAGTCTCTTTGTCTTTAAGTTTTGTTTTTCTGAGGGCACAGGTGTGAGGTTCTCCACTTCACACTCTTTGGTTCCATTTCAGATTAGAATCCTCTCACAATTTTATCCATATCAAGCCCGAGGGACACGGGGGGGGCAGCCACAGTGCCAGTGTTCAAATCCTGGTTCTACTACCTATGTGTTTCAGCTTCCTATTCTTAAACAGGGGATAACAGTTCCAATCTCATAGGGTTGTTATAAGGAATAAATTAATTACTACATGTTAAGCACCTAGACTGATGCCTGGCACAAAAAAACACCAGTAAATATCAGCATAGAGAATTTCAAAGAAATATAATAGTGTCAGATGATAAGCTTGCAGAATAAACTATTAGATATAAATTCTACTATATATATATATGCACACCCCATACTGTTAACCATGCTAATTGAGACTGAATATATTCAGGTAGACTAGATACTTCCCAAGTGAATTCACACTATTGAATGTTCTCCAAAAAAGTCACCAAACAAAAAGATGCTTTAGGTGCCGGCCGCGTGGCAGAGTGGTTAAGTTCACACACTCCGCTTCAGTGGCCCAGGGTTTCGCCAGTTCAGATCCTGGGCGTGGACATGGCACCACTCATCAAGCCATGCTGAGGTGGTGTCCCACACAGCACAGCCAGAAAGACCTACAACTAGAATATACAACTATGTACTGGGGCCTTTGGAGAGGAGAAGACGAAGGAGAAAAACAAAAAGACTGGCAACAGATGTTAGCTCGGATGCTAGTATTTAGAAACAAAACAAAGATGCTTTAATATATGAATAATTACTTAAATTTCTACTGTTAACCAGTGGCTGAAATAAGATTAAGCCAGAATGAGGCTTTCTGACACTGGATAGCTTATAATCATGTCAACATATCTCTCATACAATAAAGCAATATTTTATAAATATTTATAAATTGGTAAAGATATTGCCTTTTACATTTTGGGGTAGATTCACTACTTAATACTCCAAATTAGGTGAATATCCAAAAGGGATCTGCTGAAATAGAAACCAAAACAGTGGTAAAACCCTTAAACATAAATGTTTATAGCCTTATATTCATGTAAAGACACAGCACAGACCATCTCTCAACCACTTTGTGTCATATCGTCAGAAGATCACAATCTAGTCAAGTTCTAAACTCATTTCCTCTCTTCTGAACATAGTGAAAGATCCTGATATCAGAGAAACAACCAACAAAAGGCATAATTCTTGAACTATCCAGCAAAAGCCGGATATTAAGAGAAAAAAAATTTCATGCTTCCTTTATAGATGTGATGTGAAGGATAAAAAGGACTAGAAATAACATACTGTCGATGGCAACTTTACCAAACATGTGAAAATGTTTAGCTTAGTCTAAAGCTATCCAACTCTCTTTTAATACCTGCCTTCTGTGACCTCGACACTGACTACTACTGCCATCTAGCAACAGGTCCAAAAATTGGAGAACGACAAAAAAATCATTCAGGACTTAACTACAAAGTCTAAACAGAAACCTACTTTAACTTATTAGTAATTATTTAAATTTCCACTGTTAACCATGACAACTGAGACTAAATTTTTCTTAGCTCTTCTTTTCCTCTTCCCCTGGCAACAGCAATTATTACATCTATGTGAACTCCTAGATTTTACCCTCAACCCCGATCTCTCTCCAAAATTCCAATCCAATCTGGCTAGACCTCTACCCGGAAAATGCTGCCAAAACTTTATAATAAATATATCCAATATATAACTGAAATACCTGTATTCTTCATCTCTGTTAACTACACAATCTTCTCTATCATCTAGGCTCAAAATCTCAGAATCATCTTTGATTAAAGGAGGCAAAGGACAAGATGCAACTAGCCAAGAAAGCCTACCTTGAACATCACCCCTCGCATGGTCTCCTCAGGTTTGCCCCACTAGCACCCTCCTTCAGTTTCTCATCACCTCTCATCTGCAACCGCAGGAACCGCCCACGTGCCTGCCACAGAGCAGGACAGGAAATGCTCGATTAACATCTAACTGATGCCTGGACAAAGATGGCAGGAACAGGGCAAATTCTTACTTCCCACAGGAGAAATATCATATAAAAGAGTTTTGTTCTTAGAAACTAATTTCATGTTGTAAAAAATACAGCATGACACTAAATGGGAAATAAAAGCAAATATATGATTTCACAAACATTTCTTAAGCATATAAAACTAATATTTAACTTGTACAAAGTATCATACACATTCTTTTGTTGTTTCTGCATGGGCTGCAGATGTCTGAACATATTAATTACACACTATGCGTTATAGCACCCCAAGGCTCATTAGCATTTTAATAGGTAAAATATTTTTCCCACAATAAAACTGCAAAAGCTACAAAATCTAGCTCAAATTCTACCAGTACTACAAAATCTTTCTTAACCCAGCCTAAAGTGAGTTTCTACTTCCTCTAAGTGCCAAAATATTGTCTGTTATTCATACAGCAATAACCACATACTAAATATGTTGAAGTGTTACTTATCTCTAGTTATGTCTTTCATATTTATATTTGTTTCTCCCCACTGTAAAGTAGAAACTTAAGAACAGGAACGTATTTTCCAATCGTCTAATATCCATCCTCTTACCAGCTTGAGGCTAACTCCACAGCCTACCTACCTCATGAAGTCCCACTTCCGGTGAGGAGTGTAAAACTACAAACACACACAAAATATACTCAACAGAGGAAGACAAGGAGGCAAAGATAGGAAACTACACATACATGTAAAACAATGACAAAGACAGGAGATAGACACAAAATCAAGTCTTATAAGCAGCTATCCCTTTTCTAGAGAAAGCAAAGCTCCTACATAAGAAATAAATAGTAACAATGTTGATAAAACATCCATAACCACAGCTTTGAAAAGGTCAGTTCACTCCAATCTCCTAAAGTCACAGAAAGCGTCATGAAGGCAGAACTGAGGGAGCTAAGAAAAGGTTAGTAGGATTTGGGAACATCACCTGACCATCGTCCACAGTCCTCTATATGCAGAAGGCGTTCCATAAAGACCTCCCGGTTTGAATGTGATTTAATAGCTTGTCCTACCCACCCAAATTCTGGAATTAAACAGTATGTTCAAAATGCTGCTCTTCTGTCACAAAATACTTTATAGAATCAAACTATGTCCAATTTCCAGAATGAAATAAATTTTAAGTGCTTTGCTTATATGATATAAACATGTTTTTGATGCCAAAAAAAGACACATCTACATTTTATTCACTCAGGATTTTTAAAAATAACTCAATGATTCATAAATTGCATTCTTCCTACTTTTAGAATGGCTCAGGGGATTTGTGTGATTCTCAAATTCCTTTCTCAGTTCCCAAGAAAAACTTCAATTTTACAATCTCAGGGAAAAAAAGGGGAATGTTTGGAGAGAATAAAATAGCTTTGTAAAAATAATTCAGTGCTACATTAAATACAAATTAACGATAGGCTAATGGAATCACAAGTTTAAAAAAACCTAACCACGATGCAAAACTTTTTTCAATATCTATTCTTCTTTTCTTGAAAATAGACACCTGTCATGCATGTTAACAACTTTAGGTCTGAGTAATAATACAGGGCTGAAGGATTCATGAAGAAAGAGAAGGACTCTGATAGAATTAGAACCAAGATAAAAATCTCTAACAAGCAGCCAAGAAATGGAAACACAATGGGAAATGAAGGAATGTGTCTCTGGCATGGACCTAGTCAATATGAGCCAGCTGAAGAGGTGTTATCATAGAAAAGGAGGTAGTGCTTTTATGAAAAAGATCTGCACTAGAAGTGATGGGAGTTGGGGGGCGGGGGGGCGGGGACTGGCCCAGTGGCATAGTGGTTAAATTCGTCTGCTCCACTTCAGCACCCTGGGGTTTGCGGGTTCAGATCCCAGGTGCGGACCTACACACCGCTCATCAAGCCATGCTGTGGCGGTGTCCCACAAACAAAATAGAGGAAGACTGGCACAAATGTTAGCTCGGGCCACTCTCCCACCAAAAACAAAGTCAAAGGTCCTATTTTTTTTGCATGTGACTTTCAGTTACAGATCTGATCTGAATCTTGTTTCCTTGCATTTCCACTTGTTCTATTTACTGGTTTTTTCATGTGCATCAATGACATTAGCATTAACTAAGATAGATCAAACTCTTGTTATATGCCAGGCACTGTTCTGAATGCTTTATATGCATTATATCTAACCTTCAGATGACCCCATAAAGGAGGTACGCTTACTTGCCCCAATTTATAATTAGGAAAGTGAGGCTTAGAAAAGGTAGGTGACCTATTTGCCAAAGGTCGCTTTGGCTCACAAATGCATAGCAGGGACTGGAATACAAATATGATTTCAGAGCCCACACTCTTATGTGCTTTCTTATACTGCCTCTCAAATGATATAATGGACATATTTTACACAGCATTTTTAAATGGCCATTCAAATGTAAAGTGGTGATATTATAATTCTTCACACTAACTGAATCATCATACAACCAAGCAACATACAGTCAAAATATTTAAAGCATATACATGTGGAAAGTCTTAATACTAATAAAGTTTTTTTTAAAGACAATCACAATATCAATGATGGAAAGTCCAGAGCAAAGTTGTTGCCTGGATGTGCAAATTTCCAAGTATTTACAGCCTTACAGAAAGATTTAAAATAATATCAACTATAAGATACAAATTTAAAATATAAGCCATCAACCAGAGCTTTTCCTCTTCTAGTTATTATTTCACATCAATATTTAATGAATGAAATTGAATAAAATCAATGAGGAATTTATTTAATAGTGTTTATCAGGCACTGTTTTAAGTACTTCACAAATATTTACTCATTTAATTCTCATAATAGCCTATGAAGTACTTAAAATGATTCCATTTCACAGATGGGGAAACCGAAACACAGAATGGTTGCACGTAAACAGCCAAGATCACAGAGTAATTGGAGCCAGTACTCAACTCTGACAGTTTGGTTTAAGAGTCTGTGCTCTTAATCACTAGCTCTGCTGCAATTCAAGGAATGGTGAAATTCTTTTTCAAAAAGCCCATAAAGGTACCAGCCTGGCGGCTTAGCAGTTGGATTCACGTGCTCCGTTTCTGCAGCCCAGGGTTCACAGGTTTGATTCCAGGCGTGTACCTATATATCACTCATCAAGCCATGCTGTGGTGGCATCCCACAGGCAAAATGGAGGAAGATCGGTACAGATGTTAGCTCAGTGAGAACCTTCCTCTAGCAAAAAAAGAGGATTGGCAACAGACGTTAGCTCAGGGCCAATCTTCCTCACCAAAATAAATAAATAAATAAATAAGCCAATAAAAAGAAATAATGATCAGGAAGAATGTCCACAAAGAGAATGGAGCCAACACTTATCTTGGTATACATACTAACACGAATGAACATGTAAAAGAAATATCTTAACTGACACGATAGACTAATCTGCACTGTTACGAAAACAGTTTTAATTATAATAGCACCCCAATCTTACTAGTCTTTGGAAGAAGAAGTTTCTTTCTATTTTCCTATGAAATTGCAGTGTTAGCAAAGCAATGAAATTTGGAGGCTAATATTAATTAACACTACTAACTTAAAGACTTGACAGGACTTTTATCATTCTTTGACCCTGTCAACTTACAAAGAAGCAAAAACTGTGGTAGAGCTTTAAAAAAAAAATCACATGAACTAGTGGAGTTCGAAACAGAACTAATGCTAAATTTGAATCCTTTTAAGACACAATCGATACTTAATATAATCTTATATTGTGTTTATAAAAGGATCACATTTTGCAAAAGACTAAGTATTTGTCATTTCATCTGATTCTCACAACTCTGAGAGTTAAGTAGGACAAGTACTATTTTTCTTATTTTACAAATAAATAAACTCAAGCTCATAAAAGTTAAATATTTTGCATAGTCTAGGTAAATAGATCTTCTGGGTCCAAGAGCTTCTTCCATCACAAATGCTGCCAGCAATTTTACGCTCTATACTTTTCAAGTTGTTTCATAACAATTAATGCTTAGCCAAGAAAATTTGGAAAATAATACATTAGAACACATAATGAAAGTTTATGCTATTTAAAATGTTAAGAATTTTGCTAAAAATCTCATTATTGTGTGATGTACAATTTATCTAGCTGAAATGAGGAACCAGTTAACTCATCCAAAATGAACTTGGAACCGAAGAAAAATCTTTAAACCTAAGTGGATACAACTTTAAATGCTTAAATGTGAAACAATGTGACCCTACAATAGTACTATTTTTCAAGAGTTGAAAAAAAAAAATCACAGGGCCAGCCCCATGGCATCGTGGTTAATTTTGGTGCACTCCACTTTGGCAGCCCGGGTCATGGGTTCAGATCCTAGGCACAGACCTATACCACTTGTCAG
This sequence comes from Equus asinus, assembly GCF_041296235.1. Lineage (NCBI taxonomy): Eukaryota > Metazoa > Chordata > Mammalia > Perissodactyla > Equidae > Equus > Equus asinus. The sequence goes on from NC_091796.1 coordinate 73,385,006, forward strand.
TCGTGCCGTGGCAGCGACCCACATATAAAGTGGAAGAAGGGCCGGCCTGGTGGTGCAGTGGTTAAGTTCACAAGTTTCACTTCAGCGACCTGGGGTTCCATGGCTCAGATCCTGGATGCAGACCTACGTACAACTTATCAAACCATACTGTGGCAGGCATCCTTCATATAAAGTAGAGGAAGATAGGCACGGATGTTAGCTCAGGACCAGTCTTCCTCAGCAAAAAGAGGAGGATTGGTGGCAGACGTTAGCTCAGGGCTAATCTTCCTAAACAAATAAAAATAAAGTGGAGAAACATTGCCACAGATGTTAGCTCAGGGTTAACCTTCCTCAGGAAAAAAAAATCACTTCTAGCTACCATTTATCTCGATCACTTAAATTTATTCTAAACCAAGTAAGGCAACTTATAAGATCAAATGATTCTGCTTAATGAATGGGAAACCTAAAGAAATTTTTAGTCACTGAGAAATGCTAGCTTCCCAGAGATTAACGGTTTCAGAGATAGTTTTTAAAAATGTTCATTCCTCTATATATATTTCACCCAGATTACTACCCAACCAAGGAACAGAGAGGGCTGGTGAATCAAATAGGAACACTTAACAAATAAGTGAAAGAGTTTAGGTTTGGATTACTGGGAAAAATTTTTTTTAATCAGTTATATAATTAATCAACAAGAAAATGCCTAATAAAGTGTGGACAGCCCACATCGGACTTGCAAAGATGACTAAAAACCAGTTGTGCACTCATTAGCTTGACACCCATTTTGAGGGAATAAAAGCACCAACGTGAAGGGCCATCTTCTTTGCAAGTCCAATGTGGATGGTCTACTCCCTAAATTAGGGCTATGCGGGTACAGTATGCAGTTTACAGGCTACACAATTTTTATTGTTGTACACTTATGTACACTTTACAGGATTCATGCCTGGAAAAGTCTGAGAGACTGTGGAGGGCTACCTACTCAAACAGAACAAGGAGAAATGGCTGCACTGCACTGTTTTTGGCCTGGACAACTAAACTTTGTCAGGGCAAAGGATGCGAGGCTTTTTCCTATGGACTGGATGACAGCATAGGTATGGGGCCAGCTGAAAAAGGACTTCATCCAATAGGGTTTCCTAGAGGCATTTAGATGTCTACACAGAGTTCATAGGGTGAAGAAACTAAAGGCTGGAAACTAAGCACTGAGAACAAGTCTTAAGCAGCTGGCTAGAGGTATTGACCATTGTAGCAGAGATTGCTAACTCATCAGCAGATCACGAGCTAGGCACACAACTAGACTAGTTAGGTGTGGCTATGTGACAGAGTTTTAGCCAAAGGAACATGAGAAAAAGTGACAGAGGTCACTTCCAGGCCTGGTCCAAAGAAATGTCCCACAGGTGCTTCTTCTTGCCCTTTCCACTCCAACTCCATGCAAAAAGCACAGGCATCTTTACTGAATACTTCTTACATACTCAATGCAACTTGAAGCTAGGTTCTTTTTCATACATTATCTTATTCCAACCTAGCTGTACTGGATGGTAACAAACCCAACTCATCAGATCCCGTCTCCAGAGAATTATGAATGCCAGGCAGACAGCAACAAATGGTTATCTTCTTCTGAAGATATGACAAAAAACTGATGTCATCAGAGCTACTATCTTCTTGCAGGAGGGCACTGAAGAGTATCAATGACGAGGGACTATCAGTCCAGTTCTCCATGAAGCCTAGTACACTTTCCAGCCTGAAGAGCAAGGGGACCCAGAGTCGTTACCTGCTTGCTTAAACGGCTTCCTGATAACGCCTAACCATCATCTGAGGGTTGAGATGAGAAGCACCCTTAAACTGGGGGATACACGTACGGCTATAGTAAACTGGCTATCATAAGAAGCCACAAAATAAACTCTATCTCCCTTGAACAGCAATGTTATGATGTAGCACATAATTCAAAACAATATCAAATATGAGCATATTATGAAATTGCATGCAAAATTCACATGGATTTTTAAGGTAGAAGATTAGAATTCAAAGAAATTTCACTCTTCTCAGAGGCTAATTCAGGCTTTGTGTCCAGATATCACAGGAATGTTAATTTACCTCTATGGTTTACCAGTGGAAAAGTTGGAGAAGCACCAACCTATAGTAACTCAGAAGGGTTCTTTCACAGCAATCTGAAGTCATTTAATGTGATTTTCTTTCTTATAGCCTATCCTACTAGACTTTAAGCTGCACTAGGATAGGATCTCTTTCACCCTTCTTTATTTCCTTTGTAGTAAACTTAATAACGGCCCCCAAAGACAGCCAAGTCCTAACTCCTGGAACCTATGAATGAATGTTTCCTTATATGACAAAAAGGGTTTTGAAACTAAGTTACAGATCTTGAGATGGAAGATTATTCTGGATTATCTAGGTGGAACCTAAATGTAAGCACAAGTACCCTCCCTCATAAGGGGAAGGCAGGGGGAGACTTGACTACAGAAGAGGTGACATGATGATGGAAGTAGATTGAGCAATGTCCTTTGAAGATGGAGCAAGGAGCCACAAGCCAAGGAATATAAGCAGCCACCAGAAGCTGAAAAAAGGCAAGGACATGGATCTTCCCCTCCGAGCCTCCAGAAGCAACCAGTACTCAGAAAAGCAGTTATGTGTACTGATCTACTTTTGCTTTATGCTATCTACAGCAGTCTAAGGGAAGAATACAAACCAGACAAGCAACACTTCTGCATTCACAACGAATTCTGTCCTGAACCCTGCGTGAGCAGGTAAGAGGGCCACCTAGCCTTCAAGAGATACTGCACACTTAAGCGGTACTAGGCGGCATGTTACCACTGTTTTACATACATATCTATCACATAGATATATGATAGTCTAGCCTCCACAGGAAAGAACTCGAAAAGCAGAAAGTCGTATGTAGTTAATATCAGTAATTTATAATCCATTATTTCATTCGATCCTCACAACTCCAGACAAGTCTGGTACTGATGTCAGTTCTGCAGGTGAGGAAGCTAAGACTGAGCAGGTGACTTGCCCAAAGGTTAGTAAACGGCTCCTACTCCGATGACTTTCTACTAGATCATCTTACCTCGGTAACATCAATTTACTTCTAGGTATGTCATATTAACTTTTAAAATAACTTCAAGTTAAGAAAGAAAACAGGAGCGAACATTTTACAAATAATACCAATTTTAATTTTACGTCCATGGAAACTCACCAAATGCCTCACTCAATTTAAGTTGTCGGAGACAAGCTGGAGAGAACACGTGGACAAGTAACTTAACTTATGAGCGTTTCTTCGCGTGGAGATGGTAACAGTTAACAGCACCTACCCCTTTAGAATGCTGGGTGGATTAAATGAGACAGTACACGTGAAGTGCTAACACAGGAGCTGATCTCATAGTTCGTACTATACACCGCAGAACGTCTCTTCCCAAATGAAAACTTGCTCTCTGATCTCGAAAATTCACAAACCAGGAGATGGGTAGGAAAGAATGCGAGGGGCAGGGGAATAACAGGTCCTGGCGACCCTGCCTTGAACACCCGGCGAAGGGTGCTTCGCTCTTACTGAAACGTAACCCGGAAAAAGCGCTGAGCGCGGCGTCAGCGACACCAACCTAACCCGCCGGGCCGGGACAGCGCGGGTTTGACCCAGCGGCTCCAACGCCGGCACCAGAAGCCCCAACACCTGCCTCCCTCCTCCCAGCTCCTCCCCGTTTCCCTCGGCGCGCCTCGTGCTAACGGCTCAGCGACTCCGGATTGCCGGACTCAACCGGCACCGTCGCCGCCCATCGAGCCGGCTGCCCACCCCGACCGTGCGAAATATATCTCACCAGCAAGCCACAAACGGCACGCGCGTGAACGCGAGCTCAACCCCGGCGGAGAGGACGACCGGAACTCCACCCTCTGCCTCTCTGATTGGGTAAACGCGCCAAGGAAACTGCAGAGGATTGGCCGGCAGCCGAGAGGCGGGCCATAGCCAGGGGAAGCGAAAGAGGCTGGACCAGGAGGCGGGAGGAGTTGCCGGAAGCTGGCCTCTCTCCGATCGGAACGGAAGCAGCATGTCTGCGCCTGCGTGGACGCAGCTTACGTACAGCGCCGCACACCACCGGCCCCTGCGTTACGTTAAGAGAAATTTCAACGACTCATTGGTTGTGATAAAGGTTAGACTCTCCCGGCTGCATGGCCAATAAAGGGCAAGAATGAAGCGGGTTCCGCCTCTTCCTCGGGTGACTGGGTCCTTCCGTTGACGCTGAGCAACGTGAGTTCCTTTCAGTGTTTAGACGCTACTAGGCCTTCCACTGAGCCAAACTGTGATAGAGGATTGTTATGGTGACGAGGAAGCTTCTCCTGCGGGTGAGAGCTACTTAGTTAGAATCGGTGCCCAAGCACCCGCATACGCTCAGAACTTCCAAGGGTGACGTCAATACTGGAACGCGAAAGAACCAGTCCTTCACGCCTGCTTTGGCGTGGCTGTGTCATTGGCTGAAAAAGTTATCAATTTGTAGGTAACTCTTCCGCCGCCCAAGGGAACTCTGGGATTTGTAGTCCCGAACGCTCAAGTCCTTTAGCTTTCAATGGGCTTGTTGCTGCTGAATTTTTCCTTATTAACACTAGCTCACGTTTAGTGTGGTTTTGATGTGTTCCGTTGTGTCTTTTATCCTGTTTCTTATCAGCACCATTAAAGCCAAAGGACACTTAAGAAAACTGGAAAGACTTCACGTATGTTTGTAAAGATAATTATTAGTGTTTCAAATAACTTACTATTGTGCCTGACGCTCTGCTAGATCTTCGTAATTACTGTACGAAGTGGAGAGTAAAATTCTTGGTTTGTAAAATTTTTGCTATTACAACAAAACGGTCTTTGATTTGCATATTAGGGTCCATTCAAGAATATTTTCAAAGTACCCTGAATTTATCAATTACATATGCTATTTTGGCGCGAGTAGCAGCTGCTTACATAAATCAAATGTTAATAAGACAGGAAGCTGAAGTGGCTGCTATCTTCACAGGAAAATAGTGCCATAGTTAAAATGTCAAGCGTGACCAATTTCAGGAGGTACACGTATTGTGTATTATTCAATATTGTATTACGAAGTCCTTTTTCAGCCTTTATGGAAACATATGTTGGTTTAAGGCAGGTTTTTCCCTGCCTTTATTGAATCGTGAACTCTTTATTTTTGTGAGCCCGTTTAGTAATATTTCATCACTAAGGTGTTTAGCAAAAGTAAAAGTCAATCTATAAATACCGAAAACTTTTCCTGAGTGGACTTTCCTCTTTCGACAAACTTTTTCCTATTTAACATATAATGCAAACTGTTTCATTTGTGTAAGAAAACACAAGTTTTGAGATATATAATAGTTCTCCATTTCTAGATTAAAAATTAAGTACACTTTACAGGATTAAAGTCAAGCAAAAACTGCCTTTATGACTGATGCTTGGAATTATTGCATTTTTGTTTAAAAAATAAAATTATTTTTATAATTTTTTTGGTCTTGTTTCTAAGTGATAAGAGAAGGTTTCAGGTTGTTATTTGTAAATAAAACATGGGAGATATAACTTCTTTTTATTCTCAATATATGTAACAGCCAAATTGGGTGTAATCATCACTGTATTTCTCCTTTTTTATTTTTTTGCTGAGAAAGATGAGCCCTGAGCTAACATCTGTTGCCAATCTTCCTCTTTTTTTTTGCTTGAGGAGGATTAGCCCTGAGCTAACATCTGTGTCAGTCTTCCTCCACTTTATATGTGGGCCACCATAGCATGGCTGATGAGTGTTGTAGGTCCGTGCCCAGGATCCAAACCCACAAACCCAGGCCACTGAAGCAGAGCATGCCAAACTTAACCACTAGGCCATGGAGCTGGCCCTTGTATTTCTCCTTTTACTGTTCTAGGTGATGTACTAAGTGATACATGTGGATACAAAAATCACAAAAAAAAAAAAAATGTGGAGGCAAAAATGCAGAATTATCAGTTTTAATGCTTTCCATTAACTAGCATTTTAATGGTATTTAGCTTTTGCTTTCTATTTTGAATCAATGGTCCCCATTTGGGATATAAATTAAATTCATACAGCTAAGAATAAAAGCCATTAAAAACTGCAGGTATTAAGACTGCCACTGTGGTTAGCAGTGTTGAGCAGAGTGGTAAATCAACTGAATGACTGAATCGTGAGCACATTTGGCTGAACTGTATTGATTGTCTTAAGTGCTAACTCTTTTGGAAGTTCCCAAAGTGTTCCATTTTAAAAGAGAAAAACGTAAATAGCTATTTTATTTCTTGAGAATTTAAAAATAGAAATTGAAACAGGAACCATTGCTGCCTTTTTATTTTTTTACTTATTTATTTTTTTGCTGAGGAAGACTTACTCTGAGCTAATATCTGTTGCTAATCTTCCTCTTTTTTTGTGTGTGTGAGCCACCACCACAGCATGGCCACTGACACATGGTATAGGTCTGAGCCCAGGAACCAGGCCTGGGCTGCTGAAGCAGAGCACACCAAACTTAACCACTGGGCCATTGGGGCTGGCCCCGTTCCTGCCTTTTTAGATGTGAATCTTGGAATCACAATTCCAAGATTGTGGAATTCCAAGATTGTGATGATAAACAGTTTTATCATCAGTTGGGCAATAGTTTAAAAAATAACCTCAAGGTGAAATAAAGGCCAGATGATTCTTGAGATGCAGGAAGAGAATATTACAAACCCTATTTGTATTTACTTTTTCATCTTGAAGTTTTTCTTTCCATTTCTGTGTTTTAAAATATTGTATGCAGGATATAACAGTATAAACTTTTTGAAATCTAACTATATAAGAGTAAATGGTAAAAAAAAAAAACTTTATTGAGAAGTATGTGATCAGAAAAAGGCTGGAGGTGTGTAAGGCAGACTTTGTTCAAGGGGGACTACAATGGAAGGGTTTTGTAATAGGGGAGAGAGATTGGGCTTAACTCTGAATACAACAGGAAAAGTGGGAATTTATCACCAAAGAGCAGGTGTAGGGGTCAGTGGATAGAAAATTACCAAGAGGAAACATCGGGGTAATGGGGCTTCTTGCTAGATTGACCCAATAGTATTCTTGCTGAAAGCAGGCTGGGGTAATCAGACATCACCTGGGGGTAGTGAAGAATGAGGAACCCAATCAGATATCAAGCGAGGGAGGGGGATTCTGGTTAAACTGACTTAGAAGGATCCTTGCCAGACTGGACACTACAAGAAAGGACATCTGAGCCCAAGGTCAGGACTAGTCAAAAAGAGAACACATATACACACACTCTCACTCCTATATACACGCAAAAACATTTGTATTTGCTATTATTAAAATATAAAGTCCAAATTTTACATAATACTATTTGGAAATACTTATGCTCAATCACTGTATCAGGGCTCAGCCAGAGAAATAGAACCAGTAGGAGATATATCTTAAGGAATTTTTTGCAAGGAATTCACTTACACAATTTGAGGGGCTGGCTGGGGGGCAAGTCTGAAATCTGTAGAGCACGCTGTCAGGAAAGACAGGCTGGAACTCTCAGGCAGGAGCTGAAGTTGCAGTCAGCAGAATTTCTTCTGGGAAACCTCAGTTCTGCTCAGGCCTGCCAGCTGATTGAATCAGGCCCACCCGGATTATTGAGGATAATCTCCTCTATGTAAAGTCTACTGATTATGAATACCTTCACAGCAACACAGAGATGAAGAACTTCAGATCATTCGTTTGACAGTGGGGATTTCAGGCTTGGAAGGCATTCCAGAGAACCATGTTTGACGTTTGTGTCTTGTATTTGTGGGAGTGGGTTAGTATAAGCATACAGATTGTAGAAACTAATCCCATTCTCCACTCTCTGGTGAAATACCTCTGAAAGGAACAGCCTTACCTTCCAACTCCATTCCCGCCTGCATCTCTAACTCTGCCTCATTTGGCTGGCTGGTCCTTGAGACCCTGGCCTAACAGCCTACGTTAGAAGCCTCTGGCTCCATTCCTAAGCACCAACTTTTGAATTCCTTGCCCCACTTTTGAATCCTTTAAGGTTTCCCAATACCTGAGGCACATGCCTAGGCATGCCTTGCCTCTACTATGTAAGGAGCACTTCGTGGGAAGCTGCCAGCTCTGGAGCTTTTGAAAATGTCAACAAGACTGCCCTTGAAGCCAGAGGGTGGGGTGGTAGTGAGAACATCATGTGACAGGTGTCAACTAGTACCAGCCATCATGCCAGACTGTTTTTTTAAGATAATAGTGATGTTCCAATTCCTTTAGTTTCAAGATGGACTTTACTATTACCCCTTTTAGTTTAGACACATGAAAGTTGGGGAACAGGCAGGACTAGTACTGAAACTGAAAATTGTGTTAATCAAAAACAAAAAACCTCTTCACAGAGCTGCTCTAAAGTGGTGAATTGACTGGTTTAAGCTTCTGTTCTCTTCCTGCCACTTTGAAGTTAGAAAGAATGAACAAATAGTAAAATAGCACATTAAATGAAGTTAAGAGGAGAAGAGAAAAAGTCCAAGTATTTGACAAACTAGTGTCTGAGTCTTGTTTAATTAAGAATCAGGACCACAGTTTATTTTAAGCAGAGAAGTATGGTTAGGACCAAAAGGAGCAGCTTAGGATCTTAATAAATGCTATGAAAATAAATTCACTTTTCTTGAATAAGTTATGAAAGTGCCTCTTTGCTCATGCACGTGAAGTTGCCTCAGGGCATATGCTACAAGATTAGCTCTAAATGGACAGAGCTGAGAGAGTTATTGAATTGCTAAGGTGAATGCCATAGTTACAGGCAGGATGACAAAAAAGGATGTTTGCGGAGCCCTTTAATTGTTGAAAATGATCCTTGAAAAAAAATTTTTTAAAGATAGCACTAGGAACATACAACCACCAGGAAGTGGAATCAAAGAAATTTAAATGGTCTTGATGGAAGTTATAGGCAAAGTAGAGCCGTGTAATAAAAAGACTATTGATGTGAACTTATGTGAAATACAGACTATTTGACTATTCTGATATCCTTAGGATTTTTATTTTTTTCATGTGATCTCCAACTGACGTATGTGACAGTATAGTACAAAACTATTTATCTGAGCTGTAAAAGAATAGGAAAGCATTCTGTTTTCTTTTGCAGGATTTCTGGAAATTTTAGCCCCCCAAGTCAAATACCAATGGTGTCCTTACTCATTGTCTGCTTGTTTTTGGATTTACGTATTGTTGACTCTCTCTCATCTCCTATCCTAGAAAACTGTATAGTGGGAGATTGGATTTAATTTTCTAAGCATTATATTAAGTAAATTTCCTTGCCAGATAACATGATAGCCTAAGTTGCACCAAGCATTATAAAGATGAATCTGATCATGATTGCCAGCATCTTAATATCTGAGCAATAATAATATCACATTGCAATAAAGCCATGTTTTCTTTCATTAAAAAAAAATACATTGTGTGGCTGGCCTGGTGGCACAGTGGTTAAGTTTGCACATTCTGCTTCCGTGGCCTGGGGTTTGCCAGTTGGGATCCTGGGCGCAGACCTACACACCACTTACCAAGCCATGCTGTGGTAGGCATCCCACATATAAAGTGGGGGAAGATGGGCACAGATGTTAGCTCAGGGCCAGTCTTCCTCAAAAAGAAAAAAACTGGTGATGAAGGAGATAAAATAGAGTCACAGCGAGGGTTGGCAGCTTGAGTAAGTTTGTAATGAGATGATTGCAGATGATTGCTCTCAGGCTGATGAAGTGAAAGTTTAGAAGAGAAAAGTAACATTAAGTAGATTAAGTCTCAGTCATGAATATATTAATGTAATTAATTAGCATTTTCTCACCCTTAAATTCAAATATTGAAAATCGACACATGATAGTTGTTGGTTTGTACTACAAAATTGACTACTCTTGATAATCCTTTCCCACTTGTAGCATATAATTATTTTTCCCACAAATCTTCCACATGAAAAAAAATTACATTTCAAAAAACTTACTTGACTAGTACTTAGAGCAGCATGAGCAGTGAAAAGAAAACTGTTTCTTTCAAAAAGCAAAATCATAAATACCAAGTACAAGTGGGATAAATTATAACCGTTCCCCCCGCCCCCCCCAATTCTCTGAGAAGGACAAAACAAATCTCCCTCTTTGCCTTCTAGATGTGGTGACTGCCTCTTTGATAGGCTGAGATAAGGAAGAGCAGGGATTTTGAAGTTTTGCTGGGTCTTTGAGTAGACAGGTCGTAGGCCTAGAGGTAGATGACCCTGTAATGTGAAATGGTCACCGTTACGGTCATTCCTTATGCACAGGAGGCCTCCAGGCATGATTAAGAAACTGGAGGATAAAAAATGAGGAATGGAAACCACTCTGCAAAAACAATATAAAGTACTACATCTGTTATGGCCCGGAATTTACATAAAATGCATTTTATTTAGAAAATGTTTCTCCTTAATATAAATTCAACAAATACTATTGATCACCTATTATGGGCCTGGTACATTTTGGGTCCTGGAGATACAATGTTAAACAAAACAAAGTCTCCGCCTTCATGCAGCTTGCTCTCAAGTTGGCAGACAGACTGTATCTGTAATCTATATTAAAAAGTATATAATGTAATTTCAGCTAATGGTAAGTACGATGCAGGGTAGAAGATCAAATATGTAAGTAACGCTGGTCTGGCCAGCTTGGGATACTTGGTTTGGTTTGGTTTCACATCCCCTGTCCTCCCTTGTATTTGCTCTCTTCCTTCCCTGCCTCACTTCCCTTTCCTGCTCACGCCAACCTCCTTGATGCTCATCTTCCCAATAAAGTGTTAGTACATAAGCCTTAGCTTGTGAGTATGTTGCCATACACCCCTCCCTTCACCCGCCCCATCTTCAATCAGAACATGGGCCAGCCTTAGCCTTGTCATAACTAGTGTGATGCCTTTAGTTGCTGGATCGTGGGAGTTCTGGGAGGTGCTAGGATAGCAAGAGCACGGGCTGCACTCAGGGTCTGGGGCAGCAGCTATTTACTTGCCAGCAAAGAGGTAGAATGTTTCAGCAATTGGTGTAGTCATGCTAAATTATATCCGCGGGAAAGCAGCCCTGGTGCTATGAAGAAAAATAAAGCAGACCAAGAGGATGGAGAGTGATAGAATAACTCTGTATTGACTCTGTACTTTTTCTGAGAAGTATAGTGTCCTTGAGAGGTGTGTGTGTGTGTGTGTATGTGTGTACACTCACACACATGCAGATGTTTTATACAATAGTTATTTGTTGGATGACCAGACAGCATGGGAGACATCTGTTTAGCCCACACTGATGGAGAGACTTCGTTTGGCACAAGACCTAGGAGTGCCAAAGCCAACCTAAGACTGTTCTGCTGAAACTGCCTTTGTGTTGTTCTAGACTGAATAATTCGTATTTTAGGATATATATTACAACGAGTTATTGTTTCCTATAGGTTGAACTGGTATGACAGGGAGACAGACAGAGACAGATTCTAGTGCAAGACAAAAACCTTGTGGGTGGCTGTTTTCTGTGTCTGTTTTAAGGGGAGCAGAGGTCGCTAGAAGGAGATTGGGAACCTCAGGAGAGCCCTTCTTTCTGAGGCTGATCTCTGCCCGTGCACTTCGTCACATGCTCTGAGGCCTTGAATCATTGATTGCATCCTCACTTTGTTTTCAACCTTTTCCTCAGTTCTACCTTTTCCTCTTTCTGACAAATATGTAAGTCTCTTCCATTCTACAAAAAACTTTCCTGTGACCCTGACTACCCATTGATTCATTCCATTTTCTATAGTACCTTATATGCTGCCACTATTTCATCATCTCACCTTCCTTCTTCACTCTGCTAGAATGTAGCTTTAGTCTCTAGGTTTCCATGAAAACTTTTCTCTCAGGTCACAAATCAACTCTTAATTGCCAAATCCAAGGGCTTTCTCTACTTTTGTCTGACAGGACCTACCTACATTTGAAAATGTTGACACTCGCCATCTTGTGAAAGACCACTGTCCTTTGGTTTTCTTTCATCCCAGTGCTCTTTCAGTCCCTTTGCCTCCTCCTAAGTGTCAGCGTCTCCAAAGTCCCACAGAAAATTTTCTCCACCTTCTGTGTTCGCTCTCTCAGTGCCTTCACTATCCCAGTCAACCACACTGAAAGCCTTAACATAATTTTTGACCCTCAGCTTAACCCTCTCCATTCAGTCACACATTGATAGTTCCTGAGAGAGGAAAGAACAACGTGGTCACGCACCATTGCTTTCCCCACTGCCGCTCTCCTAACTCAGCCCCTCATGGTTTGCTTGCACTTTGCAATAGCTTTCAACCAGCTTTGTCTGCCTCCATTTTCTCCCTTCTTCAGCCTGTTCTCTATAAAGTCACCAGTGTTTTATCTTTCAAGAAGACAGAGCAAATCCTTAACTCTGCTACTTAAACCTTTAGTGGACTTATAGTTTTATAAGGTGGAGTAACACAAGAATTTCTCTCTGCTTCCTCCCATTTTCTAAAGTGATCATAAAGGAATGAAAAAACATAACCCAGAAGGACCAAGCAAACACGAGAAAAGAAAGATTTTAACGGGTTTATAGAAGATGGAAATTGAAAGGAAGAGTGGTAATTGACTTAGCATAATGGAGGAAGTAACAATTTAAGGAACAAAAAATCATAAATGTTAATGAAAAGCAAGTTAATTAGCCCTGAAGAACCCCTCAGAGGCTCAGTACTTATTGGCAGCAAGTCCACAAGATGGCATGAGACCTAGGGCCGAAAGTCTGTCTTTGAATCCTAATTCCCCTCTCCCGTCCCACGGATCCTCACCTCGAAAAACGAACAGACCAGCCAAGGATTTCAGATGTTGCAGGAAAACCCTTCCATAAAACAAAGACGACCTGGAGAAAATGGGGTCAATGGAGGGAAAACTTTAAAATAATTGTTATTATACTCATAAAGATAAGAGTTTGCATCCATAAAAGAATAACAGCCATGTCTATGTGTGTGTCTATATTATATAATGTATATTATTTATAATATATAATGAGCTTCCTTAATAACTGATATATTTATACTAATTGTATATCATATCTAATCATATCAAGTAACAAGAAAGAGTTTGATATACATTATATATATATAACATTGGTTAACAATAGAATGCTTTTGGAAATAAAAAAACACAGAAAGTAGAATAAAAAGCAAAGAGATGGAAAATAGAAGAAAAAAATTTTAAAGAATCAGTTTAGGAGTTTCAATTAATATGAGATACAGAAAGAGAGAAGAGAGAAAATGGAGGAAAGGCATTTATCAAAGGAATAATACAAAAATGTGTCCTAGAACAGAAGGACATGAGTCTCCATTGTGTCCCCAAAGAGTGAATGTAAACATGCATAAGGTATCTTATTGTGAAATGTCGGTGTCCCAGGCCTACAGAGAAGATCTAAAGAGCATCCATAATAACGAGGGGATGGGCATGGCAGTATGAAGTCCTCATCCACCATGGCGGGAAGTCAATATCTAAAATGAATTGAAAAGTAACCCTACAAGAACATGTTTAGAAATAAAGCTTTACATTTGAGTAACCAGCTAGAAGAGTCGCGGGCAGTTGCCTGGTGAACAGGACAGCGGGGCAGAGCGGGGAACCACTGTTATAAGCCTTTTAGCACCATGTCTTTTGAAAACTCTAGACTTGTATTACTTTGGAAAAAGGCTGTGTTAACAGAAACCTTTCTAGTTTCCCTGCTCCCTTTTGCCTACAAATCAACCTTAAATCTCCACAGCAGGCTCTTTAAAATCAGGCCTCACCCTGCCTTCTGTTCCCATTTGTCAACCTCTCTCCGCAGCCTCATACATCCTGCACGCCAATCACTCATTCCTTCAAGAGCCTGTATTGAGCACCTACTGTGAACTTTGTATATCCATCTTTCTATACTGTGGGGATAGAAAGATGGATAAGACACCTTCTCCATCCTCTCTGAAATATCTAAAGGCAGAAACAGATGCATAAAAAATAAACACGCTTCAGTGAATTTGATGTGTAATTAAAAGTATGGGCAATGACCTATTCTATGGGAATCCAAAAGAAAGAACAATGTGTTGCCCAAGTTTGTCCTTCACTCAAAGCTCCATGCCCTTGATAACGCTGGCTTGTGTGTTTGGATTTTTTGTATCCATACAGAAGGACGACATGAAACTTTCTCTTACTGGTCCTACCTCTCCCTCCTCCCAGAAACGAAGGCTTTTTCTTCCTTGCTCCCCCAATCACTTTGCCCATTACACTCTGATTCTGTTTCACTCGGGAAGCATTGTAACATAATAATTAAGAACTCCAGCTCTGGATTCAAGAAGACTCTGGCACTTCCTAGATATGTGACAGGGCAGGCCGTATGTCCACTTAGCATCCAGTTGCTTCATTTCTTATACGAGACGGTAGAACCACTGATAGAATAGAGTTGTTCTGAGGATTATGTGAGATAATGCATTTTAAATGCTTGGAACATAGAATCTATTATGGTCATGTTGGTTTCCTCTATTGCATACATTCCTGAGGAGGACAGGGAGTGTGTTTGATCTGACTTTTTGTCACCAGCATCTGGCCCAGAGCTTGACACCTTCCAGGTACATGTTTGCTATGATGAGGCAGGAAGAAAGAAAAGGTCTAAGCAGACTTAATGGAGACTATGGGACCTGAAGTGGGGTTAAAGGATGGATAACATCTAGCAAGGTGGTAGGAGTGGCTAGTGCAAAAGTGTATCATTGGGAATAAGTGTGTGGGAGCCAGTGAGGCGATCAGCCTGTCTGCAGAGGATGAGTGCTGGGTCAATGGGAGATAAGATCAGTAGAGGGATAAAGTTGTAAGCATGAACACAGGCTGAGGTGTTTACACCTGACATGGTAAAGAGGGACTCTATCTTACTCTTGGGCAAGAATAATATGACAATACCGATACCTGAGGAAGGTTAGTGTGTAAGTTAGCAAGATGCAAAACTGAATTCTTGGCCTGTTTCCTTCCCACATTCTCCACACTTAATGAGTCACCACACTTGGCATGGAGATAAGTGAGGAGCATGCATCTGAGAAGTTTTAGCAAGAGAAGAAAAAAAGAGAAGGGTCAATGGCTACCTGTAAAGAGCAGCAGAGTCAAGCAAAGATAAATTTGAAAGGGAGAGCAGATTTAAAACACAACACAATTTTTTAATTCAGCAAATACTTACTGAAAAAAATACTTACTGGGCTGGCCCCGTAGCCGAGTGGTTAAGTTCCCGCGCTCCGCTGCAGGCGGCCCAGTGTTTCGTTGGTTCGAATCCCGGGCGCGGACATGGCACTGCTCGTCAGACCACGCTGAGGCAGCGTCCCACATACCACAACTAGAAGGACCCACAACAAAGAATATACAACTATGTACTGGGGGGCTTTGAGGAGAAAAAGGAAAAAAATAAAATCTTAAAAAAAAAAAATACTTACTGAGCATCTGTTACATGCAAAACACTGCTGAGTACTGTGGTGAATCCAGAGTCCCTTCTCTTCGAGTAGAGGGGATGAAACAGGTACACAAATCTCCTTGTGCAAGAAGGAACATAATACTGGGAGAGACACAGAGGAGAGAGATGACGAATGAAGAAGACAGCATTCTAGACCAGCATTTCTCAAACTTTTTGATCTCAGGACCCCTCTACACTCTTGAAAATTATTGAGGACTCCAAAAAGCTTTTGTTTATGTGCATTATGTCTATCGATACTTACCATATTCAAAACTAAAACAAAATTTAAAAATATTTACCTATTTTTGGGGCCAGCCCAGTGGCTCAGTGGTTAAATGCACACGTTCTGCTTCTCAGTGGCCCGGGGTTTGCCGATTCGGATCCGGGGTGCGGACATGGCACCGCTTGGCAAGCCATGCTGTGGCAGGCATCCTACATATAAAGTAGAGGAAGATGGGCACGGATGTCAGCTGAGGGCCAATCTTCCTCAGCAAAAAGAGGAGGATTGGCAGTAGTTAGCTCAGGGCTAAAAACAAAAAAATTTGCCTATTTTTAAGTAACAATATTAAACCCATCTCATGTTAACGTAAATAACATTTTATGAAAAATATATTTTCTGAAACAAAGTAAGAAGAGTTGCTCTGTTTTACATATATGCAAATCTCCTTAATGTCTAGCATATGGAAGATAGCTGGGTTCTCATAGGTACCTCTGCATTCAATCATGTTGTTTTGGTTTAAGTATTTGAAGAAAATCTGGCCTCACACAGATATGGAGCAGGAAAAGGGAGGAATTCGCAGACTCCTTGAATGGGTCTTGGGCACCCCCCAGGGTCCTAGGTCCACATTTTCAGAATCGTTTTTCTAGAAGGTGATCAGTTCTTTACCCCTCTAGTTAAGATCCATTTGTTAGGTAACTACCACCATTCCGAACACCAGTGGGAGCTAATAGAAAGGAAGTGGAAAACTTGTTGGTTATTTAAAAAAATAATACCCCTCCTTTTTTGTTTTTTAAAGATTTTATTTTTTCCTTTTTCTCCCCAAAGCCCCCCGGTACATAGTTGTATATTCTTAGTTGTGGGTCCTTCCAGTTGTGGCATGTGGGACGCCGCCTCAGCGTGGCTGGACGAGTGGCGCCATGTCCGCGCCCAGGATCCGAACTGATGAAACACTGGGCCGCCTGCAGCGGAGCGCGCGAACTTAACCACTCAGCCACGGGGCCGGCCCCCAATACCCCTCCTTTTTAAAAAAATAGGTAATGCAAGCACATAGTTCAAAAAGTATACATGAAAAGAAAATCACCCTTCTACCCCCGTCCCTCAACGACCCAGATTCCTACACAGGAGGCAACCAGCATAACCAGTTTTTTGTTTTTCCTGCCAGAAGTATTCTATGCCTATATCAGCACATGGTCTACAACAGCCACTTAACAATATACCTTAGAGATTTGTTCATATACACATACAAAACATACATTATTTAATAATGCTGCTTATTGTACATATAGCGTAATTATTTAATTTTCTGTTATTGCAAACAATGCTGTAAAAATCCTTGTTCATGCATCTTTATGCAATACACAAGTATACCTTCTGTATAAATTATTAGAAACAGAATTGTTGGGTCAAAGGAAGGTGCATTTTACCTTTTGATAGCTTTTGCCAAACTCGACCTCCATAAAATATCTATTTCTCCAACCCTATACAGCGCACTGTATTATAAAATTATTTTAGCTTTGTCATCAGATAAATGAACAAGTGCTATTGCATTTTAGTTTTGGTTTGCATTTCTATTGTTATTAGTGTTTTTCCATTTCAATGATTTATTTCTTGCTCATTTCTCTATTGGATCATTGGTTTTACTGATTTGTAGAAACATTTTATATCAGAAGGCAATGCTGGAAATGGGAGATTCTGGCAAGCTTGAAGATATAGTATGAAGACACCAGGCAAATATGGGACAGGGTGTGCACATAAGGAAAAAGACACTGAAGGCAGGTGAAAGGATGTAGCAGACGAGCTTTTGCTGTTTCACATGTTTTATAGGCCCGTGCTCCCTGGGCGTTACTGACCGGTGCAGTGATCTCCAAGATGGAGCTTGCAAGGTGACTCACTGAAGTTCAGCACGAAAATATTAGAACTTGTATTTAAATTTCTTTTTAATCTAAAAACAGAAAATTAACTTTTATTAATATTTAACATGTGGAATACCACTTGCATCTTTACTCAGTCTGAAGGTCAGATGGTCAGATAAGGTGGTGGCTATTTAGGAACAAGAGCAGGAGTTCAGTTTGTGTCACCCTTAAGTGTTTGCTCCATTTTAGCACATTGTGACACACTGTACAAGGGTAAAATAAAAGATTTACCAATTATGTCTAGTTTTAACTAAACTAACCTCACAAAATGGGTGTCGGTGCCCTGCCAAGATCCTCCTTACTGGTCATTGCACCCATTCCCCTTAAGCTGTGAGCCTTGGCTGCTAACAGCTTGTAGCTGTACCCTTCTGCTTGAGAGAATTGCCCTTCAGCCATGGGGGCTACCTAATCAGGGAGGCTGTACCCTACCACCACCCTCGCACCCCTACCCCAGGCGGCCTGTAGCCAATCATTGCGTGATAATGGGAACCGAAAGGCTTGCCTCCTTTCCTGGACGTGAGACAGCGCCGTGGTGCCAGCCAGGCTCCAGAGCTCCTTGTGGGATCAGATGGAGGATAACCTTCAGCCGAACCCACGTCTTTGCTAGCCCCTTCCCCTATCCTGTTGTTTCCCTCATTCCCTTTCAGGTTTCCTCTGAGATCACTCACTCAAAAAGCACTGGCACAAGAAACCTCCTCTAAGACTCTGCCTCTCGAGAACCTGGCCTAAGACAATGAGCATATGATTTTAAAACGGTCATGCAGAGAAGACAAGAATTGAAAAGATTAATAATAAAAGCAAAAGCAACAACAAAAGAGCAAAACTAGATTTTTTTCCTATTTCTAGTGCAATCTCTTCTTCGCCAAAATATGTGATAAAAAATGACAGTTTAATGAGATCTAACAAAAAAGTCAGCTAAAAGAACTAGAAACTGTAAAGAAGACTATTTGAAATATAGATTTCTGTCCGCTTTTCTAACAAATAAATCTTGCCTTAGTGACTATAATGGTTTCAGATATCAGCTAATGATAACATAAAGACACTATCAGCAAGATGTTTAAAATCTATGCATCTAGAATATGAAGCTGAATTTCAACAGTGTTTTCAGTGATATCATGCAACACTTTATACAATTTCACTAAATTAAGTGATAAATGTTTAGAATTCTAAGATTTCTTCTGAGGTTTCTTGCTTAACAGTGAAAGATAAAACAAAACAAAAATAGCAACAACCGAAAAGAAACCAGCTCATACGCCACTGGGGAAATATTTCTTCCCTGTCACAGTTAAAATAGCTAAAATAACTTGAAGAATTTTTAAAAAGAGACAAAATCACATTCTTTAGGTAACATACACTAAAGGGAATATGCATAGAAAATATTGTGGAAAGTTGAAGAAACAAGGATTAGAACAAATTATGAAGTGCGGGAGGTTCATATTCATTTGAATGAAAGTATAAGTGTTTCTAATATGTCTCAGCTCATGGTATTTGTTAAATTCTGGGTCAATAATGAAACATAGGAAAAACGATTTTTCTTAAGTTATTAAAAGTATCCCAGAGAGGTTATGTTTTCATTATGTTTATAAATGACTTCTTTAATAAAAACAATTTTTCATGGGAAAACAAAATTGATTCGTTTTAGTGGAGCAACTGATTTCAATAGAATAAATGAATTTTCTGGAATATGGTTACAGTGCTAATAATACATGTCAAATCATATCACTGGATTCTTCATCGGCAAGTTATAATAAGAAAGTTGGGGCCAAACTGTTCAAACTTCTACAGGTTATCATCAACCTAGTTATTTTAATAAAAACAAGACTTTAAAATGTTAGTGTCAACACTTTACAGTACTTTTTAATTATCTGTAGAATGGACATAAAGTTTTTTCATACAACAAAGATAGGTTCACTGATATTTTGTGGCAAAATACTTAAAAGAGCTGCCAAAGTGAAAATGAGCTACACATTTTCATTTTACAAGAAGGAAAGTGTTTCAAATTTCCTGTCCTTTCCTGTACTGACAAATGGCTCTCTGTAAAATGCAGTGTTGGCAGATATTTTGGGGAACAGAAAAAAGGAACTCTTTATCTTTTCCTTCAAGATAACAGTGACCTTTTAACAATGTGTGGAAAAGTAATTGCTTTTCAAAAGCAAGTACAATTTGGGGCCAGCACGGGGTGTAGTGGTCAAGTTGGTGTGCTCTGCTTTGGCGGACTAGAGTTCTCTGGTTCAGATCTTGGCCGGGGACCTACACACCGCTCATCAAGCCATGCTGTGGTGGCATCCCACATAGAAGAACTAGAAGGACTTACAACTATAATATACAACTATGCACTGGGGCTTTGGGGAGAAAACAGAAAACAAAAGAAGAAGATTGGCAAGAGATGTTAGCTTAAGGCCAATCTTCGTCACCAAAAAAAAAGGCAAGAATAATTTGAAAACACTTTTGGAAATGTTTCTATCATTCTGTGATTTTATTGCTGAAAATGACATAAGTTTGTCACCTATAAAAATTCAAAATTTGTGCCGAAATTTGGAAACAGAATTGTCAAACTTGTTTGAAAATTTTCCAAATGAAGAGTTACAGTGGATTTTTAATCCATTTGTTAGATATAAAAATGCAACGTCTTCTGATTGACATTAGGGAAGATGGATATTTCTAATGGATCAACAAAAATCTTTCCATGATTAGGATATAAGACAGAACAAGTGAGTATCCTGATGTTGCACTACTTCCCTTTGAATCTTAGTACCTTTATGAGGTATGTTTTTCATTTTGCTTGACTGATATTTCGCTATAAATCAATAGGCTTTAAAGTGTAGATGATATTAAACTTCACAACTCACTACCGATTAGTTTAGGACTTCTTTATCAAGGACAGTGAAAGTTGATAATGTTACTTCCTGATTTCGCAAAACTCCAGCATATCGTTTGAATAGCTGCAAAGAAATAGAGAAGTTCTTTTTCTGGAAAAAACAACTATTGTTCCACTCTTCTGTGGTTACATATATCACTAAATTTTCAAAATATAAATGTTATTTTGATTCTAGTGAGAGCATTCTATTCATAAGATAAAAATATTGAGACAAGTAGTCTAGAAATACCACGTACAGAAATAGAACAAAATCTTTTTAAGAAATGTCAACTTGTATCACCAGAATTTGTATTGAATGCTTATTTAAAACATTTATTTAGGTGCTGGCCCCATGGCCGAGTGGTTAAGTTCGTGCTCTGCTTCGGTGGGCCAGGGTTTTGTTGGTTCGGATCCTGGGCGCGGACATGGCACCACTCATCAGGCCATGCTGAGGCGGCGTCCCACACAGCTCAACCAGAGGCACTCACAACTAGAGTACACAACTATGGACTGGGGGCCTTGGGGAGAAGAAGAAGGAAAAATAACCATTTATGTATTGAGAACCTTGAAAAAGTTAGCATATGTAGGTTAAGGTCTCACCAACATTACTAACGATGCATTGGTAGATAGATAATATTGGAAATTACCATCAAAGCATTAGTCACGGTAGAGAGGAATGCCTGCGTAAGTCTGGCAACAAAGATTAATTTCCAATCTGGTAATAATATATATCAGCCTTTTATAGTTTGCACTGGTAGTTAATTATTAACAGTTGGGAAGTCTTCATCCTCTTGTTATTGATTTGTTTTAGACCTGGAAAAACATTCCTCTCCTCCGCTCAGTTCTTAATCAGGTGAGATACTTTACTGGAGTCTTAGGCTCCAACAGCGTAGAGAGGTGTGTGTTTCTTTGCAGCTGTTCTATACTTTTGCAGTTATTCTGGTACTGATTTGGGGTGGGGGGGGAGGGTTCCTTCGATAGAAATGTTTTTAAAGTGAAGTATTTCAAATGGAGGACTTTAAAGATGGCTTGCCTAGCAGAAAATCAAATGCCGATTTGAAGATCTGCATAATTTCAGTTTGTTCAACCTGCTCTAGAAGAAACTGAGTTTATTAAGCGCACGTCATTGAATGCACTAGATGCAGTTTTATATGAACTGTTGAAAACGTTCTTTCTCTCTCTTTTCTTTCAAGCCAAACTATGATTTATGAGGATTGTTATTTTTGAGGCAAGAGAAATTATTGTCTTATATTGACAGTTTTTCCATAAAACACTGTCAATTTAAATGTTGATAAATTTTAGGAGGTTAGGAACGCAGTAGTTTATGCTATTGGTGATTGTTAATAAACATCAGCGATCTGTGATTTTACATTGCAGTAATTGAAATGTGGATTTAAAAAAGAAAGAGAATAATAATGTACCTGCATTTGATTGGTAGCAATGAATTTAAAACAATTTGAATTTTTTTCCAGTTTTATTGAGAAATCATTGACACACATCACTGTATAGGTTTAAGGCATACAACGTGATGGCTTGATTTACATATATTGTGAAATGATTACCACAATAAGTTCAGCTAACATCCATCTTCTCACATAGATACAATAAAGGAAAAGAAAGAAGAAAAGAAAAAAGCAAAAAATTTTCTCCTTGTGATGCGAACTCTTAGGATTTATTCTCTTAACAACTTTCCTGTGTATCATATAGCAGTGTCAGCTATGGTCCCCATGGTGTACATTACAGCCCTAGTACTTATTTATCTTATAACTGCAAGGTTGTACCCTCTGACGATCTTCCTCCAATTCCACCTCGCCTCATCCTCCACCTCAGGTAACCACAAGTCTGATCTCTTTCTATAAGTTTTTGTTTTATTTTTTTTAATTTAGATTCCACATATAAGTGAGATCGTAAGAAAAATTTTAAATGAATTGTAAATATGTTGAAGACCTGAATTGAAAACAATCATAAACACTATTGACCATTGCAAGGTTACGTGATAATTCTAAAGCACAGATCTAGAGACTCAATATAGTTACAAGACAAATTAAGGACAGAGTTCAGAAGGAGAAGCAAAGATGTGACTCTTAAGGTTGTTGTTAAAAATGCTTTGCAATTGATGGTGCAGATAACCATTAAACCCATGTTATCATTTTTGTTATAAATAAAATGATTACTAAAGGGCATTTTCAATTTTTTATTTTAAAAAAACCAAAAATAAATGTTCTTGGCCAGTTTTACAAACATGAATCACACAATTATTGATCTGAATGGTGGGGTTCTGCTTTGGCCTTCTTCCCTGGCACACATAGAGTTGGCAAGTGGGAGGCTGTCACTTCCAGCCTCGTGTGCATCGCACAGATTGACCAGTAGCCAGGACCAAACCACAGTCAGCAGAGAAAGTGAGGGAGGGCCTTGCGTAGTGAGCACAGGTTCAGCAGAGTCAACTCTATGACATGTAAATGCTGGCTAGACAATCTATTTTCTGACACTGTGTTGATATTATATGAGGATCCAGATTTTAATTACTTTAGGTAAAGACCTTAAATAATTACAAGGCTGAAAGGGAGAACTCGGCAAGAGAATCATGCTTTCTAGATGAAGAGATCTTTTTAAATGATCTGATTATTTTGAAATGTATAATATGTATTTAATAGAGTAATGTAATGGATGTACAAATAAATTGTGATAAAAACGGGAAGAATTTTTGCAGGGCACATGTTACAAATGGATGGTGAGCCAAAAATTCAACAAAGCGGTATGTTCCTTAGACAAATGTGTCAGAAATTACTGCATGCAGTTTCGATGTCTTACCAATTGGCTCTGGGGCCTGATATTTCGGAGTTCAAGCCAGGGAGGGTTAGAGAGAGGAGTTCTCTCACTTAGGGGGATTGCTGGCCCCCAACATGAGTAATCATCTTTCCTCCAGCTCAGAGCCTTCTTAATAGACCACAGCTGGCCAACAGACCACACTACCCTGAAAAGACTTTTAGTTGCTCTAACCCCCAGAAAGGGTCCGGCAGTACAGAATCTAGGTCAGGCAGACTAAGTGTATCAGTAACTTAATAACTATGTTGCTTATTTAATGAGAAAGTGCCACTCTAATATAGTAACTCCAGTGTGCCTTCGAATCTCCTGGTGGGCTTGTAAAACAAATTGCTGGGTCCCAACCCCCGGGGATTTGACTCAGTAAGTCTGAGCTGGGACCCGGGAATTTGCGTGTCTCACAAGTTCCCAGGTGGTGCTGATGCTGCTCGTCAGGGTACCTGAAAGTCACTGTGGAGGTAGTTTAGCTCATCCCCTTGGCATGGTTCCCTGATGTTTTCTCTCGGTTTGACAAATGTGAGATAAAAGCTAGACTAATGGTACTAAAATTTATTGCTTAAGATCAGGTGCTACAAAGTCATTTGATGGATATTGTTAGCTTTAAGTTTTACATTCTTCATGATTCAGATGCAGCCTAATCTTAGATTTAATGTAGATTTTGAAAAACTGTATACAACAAGGGCCAGCCTGGTGGCACAGTGGTTAAGTTTGCACATTTGGCTTGGGCTGCCCGGGGTTCACTGGTTTGGATCCCGGGTGCGGACCTATGCACTGCTTATCAAGCCATGCTGTGGCAGGCGTCCCACATATAAAGTAGAGGAAGATGGGCACAGATGTTACCTCCGGGCCAGTCTTCCTCAGCAAAAAGAGGAGGATTGGCAGCAGATGTTAGCTGAGGGCTAACCTTCCTCAAAAAGAAAAAAAGAACCAAAAAACTGTATACAACAAAATCAGTTCTAGCATGTAGTATCTAGCAATTTCACAAATCTGTAACCCTCAGAAATGTACTTACTGCCTCGTTCTCCAATTTCTTCTTTCCCCTTCACTCATTATAATTTGGCTAGTGCACTAGTACGTGTACTATTGAAATTGTTTTCTTAAAGGTAAACAAGAAGCCCATCATGAATCTTTCTACTACCATTTGACACTGTTGATCTCTTTTTTTTCCTGGGAACTCTCTTCTCCCTTTCAGTCTTGATTTTAGTCTCTCCTCCCTTTCATTGGCTCCTTACCTTCCACCTCCTCTCCCCTTTGCCCTTGGCAGGCATCATTAATTGATCATAGCACTCCTGTGGACAAAATTTGAATAATTCTTCATGACACAGCCCTTTGGGAAAACACTCTTAGTTGATTGGCATCTGTTGTTGAGATGAAACATGTATTGTGAAGTCTCAACTCTCTCCAAAAGTAATCGTGTCTGTTTCCATGACTTTAGTTTTCACTGGATCAAGCCTGGCCTGAAGCCCACTATTTCTGGACATTCAGTTAAATGAGGCAATTAATTCAAAAGTTCTGTAATAGCCAAAGGAACATATTCTCCAATTGAATTAAGGTGGTTAGGTACAGTATATAGTCCTCAAAAGGAATAAAACATTGTCTTATTTTAGCAAAAAACTTAGAGGAATTTTGATAAAGGGAAAGAGTAAGGAATACAAGAAATTATTGCCCATGAAGAATAATATTAGCAGGTCTGTTGTCTTTTAACTCTTGATACTAATTTTCTTAAATTATGCATTTTTCTTGATTTATTTCAATATACCAATAGTTTTTAAATATAAACATTAATATAAATAGCAATAAATATCTATTAAAAATGACAGTTACAAAATGTTCAGTATAGGACTTTTTAACATTCTGGTATAAATTGCTGAAGATATGTACAGGCAGGGAGCCAAGAGAGATGAATAAGGTAATAAACCAATGAAAGATCCAATTTAAAATTATTTGAAGGGGTATTTTTAAGAGACTTGTTCTATCTTCTTAAAATTATGGTGATTTCTGAGATATGAGAGAATGGGACAGAATACATTCTTGATGATAAAGCAACGACTTCCTCTGTTGATCTGAGCTATTAAAAAAACCAAACTTGTATAAAAACAAAGACAAACAATCACATAGAGACAGAGATTGGATTGGTGGTTACCAGAGGGGAAGGGGGGAGAGGGGAGGGTGAAAGATGTGATTAGGCATGTGTGTGATGATGGATTGTAACTAGTCTTTGCGTGGTGAACATCATATAATCTACGCAGAAATTGAAATATAATGATGTATGCCTGAAATTTATATAATGTTGTAAACCAATGAGGGAAGGAGGGAGGAAGCAAGGAAGGAAAGAAAGAAAAGAAAGAAAGAAAAAACAAAAAACAAAATTTGTTTTATGTTTAAAAATTACTTTGTGTATAAGGGCTCTTTATATCTCTGTGGGAATGTTACTGCCCAGGGGGGTCATCTGCTCACTGCAAGACACGCCAATAGGCAAGGTGGTAGGAGAGAAAGGGTTTCTTTATTACAGCTTGCTAGCAAGAGGGAAGAAGGCCAACTCATGTCCAAAAGAACCATCTTACAGAACAGAAATCTTACAGAATCACCTTACAGTTATATAGGGGCTGGTCTCCAGGTTGGGGAGGTGGCTATTCTCTGGGTGGGGCCTCCATCTGATTTCCAAGTGAGGGCAGACACCTGGTCCCAGTTCCTGATAGTCCTTTGGGTTTTTTTGTTTATATATATATATATTTTTTTTTTTTAGGAAGATTAGCCCTGAGCTAACATCTGCTGCCAATCTTCCTCTTTTTGCTGAGGAAGACTGGCCCTGAGCTAACATCCATGCCCATCTTCCTCTACTTTTTTTTTTATATGTGGGACACCTGCCACAGCATGGCTTGCCAAGTGGTGCCATGTCTGCACCCTGGATCCGAACCAGCGAACCCCTGGCCGCCAAAATGGAACATGTGAACTTAACCCTATGGCACAGGGCCAGCCACAATAGTCCTTTGTTTTACTAGATATGCATCAGAGAATGGAGCAATGCCCTACACCCTGATCTTTCAATTGTCTTTGATAATGGCTATCAGCATAGGCTCTCTGCCTGGGGGTCATCACATTGCTAAGGAACTCAAAAGAACATAGTTATCATGTCAAGCAGCTGGGAGAGGCCACAAAATCTACAGAGCATGTCTTGGCTAGTTAATCAGAAGTCACTGAAAGTTATAATATGGTTTCTTTTCTACAATATGCCTTCCCTTATGTCAACCTTGTGTTAAGCCAGTATCAGAAAGAGGAAATAGAAGTGATGCCAGGGAAGGGGACAGGATATAGTCTTATTTATTCATCTCTTGTTGGCTCCCTGCCTATATGCAATCACATGCAATTACAAAAGAAGACACAAGAATCTTCAGAGTAGCATTGTATAGCAAAAATTAGCATAAATCTCTAAGTCCCTTAATAGAGTAATGGTTAAGTAAACTGTGGTAGATTTATATAATTATACCATGCAGCAGTATAAAATAATAAGGTAGATCCATTCATTCATTTATAGGATAAATATTTACTGAGTCCCTACTAATTCTAGGTGCTGTGAATAAAGCAGAGAACATGATAGATATGGTCCCTGCCCTCATGAAGCTTCCATGCTAGTGGGGAAAGAATATAACAAACAAATAAGATAATTTTAATGCTATGAACAAGATACAACAGGATAGTGTGATAAAGAAAAACATAGGTCGGGGGCTGGCCCCGTGGCGGAGCGGTTAAGTTCGCGCCCTCCGCTGCAGGTGGCCCGCTGTTTCGTTGGTTCGAATCCTGGGTGCGGACATGGCACTGCTCATCAAACCACGCTGAGGCAGCATCCCACATGCCACAACTAGAAGGACCCACAATGAAGAATATACAACTATGTACTGGGGGACTTGGGGAGAAAAAGGAAAAAAATAAAATCTTAAAAAAAAGAAAAGAAAAACATAGGAGATATGGGCTCCATTAGATGAGATGACCAGGTAATGCTTCATTGAGAGATGCTATTTAAGCTGATGTCTGAATGATGAGGGGAAGCCATCCATATGAGGAGGTAGGAGGAATGTTCCAGGCAAGGGGAGATGGCAATGGCAAAGGCTCTGATGCTTAAGTTAGAGAAATAGGCCATTGTGACTGGGATGGAGTTTAAGTCAAAGAAGTAGATAGAGGCCAGATTATATAGAACCTTGGTGACATTGTGAAGGTGTCTGGGTTTAATTTCAACTACAATGGGAATAACTAAAAGTTTTAAAAGGGAGAGTGCATAACCTGATTTGCATTTTAAAATATCTCTGTGTGGAGAATGAATCGTTGGAGGGATAAGGAAGCCGCTGTGGACCAGGAAGAGCAATTAGGAGGCTATTGCAGCAGTCTAAGCAAGAGTGCCTTAGGCCTGGGTGGAAGCAATGGCAATGAAGGGGAGGCATTCAAGTTATGCTGTAAAGGTAGATGAATTGCATTGTGAAGGCTAAGAAAAGTGGAAGAATGACTACCAGATGTTTTAGATTGAGAAATTGAAGCATCATGGCAGAGTGAGCTTTTCCAGTAATCTCTCCTCTCCACCACACAATGAAAAAGACATTCATACTCCAACAGAGGACATCCAAACACAACACAAAAGACGTCTGAGAGACCCATGCAGCCATACAATAGAGGGTGGAGAGGCTGGAGCCCCCCTTGGAGGAGGTGGAACGGGGTAAAAGAAAACTTCGCTACCTCCCCAAAAGACTGTGATCTGGGACTGCAGGCAGCCTCCGAGATGGAAGGAATGGGGGAAGGGACTTCATTCACAGGAACATCAAAGATCCCCAAGGACCCTCAGCCTAGAAGGACGGCCCCTACGGGGGGGTGAAAGTTATTGCAGGGGGTGACCTCATCAAGGGAACACCCCAGGAGAACAGATAGTGAGGGCAGAGCGAGTCAGCCCATGAGAGCACGCAGAAGAAAGTGCCCATCTCCCCACCCACCCAGTGCCGGCTCCTCTGACCCCGGCGGATCACAGAAGGCTCAGAATATGCGGCTCTTGACCCCCCCACCTAGTGGCAATAGGCGGTAAGTGTGACCAAATAATACCACAATGCACAAAGACAGAACCACGCCCTCTAGCAGTATCAAAAATTATATTAAATCTCCAGACCAGAGAGAAAATGAAAAGTACCCAGAAACCAGTCCTCAGGACACAGAAATATGTAATCTAAATGACAGAGAATTCAAAATAACTATCCTCAAAAAACTCAATGAGTTGAAAGCATGTAGAGAAGCAATTCAATGAGTTTGGGAGCTACTTTACAAAAGAGACTGAAACTATAAAGAAGAATCAATCAGAAATATTGGAGGTGAAAGATACAATGGAAGAGATAAAACAAAATATGGTTTCCCTGAACACTTGAGGGGACATAATAGAGGAGAAAATCAGCATAATCGAAGATAGACATATTGAAATGCTCCCGATAGAGGAGGAGAGAGAACTAAGACTAAAAATAAATGAAGAAAGTCTCCGAGAAATATGCTACTTAATTAGGAAACTCAACAGAAGAATTATAGGTTTTCTAGAGGGAGAAGAGAAGGAGAATGGAGCAGAAAGCTTGTTCAAAGAAATAATAGCAGAGAACTTCCCAAACCTAGGGAAAGAGATGGATAACTATGTGGAAGGGGCTTCCAGATCTCCTACATATGTCAATGTAAAACGACCTACTGCAAGGCACATAGTAGTGAAACTGGCAAAAGTGAATGACAAAGAAAAAATAATAAGGGCAGCAAGGCAGAAGAAAATAACTTACAAAGGAACCCCATCAGGGTGGATTTATCAGCAGAAACTTTACAGGTTAGGAGACACTGGAATGACATTTTCAAATCTTTGAAGGACAAAAACCTTCAGCCAAGAATACCCTATCCAGCAAAAATATCCTTCAGATATGATGGAGAAATAAAAACTTTCCCAGATAAACAAAACTAAGGGAGTTCGTAGTCATGGGACTCCCCATCCCTTCAAGAAATCCTCAAGAAGGCCCTGATTCCTAAAAAAAAAAAAAAATGGAGAAAGGGGTTACAAAGCAGGGTGTAAGGAGATAAATAGGTAGACAAAATCAGAAAATTGTAGCTATACATCAGAACAGGTCAGCAAACACTCAAGAATAGCATTAAAGATAAAGGGAAGGAAAACACCAAAAACAAAGATAATTTTGTCATTTCAACCACAAATCACAACACAAGATGGAATAAGATGTGAGAAAAACAAGAGGAGAAGAGGGAAGGGATTGAATCGGTTTAGTCTAAGGAAATAAGAGGCCATCAGAAAATGCACTATCTTATCTATGAGATTTTGAATACAAACCTCATGGTAACCGCTAAAGAAAAAATCAGAACAGAGACAAAAAATAAGGAGAAAGCAAAGAAACACAACATAAAAAACTACATAACTCAATTGAGAAACCAAAATACACAGGACGAAAAACAAAGGAAATGTGGGAGAAGCAGAAAACAAGTGTTAAAATGGCAGCATTAAGCCCTCATATATCGATAATCACCCTAAACGTAAATGGATTGAATTCTCCAATAAAAAGACACAGAGTGGCAAGATGGATTAAAGAACAAGACCCAACAATATGCTGCCTCCAGGAAACACATCTCAGCTCCAAAGACAAACAGGCTCAGAGTGAAGGGATGGAAGATGATACACCAAGCTAATGGCAAACAACAGAGAAATTGAGGTGTTGATAGTATCATTTACTGAGATGAGCAGGACTGGATTAGGAAGAGGTTTGGTGGAGAAAATCAAGAGTTCTGTTTTACACATGTTAAATTCAAAATGTCCATTCGAAATCTAAGTGGAAAGGTCAAGTAGATGTTGGGATATATGCAGCTGAAGCTTGGGTGGGGAAAAGATTGGAGGGGTCCGCATATTTAAAGTCCAGGGACTGGTTGAAATTACATAGGAAAAGAGTGTAGAAAGAGAGGGGAAAATAGTTCAGGCATGAACTCTGAGGCATTTCAACATCAGGAAGCTGGCAGAGGAGGAGTAGCCAGCAAAGGAGGCTGAAGGGCCAATGAGAGAAGAAGAAAATGTGGTATCATGGAAGGTAAGAGAAAGTGTTTCATGAATAAAAAGATGTCAACCATGAGGGATGCTGCTGAGAGTTCAGGAAGATGAGGGAGAAGATAACATTAGTTTTGACAACATAGAGGTTGCTGCTTACCTTGATATGAGAATTTCAATGCAGTGGTGAGGATGGAGTTTCCACTGGAATAAGTTGAAGAGAGAGAGTTGGAGGAGAGGACAGGAAAAAATATAATAAGCAGAAAGTGTAAAATAAGATGGCAGAAAAAGCCCAAATATACCAGTAATTCCAATAAATGTAAATAAACCAGATTCACAGATTATGAGAGAAAGATACCAAGTCTGTGAAGATTAGATTAAAAACACTAAATCTGAGTATGTGTTCTTTAAAAGAGACATACCTTAGAGGAGACCATACAGAAAATGTAAGAGAAAAAGAGAGATATGTCATGCTGATAAAAGGAATGATCCATCAAGATAATATGACATTCATACATATAGTATGTGCATGCACCTGACAACATATCTTTGAATTATGTGAAGGAAAAACTGACAAAGTTACAGAGAAAAATTGATAATTCCATAATCATGATGGTAAAATTTAACAAATCTCTCTAAGAAATGGATAGATCGAACAGTCTCCAAATAGCCTAATTATCTAGATTGATTTGAAAAACAGTATTAATAATCTTAGTCAAATAAATATAGAGAGACTTTTTTCTCCAAAGATTTTTTTCCAACAACACATGGAATATTTTCAAAAACTGACCACATATTAAATTAAAAGAGAAATGTCAACAAAACCCAAAGATAGTATAGAGGCCACATTTTCTGTTCACACTTTAATAAAAGTAGAAGTGAACAGCTCAAATACCTTTAAAACACCCTATAAATTTGAAAGCTGAAAATAATTCTTGTACATAATACATTGTATAAATAGGAAATCATAGCAGAAAATATGAAATACTTAGAACTTAGTGAAAATAAAATCACCTCTACTGAAACTTGTGAGTGAAGCAAAGTTCTCTTGAGAAAATTGTATAGCGTTAAACTAATTTATTAGAAAACAAGAAAGATGTAAAGGAGCTAGATATTCAATTAAATAAGCTGTAAAAGGGACGAAAGGGGAAAACGAGAAAATAGAAGAAAACATATAAAAATAATAGAAGAAATTAATGAAATAGAAAACAGAAAAATTTTTAAAAACTGAAAAAGTATACTTTGGAAAGAGTAATAAGACACAAAAACCTGTGAAAAAACCTGATCAGTACTGAAGGAGACAAAGTAAAAACCAACCCTATCAGGCAAAAATAACAGAAATAACTACAGCTATAGTAGAGTAAATTAATGTGGTCATCACAATAGATGCCAGAGAAACATTCATAACACCATTTAGCGTACAAGAAGATGAAGAGAATATCCTCACACTGATAAAGGGCTACCAAGATAGACATCATAGTTAATAGTTCAACCTGAGAACTATTTCCTGAAAGTCAGGAACAAGACGAAATACCTGAACACCCACTGTCACTGCTCCTACCCTAACTTCTACTGGAAGCTCTAGTCAAAGCACAAAGATGAGAGAAAGAAAGAAAAGGCATTTAGTTTTAAAAGAAAGAGACAAATGACCATTATTGGCAGACGATATCATAATTTACATTAAAAAAAAATGACCAGTACCACTATGGAGGTATTGTGGCAATATCACTATGAAAAGGTGGTGAAACAAAATCAAATGTATAAAAGTTTGTAGGTTTCTTTCATACGAGAAATAGCCAATTGGAAATTTTTTTAAAAAATTTTTATTTACGCATTCATTTTTTTGCTGAGGAAGATTTACCCTGAGCTACATCAGCTACCAATCTTCCTCTTTTTGTATGAAAGCTGCCACCACAGCATGGCCACTGACAGATGAGTGGTGTAGGTCTGTCACCAAGAACTGAACCTAGGCCACTGAAGCAAAACCCACCAAAATTAACCACTAGGCCACCAGAGCGGGCCCACCCTAAACCTTTTTAAAAATAGCACTGACACAGCAACAAAAACTAAAAAAATCCCTAAGATAGGATAAAAATGGCATAAGGCCTTTGGAAAAAAGTAGCTTTATTAAAGGGCATACAAGAAAACCTGAATAAAGAGAGAGATATAGGGGCTGGCCCAGTGGCATAGTGATCAAGTTTGTACACTCCACTTTGGTGGCCCGGGGTTTGCCAGTCAGATCCTGGGTGTGGACCTACACACCACTCATCAAGCCATCCTGTGGTGACGTCCCACATAGAAGAACTAGGACTTACAACTAGGATACACAATTATGTACTTGGGCTTTGGGGAGAAAAAAAAAGAAGAGAGGAAGATTGGCAACACACGTTAGCTTAGAAAAAAAAGAGAGAGATACCATATACATGGATGAGAGAATGCAATCTCTTAAAGCTGTGATTATTTCCAAATTATTTTAGAAATTAATGTGACAACAGTGTAGTTTAGGGAACTTGTAAACCAGATTCTAAAATTCGCATGGATAAATAAAGCTGTACAAATGTGTAAGATGATTTTGAAGAACAATGAAGAAAACTCTACCAGATATCAAGACATATTAAAAGCCGAAGTAAAGAGTGTAGTATTGTAATGTATTAAGGTAAAAAGTGTAGTGTAGTGATGTAAAAAGTAGAGGAGAGAAGACAAAGAGATCAATGC
Organism: Equus asinus; assembly: GCF_041296235.1. Lineage (NCBI taxonomy): Eukaryota > Metazoa > Chordata > Mammalia > Perissodactyla > Equidae > Equus > Equus asinus. The sequence goes on from NC_091796.1 coordinate 73,417,957, forward strand.
AACAAAATAGAGAGCCTAGAAATCAGTCTATACAAAAATGGGAACTTAATCTGTGATATAAGTAGCACACAAATAAGTGGTTCTTCAGTAAATGATATCAAGATAATTGGGTCTGCATAAAGATAAAAAGTAGGACCCTGGGGCTGGCCCGTGGCCAAGTGATTAAGTTCGTGTGCTCTGCTTCAGTGGCCCAGGGTTTCGCTGGTTCGGATCCTGGGCGTGCACATGGCACCGCTCATCAGGCCATGCTGAGGTGATGTCCCACATGCCACAACTGGAAGGACCCACAATTAAAATATGCAACTATGTACCAGGGGGCTTTGGGGAGAAAAAGGAAAAACAAAATCTTGAGGAAAAAAAAAGTAGATCACACACATAAAATCCAGATGAAGTAACTATATACAGTTGGGAAAAAACCCCAAATTCTATAAATATTAGAAGAAAATATGGGAAACTATCCTTATGACCACAAGGTAGAGAAGACTTTCATAAATAAAATTTTAAAAGCATATGCCATAAAGCAAAAAATTAATAAGTTGACTACATTAAAATAGAAAAAAAATCCATACTGCAAAAGATATGACAAACAAGGTTAAAAGACGTAACAGATTGTGAGAAGATACTTGCAATTTATATAGATAAAGAATAAAGAACTCCTAAACCAATTTTTTAAAGACAATCCAATAGCAAAATGGGCAAAACATGAGTAGGAAAGCCACAAAAGGAAACCCGAACAACTATAGAGGGAACAGTGTTCAACTGCACTAAGGAGAGGAGATGCAAATAAAAGAAATGAGATACCAGTTCATAGCTGTAAGATTGGCAAGACCTTTCAGCATGAAAATAGCACGTGTTGGATGTGAAGCAAAAAGTACTGTTATTGGGAGTGTAAACTGGTCCGGTTGCTTTGGAGAGCAATTTGGATGTATCTACTAAATTATAAATGTGCATAACTCGAGACCCGATAATTCCACTTTGGAACGTTTGCATAATTCCACAAGGAAATTGGTACAATGGTGTCTATAGAACTTTTTATTTTTATTTTTAAAAAGTGTGTAATTCAGTGGTTTTTAGTATACTCACAAAGTTGTGCAACCATCACCACTATCTAATTCTAGAGCATTTTCATCATCCCAGAAAGAAACCCCATACTCACTAACAGTTATCCCCTAATCCCTCCTCCCCTGCCTTCCCCAGACCCTGGCACAATTTATCTGACTTCCTATCTCTACAGATTTGCCTATTCTGAACATTCCCTATAACGGATTCATATAATATGTAGTCTTTTATATCTGGCTTCTTTCATTTAGCATATTTTCAAGGTTCATATATTTTGCAGCATCTATCAGCACTTAATTCATTTTCATGGTCAAATAATATTCCCTGATTTTGTTTATCCATTCATCAACATCCTGCACCAGTATGGTACTTTGTTACAGTAGATGAGCCAATATTGATCCATTTTTATCAACTAAAGACCATAGTGTACATTAGGACTCACTCTTTGTATTGTACATTGAACTACATTATTTTAATATGAAATTGAATATTATTGTATGCAAGAAGCCAATCTGAAAAGCCTACTACTCTATGATCCCAACTATATGACATTCTGGAAAAGGCAAAACTGTGGAGACAGCAGAAAGATCGGTGGTTGCTGGGGGCTCAGTGGGAGGGAGGAGTAGGCAGAGCAAGGGGATTTTAGGGCAGTGCACTTACTCTGTATACTGTCATGGTGGATGCATGTCATTACACATTTGTCAAACCCATAGAATGTACAACACCAAGACTGAACCCTAATGTAAACTAGGGACTTTGGTTGATAAGGGTGTGTCCACGTTGGTTAATCTCCTGTGACAAATGTGCCATACTGTGCAGGATGCTGATGGTGGTGGAGGCCGTGAGGTGTCGGGGGAGGAGCAGTGGGGGATGTGAGAACTCTCCGTAACCTTTGCTCAATTTTACTGTGAACCTAAAACTGCTATAAAAAATAAAGTATTAATTCTTTAAAAATGAAAAATATTGATAATCTAAATTTCCCACTCTAGAGGAATAGATAAATCAATTGTAGTATAATGATATGATGAGATACTATATAGTAGATAGCAAATGATTAGATCTATAAATTATAAACACTGATATAGCTCAAAACCATGATGCTGCATGAAGAAAAACACTTGTTGATGCTTTAGCTTCATCTCTAATGCTTTACTTCTTTAACAATAGACTGGATCACTACTCCTCAGGGAAATGCAAATCAAACCCACAATGACACGCCATGCAGAATATGTACAATATCCTGTTTTTGTTCAAAAAACCCAACTTTTATGAAACACAATTAGGTATTTTAACATATGTGAAAACACACATACAGAAAAAAAGGCAAGTCCAAAATGATAACACTGGTTACTAGGGGAGGGGAATACAGTTGTTATAATGGGCAAAAGGAGACTTCTGCTTTACTTGTATTTGAATTTTTTTTACAACACAAATGTGTCTATATGTATCTTGTGTAATTTTTTGTGGCAAGTAACTTCTCATTTCTGTGAAAAAAACTTCACTGTATAAGAAAATAGCTGATTGACATTTAAGAATAACTTCATGTTTTCTAACAGAATTTAGGAAATATTAAAAAAAACCTTTTTGCAATAAGCATGGTTAAATTTTAGAAATGTTCTAGTGAACAAAGGTAGTGATTTTATGTTCTGCTTACTTTTAAAAAAATTTATTATAACTTGATAATGTGCTCTGCAATTTTAAAATGTCTTGAATTTAATACAAGGGTCTTATTTTCTAAAATATAACCTAAATCTTCAGGGGTCATATGAGGTTTATGCCTGTAATGAGGTAGTTTAACATTCCTTATTCAGAATTATCTTCTGTTTTTTCTTTTAGTTCTGAACGGGATTCCCAAAGATCTCCATCTCTCTTTTCCATTTACATATCCATCTCCACAGCTAGCAAGATTTACTGAATGAATGATAGAATTACCGGAGTCTTTAATGTCTGCCCTGCCCCTCTTCCTATTCTTCTTCCTCTTTCGCTAAACCAAGAACTATCTGTTAGGCTGATTTCAGTTTAGAAATATTTGGATAGCAGTTTGGATTAGGCAACACCTGGCAGTCACTTTAAACCCTGTGATTCAAACAAAAGTTATGACAGAGACTCGTAACCTCCTGTTAGGACACTTCTAATGCAATTAACTCATTGCTTCTCTTGGAGAAATCTGTAACTTTCTTAGAGAGATGTGTACAAACTTTTGACAGACAGGACAAGATTTGTTCCCTCCCTCAACTCTGTTCCCTTAGTAAAGTGGATTAAAATTCTTTTTTTGGTTCATTAAATTTCAATATCCTAAAAAAAAAAACAATAGAAATATTCCCTTTGTTTTTGCATGCTTAGTCTAATACAGTTTATTAAAATTTAATTTTGGAAGGGATCTTAGAGAACATCAAGTTCAACATCTAAATTTATATGTTAGGAAACCGTGCCTCCTAGAAGATGGAGATAGTGCCTAAAGGCATAGCAAACTGCAGTCAAAGACAAAGTCAAAACAAAAATCCTGGCCTTCTGACTTCATCTGTAACATACTGGCTTAACTCTATTTCTTTTATTCAACATACTTGCTCTATCACTATTTCTTGGAGAAAACAGACACAGAATGGGAACAGGAAAGTCGACACCAGTTTGGCACCAGCATCTTCACACAGCATGGAATTCATACACAAAAATTTTCACAAGAATGAACAAAAGAGTTCTGTAAAGTGGCAGGGTCAGTATTTGAGAAACACCACAGCTCACAAGCCTAGAATCTGAAGCCAGCTTTATGATAGACTTCAAGGGCAAGAAGAAGGTGTAACACATGACACGGAACACCTTAAAGCCCTCCAAGACAGAAGTCTATAATTCTCCCTTTCTTCTTAGGAACCATCTCAGGGAAAAATCATCAAAACTTTCTTTGGAATGAGAGTTGCGGGTGAACGATACATATGGAATGGCTAAACTTGCAGATCTGCAATGGCTAGTAACATGTTTGAGGGCTAATTATAAGGTAAATGTAAGACAATATGTAAGACATTATGTCCTTTTAAAATAGGTAATAAACACACACACACAGAGGTCTAAGAAGGAAGCCATGAACCTGCTTGAATAATAATGTTGAATCAGAAAAATTAGGTGGTCATTGGTGTACTGTGGATTACTTCACACAGATGGAACAAGCAAACACCCTTCATATACTCACCCCACAATCTTCATGTCTTAAGCAGTTGGGGTTAGTCAGATGTGTGATAGGTTCTTACCAAAATCCACAGAGGAAGTTTCACAGTCTCAAGTATGGTGGGATAAGAAATACGTTGAGGTCTGCCTGGTGGCATAGTGGTTAAGTGCGTGGGCTCCACTTCAGCGGCCCAGGGTTCATGGGCGTGCGCCTGCACACCACTCATCGACCCACATACAAAATAGAGGAAGACTGGCACAGATGTAGGCTCAGGGACAATCTTCCTCAAGCAAAAAGAGGAAGATTGGCAACGGATGTTAGTTCAGGGCCAGTCTTCCTCACCAAAAACCCCACACACATGCACAGAAAAAAAAAAAAAGAAAGTTTAAGAACACTAATGTTATCCCCAGTGCATGCCCAGAAATCTCAGAGTGAGTGGAATCCCAGAGGGAGCCCTCTGGGAGGTAGTCCTCCCCAGAGAACACATAAGGGCCCCTCATGGCTGGTCTGTAGACTCTTCCTTGTCTTCATGATGCGTTTCCTCAGCGTCTCTTAGCAGGTTTCTGGGTGGGTCTTTAGTTTGCTTTACAACACTCTAGTGAGGGTTTGGAAGGTGGGGGGAGTATAATTTCACATCCAAGTTCTCCTGACTCCCTGGGGGCTACTCCTCTAAATATGTGTGACTACAGCAGTCATGATATGTCACCAAGGTTCAGGGCCCTGGGCTTCTGCATATAATATCCAGGATTAATATGTGAAATTGCCTTATTTCTCCTTTTTTTTCTTTTATTTTAAAGATTTTATTTTTTCCTTTTTCTCCCCAAAGCCCCCCAGTACATAGTTGTATATTCTTCGTTGTGGGTCCTTCTAGTTGTGGCATGTGGGACGCTGCCTCAGCGTGGCTTGATGAGCAGTGCCATGCCCGCGCCCAGGATTCAAACCAATGAAACACTGGGCTGCCTGCAGCGGAGCGCGCGAACTTAACCACTCGGCCACGGGGCCAGCCCCTTATTTCTCCTTTTAATAGGTAAACAAAACAAAGTAAAACAATTCTCATCACAAATTAAAAACAAACAAACAAGCACTTAATAATTAAGTATCTATCAAGCAATAGATCTGATTACCTTCGAGGTGGGTGTAATTTCATCCACGAGCCAAGTGAGCAATAAACAGCACAGCTCTTCTACTGGTAATGCAAGGCAACACGACCTCGACTACCACTGTTTCCTGAAGATTTTAACACGTTCAGCTTTATATCCTACTGCTCCCTTCCAGGTACCTTGATGCTCCAGACAAACTGTAATCCATTTGTTTGCCACACGTCTAACACATTCCCATTTGCTCATCCTATTTCTTCTACCTAAAATGCATCCTCTCCCCCACAACACAGCTCTTAGCCCATCAAAATTCTGTCACTTAGAACTGTTCAATAATATAAAGTTATAGTCCGCCTGACTGAGGAAGTATTTAAGAAGATTGCACATGATTACCTGCTAATAGTACAGAGGGGATCTATGAATTGGGTAAGAAGTTGCCATATATGAGTTCTAAGATCCCAAATATATCTAAAATATTTTATAATACTATAAATATCCATAACACATATAACAGAGTGGAAAAATGTACACAATTTATTTTCAGAAAAGATAGAAAAATTTCAGATGTAAATGACATATTTGAGTTTATAATTGATATTTATAAATTATGTTTTTGTTTTGTTTTGTTTTTGGTGAGAAAGAATGGCCCTGAGCTAACATTTGTTGCCAATCTTCCTCTTTTTACTTAAGGAAGATCGTCCCTGAGCTAATATCTGTGCCAATTATATGTGGGATGCTGCCACAGCATGGCTTGACGAGCAACGTGTATGTCCACACCCAGGATCCAAACCCGTGAACCCTGGGCCACCAAAGTGGAGCATGTGCACTTAACCACTATGCCACCAGGCTGGCCCCTATATGCTAATTTTTTAAATTGCACCTTGTGTCTATGAGTAATTTACATAGGATTTTCAAAATATACTGCCAAGAGAAATAATTTTCTTTTTAAAGATTTTATTTTTTCCTTTTTCTCCTCAAAGCCCCCCAGTACATAGTTGTATATTCTTCATTGCGGGTCCTTCTAGTTGTGACATGTGGGACGCTGCCTCAGCGTGGTTTGATGAGCAGTGCCATGTCCACGCCCAGGATTCGAACCAACGAAACACTGGGCCGCCTGCAGCGGAGTGCGAGAACTTAACCACTCGGCTATGGGGCCAGCCCCAGAAATAAATATTTTTAAAATATGTATTTTGTAAAGCTATTCAAAACATTTTGCAGAGTGGAAAATGTTGACAGAATATTACCTCAGTTCTTTATTTATTATTTCAAGATTATCACAGCATTTCAATCAGAAATGAGCAAAAATAACACTATCCATTAAAATGAGTTTGGTGAGTTTTATCCCTTAAATCAACCCAGATAAAAGAGGGGGAGGGGGGGCCAGCCCAGTGGTGCAGCAGTTAAGTTCGCACGTTCCGCTTCTTGGCGGCCCAGGGTTTGCCAGTTCGGATCCCGGCTGCAGACATGGCACCCTTGGCAGGCCATGCTGTGCTAGGCGTCCCACATATAAAGTAGAGGAAGATGGGCACGGATGTTAGCTCAGGGCCAGGCTTCCTCAGCAAAAAGAGGACTGACAGTAGTTAGCTCAGGGCTAATCTTCCTCAAAAAAAAAAAAAAAAAAAAAAAAGAGGGATGAGGACTCTTTATATATTACAGGAATTAGAATCCCTTCTATTATCATCAAACCCAACTGAGTCTCCTAAATCTGGGCCTGGAGGAGCGTGGGGGAAATGAATGAAGGGAGTCCAAAGATACACACTTCCAGTTATAAAATCAGTCAGTCCTGGGGATGTAGTGTACAGCATGGTGACTGAAGTTAATAACACTATATTGCATATTTGAAACGTGCTAAGACATCTTAAAAGTTCTCATCACAAAGAAAAAAATTTTAACTATATATGGGAACGTATGTTAACTAGATTTATTGTAGTGATCATTTTGCAATATATACAAATATTGAGTCATTATGTTTGCACACCTGAAACTAATATAATGTTTCATGTCAATTAGAGCTCAATAAAAAAAAATCTGGACCTGGAGACCTTTGGAATCCGGGAGAACCTTTAACTGTGCTTAAGTAAAAAAACTGTTATTTGAGCCCTGAATATATCTCATCTACATCTTACTTATAAATATCACTTTAATTATAAAGATCACAGATTGTGAAGCAGCTGGTTATATGAAAGATTAAAGATGAACTTTACAAAGTCATATTCTCAGGAACACATTTATTACTAGAAACTAAAGTTATATCCCTAAATATGAATATTTTTTCTGATTTGATTTTAATTCTAAAGAAAACAGTATCTTAAAACTAACTTAGATACAAATCACATTCTATACAGTAGGATATTGTAGTAACTACATGTAAAACATTTCAGGAATCTAAATTATCTTTTAAACATTTGCATGAAGAGTGACAAAATTCTTATCAGATAAATTGGAAGCACTTATTTACAACCTAAACTTTAAAAACAGCTCAAACGAGAAGCAAAAGGTAGACTATTACATAATTTTAAACTTTCTTTAGATCATTCATCTGAGAGTCTGATGAAAGTTGTAGAATTCTTCTCCATGAAAATACACATACTAAAGCCTGTCTAAGGATTGAGCATTCATTCAACATGTATTAATTGAATGCCTACTGTGTCCCGGGATCCAGAAGTAAACAGAGGCACAAGCTACTTTTCCTCATGGAGCTTACATCATAGAGATGAAGACAGAAAATTTAAAAAGTAAATAATATACAAATAAGATATTCATAGTTTGTGATATGTGCTACCAACAGATGTCAGTTATGAGAAGCCCTAATTTAGGACAGGGATAAACCTCAAATCTCAAGAGGTAATATACGGTGGTAATCTTTTTTAAAAAAGAGAATTCATTTTCCCTCTCATAAGAAAATGTCATTATGCAACGAAAGAAACTTTAAAAATATGTATTGTCAAACAAACATTAGATATGCTGTCATATCCTGTTGCTTGCAGTACTAGAGCTGGGGTGCTTAGACATCCATGGAAAATGCACCAAGACTAAAAATTACAAAAGGAATAAAGAAGGACAAATTAGGAAATACCAGCTAGTTGAGGTTTAAAAAGTGTTTATTTCTGTAAACATTTTTATTTCAAAAATGTTTATTTTTCTTTGAACTTTCCCTCCTGTGTGTCTCACAAGGAAGGAATGCTTTGTTTAGAAAGATTTGTAGTGGTTTGGTGGGCTTAAAAATGAAGCTTCCTAGGGGCCAGCCTTGTGGTGTAGTGGTTAAGTGTGTGCACTCCACTTCAGCGGCCTGGGGTTTGTGGAATTTGGATCCTGGTGCCGACCTACACACCACTCATCAAGCCACGCTGTGGCAGCATCCCACATACAAAATGGAGGAAGGCTGGCACAGATGTTAGCTCAGGGCCAATCTTCTTCACCAAAAAAAAGTTTTCTAAAACGTCCTTTACAATTAGCATGTTAAAACTTACTTTTATTGTGCTATTTATAGCTTACAATTAAAATTCAAGTGTAGAAGTTTTTTTCTTTTTAACTTATGTATACTACAGAAGGAACTGGATGATAACCAAAATTCAACAAAATATCTAGCATATCCACTATGTTCAATTACTCTTTCTCAAACTATCGCCTCTTTTCTTTCTCAAAAAAATCTCCACAGCAAACAACTAAAACTCTCTTCAGAAAAACGAATTCAACCATAAAGCTGAATTTTTGTCTTTGCTGAGGAAGACTTGCACTGAGCTAACATCTGTTGCCAATTTTTCTTTTTTGTTTTGAGGAAGATTAGCCCTGAGCAAACATCTGTGCCAATAGTCCTCTATTTTTATATGTGGGATGCTACCACAGCATGGCTGATGAGTGGTGTACGTCTAAGCGTGAGATCCAAACCCATGAACCTGGGCTGCCGAAGCAGAGTGTGTGAACTTAACCACTATGCCATGGGGCCAATCCCTATAAAATTGAATTTTAAGAATTGGTTTTTACTGATGTCCAGATTAAACAGCTTGATTTTTAAATCTGGGTAAACATTCTTTGTTAACAAGAATGAAATTGCTTTGGCAATAAAAAATCTTTGCCATATAAAACTGTCTGGTTATATATTTAAAACAAAAACATTTTAGCATTTATTTATAAAATGTTTTATGAAAATTTGCCTTTAAGTTATATTCATATCACTGAATTAATTTTTATGTTGTCTTTGAAAGACACATTTAATACATATTACTTCTAAAGAAAACTGGTAAATAAAGTAAAAATAATTATGTAAATCTACTGTAGCAGCATTGCTTTATATTAGGTCTTATAATGTATTTCTGGCAGACCTAGTTTTTACAATTCACATGTCATGGCATTTTAAAATTACAAAATGAAATGTCCCTATGTTTATTCTGCCTGAAAAGGTACCTGTTCCTAGTATTATAATTCCTTAATTAATGGATTAGCAGTCAACTACCTACAATACTATTAGCCACAAATTTTACTGAAACATGTTTTATGCATAATTTTTAAAAATAAATATTACGAAACTTTTCACTAAAAGCACAATATCAGAATGATCATAAATGGAGCCCAAAGTCAGCATGAACCTTAAAGGATTTCTTCAATGTCTTCTGTTACTGAAAACAGTACTGATTTTGAATAAAATGCTTCAGAGGAAAAGCCTGCTAGAATGAAAATCCTAGATATATTGTATAATCTCCACCAGATAATACAGATACAAATGCACAGAAAGCAAACAAGACCAGACATCCTTCAATCTTGAATTTGGTTTTTATTTTAAAATACATTTAGCATGAACTATCATAGGACAGAAAACAAAACACAAAGAAATGGAATATCTTCAAATACCTTTTAAGCTAGACATAAAAATTAATAACATAGCATAGACCCAAATTATGGGAAATAGACTCTAAAATTTGATTCATTAAACACATTTTGAAAGAAAAGTTCTTTGCACAGTTTCCAACGTACCGATATGTTCCTAAGTGCCTTGGTTTCCTTTTAACTAATAGGTAAAGGTCCTAAATTTAGTTGCTTTACTTAAAATTACTGAATTCAGTATTGGTAAAAATTACCATGTCCCTAAGTTCTCAATCAGAATTATAAAAATATGAGCTCAAATAGTTATGCTGCCCAAAATAGAAACATCTTAAGTGATTACTTCTGGATAATCAGACAGATATTGCACAAAAGTCAGTAATTGCATACCTAATGCTCATTTATATGGAAAGTTAATTCTCTTCTTTATGAAAAACTTACTACAAATAAACTTAATGTTAACCTAATTACAATCACACTTCAAAATATAAAGGCACAGACAGAATCAAGAATAGTTTAATACTATACCCAAAGTTTCCACTGTGAAAATAATAGAAAGTTGAAAAAATAATAGGATCTAAAATACTGATACTTTTAGATTTTATAATTTATCTTAAGTAGCTAATAAATGGGTATTAAAAGGTAACACTGCTAAATCCAATCCTTTCCAAATAATTTAGAAAAATGGTTTGTTTACATATGAAGCATGTGCATTGTCCCATCTACAAATTTCAATTACATTTTCATTCACTGGAAATATCTACCTGCAGTATAAACAATCAAGACAATGTACAAAAAAATATATCTTGTTCCTATAACTGACAATGCACAGAAAAATACCTACAAAAATGGAAATATTTATCCATTTAGCTTCCCAATAAATTTGTGACAAAGTTTAGCCCATTCCACATTCTATCTAGACAACGGCTAAAGACTGAGGGGGGTTTGCTTCTAGCCCTGTTAGCTTGACATATATTTTAAAAATATTTGCCTGATTATGAGTAACTTAAATAGTCAGCATCTCATTTTTATATCACAGTACATGGCATTTCTTAATTCAGCAACAGAAAGGCACAATTAGCAAGCACTAAAATTCAGTACCTGAATTATTAAACTGATGTACATAAGAACTGCAAATGAAATACATTCAACAAAGTGTACAGAACTGGAGAAAATAAAAGGAATCCAAACACTAACTTTTCTGAAAATTTGGTCCATTAAAAATACCTCCCATGTTCAACATCATGAGTAACATGAAAGGTGATGGCAGTGTAAAAACAGGCAATAAAACAATATGCGGTAGCATATGAATTCTGGTCTAGCAATTATGCAATTCAATTAGGAAACGGCTCCCATAGTAAAGAAATGTTCAATATGTCTGTTAATAACAACATACCTGTATTAAGTCCAAATACACAGGCACCAACTGTTTGCATATTATTTTTGATTTTATAATACACCCCCCAGTTTAAAAAACTTAGGTACATTATTTTATACATAACATATATTAGATACATAATTGTATATTATGTACCTTAATATATATTATATATAACTTGAATCCATAACAGCACACAACTCTCCAAATATTACATGAACACTCTAAATGGGCACTTACCATTTTCTCAGTGTTGAAAAAGCTCAGCTCACCTAAAACAATATCTGGATGTGCAATGATAAAATGCACTGACTCTTATGAATTTACTTAAATAATTATTTAAGTTTAATTCCTGCAAAAGCCTAACTCTGATTTGGCTTTTAACTAGAATACATTTTTAGATATCAGTAACTGATACCCTCCTTTCTTATCATAAACAATATTTCTCCATCAAGAGATACCAATAAAGGAAAATATGTAAGGGATCAAAAACGTGATAGAGAAACCAACCATTCCATAGGTAATATATCGATAAGGAAGTTCAACTTCCATGTGCTGTCTAGCGTTTCGAACATCATCACATGGTATACTGAAGATTTTACAGGCTAAAGGAATGGTGATCCTTTTCATTATATCTCTCACTATTAGTACAAATACCATCCCTATGAGGATCCGCAATATGGCTTTTCCAAACAGAGTCACAGTAATAGGGGGTGTAGCTAGAGGTAACATATCCAGAGAAGGATCTAACATTAGACCCATGTTATAGGTGACATGAGATCCACATGCAATTCCAGCACCACTTCCTAGAATCTCAGCAGTGTCTCCTCGGGATGTACTCCAGGTGTCCAGAGTGAAAGAAAAGATCCCCAAGGCTAAATGAAGCCCGATGATGAATAACGGAGCATATCTGTGAGTCTGGTTGAAGTTGTCAATCAGGTCGACGAATGGATAGAAGACAACTAAGATTAAAATGGTATATAGGAATCCAGCAATAATATCCTGGGAAAAAAGAAAAGTAGAGCTGTTTAGTATAATACTATCTTTGACATTAAAAAAACATATATTTCACACTTCAAATGTTGATAGAAACTTTTAAAATATGTCAGATTCTCAAAGTAAACTGTACTAATTGACCACATAATAGGTACTAAAAACTGTTTTAATGATAATAAAAGGACTTATTGATGATAATAAAAGAATTGTGTTTTCAAAGTTCTATCCTTCTATAAATTAACTACACATACACTACAGACAAATTTATATTCCAATCCTGAATAAACTATGCTCAAATTATGTAGTTTTGATTTCTGGGATAAAGAATATATTTATTTTTCAAAGAAACCATCTTCATTTTCATGCATTTAAATATATTTCCATGATCAAAGAGGATACAAAGCCTGGGTAGCTTCCTTTTCCTATTCATTCATTCACTCACCCAACAAACACTTAGTGAGTACCTACATGTGCCGGCAGTATTTTGGTGCTGAGGATGTATTGCTTAAAAAAATGACAAGATTCCTGCTGTGACAGAGCTTATATTTTAGTGGGGATGACTGAAAATAACCATGTAAGTAAAAAAGTAGATGAATATTACAATTTCAGATAGTTATAATAAATGTTATGAAGAAACTAAAATAGGACAATGGGATAGTATGATGAAAAACTTTATTAGAGCGATTATGGAAACCCGTTTGAGGAGGTGACACTTGAGCAGAGACCAGATTTCAAAAAGGAGTCCGCCCTGTCTTTAGATGTAAGGAAAAGTGTTCCAGGTGGATGGAATACCAAGTGCCAAAGCCTAGAGGCAGAAAAGAACCTAGTGAGTTCCAGGAACTGAGAGAAATCCAGATGGCTCAAATAGTGAGCAAAGGGAAGAGGGATGTGACATGAGGACAGAGAGTGAGGCAGAGACCAAATCATGTAGGGCCTGGGTAGGCTGGGTAAGAGTTTAGATTTTATTTCAAAAGTGATAGGGAGGGGCTGGCCCCAGAGTGGTTAAGTTGGTGCGCTCTGGTTCGGCGGCCCGGGGTTTCGCTAGTTTGGATCCCGGGCGCAGACATGGCACCGCTCATCAGGCCACGTTGAGGCGGCGTCCCACATGCCACAACTGGAAGGGCCCACAACTAAAATATACAACTATGGACTAGGGGGATTTGGGGAGAAAAAGCAGAAAAATAAATAAATAATAAAAGTGATAGGGCACCACTGAAGGATTCCAAAGTAGGAGTGTAACATAATCTGATTGATATTCGTAAAGGGACACTCCATCTGCTGTGTAGAGAATGGATTACGGGGGAAAGTATGGATGATGGGAGACCACTGGAGACACTTGTGGGGCGCTACTGCAGTGGTTCACTCTAGACATGGTCCGTATCCACATGAAGAGAAGTACATGGATGGATTTAGTAAAATATTTTAAAATTAGAGTTGACAACTTCAACTTGGTGATGGACTGAATGAGGGAGAGAAGCAGAAAAGAAAGGGATCAAAGATGAAGCTAGTTTTAGGCATGAACAATTGCGTAGACAGAAGATGGTTTACTGGAGGAAATAAAAGCTATCATTTAGAGAACTTTCCTTTCCGAATCATTCCTGACATGAACAAAAATGTTCCAGAATTTCCACCTTAAAACAAACAAAACAAAATCCTGGGATCTACTCTCTATCACTGAAAAATATATAAAAAGAGTTGCTCATATTCACTGCCTCCACTTCCTCACTTCCCATGTTTGCCTTCTGCCTATCATTAAGCCTCAAAGCCGGATCCCATAATGAATTTATAGACTCCATTTTCCCTTATCTTGGAATTACCTTTCCCACCTATATTTTAGGCAAATTATCACACACCCTCTGAGATTCTGCTCAGGCGTCTATCTCCTCCATAAACTTTCTCCTCCTACTCTATAATAAAGAATGTCCTCCTTTTGGCTTCCATAGCATCCTCTACATACCTGCTACAATTACCACACTGTTTTCCATTTCCTTGCTTGTCTATTTCTCCCAGAAAACCAAAGGTTTACAACCCTTGTTGCCTATTAAAATCACCTGGGGAACTTTACATACTCATGCCTGGGCCAATCTTCAGACATTCTGATTTAATTGAATTAAAGTGGGAGTGGCACATCAGTATTTTTTTTAAAAAGCTTTCTAGTGATTCTGTTGTTCAGCACTGGTTGAAAATTACTGCATTACATATTTTTATTACATTTAGACTGTGATTTCTCAAAGGCAGAGAGTTTATCTTATTTATACACATATACCCAGTGCCTGGCACACACTAAGCAGGCAATAAATATTTAGTTAGTTAAATTAAGATAGTTAAAGTAATTTTTTAGACTCATCACACTGACTATATAATCTTGCCTGACAAGAACTCTGTACAAGAAACAGATGAAACATAATTCTTGAATTTAGGCTAAAGACATCTTCAGGGAATACTACTACTTTCTGTACCAAAAACAGTATTCTAATACTTTACATTTATTTACATTTCATCCTCACAACCACCCTGATAAGGCTTGGGACAATCTCATTTTGCTCTTTAGTCTCCAGAATAAATATTAAAAGTGGCTTTTTTCCCTTTCAAAAGTGTCCAAATTTGATGAAAGTTTATGGATACCTCAATTAACCAGTTTTTAAATAAAATTAGACTAAGCTCATATAACTAGACATTTAATCTCATAGACTGAAGGTGCTCAATACATCTTTTGAAAAAAATGAATAATCTCAGAATTAAATATTGGGAGTGAAGGAAAACTAAATTTCCCACTTTTTTTGAACATGAGGTCTTTCATGAAAACTCAATGATACGTACTAAAAGTTACCTAAGAGTTCTGGTTAACTGAATTTTACTGCAATCACTCAAAGATTCCACAAGCAATCCTAACTCCGATCATACTTCTGCATAGAGATCTCAAATTCTGTGACTGCCACACGTCGATTCTTCAGAGTTCAGACCCATAAGTGTCAAATAATTTCACTTCATGAGGTGAGGTTCCCTTTGTGCTATCTCACCCTTTCTTCCTGACCTTATGATTAAAGGCACAGGTTTCGGAAAGTAACCATAGCATTCTGGCTACCAGGACAAAAGCTATTACTTTATTTTTCATTTAAATTTCATGACTGACTCAAAATTTTAAATTACATGCTAATGTAGAAGTATTCTGAGCCTTGTAATTCTCATACAGAATGGGTACCAAGTTAGATGTTTTAAATAAATGACAATTAATGAGGTATTTATATAAAACCATACATAATATATTTACTCTAAGGTTAAGTAAAAAGTTAATAGCTCTGCAGTTACTTCTTTTTTTAAAAAAAAACTTCTTTCATATTATAGATATAAGTACATCATTCCTGTAAAAAGCTTTTTACAGTACCTGAAAAATGAAAAAATTAATCAATTAAATCACTTTTAGGACTTTTTAATGTTTGATCACGTTAACATTAAGAATTCTTTAAAATGACAACGCATATCAATTACATTTTTGGAAGTATGTTTCAGTGTGACATAAAACATCCAGTATTTCTTGTCCTGTACTTTTTATGTATAGCTCCATGAACATTAAACTTAGATTGCTACAAGACTCTATACAAATCTGCCTCCTTTTCTGATTGAGTTATTAATTATGTACGATATCACCCTGGATAGTAAAGGTATATTGAACTTCCATGCAACAGAACCAGAACAAAGGAATGACGGAGTTCAGGACATAAACATAGTGGCTATTGTGATATCAATTTAATGTATAACATTTAAATGTACAACTAAGTGGTTTTAAGCATTATAGCACAAAGTATGCAATAAAGAAAAATTAATGTTAAAAGTAACAAAAAGAACTCAAAGTAGCAAATTTTCCAAAAAGAAACTTAGCAAATAATTTTAGATACTTATTAATTATAAATAACTTATATGCTCTAAAAGTTAATAATTACACACTTGAATGCTATAATCAGGTTATCATCAAATTTATGGTAGAAGATATCAAATATCATAGATTCAATAAATATTTATTATGTATTAAATATGGAATTTTCTCCTTTTCTTTTCTCCTGATGAGGAAATAGAACTAGAGAGGCTAGTAATTTGCTGGGACTAGAATTCAGGACTCCTGTCATCTCCTAGTGGGTTGTTTTTTTTTTTAAATTATAACACATTTCAGGTGTCCTGCTTGTAATTTCAATATGCCACTGATGCCAACAGAGTTTCTAACAACAAAATATATTTTTGAAATGCATTGCTTTTGACAAAAAAGGCATTATTAAGGATGGATTTTGAAATTTTTATCTTCTTTAATTAAAGTTCAAATTTATGGGGCAGGCTGGTGTAGCAGTTAAGTTCATGGCTCCACTTCGGCAGCCCAGGGTTCACAGGTTCAGGTGCTGGGCACAGACCTACACACAACTCATCGAGCTATGGTGTGGTGGTGTCCCACATACAACAAATAAATGAAGATTGGCACAGATGTTAGCTCAGGTACAATCTTCCTCAATGGTAGCTCAGGGACAATCTTCCTCACCAAAAAAAAAAAAAAAAAAAAAAAATCAAATTTAATACCTGCTCACTATAGAAAAACTAGGAAATACAGATAAACGATAACAAGCATGGGCCGGCCCAGTGGTGCAGCAGTTAAGTTCACACATTCCACTTCGGTGGCCTGGGGTTCGCTGGTTCAAATCCCGGGTGTGGACATGGCACTGCTTAGCAAGCCATGCTGTGGTAGGCGTCCCACATATAAATTAGAAGAAGATGTCAGCTCAGGGCTAGTCTTCCTCAGCAAAAAGAGGAGGATTGGCAGCAGTCAGCTCAGGGCTAATTTTTCTCAAAAAATAAAAATAAAAAATAACAAGCAGTTATTACCCAGGAATAACCACTACTAAAACTCTTACTGTATACTATTCTAGATGTTTCTCTTTAACATGTTTTTGGGGTTTTTTAGTTTATTTAGTTGGTTTTTTATTTCTTATTATAAAAGTGGGTTTGAGAGGTACATACTACTTCATAATCTCATAATACCTTTTTTTTTTTTTTTGAGGAAGATTAGCCCTGAGCTAACTACTGCCAATCCTCCCCTTTTTGCTGATGAAGACTGGCCCTGAGCTAACATCCATGCCCATCTTCCTCTACTTTATACGTGGGACACCTACCACAGCATGGCTTTTGCCAAGCAGTTCCATGTCCACACCCGGGATCCGAACTGGTGAACTGCTGTGCCACGGCGACAGCCCTCTCACAATACCTTTCTAAAAAGACTTTCCATATATAGACATATAAACTTTTAGTGCAATTTTGGGTAAATATAATTACAACATTCATAATTTTACTAATGTAGAAACAAAACAGTAACTTGACAAGTGCTCAACATAGTAACTTAAAAATCAGTTGTGTTTTAAGAAATTAAATTTGAGAGGTAGGTGTGATAATAAATGTTTTAAAAGATGGATATAGTAACTCTTCCCTACTTTTCTAGGAATTAAGAAAATCAATTTAGGAAAGTAGTTAGATGTTAAAAATAAACTAAGCTGTGGCTCTTTGTGTTGTAACAATAAAAACAAAGCATATGGCAAATACCTAATGAAGTGTTCATTATAAATTATTTAGAACACATTACTGGAACTCTCTTCTTGATGTTAATGAAGAAATCAGCTTGGATAATATGGTATCCAAGCACCTCTTAGCAACTTCTAGGGCACATTCTGCCTATAGTTGCACACTAACCTCACAATACACAGTGAAGATATAAATTATGATTAAGAAAATAGTTCAAGGGGGCCAGCCCCGTGGCCAAGTGGTTGGGTTTGCACGCCCTGCTTCTGTGGCCCAGGGTTTCGCTGGTTTGGATGCTGGGCGTGGACATGGCACTGCTCATCAAGCCATGCTGAGGCAGCATCTCACATGCCACAACAAGAAGGACCCACAACTAAAAATATACAACTATGTGCCGGGCGGCTTTGGGGAGAAAAAGGAAAAATAAAATCTTTAAAAAGAAAAAAAGAAAATAGTTCAAAATGCAGGTAATTAGTGAAACATTAAAATATAGGAAAAAGTGAAAATTGTGGGAATATATTAGACCCATAAGGTAAAAAACATGGGTATGGGGCCAGCCTGGTGGCGCAGCAGTTAAGTTCTCACATTCCACTTCAGCAGCCTGGGGTTCGCCGGTTCGGATCCTGGGTGCGGACATGGCACCGGTTGGCAAGCCATGCTGTGGCAGGCATCCCACATATAAAATAGAGGAAGATGGGCACAGATGTTAGCTCAGGGCTAATATTCCTCAAAAAATAAATAAATAAAATAAAACAAACAAAAAACACATGGGTTTCTTATGGGTACAATTTCATATATCAATTATCAAGTGATGATATATTATTGATTACAAACGGTTGTTATAACACAGAATCATAACCATGCTTGCAAGTCATCTGTGGTTTTACTTTGAAAAGAAAAACAAAAATTTGTAATGTTATACATAAAATTCAGTAGCTAGTCTGAATAACACTGATAAAACGTTCTATGCAACAAGATGGTTTTTGAATAAAGGACTAGAGTTATCAGACTCATGATTTGAATACATCAATATTGTTTTTAGTCCAGCTGATTCAAGAATAGACATTTTCCAGGATATAAAAAATGAACTGAACTCAGCTTGAATATTTGACCAATCCACTAAACATTTCTTTTTTTAAAGAAGAGCATCTTCGAGATTATATATTCAATGTATTCAGATTCTTATTCCTCTTTGATGATAATGGATCTAAGGATAATATTATTTAATATTTTTTCCTTTAAGAAATATGAGGATTCATTTTTTATCATTCAGAGATGCATAACCATTTGGTAGTTTTTTAGAAATTAACTTTTAGGAGTGGAAAGGATTAAGGCACAATGATGGACAACATTGTCTCGTGACAAATATTAGATTTAATATAAAACTGATACTTAGTCTCATTATAAAATTGGTAGAGATTAGTTAGAAAGATTTGTACATAAATTCACAATTTATATTAATATAAATAACTATAAAAAGTCAAACAAATAACTTGCTTATTAACATAGTATTTGAGACTTCTGGAAATTTACTAGTGAAGGGGTAGCTGCTGGAGGCAAACAATCTAAGTTGGAAATAGAAACCCAATATTTCTACAGTATGACAAAAGCTAATGAGGTATTTTTATGAGTAGAAAATTCTAAAAGTGAAAGTTGTTAAGGATAAGAAAAATTCGATATAACCCTTTAGAAAATTTTGGATTCCAGGAATTCATATTTCTCCACCTTTTTTCTGATCCTTTATCTACAAGATAATATATAATACATTCATAGAGGTCTTAAGAAACACAGCACTATATGCAAAGGATAGAGAGAGAAAACATACACTTACTTTTCTCATGTTCCTTATTACCTAGTGGGAGCAATAGATAACCAAAAAATGAATGGCAGTTTAGGACAAGTGCTATGCCAGAATTATGCTCAGGGTGTTCTAGGAGAAGAGTCACCTAACCAGTCTTGAGAAAGGAAAGACAGGGAATATAAGGAGGCTTTTAGGAGATAAGAACATTTTTGTGATTCTTAAAGAATGGATAGGATAGTTAGCTAGGCTAAGAGAGAAAAAAGGGCATTCCAAGCGGAGGTTACAGCATTCCTGGGGCATGGAGGTAAGAAAAACCCTTTACATTTGAGGAAACGTAAGTCATTCGGTATGGCATCATATTTGTGTTTGGGAAGAACACTGTAACAGGAGACTGAAGACTGCAGGGAGCAGTGTCAGACTGGAAGGAAGGCTGTTCATTAAGAAGCTGCTGGAGTAACCTGGTTTAGAGATGAAGCAGGCCAGGACTGAGGGAGGGTGAACAGGGATGGAGGAGGAGGAAGGGGATAGATGTGGCCGAAAGGAGTGCAGGGTCCCTGTGCTGCTGCTTTTGAAAATAAAATATCTGATGTTAGCCCTAAAATACTCCTCAGAAAGAGGAAAAAACTAGAGTTTAATATGTGAATCTAAGTGGCACCAGGATCGTTTAAATTCATTTAGTCACTAGTCACTGGGTCCTCATGAACAAGCAGGGCTCTCCTTGGTTTCTGTATTCGGATGGTTGGTTTTGACTCAGCACAGAAGAGAATGAGAAGGAAAATACAACTGAGACTGGAAGGAGGGAGAAGGGTTATCCTGAGTATACTCCTTGGTTATTGTGGTGGTTAGGAACTGTTTCTATGCAAGACATCATTATGATATTAAAACTTCAGACAGCATCATGTTAATATTTTTGCAAAACACGAAAGATTTACAATAACTATATTTTCTGATTTAGTTTTCATATAAGTTTTCAAATGGTTAAAAAGTATAAAATTGCCTATCAATTTCAGAAAAAAATAAAACTCTATGAACACAATATTTTCCTTACCAGAATGGAGTGCATTCCCATGTAAATTCTACTTAGGCAAACTAGAGAACACCAGCAGGGAACAAGAATCAGTCCATATATAAGAGGATACTAAAGGGGAAAAAAGGTAAAATTAGTTAAATAAATTAGGTTAAATATAAACAAGCAAATAAAAAACAAATCACTATACTATAAAACTCCACGGAAACAAGAACTATATGTTTTTACTCCCCATTTTATTCCCAGCACGTAACCCTAGGCATAGCCAACAGCAGACATTCAAGAAATACTTTTGCACAAATGAACAAATGAATAAAATCTGATGTTTCTACACTCTTCATTGTGGGAGCTGGCTCATCTTTGCTTCTACAGTAAAGATTCAGTCACTGGCTTGCTACAGAAGAAAAACAGGTAGGAGACATACTTTTAATACGGCTCCAAAATGAAAGCACTTCTGGAATAGTGCCTGGATCTGGTCCACGAAGGGCCTTCACTTCCCTGGGGAGAAGGACTGGGCGTGATCTCTCTCTCACTTCCATTAGTGACTGCTATTTGCAATTTCCATTGGCACTTCCCCATCTCGTATTCAATATGCAACACTTTGTAATTTGTTTTCCACTTTGTCCCCCCTACTAAAATTTCAAATGGTAAGCTTACCGAGAAAAATTTTGGTGGGATACTGGGAGCAGAAAGCCACAGTAAGGAAAAAAACCCAAAAGGTAGACAACTCTTGGTCTCAGTGGCACTAGTTTAAGAGTTGGCTTTGAATCTCCTGAGATTAGAGGGAAGGAGGAAAGGATGGATGGGCATAGGGGTAAGTGTGTAAGGGAAAGGGAGGAGCACATTTGAGGCATTTTACGCCTGATGACTTCAAATTTCTGAAGAAACTGAAGCCAAGGTGGTTCAAATCAGTAAGAATCCAAGGTGGTTCAATAAGAAGTGGGGTTGCAAGAAGGGAA
Organism: Equus asinus; assembly: GCF_041296235.1. Taxonomy (NCBI): domain Eukaryota; kingdom Metazoa; phylum Chordata; class Mammalia; order Perissodactyla; family Equidae; genus Equus; species Equus asinus. The sequence goes on from NC_091796.1 coordinate 73,439,805, forward strand.
TTAAATATGGTTTTAAGAAGAAGGGTAAGAATTTAGTACACAGTTGTTTTTTGTTTTTTTTTCCCTGCTTTATCTTCCCAACCCCCCCCCCCGTACACAGTTGTATATCTTAGTTGCATGTCCTTCTAGTTGTGGGATGTGGGACGCCGTCTCACCATGGCCTGAAGAGCGGTGCCATGTCCGTGCCCAGGATCCGAACTCTAGGCCGCCGCAGCGGAGCGCACAAACTTAATCACTCGGCCACGGAGCCGGCCCCTACACAGTTGTTTTGATTTGACTTCTCTACTGCATTTAACGTGGCCCATCGCTTTCTTCTGGAAACTCTAAATATCCTTGATTTCCAGAGCATCACACTTTCCTGGCTCCCCTTTCACTATTTATTTTTTTTTTCTGTATCTCCCACACAAGAGCATATCCTCCTCTTCTTGTTCCTTAAACAGCAGTTATATAAGGATTCTGCCCTTAATAGTTATTGGCAGTCTCACCTTTTCTTATTTTGTAACCTCTACTTAGCATGCTGAAGACTTATCCATTTCCCTGAGTTTGAGAACCATACAGTCAACTCCTGCACATACCTCCACCCTCAGGTCCCTATGGAGTTAAACCCACTGTACCTCAAACCAAACTCATCATCCTCCTATCCAAACTTGTTGCTCCTCTCAGATTCCCTATTTCATATGGAAACATCATAATACACACAATAATCTAAAGGAGAAACATGAATTATCCTTGATTCCTTCCGTATCCCTCATATTTCACCAATAATCAAGTCTTGCTGATTTTACCTTCTAATATTCCTTGATTCTGTCATCTCTTCTCCATCCTACTTACAGTGCCCTTGTTCAGATCCTCATAATTTCTTTTCTAAGCTCTACCTATTTCTCCAGCCCTTCTTCCATATGCATGAGGAACTTGGTTAATGGGGCAGACAGACGTAACCATACATGAGGTAAGTGCTATGACAGGAGTATACACTAAGCCCAGAGGGAGTCTAAGGAATGGGCAATTAACATAGTTTAAGGATGTTAACAAAGTCTCCCAGATTAAGTAAGATCCAAGTTGTCCTGAAAGATGAGTAGGATTTAGTCTTTAGAGAAAAAGAGTGAGCAGAGGGCAAAAAAGATAAGAGGGTGTTACAAACAGCAGAAACACCATAAGCAAAGGTTTGTGTGAAAGACACTGTAAGTAGCGTGGTTTTCTAGGAGAATAAGCTTTCATTCTTGCTGGGGGGAGGTACTAAATAGTAAGCATAAAAATATGTGAATTATATGATATGTAAATTCATATAAATTGTATAAGAAAACGTGACAAGTACTATGTAGAAATAAAAAGAGAACAGGTGGTTGAAGAAACAGTAATGTTCATCAAACAGTCCTTGTGCTCCTCTATATTTTCAGATTCACTTGCAGTTAGATTGGGACCATGTGACTAGTTTTGGCCAATGAGTTGGAAAACAGTAACTTACGCTACTTTCAATCATTCTATGAACTCTCTCTTCCCTCCAGATGTGATGTTGGAAGTCACATGTTGAGATGAAAAGACGGGCAAACTTCCATCAGCCTGGGTTCCTGAGGTCCTAAGTTTGCTAATTCATAATGAATATGTAACACAAATGAGAAATAAACTTTTGTTGTTAAGCTGAGATTTGGGGGTTAAGTCATTGCCACAGCATAACCAAGCCTATTGTAACTAAAATAGTAATAGAATTAGGATCAGGAGTTTGGGAGTGTGAGTGGGGCAGGTTAAAGTATTAAATACAAGACAGTCAGTGCAGGCATTACTAAGAAGCTGAGACTTGAGGCAAGACTGGATGGAGGTGAGAGAATTCGCTGAGCAGATATCTGAGGGAAGAACACATATCAGGCAAGGAGGTCAGGCACAGAAAAGTCTCTAATGAGGAAATGTGACTGGCAAGGAGGCTAGTGTGGCTGGAGCAGAGAGAGGTAATGGGGGCCAAATCAAGCAGAACCCAAGAAGCCACTGTAAGAAACTTGACTTTTGGTGTGAGTTAAATGGGGAGCCACTGCCGAGTTTTGAGCAGAGCAGCGCCATGATAGCTGCTATGTTGAGATTAGACAATAAGGGATCAAGGATGGAAAGAGACCAGTCAGGAGATTGTTGGCACAATCCAGGTGAGAGATAACACTGGCTTCTGCCTCTGTAGCAGGCACTCAGGCCGTTTAATTTTTCTGTGAATTTTTTGAAGACTGTGAATAGCAAAAGAGAGTCAAACAGAAGTCAACAACTACTGAGAAACTTTCCTATGCTTCCCTCTTCTTTCTTTTTTTTCACTTAGACTCCATAAGGAAGTAAAAATAGACAAAGTTATTGATGGGAATTCTTTGTACACAACAGATTGAAGAAAAATTCATTTGTAGAGTCTCAAAAGCTAGGGCAGAAGGTAGGAGAAAAGGAGAGTTTTTGAGTAGGAACGATGAAATTGAACTTAATAAACCTGAATAAATATGGATTGAGTTATGTTCAAGGTGTTTAAATGGGAAAGTTAGAAATACAAGTAAGCTAGATGCAGAGGCTAAGAAAGAAACTACAAGCCTTTTTATTTTCCTTTTCCCCTATTCCAGAGCACCTTTATACCTCACCGGAGTAAAGTGAATAGTTGGGAAAAGAATAAGTCATTTTTAGTTTTATTGATTGGTTGATTTTTTTTCAGCCATTAGTCTCTACCTTCAGAATATTTTCTCTAGGTATTTTTCTGGAAAGAAATATTTTGGAGACCACCAGATCTAGTTCCAACGATATGACTTTCACATTTACTCCCCAATGAATAATAGAATTCTGAATCACAAAGTATCAAAGAAGTCTTTCATGAGTTAACTTTAAACAGATAAAAAAGACCACAGACCTTAATGGCTAAAGCAATCTAGATAGACTAAATAAAACTACTATTTCTCAAGTGGGATCCTGTGGAGGGAGGAATTATGCTTAATAACCAATTCACCTGGCACATTTATTGTATATCTAAGAATATCCAGATTACATTTACCTTTAATTTTATGTTAAACTGTCTCTAAAAACACATTTAGAACCACTGTCCTCATTTAGATGTGACTAGAAGGAAAACAGATTTATGCAGAATTATTCTTTCCCAGGAAATGATAGAATCTATCACAAATATATAAAATATATACAGACTACTTTTCAGTCACCTTTGTTAATTCCCCTTTTCTTCACAACTCCTTAGTAAAGTGGGCTCCAGGGCTTAATTCTAAAGGTACTTCATTTCCCAGTCTATACTCACTTCCTTAATGATCTCATCTAGTCTCAGGGATTTATACATAATCCATATGTTCATGACTCAAATTTCCGTTTCTAGCTGGGACCTCACTCCTGAATCCTACACTTGTATATCTAACTGGCTGCTTGATATCTCCACGTCAACATCTAATGTAACATGACCAAACCTAAACTCCTGATTTCTCTTCCCTTTCCCATCTGACCAGCTATTCCTGTAGTTATCTCCTTCCTGGAAAATGGCTTTTCCATTGTTCCATTCCTCAGGCCAAACAACTTGTTATCCTTGACTTTCTCATTCATATCTATCACCCAATCTATTTACAGTATCAGGTATACTTTAAAAATATATCTAGTTTTTAACTGTAATCCCCATGTAATCCCAAAGAAAGTATCTAAAAAATATGCACAAAAAGAAATGAGAAGGGAATCAAAATAGTATACTACAAAAAAATCAAACTCAAAAGAAAGTAGTAATGTAAGACATGAGAAACAAAAAAGATGCAAGACGTACAGAAAACAAATAGCAAAATGGCAGAAGTCAGTCATTTCTTATTAGTAATTACTTTAAATGGCAATGGTTTAAATTCCCCAATCAAAAGGCAGAGATTTGCAGAAAGGATAAGAATACATGACTCAACTATATGCTGCCTAAAGAGACTCACTTTAGATCTAGAGACACAAATAAGTTGAAAGTGAACAAATGAGAAAACATATTCCATGCAAATAGTAACCAAAAAAGAGCTAGATGGCTACACAAATATCAGACAAAATAGACTTTAAGCTAAAAACAGTTACAAAAGACAAAGAAGGACAGTATATATTGATAAAAGGGTTTATTCATTAAGATGATATAACAATTATAAACATACATGCACCAAACAATAAAGCCTCAAAACAAATGAAGCAAACCTTGACATAATTGAAGAGAGAAATAGTTCTACAAGACAGTCTCATCAACATTGAAAACCTGCTCTTCCACACAGCCCTTTCCCTATATAACACTTCGCAGACATTTAAAAAGTTCTCCTGCAGCTTCTTGATTGTGCCTCAAGTTTCCTGCAAGTTGAACATTTTTCATGCTGCATTGCCTTTGAAAAGTACAAGCCAGCCAGCACTACCCAAGACAAGTTTAACACTTTCCTTACTCCGGGTAACATGACTTTAAATTTCCTTGGCTTTCAGCCTCACAACAATGCTGTCCACTATGCTTTCTTTTTTTAAAATTGGTTGTCCTCTCATGAATCCACAAATTCAGCCACTTTTCCATAGTTCATCACAACTACAGATACTACTTCGGCACTTTCTAGGGTGGTCTTACATACAAATGGGTGAATTTATTTCCTCTTCCTTTTTTTGGATGTGCTGTATTGTTAATTCATTAACATTGAACTAATGGCCAACAGAACTATAACTGATGCCTCAATGAATCTTACCTAACACATGTATATTTTCTTTGTAAAGCATAGCACAGTCCTCTCATGCTTAGGAACACCAGACATCACCACTGCACTGTGCATGGGACCATTTTAAACAGTGCAACAACCAAGAGAAAGCACAAAAATGTGAAAAAATAGCACTAAATAGACTCAAAAAGGATTCTTGTTTACAGTATAACAGCTGAAACAAGAAAGCAGAGCATCGTCTGGTCTAACCTCAGCTGGGAATATGTACACCAGCTGGCTCAAATTTTTAGCCACTCTTCACATGTCTGTGAATGTACTGATTTTTGGGTTATAAATAAATTCTAGTGAGTAGGTAAAGTTACAAATATGACTTCCATGAATAATAAGGATCAACTGTATGTAGAAATTAAACTACTCTTAAATAACCATGGGCCAAAGAAGAAATCACAAGAGAAATTATAAAATACTTACAAACAAATAAAAACAAAAACACAACATACTAACAATTACGTAATGCAGTGAAAGCAGCACTCAGAGGGAAATATACAGCAATAGAGGCCTACATTAGAAAGAAGAAACGAATCAACCACAACTCCACACTTAAGGACTAGAAAAAGAGGAGCAAACTAAATGCAAAGCTAGCAGCAGCAGGGAAATAATAAAATAATTAAAGTGGAGAAAAATGAAATAGAGAATAGAAAAACAATAAAGAGAATCAACAAAACCAAAAATTGTTTCTTTGAAAAGATCAATGAAATTGACAAACCTTTAGCCTTGCTGACAAAGCAAACAAAGCAAGCTTGGAAGATTCAAATAACTAAAATCAGAAATGAAAGTGAATACTACTAGTGATCTTACAGAAATTAAAAAGATTATAAGAGAAAGCTAAGAACAACTGTATCCCAACAAATTAGATAACCTAGATGAAATGGGCAAATTCCTAGAAACACACAAATTACCAAAACTGACTCAAGAAGAAGTATAGGGCTGGCCCCAGGGCTGAGTGGTTAAGTTCTCACGCTCTGCTTCAGTGGCCCAGAGTTCGGATCCTGGCCATGGACATGGCACCACTCGTTAGGCCACGTTGAGGCAGTGTCCCACATGCCACAACTAGAAGGACCCACTGCTAACATATACAACTATGTACTGGGGGGATTTGGGGAGAAAAAAAAAAAGCAGGGAAAAAAAAAAAAGAAGATTGGCAACAGTTGTTAGTTCAGGTGCCAATCTTTGAAAAAGAAATATAAAGTCTAAACAGACTTATACAAGGGCAAAAGGGGTGACAGGGCACATGTGCACGGTGATAGGTAGTAATTAGTCTTTGGGTGGTGAACATGATGTAGGCTACAGAGAAATGTACACTTGAAATTTATATAATGTTATAAACAAATGTTACTTCAATAAAAAAAAACAAAAGAGAGAGAGAAGTCTAATGCCTGAGTGGGACCAAACCAAGAACTGTGGTTTCATCAACATTGGCTTGGGCCATCTGCACTAACTGGACCTGACTTCATTTTGAATAAAAAGATGCAAACAGTTTTATACTAAAAAATATAAAAATAAAAAAATAGATTTATAACAAGCAAAGAAATTGAATCAGTAATCAAAAACCTCCAAACAAAGAAAAGCTCAGGGCCAGATGGTTTCACTGGTGAATTCCATCAAACATTTAAAGAAGATTTAATATCAATCTTTCTCCAGCTCTTCCAAAAAAACAGAAGCGGAGGGAACACTTCCTGACTCATTCTATGAGGCCATTACTACCCTGATAGCAAAACCAGACAAAGACACCACCAGACAAGAAAACTGTAGACCAATATCCCCTGTGAATACTGATACAAGAATCTTCTACAAAGTATTAGCAAAGCAAATCAAACAGTACATTAAACGTATTATACATCTTGGGGCCAGCCCGTGGCATAGTGGTTAAGTTCCTGCATTCCGCTTCAGCAGCTCGGGGTTCATGGGTTTGGATCCTGGGCATGGACATACACACCACTCCTCGAGCCATGCTGTGGTAGCATCCCACATACAAAATAGAGGAAGACTGGCACAGATGTTAGCTCAGGGCCAATCTTCCTCACATACACACACACACAAAAATCCCCACGACCAAGAGGGATTTATCCCAGAAATGCAAGAGTAGTTCAACAAAGGAAAATCAATCAATTTAATACCCCACATTAATAGAATAAAGTAAAAAAAAATACACAATTATCTCAATTGATGCAGAGAAAGCATTTGACAAAATGCAACACTCCTTCATAATAAAAGCACTCGAAAAACTAGGAATAGAAGGAAGCTTCCTTAACATGATAAAGGGCATTTATGAAATATCTACAGATAATATTCTAATCAATGGTGAAAGACTGAAAGACTTCCTCCCAAGATGAGGAACACCACAAGGATGTCCACCTCTGACCACTGCTATCTAACATTATATTCTAAGATCTAGCCAGAGCAATTAGGCAATAAAAAGAAATAAAAGACATCTAAATTGGAAAAGAAGAAGTAAAACTATCTCTATTCACAGATGACATGATCTTAAAAATAGAAAATCTCAAAGAATCCACAGAAACCTACTAGAGTTAACAAATGAATTCAGCGAAGTTACAGGGTACAAATAAAGATAAAAAAACAGTTGTGTTTCTATACACCAGAAATGAACAATCTGAAATAAAGAAAACAATTCAATTTACAATAGCATCCAAAAGAATAAAATACCTAGGAATAAATTTAGCCAAGTAAGTAAAAGACTGGTACACTTAAAACTACAAAATATTACTGAAAGAAATTAAAGACCCTTATCTTTTACACAGAATATATTTATGTAATATGACATATTTTATATATATTCTATATGTACATATATATTACATATACTTAAAATAATATTATTTATTTTAATTATTATCTATCTCTTCCTCAAGAATGTAAGTTCTATGGGGGCAGGAACCTCAGTCTCTTCTGTTCACTGCTGTATTACCAGTGACTACAACAGTGTCTGCACATAGTAGGCAGTCAATAAATACTTGTTGAATGAAGTAAACATAAGCCTTCAGCCACTAAGGATATTAGTCTTACAGTATCACATTATGATAATGTGAGGTTAAAAGCCATAAGCATCTTTCAGTTCCTGGCCTCAAACCCAGGCTGTATTAACCTTTAGTTCTAAGAGCATCTCTGGAATCCACCATAAAATGCAATCTGAATATCATTTTGAGTAAACTTAGGAAAGAGAATTTTCAATGCTTGTTTTAGAATAAACATTATTAGGTAAAGATTCTGTAGCTTTTTGAAACTAATTTACATTTTCTAAAACAAAGTAACCCAAGTTGCATACAAATTTAAAAAAATGTTATAAAATAGCACATGATAAACTATATTTTCTATACTAAAAGCAAAAACAAACAAACCAAAAAACTTAATCACAATAATATGTTTTCCTTCATGGTACTTTCCACAGTAACACAGAATAATTCATGGGTTTAAATACGTAAAACAAAAACTAACCCATACACAGTCAATGTGTACATTAATGATAAAAATGTAAATTAAAACATTTTCAACCCAGTCTATTGTTTTGACGTATTCACATCTGCTGTCAGTTACTGTTTCTCTTTTGAACTCTTACATCACAGAGTATCAATTTGGTAACAGAACTCATCATGTAAATATTAATTATAATTTTAAATATATTTTACATTACAAACCACAATAAGGAAAGATTACCAGACTAGGTGATGTAGCCTTATGTTAATTGGGATCTACTTCCCAATTCCTATAATAGGGAAGGGATTTGTGAGGAAAGAGAAGGGCTACATATTATAGCTTGTATCATTTTAGAGCTGCAGACAGACCACAGCTTTCCAGATAGTTAAGATGAACAAGAAATTCCTGATTCCCTCTGCAGAAACCACACTAGAAACAATAGAAACAGTAAAATCCAGTCTTCCGGGCAATTTCCAATTCATTAATTCATCCCAATTCCAACCTTTCAAAGAACCTTTTATCACAATTATATTGTTTCTTGGATAATCTAGCCCTACTTGCTACAAGGCCTCAGAAAACCTCTCCAGCGTCTAGTGTGGATTCTGTGGAGATTTGTTTTTTAAAAATCCCTACTCAAATCTCCAGTGTTGGGAGCAAATCTAGTCTGGGGTGACAAGAGCACTTCTGGAGCTGCCTCAGCACTTGGGAGAGTAAGTGGAGTAGGGTTAATTAAGTACGGAAATTTTCAAAATGCAAAAGGCATTATAATAGAAAATTCAATTTCTATCTTTTCTACATTGGCAAATTGAGCAATTTTATAAGAGCTCTACTTTCTTTTTGAAAAAGTCAAAATTAGGAGGACTAGGAAGGGCTACCTCTTCCCGCTTTCCTCTGCCCTAGCAACGTAAGCGATCCTTCTCTCAGTGACACATATCTGTCCTATGCGCCGTCCTCCACTGTACTCTCACTGTCTACCTCTATTCCTAGCAAAGCCATTCCTTTATGTCTGACCAACAAACTGGCTGGATTTTTTAAAGCCAAAATTCAATTCTAGGCGATGTTAGAAGAAATGAACATGGATCTGTTCTTTACTGAACTGTTAATAGATTCAATAATCTTATTTAACACACAATTTACTACGTACCAGGCACTATTCTAAGAGCTTTACAAATATTAACTCGTTTAATCATCAGAACAACCCTATGGGGTAGGTATTCTAATTTAAATGAAACTGAGGCACAGAGAGGCCTAAGATCAAACATGTATTAAGTTTCAGAGCTGAGAATTAAATATTGGAAGTCTGAGTCTGAGCTCTTAACCACCATACTAAGCTGCTGTCCATATATAAAGTGTGTTAATTAATTCCTTATATCCCTAGATCAAGCAAATTATCACTCAGATATTTTTTATTTAGGTTTTCCTTAGAATGGAGGTTAGGTATAAATTTCACTTACTTAGAGGTAGAAGGGATCTTAAAGATACTAATTCCACTCCCCTCTCTTCACAGATAAAGAAATAGACCCAAGGATGCTAAATAACACTTAGTAGGGGGCCAGCCCACCGCCGAGTGGTTAAGTTCGCAAGCTCCGCTCCGGTGTTCCAGGGTTTCACCAGTTCAGATCCTGGGCGCGGACCTACACACTGCTCATCAAGCCATGCTGAGGTGGCATCCCACATAGCACAACCAAAAGGGCCTGCAACTAGCATATGCAACTATGTACTGGGGGGCTTTGGGGGGAAGAAAAACACACACACACACAAAAAGATTGGCAACAGATGTTAGCTCAGATGTCAATCTTAACTTAAAAAAAAACATCAAACGCTTAGCAGTATCTTCTAGTAACCTATTCTGATGCCTCTTCCAATTTACCATGCTTGTTACTTTACACTGCTATCACTACAAAAATAGGCAATAATTTTAAGTTTGCTAGCAGTTCCTAGTTTCTATTTTCTTTTTTAAGTTTGCTAGCAGTTCCTAGTTTCTATTTTCTTTTTCCTAGAGAATGTTGAGCTTTATTTGAATTTATGTATTTCCACTAATAAGAAGGTTTTTACTTAAATCTTTAGATCTTAAAAAAGATGAAAGAAAAATTTACAAGTCTTTCACATTATTTTCAAATTAGTAAAAATTTACCAAACTCAAAACAGATCACAAGACCTCCTAGATGCTTTTAATTTCATACCACTATCTAATCTATTCATTGCACATCCTATTACAGGAACACTTATTTAAACATTTCCTTCAGTTATTCTACCAAACGGTTTTTTTCTTACCGATATGCTTTCCTTAACTCTTTATCACACATAATCAGAATTATTTTTTATATTATGGCATTTTCCGTTCACATTCATTGAAGTAAGTAAAAGAAGTCAATAGAATGATTTGCAATTAAAGCAACTACAAAAACTCTTTATAGAATCTAAAATTTTCAGAGTGACTTAAATACGGGAAAAATGCAGGCACTAGAAAAAAACTGTATTTTGAATTCAAGGAACAGTGTAAACAACAAATGACAAAGATAACACATTAATGATATATCTGCTTTGTTCTCACATACTGCTAGTGGAATGAAAACTGATGCACCTTTTCTGGAAAGTATTCTGTCAAAACATAAAAGAGCTCTAAAAGTCATTTACATTGACCCAATAATCTCTCCCCTAGAATTTTATAGTAACAACATAGAAATGTGGGCAAGGACTCATAAATAAAAATGCCTATCATAAAATTATATATACCACATGGGGGCTGGTCTGTTGGTGTAGTGGTTAAGTTCACACACTCCACTTCAGTGGCCCAAGGTTCATGGGTTTGGATCCCAGGTGTGCATCTACACAGTGCTCATCAAGCCATGCTGTGGCAGGGTCCCACATACAAAGTAGAGAAAGACTGTCATAGATGTTAGCTCAGCAACAATCTTCTTCAAGCAAAAAAAGGAGGAAGATGGGCAAGATGTTAGCTCAGGGACAATCTTCCTCATCGAAAAAAAAATGTATATATGTGTATATATATATACACACACACATACATATATACATACACCACAAAACAACGAATAAATCAATATTTATTGATTATATTTGGATTTTTGGAGCTACACAGACCTGGCTCTAGCCATTTACACTACATATATTTATTAGGACTCTAAAAAGGTGAATAACAGAAATCAACTAAAATTTGAGATTAAAAAAAAAGAGATGTATTATAAGGATACAGAGTATCTCACAGAACCCTAAGGCAGAAAGAGGCTGAGCTTAAAGAAGAAACTGGACTATAAACTCAACAGTCACAGGACCATCTCTTCACTTTACATATCTGCTTCATTCTTTTTCTGGAGACCAGCTTCTCTGCTCTTCAGTCCACACGGTAGATGAAAGTTTCTGAATTTACTTCTTCATTGAGGAAACCTGCCCAAACACAGTACCTGTTTTCAATTCCTGATGGACAAGATCATGTAGAGAAAATGCGGCTGCCTAAGACGAGGGAGCTTTTAGAGGGTTGCGGCTAGCAGACTTCCCATAAAGGGGACCACTTCCTCAGGTGTGGGGCCATGGGCTAGTTTTAATCTCTTTGCATTGCAGTGTCCTCATCTATAAATGGAGCTAATAATATCTACAGTAAGGAGAACCCTGTAGTATAAAAACTATTTTGCATGAATATGAAAATATTTCACTCATTAAGAACTTTTTCTAGGAATTTTTACTTCTAGGAAAATTTATGACACAATGTATTAGAGTTCTCCAGGGAAACACAACCAAGAGATGTATATATGTACATATAAAGAGAGGTTCAGGGGCTGGCCCAGTGGCACAGCAGTTAAGCTTGCACGTTCTGCTTCGGCAGCCTGGGGTTTGCTGGTTTAGATCCTGGTGTGGACCTATGCACCACTTGGCAAGCCATGCTGTGGTAGGCGTCCCACATATAAAGTAGAGGAAAACGGGCAGGGATGTTAGCTCAAGGCCAGTCTTCTTCAGCAAAAAGAGGAGGATTGGCAGCAGATGTTAGCTCAGGGCTAATCTTCCTCCAAAAAAAAAAAGAGAGAGATTCATTGTAAGGAACTGGTTTTATTATTGGATTTATTTTAAGGATGTTGAGGCTGACAAGCCCAATATCTGCATGTAGACCCGCAGGCTGGAGACCCTGTTGGAAGAGTTGATGTTGAAGCTCAAGTCCAAATGCAGTCTGCCAGAAGAATACCTTCTTCCTTGGGGGAGGACTACTTTTTTTCTCTTAAGGCCTTCAACTGATCAGATAAAGCTCCACCCACATTATGGAAGGTAACCTACTTAACTCAAAGTCTCCTCATTTAAATGTTGATGTCATCTAAAAAATACCTCTAAAGAAACGTCTAGAATACTATCCGACCAAAAATCTGGGTACCACGGCCTAGCCAAGTTGACACACAAAATTAACCACAATTTTAAATTTAAAATAAACATAAATTTAAATTTAAAATAACACATAATATTAAATAAAAAAAAGAAACTCCATGTACAATATGGTCCCAATTATTTTCAAATTGTAAGGAAATACAAAAAAAAAGTTAACACTAGCTTTTTCTATTCTTTTTAATTTCTAAGTCTTCTATAAGTTTCAGTACTTATCTTGCTTGTCCTCTTAGCAGCATTTAACAGTATTAACTATTTTCCTTTTCTAGAAACACCCTCTCTCTTTCACTTCTAGTTTCCCTTTATAGTATATTCTTTTTATGATATTCTCCAATCTATACCCCTCTCTTCTGCACGCATCCATACCTAGACCCAGCAGTGTGGCCCTGGAGACAGGCTCATACTTGTGATCCTGCTCTCTGACCACAGCTACTGGAGCAGGCGTGGACACTTGGCCCTGGGGAAGCAAATCTATTGGCTGGGCTTTTAACCAGTTAGATTCCTTTTTCCGATAGTAATTTGAAAGAAAGTCAGTCAGTCAGTCTCTGTGGTATGCTTGAATTTGGAAACGATATAGAACTAGGGGCAAGGCAGAGACACACAAGCCACAGTAGAGAGAGAGAGAAGCAGCAGAAATGAGAGTCCATGCAACCTCAAAGAAACAAAGATGGACAACGTGCCTTTAGTTCTGAGAGCCTTCCAGAGCCTGTCTCCACTCCCTCAGGAGGCCTCACAGCTCTCTCTTGTCCTTGACTTCCATGAGATACCTGCTCTAGTTTTCAAATAAATTTCCTTTTTTTTTTTTTTTTTGGCTTAAGCTAGTTCAAATGGGCTACTAGAACTCCCCCCAACCCTGGCCCCCCCTCGACACAGCCTTAGTCAGACAATCCCTGAGATAGCCTCTTACCTCTTAAATTGCTACTTGTCAGATTCTGTTTCAGGTTCTTTGTACTCTATCAATTCCTTAAATATTGATGTCTTTAAAGGTTTTTCCTAGCTCCTCTGTTCTTCTCACTGTGTGTACTCTCTCAAGGCAATATCATCCACTCTTATCACTGCATTCTGTATGTATATACTCATGTCACCAAACCTGTCCAGGTCTTTTATGTCTAGAACTGCCTCCCAGATAGTTCCAGATGGCTGTCTTACAGACACCTCAAACTCAACATACCTACAGAATTCATCTCCTCAGTGTTCCTGCTCTCCTGCTTCTTTCCCCAAATCTGACCTGCTTTCAATATTTTGTCTCTACAAATTAAACTACTATTTCTCAGCTTTCCAAATACAAAATCTGGGAATAATCTTTTACTCCTGTTTTTCCTCTTTACTGCCATACCCAATTAATCACCACATCATCTAAATTCTACCTCTTACTATCTCTCAAATTTATCCATTTCTCTCTCTTGCCACTAACACTATCTAGGTTAAGGGCCAGCAAGTTTTTCTGTAAAGAGCCAAACAGTAACCATCTTGGGCTATGTGGACTAAATCATCAAGGTCACAATTACTCAACTCTCCTGCTGCAGCACAAAAGCACCACAGACAATATATAAATGAATGAACGTGGCTGGGCTCCAATAAAGCTTTATGTACAGCCACTAAACTTTTGAGTTTCAAATAATTTACACATATCATAAAATATCATTCTTCTCTTGACTTTTTAAAATTATTTAGGGCCGGCCCCGTGGCCGAGTGGTTAAGTTCGCATGCTCCGCTTCAGCGGCCCAGGGTTTCACCAGTTCGGATCCCGGGCGCCGACATGGCACTGCTCATCAGGCCACGCTGAGGCAGCATCCCACATGCCACAACTAGAAGGACCCACAACTAAGAATATACAACTATGTACCGGGGGCCTTTGGGGAGAAAAATGAAAAACGAAAAAAAATTTTAAAAAAATAATAAATAAAATAAAATAATTTAAAAATGTAAAAACCATTCAAGGTTCAGAGGTCAAATAAAATCAGGCGGCAGGCCATTGTTTGCAGTCTCCTGATCTGGGTCCCCATCGTCTCTCCCTGCTTCCAATCGTGCTTCTCTCTAGCGCGTTTGCCATACTATAGACACAAGAGTCTTCCTAAAACATCAATCTAATTTCCTCAAGGAAATAAATCGTTTTGTTTTATTCACCCTGATATTTGTAGCGCTTATGGTATTGCCTAATATTTATTAGAAATGAAAAGATTATATCTGTGGGACTGAACGTCATTACCTTGATTAAAGCTTTTTAGCCAACAATAAAAAATGTATAATTGCAACAAAAGAAATATATCTATTATTCTTAGTTGATGTGATTTTCTCTATAGAGAACAGATGAGAATATATATCCAAATTATTGAATTAATGGAGAGTTGAGCAAGAGTGTTATATATGTAATTAATGCATAAAAATCAAGAGCACTTCTAGGGGACAGCCCAGTGGTGCAGAGGTTAAGTTCGTGTGTTCCACTTCGGCGGCCCAGGGTTCACCAGTTGGGATCCCAGGTCTGGACACGGCACTACTCATCAAGCCATGCTGTGGCAGGTGTCCCACATATAAAGTACAGGAAGACAGGCAGGGATGTTAGCTCAGGGCCAGTCTTCCTTAGCAAAAAGAGGAGGATTGGCAGCAGATGTTAGCTCAGGGCTAATCTTCCTCAAAAAAAAAAAAAAATCAAGTGCACTTTTATATTCCAGCCACAAAAAATCAGAATATTTGAATTTTAACAAGATATCATTTACAGCAGTAACAAAAAATATAAAGTAAAGCTAGAACAAATAAATCTAACAAAAGATATGGTTGACTTCTATGGAAAAAATTATAAAACTTCATTGAAATACATTTAGGAAAACCAAAATAAATAAGATTCACCATATCCACAGATAAAATGATTCAATATTGTAAGGCTATCAATTCTCTCCACATTATATATTCACTGCAATTTCAATAAAAGCGCAGATAGGGTTTTTTATGGCATTTAAAGAGCTGATTCTAAAATGTATATTGAAAGCAAACAGTCACGGGGCCAGCTCAGTGGCAGAGTGGTTGGGTTCGCATGCTCCTCTTCAGCAGCCCAGAGTATTGCTGGTTAAGATCCTGGGTGTGGACATGGCACCACTCATCAGGCCATGCTGAGGGGGCATCCCACACAGCACAACTAGGGACACTCACAACTAGAATATACAACTACGTACTGGGGGGCTTTGGGGAGAAAAGGAGGAAAAGAAAAGATTGGCAACAGATGTTAGCTCAGGTGCCACTCTAAAAAAAAAGGAAGCAAATAGTCAAAAACAGCCAAGACAATCTTGAATATTGTAGAGAACTTTCATAAACAGATATCAAGACTTACTCTAAAGCAATTAAGATAATGATATTATCTTATTATATTGATATTATATTGATAATATTATAATGATAAGTGGCATTACAGATAACTGGAAAAAAAAGGATAAACTATTCAAAAACGGTACTAGGTCAATTAATTATCTATTTCAAAAAAATTACATCAGATCCATACTTCACAACATATACAAAACCAACTGAAGGTGGATTAAAGACTTTAATTTGCAAGTACATTTATCTTTCCAATAAAAAAATAGCAAAAGAATTTTTCTTTTAGAACTAAAAATCTAAAGTACATATAGAAAAATAAACATGTAAAAACAGCAAGAATAATTCTGAAAAAATATTGCATTTGTAAAGCTACAATAAATATAATAGTAGAGAACTGGCACACAAATATCACATATATCAATTTTAAATAAAAAATATGGATATATACTTAGTATATGATAAAAGTGACAGTTCAAGTCAGTAGGGAAAAAAGGATTATTCCATAAAGACACTGTTGGGAAATATGAAGTTGTTTTCCTTCCTCAAAGCAAGAGATGGTTCAAAAATTTAAGCATAAAAAATAAATCATAAAGTACTAAAAGAAACCATGGTAGAAGGTGATTCTAAATATTTCATGAAACCCAAAAACCATGAAATAAGAGATTGATACATAAAAAGGAAAAACTTCTGCTTGGAAAAAACCCACAAAGTCAGAAGAGAGGTAACAATTTAGGAAAATATATTTCCAAATCACACCACAGACAAAAGGCTAATTCTACCACAATATAAAGCGCTTCAAAAACCAATAAATTGCTCAAGAGAAACAAAAACATACATGTCCATACACTTATATGAAAATATCCATAGCAACATTATTCAAAATAACCAAAAAGTGAACCCAAATATCCATCAGCAGATGAAAGAATAAAGAAAATGCAGTATATCCATCCAAGGAAATATTACTCAGCAATAAAAAAGAATGAGGTATTGACACATGCTATAATATGGATGAACTGTGAAACATAACGCTAAGTGAAAGAAGCCAGTTACAACAGACTACATATTGTATGCTTCCATTTATATGAAAAGTCCACAGTAGGCAAATCTATAGAGATACAAACTGGATTTCTTACCTAGGGATTGAGGGGGGATGCAAAGTGATTACTATAGGTATGGGATTTCTTGTGGGGGTGAGGAAAATGTTCTAAAGTTGACTGTGGTGATGGCTGCACAATTCTATGAATATACTGAAAGCCACTGAATTGTATATTTTAAATGGATGAATTGTATGGTATATGAATTACATCTCAATAGCTGTTATATATTAAAAAACAAAAAACATAAGTGGAGGTGAGAAGATTTCTGCATCGGCTCATAAAGGATTAACTGTTTTAAGAATAGCCATTCTACTGTAAACAACCAGAAAACTAGACAAGCTACATGAACAACTGTCTTCAGACACCGGAAAACAAGCAGCACAGGGCTGTGATTCATGAGAAGAGGGAAACAAATGAGATAAGCCCTAGCTTGCTGCTGGAGGCAGTTTCCAGGCTGCAGCATGGGAGGAGAAACCAAAACAAAGTCCAGCAGTCTCACTAAGTTAAGGCGAGAGAGAATGAAGCTCCCAGAGGCCAAAGCAGCTATCAGTTGTGGGACAGAGTACTGGAGAGAGCAATCTGCAAAGAGAATGAGCCCTGGAGGTCTGTAGAGGGGTCTCTGCAAATCTTTGGCTGAGTCCAAATCTGTGCATGCATGGGGCGAAAGTCCACCAGGCTGGGGAAAAACAACCAAAAAGTAGTAGGCCAAACCATTCTCCAAGCTCACGTAGGCCTGGAATCGTTTTTCCACAAGCAGAGTGCTGAGGGCATTGGCTAGAGTCTTTAGAAGGTTACCACCTTAGTAGTGAGGCTGTTAGCTCCAGACTGTGGTTATTCTGGACCCATCCTAAGCCTAAAAAGATTAAACTGACAAGCAATTTAACCGGACACCAGAACAAAGTCCAACAGTACTTAAAGGAATACAACAAAATCTAAAACTCCATAAAAATTACCAAGGAAAGAAGCAGGAGAATACGATCCATAATCAGGAGAAATATTAGAATCACACAAAGACAACAGAGATGATGGGAATAAGGACCTTGAAATAGCTATTAAAATCTTATAAACATATTCAAGGATGTAAAGTAAAACAGAAATATGACGAGTGGAGAAATGTTAGAGTAAAAAGAGACCCAATTAGAACTTGTAGCTATAAAACACACAGTATATGAAATTATATTCCATCCTACTTGATGAGTTTACCCAAAAATTAGACATTGCAGAAGAAAAGATCAGTAAACTTGAAGTCATAGCAACAGAAACTATCCAAATTGAAGCACAGAGAGCAAAAACACTGCCATCATCATCATCATCATCATCATCACCATCAGAGTATCAGTGATCTGTGAGTGACCAAGATTAAACAGTCTAATTCCAACACAGGAGATTGAAGCTCCAGAAAGAGAGGGTGTGGGAGAAGAGGGGGAAAAAATACTTCTAGAAATAAGGCTGGAACATTATACAAAAATAATAAGAATGTGTTGTGAGTTTTATCACATATGTACATCTAAAATGTATGACAACAATAATACAAAAGAGGGGAGAGGGAAAAATGGAAGTATACTGTTGCAAGGGTCTTATGTTATACCTGAAGTGGTATAACATTTGAAGGTAGAGCAATTACTAGGAAACAAAACAAGGGGCTGGCCCAGTGGTGTAGTGCTTAAGTCTGGTGTGCTCTGCTTTGGCGGCCTGGGTTCACAGGTTTGGATGCCATGTGTGGCCATACACCACTCATGGTAGCCATGCTGTGGCAGCAACCCGTACACAAAATAGAGGAAGGCTGACACAGATGTTAGCTCAGGGCTAACCTTCATCAGGCAAACAGAGAGGAAGATGGGTAAAAGATGTTAGCTTAGAGCAAATCTTCCTCACACACACAAAAAGAGAAAAGCTTCAATAAAAACAAAACCAAAACAGTTACAGTTAAAAAAAAATTAGTAAGTAAAATACTCCAAATATAACAGAAAAAAATAGAGACAGGCTTTGAATAGGCAGTACTGGAATGACCAACTTATTAAATAAACTATGCTATACTAATATATTGGAACATCATGCAGATATGAAAAACTTAGATAGCTCTCTCTACATATAATATGGAAGTGCTAATATGGAGAGGCAATATAAAACAGTAGTATACAGTAATGTCATTTTGCAGCCAAACTGCTTGGGTTTGAAACTAGGCTGTTACGTACCTGCTGAGTCATCTTGGGCAAGTTTCTTAACCTCTCTCTGCCTCAGTTTATTCTTATGCAAACCAGTGTTAATATTTATAGGATTTTATGGGGATTAAAAGAGTTAAGTCATACAAAGGAGCCAAGAACATACAATGGAGAGAGTCTCTTCAATAAATGGTATTGGGAAAACTGGACAGCCACGTGCAAATGAATGAAACTAGACCACTATCTTATACCACATACAAAAATTAACTCAAAATGGATTAAAGATTTGAATGTAAGACCTGAAACCATAAAACTCCTAGAAGAAAACACAGGCAGTACGCTCTTTGACACTGATCTTAGCAACATCTTTTTGGGTGTCTCCCCTCAGGCAAGGGAAACAAATGAGACTACATCAAACTAAAAAGCTTCTGCACAGCAAAGAAAACCATCAACAAAATGAAGAGCAATCTACGAAATGAGAGAAGATATTTGCAAGTCATATAGCAGATAAGGGGTTACTATCCAAAATACATAAAGTACTCATACAATGTAACAACAACAAAAAACCAAACAATCCTGTGGCTGGCCACAAGGCCGAGTGGTTAAGTTCGCGAGCTCCGCTTCAGCGGCCCAGGGTTTCGCCAGTTTGGATCCTGGGCGTGGACATGGCGCCACTCATCAGGCCATGTTGAGGCGGCATCCCACATGCCACAACTAGAAGGACCCACAACTAAAAAATATACAACTATGTACTGGGGGTATTGGGGAAGAAAAAGCAAAAAAAAAAAAAAAAAAAAGACTGGAAACAGTTGTTAGCTCAGGTGCCAATCTTAATTTTAAAAAATCCCATTAAAAATTAGTAGAGGATCTGCACAGATATTTTTCCAAAGGAGACATACAGATGGCCCATAGGCACGTGAAAAGATCTTCAACATCACTAATTATTAGTGAAATGCAAATCAAAACCACAATGAGACACTTCATGCCAGAATGGCTACTATCATAAAGACAAGAAATAACAAGTGGTGGAGAGGATATAGAGAAAAGCGAACACTCATATCCTGTTGGTGGGAATGTAAATATGGAAAATAGTATGGAGATTTCTCAAAAATTGCAAACAGAACTACCATATGATCCAGCTATTCCACTTACTTATCCACAGAATATGAAAACACTAATTTGAAAAGATACAGGCACCACTATGTTCACTGCAGTATTATTCACAACAGCCAAGATATGGAAACAACCCAAGTGCCCATCGATGGGTGAATGGATAAAGAAGATGTAGTATATATACACAAAAGATTACTACTCAGCCACAAAAAAGATGAAATCCTGCCATTTGCAACAACACAGATGGACCTTGAGGGTATTATGCTCAGTGAAATAAATCAGACAAAGAAAAATACTATGTGATTTCACTCCTATATGGAATATAAAAAAACCCAAAATAAATGAACAAACAAAACAAAAACACGCACATAGATACAGAGAACAGATTGGTGGTTACCAGAGGGGAAGGTTGGGAGGGTGAAATAGGTAAAGGGGGTCAACTGTATGGTGATGGATGGAAACCAGATTTTGGTGATGAACACACTGTAGTGTATACAGAAGTCAAATTATAATGTACACATGAAATTTATGTAATGTTATCAACCAACGTTAGCTCAATAAAAAAAAGACACTGGTTAAATTATGGCACATTCGCACAATGGTAAAAAGAATGGGAGGCTCTTTAAGGCACTGATACAGAGAGATCTCCAGAATATACTGTTAGGTGAAAAAAGCAAGGTGCAGAACTGTGTGCATAACATGCTGCCACTTGTTCTGTTTTGCCTTTTTTTTTTTTTTAAAGATTTTATTTTTTTCCTTTTTCTCCCCTAAGCCCCCCCGTACATAGTTGTATATTCTTCGTGTGGGTCCTTACCTAGTTGTATATTCTTCGTTGTGGGTCCTTCTAGTTGTGGTATGTGGGACGCTGCCTCAGCGTGGTTTGATGAGCAGTGCCATGCCTGCGCCCAGGATTTGAACCAACGAAACACTGGGCCGCCTGCAGCAGAGTGCACAAACTTAACCACTCGGCCAAGGGGCCAGCCCCTGTTTTGCCTTGTTTTAATTGAGGCAACAGTGGTTTATAACACTATATAAATTTCAGATGTATATCACTATATTTTGATTTCTGTGTAGACTACATCATGTTCACCACCCAAAGATTAATTACGATCCGTCACATGTGCCCTATCACCCCTTCTGCCCACCTCTCTCCCCGCTTCCTCTCTGGTAACCACCAATCTAATCTCTGTATCTATGTGCTTGTTTGTTGTTGTAGTTGCTGTTGTTGCTTTTTGTTGAGGAAGATTAGCCCTGAGCTAACATCTGTGCCAATCTTCCTCTACTTTACATGTCAGTCGCTGCCACAGCATGGTTGGCACATGGTCTAGGTACACGCCCAGGATCCAAACCTGCAAACCTGGGCAGCCACAGTGGTGTGCAGTGAACTTTTAACCACTACGCCACAGGACTAGGGCCCTGTTGTTGTTTTTTATCTTCCAGAGATGAGTGAAATCATACAGTATTTGGCTTGGCTTTCTCCATCTGACTTACTTTGCTTAGCATAATGCTCTCATGGTCCATCTACGTTGTCACAAGTGGCAAGATTTCATCTTTTTTATGGCCGAGTAGTATTCCATTGTGTATATATACCACATCTTCTGTATCCATTCATCTGTTAATGAACACTTGGGTTGCTTCCAAGTCTTGGCTACTGAGAATAATGCTGTAATGAACATAGGAGTGCAAATCTTTTTCAATTAGTGTGTTTTCGTGTTCTTTGGATAAATACCCAGAAGTGAAATAGTTGGATCATACGGTAGTTCTATTCTTACTTTTTTGAGGACTCTCCATACTATTTTCCATAGTGTCTGTAACAGTTTACATCCCCAGCAGCAGCGTATGAGGGTTCCCTTTTCTCCATATCCTCTCCAACACTTGTTATTTCTTGTCTTTTTCTTTTTTTTTTTTTGCTGAGGAAGATTCACCCTGAGCTAACATCTGTTGCCAATCTTCCTCTATTTTTTGTATGTGGGCCACCACCACAGCATAGCCACTGATGAGTGGTATAGGTCCATGCCTGGGAACCAAACTGGGGCTGCCAAAGCAGAGCACGCCAAACTTGACCATCAGGCCACCAGGGCTGGCCCTATTTCTTGTCTTTTTAATAACAGTCATTCCGATAGGCATGAGGTGATATCTCATTGTAGTTTTGATGTTCATTTCCCTAATAATTAGTGATCCTGAAAATGTCTTTCCATGTGCCTGTTTGCCATCTGTATATCTTCTTTGGAAAAATGTCTGCTCAGATCCTTTGCCCACTTTTTTTTTTTTTTAAACAAAGATTGGCCCTGAGCTAACATCTGTGCCAATCTTCCTCTTTTTTTTTCACTTGGGGAAGATTGTTGCTGAGCTAACATCTGTGCCAGTCTTCCTCTATTTTATGTGGGATACTGCCACAGCATAGCTTGAATAATGGTGCTAGGTCTGTGCCCGGGATCCGAACCTGCAAACTCCGCTTTGCCCTCTTTTTAATTGAGTTCGGCTTTTTTGTTGTTGACTTATGTGAGTTCTTTATATATTTGGATATTAACCCCTTATCAGACATATGATTTGCACCTGAAAC
Organism: Equus asinus; assembly: GCF_041296235.1. Classification (NCBI taxonomy): domain Eukaryota; kingdom Metazoa; phylum Chordata; class Mammalia; order Perissodactyla; family Equidae; genus Equus; species Equus asinus. The sequence continues at coordinate 73,462,585 of NC_091796.1, forward strand.
CATAAAACTCCTAGAAGAAAACATAAGCAGTAAGTTCATCCACATAGGTCTTAGCAGTATCTTTTTGAATATCATATCTCCCCAGGCAAGGAAACAAAAGAAAAAATAAACAAACAGTTCACCAAACTAAAAAGCTTCTGCACAGCAAGGAAACCATCAAAAAAAGGAAAAGACAACCTAACAATTGGGAGAAGATATTTGTTTTTTTTTTTAAGATAAAAAGAGACTATGTAGAGATAAAGTATTTGCTGAGGTTTGTATTTGCATAAAATGTCTCTGGAAGCAGAGCTTCTCACACTTTAATGTGTATTTGAATCCCCTGGAAATGTGTTAAAATGTAGATCCTGATGCCAGCCCTGCGTTTCTAACTCCCAGCGCATTGTGATGCTTCTGATCCAGACTGCACTTTGAGAGCAGGACTTGGACACACACATGTACGCGCAAAATGTCCCCTGGGTAACTGGTGGACAGGGATGGGAGCGAAACTTTACTATATCCCTTTTTGTACCTTTGAATTTTGAACCATGTGGATGTATTATTTAGTAAAACAAAACAAAAAAGAGTTAAGTCATGTAAGGCGTTTAAAACTATCTCAAACACAAAATTAGTATTCATTAATTGTTGGGTAAAAGAAAAGGACAATCTTCACAATATATTTCTAAGTGAAAAACACAAAGTTCAGACAGTATAACGCCTTACCATTTGTGTGAAAAGTAAACTATATAAATATATATCTACAAAAGTAAAGATTATCTCTAGAAACCTAAACAAGAAACTTCTAACAATAAAGCCTTCTGTGAAAAGAGACCCTGGTAGCTGTGGAACAGAAAAAGAAGAGAAATGTACTCTCCTCTTCATATTTTTCTGTAAATACTGAATTTTCTACAATGTATTACCTATTCAAATAAATAAATAAAATTAACTTTAAATCAAGAATAATAAGCACTTATAAAATCAGGAAAAAGTGCATTTCAAACACAAGTATCATGCTAGATAAAAAGAGATCAACTAGCAAACCAATTTAATTTTCTAATAAACTGTGTTTCTTCCCAGAATTACCACAGCGATCAGTTTCCCTTGGCTCCTGAAGCCTTTTCTAGTCTTCATCATCTGCGACCTACTTTTGTAACTGACTTCTTGCCTTTCTTCTTTTTAATTTTTCATAATCTCACAGACACCTTCCTTTATTATCTACAACAAACTATATTTTCATAGAATATCTTATATGCTTTTCTTTTCCAAAGCTCTTAGTAAGTTTATTGAGGTTTTTATTTATATTAGGAGGACAGGAAAAGGAAGGGTGATCAAATCGGCATTTGATTTCAGTCAACAACTTCATATAGGTTTAAAACAAATATTTGTGGATAATGCATAAAAGTTATTTTTGTATTTTAAGAACACAATCATATCTATTTCAAAAATATCTATTACTACAAAGATTCTTTAAAAATCAGAAAGTGTGATTTGAAAAGACTTTTCTGTGTAAGCTCTGGAGTCTGTTTAAATCCAGCCTCTGCCACTTACTGGCTGTGTCGCTTTGAGTAAATTACTTCCCCCTCTATCTCAGTTCCCTAATCTGTAAACTTGTATTAATAGCAGGACCAAACATTAGGATATTATAAGTGTAGACTAAATGCAGTAATAGACTTTTTTTTAAATGTCTTAATATTTAAAAATTAAAAAATTAAGAATTTTTATTTCTGGAAAGAACATGCAAACATAAATACAAAAGAAGTGCTTTCGTTTTTATTTTATTCTTCAGAGGACTATGTTCTTAGTATCTGATGCTCCTTATTTCTTATTTTTCCCCAATTCAGGCTACAAAAAACTCCAACGAATAATATGAGAGCAATAATCATTATCCTGGCCAATGGAGTCTTAAGTTATTTAATACCCGGAGAAATGCCATAACACTTTCTTTCTTGTATTACCATAAAATAAAATTAAAAAATTCTCCCAGTATCAAATAACTACTTGAAGCCATACTGTTTCAATCTCCAATTTTGTATTATAATATGCCTTAAAAAGATTTGAAGACTGGAAATGCAAAAGAGCTGAGATAGCAATGCTGGAGAAATATAAAACATATACTGAGGATCAAAAGTTAACTTTACTGGAAGAGGTTGAAGAAAGTATATTTTTTTCCTCAAAAATCTTTGGGGAACTTAGTAAAATGCAATGCCCCTCACTTATCTAATGGATCACAACCTCTGGGAGTAAGGTGGAGAAATCTGCACTTTAACAAGCCCGCAAGTAATTTGTTTTCTACTGTCATTTTAAGAACAAGTGAGGAAAAATGAAACGGAAAGGATTAACTTCTGTTTCACCCTGTAGGAGGTGCATCTTGAGCGGATTTCAAGTAGGTACATTAAGTGGCAGAGGGATGAAGCAGCTATTACAAACCAAAGGAATGGTATGTGAGATAACTCAGTTTTCAGACATGTTTCAGCACCCTAGGCATGTAGAAGTGACCGCACCTGTCCTGATTAAACAGTAGGAGCATAGCAGATGGACAGCACAGTTAACTAAAACTGTTAGTAATTAGAAAAACATCACGCTTTCATTGTGTAATTCTTATCCCAGTTTCCAATATACATATTTTTTCATTACCCACACTGGAAACATAGCCTCCAAAGTACTACAATGCTAATGGACAGAGAAGAGGACCAAAACAACTCGAGCAAAAGGTACTTCTTCTGTTTTCCACTCATAACAAGAATTAAAAAAAGTAAAAAGGTAAAAAAGTCATTTTGGTTTTTCGTACTGGGTTATTATAGTCAAACATTTATAAACAAAGAACTTTCATATAAGGGAGCCCTTCTTTCAAAACAGCTAACTAAAAGGTAAGTAATTATTCAAATTTAGAAGTTTATTCAAATTTGGAGTGAAAAAACATAAAATAAATTTAATCTAATTTTACATTAATTCTAATGTAAATGGTCAGTTTCCATATCTGTAAAATGACAGTTTGAGATTAGGTGATTTCTAAAGTCCTGTCTAGCTCAAATTCTAAAATTCTATGATATACAAAATTCCACAAACCTTGAATTAAATAAACTGAGTTGTTCAGAAACTATAGTTAAGCTTATTCTGATAATTCAAATAACCCTGAAACGTTAGAATACTGATAGCTGCATCCCCTATAAGAGTCCAGCAGTGCTATTCTGACTTCCTGTTAGCATGTGTTCTGAATGAATGATGAGCAAAAAATAACTATTTTCTCCCACTTGGACTGCTAATATTAACAGCAAACATAGCCACTCACTGAGGAGGAGTTACAAAAGGGCCTACCGTCACAGAATCCTGAAGGTCTCACGAAAATCAGAGAAACATCATTAGCTAACCAGTAAATATCATGCCAAACATAAGTCAGTGACAACCTCAAATTCTGAACTATTTAGATTAAATAAAATTTGAGACATTTATCCATTATGCAAAACAGGCAGCACTACTTTACAATCTGAATATCGCTGTATATTCCTTTGGTTAAACAGGAAAAAAAAAAACTGTCCGCAGTACTCTTCCCTCGTAATTCTGCCCTTCTTACTGTGCACATTACATATTTTCCATGTTACTCCTAAGAGAGATGCACTGCACAGAAGTGTCTGTGGGGACAAGAGTTCATCCATACTGAAATTAAATCTGCGATAAGTAAGCTCATCATAACGGAGTTTTACACAGAATGTGCATTTCTCAATGTAAGACGATTTTGTGCTGTACCAGAAAAAAACCGGAGCAAGTCTGATTTCTTAGATTCTCCATAATTATTACCTTTATTCTTAAATTAAGGGATTGATTTGCAGGATGAACAAATCTCCCCATAACTTAAAAGACAGCAGTCTAAGAATAAATTTTGCTTCCATATGAAAGAGAATTAGTTTGTAAACCCAGGTGACACTTACGGACCATGAAACATCGAAAAGGGGGAGGCCAAAAGAAGTAGGCAAAATATAAGACGTTTACCACTAAAATCTCACTCCTGAGTGTCAGGGTCATTCTGCTGTCATACTTACCATTTTTACAAACCCACTAGTCTGACCAAGAACCCTAATTTTAAAACCATGCATTTTTAAAGCTAATGCAAGAATAATGCTGTAGAGCTCAACAACTGATACTACAGATCAGTGATCCAGAAGATAACTGTGTCTATCAGCAAATTAGCAACCACATCCCTTAAAAACAACTCAGGCTGTGCTCCATTAACTTCTATCAAGGGTGGCTTTCCTGTAAAATTCATTACTTCATTGCCTGGAACGATTACGTTCGTTCTGGAACCACACTACACTTTCATCAACAGTGTCTCAGAGTAAAGCTAATGACTGCACCTACTCCTGAAACAGAATGTCTGGGGGGTAAGGTCAAAATGGGTCTTAGTTCCGGACAATGATCATAAAGACCCTGTAATTAGTCACAATTATATTCTGTGCATCACAAGAATGAAAACTGTTGAAAAACTCAACCGAAGCCCCAAGATCACGTATTCCTCCAAGAAGAGTGTTTCCTTCGGGTTCTAAGGAAGGCAGCACTACTAAAATATAGTGTGAGGGCAAACTCTCTAGGTTTTTCCGATCTTTTTTTTTTTTTTAATTTTTTAAAAACCTAGAGCGGGCCTGCTGGCAGGCATCGTGAAAGCCTCCGGAAAAGGAGGTTCGGGAGGGGAACGGCCAAATTCAAACAACTGTGAAGCGCGAGTCCGCGGACTGCGCCGGGCTGAGCCGGCCGAGGGAGGGCACCTCACCTGCCAGCGGCCGTAGGTGAGCAGGACCATGGCGATGGGGATGGCGGTGCCCGACATGGCGTGGGTGGACGGCATGCTGTACTCGGAGTTGTAGAAGACCTCCAACTTGACCACGGGCGGGGAGGCGGGCCGCGGCCAGCGGATGATGTCCTTGGTGCACTGGCCCAGGTACATGACCAGCACCCAGATGACCACGAGCCTCCGGCCCACCAGGGCGTCGAGGTTCCAGATCCAGAAGGGGAAGAAGAGGATGTAAAAGAGTTCGTTGCCCAGCTCGGTGCCCAGGCAGAACAGGTAGTAGAGCGGCCAGTTGCTCACGTGGGCCAGCTCGCCCTCCTCGCCCGTCAGCGAGTTGCGGCGCAGGCCGGCCGCGCGCCGCGCCGGGGCCGGGCCCAGCTCGCTCGCCAGCGCGTTCCGCACGCCGTTGGGGGCGCCGCGGTCGCCCGGCTTGGCGGGGCACTGATTGCGGTCGCTCCCGGGCGGCTGGGGGCCTCCGGGCGCCCCCGGCTGCCGTTCCCGACGCCGGGCGTCTCCGGCGAGGGGCGCCTCCGCCTCCTCCTCAGCAGCGCTCGGGCCGGCGGCGGGGCGGCTCGGCGGCGCTTCGACCCCGCACAGCCGCTGGAAACGGGCCACTTTCTGCGGTTCCTGCAGACAGACGGCCAGCTGGGCCAGGCGCTGCCTCAGCGACATGATAACGGGACCGCGCGGCCCGCGGACCGGACGACGGCGGCGGGAGGGCGGGCCGGCTTCGAACCGGCCCCGCGCGCCCGGCCGGCGGCACCAGCAGCAGCAGCAGCGGCAGCAGTGGCGCCTCCTCGACGCGCTCGGCTCCGCGGGGTGACGGCGCCACAGGCCGCCGCGAGCCCCCGCCCGGCGCCCCTCCCTCGCCGCGCGCGCACGCCGCCCGCAGCCTCCACGCGCCGGCGCGCCCCGCGCCCCGCCCCCACGGCCGCCCGGGAGGGGCCCGCCCCGCGCCTGCCCTCCGGCGGGGCCGGGCGCGCGGGCTCGGCGGGCGGCTGCCGGGGGCTCGCCTGTCTGCGTGCGCAGCAGGCGTCGCGGGCCCGCGGGCGGGACGGTGCGCGCCCGGGCTCCCCAGCTTCAGCCCTCGTTCCCTGCAGGCTGATGTTGCCGGCTCCCGTCTGCCGACCGTTGCCTCGGAGAGGCCACGGTCCTGGGGCCAGCTTCCGCGGTGCCAGCGGCCCAGCACCCGCCCGTCTTCCTGGCCTAGATTCAAATGGTGAATGGTGAAGGCAGGCGAAGTCACCACCGTGCGCCCCAATCTTTCCCCTCAAATAATCACAAGTAATGAAAGAGCCGTCTCCGACGGTTGATGTCCTGAAAGGCAGGTGCCAATTCACCAGTGGTGGCAACACCAGATGTAGATCTGAGGACAATACTGTGTCATTGATCAAATATTTTGGTGTAAGTTAAGAGATCACAGTTATTCTTGTGTGTGTGTGTGTGTGTGTGTGTGAGAAAGATTAGGCCTCAGCTAACATCTGTTGCCAACCTTCCTTTTTTTGCCTGAGGAAGACTGTTGCTGAGCTAACATCTGTGCCCATATTCCTCTATGTTATGTGGGATGCTGCCATAGCATGGCCTGATGAGCAGTGTGTAGGTCCGAGCCTTGGATCCAAAGCTCCAAAACGCGGGTTGCTGGAAGGAGCGCTGGAACTTAACGACTACACCACAGCCAGCCCCAGCGAGTCTTGACTTACAGGTGGAATTTCCTTTTAATAAATGCTAACAGGCTTGCACACAAGAAATGTAATTGGTGGCCGAATGCACTGTGTAGATTTTTGAGTTTGATAAGGCTGGTTCAGAGATTTAACTTCCGTGTCTCAAATTACAAACTTGACTGCTAGAAAGAATAGTTTCTAGTAGAAAGTCTTTGAACTCCAATTCCAGGAAGTTATTTCAGGTAAGGTGAATGTCTATAATGAAATAATTTGCACTTCTTCCAAGAAACAAGCTGGAAAATTCCCCTCCCTTATGTCATTAGAAATATTTTCTTCATTTCCCAGGGAGCGTTATTCTCCTCCTCTCAGTCCACTACCTAGGCTGTAGCCATAGAAAGATGGATAAACCATCATCCCTGCCCTCAAGTTGCTCACAGTATAGCTGGTAAACAGAGATAGGTCCACTCTAGGTACAGCTAGAGTACAGAGCAGATGATAAGTGCTAAAATAGAGATGGAAGATGCTCTGGAAAGGAGAAGAAACAAGTTGACCAGGGACAGCAGGAAAGGTCTTAAGAGGTGATCCTGTTTAGCTGGATTGTAATAAAGAAGATATTAATAGGTGAGGAAGCCCCTCTTAGGAAGAGAGAAAATGAATAAAGACAGGGGATAGGAACGTCAATGAATAGCTCATAGAATACACTGTAGAAAGGGTAAGTGATTGGAATGAGGCTGGAAAGGAAAGATAGCACCAGATTGTAAAGGCCTTGAATGTCAAGCTGGCTCTTTTATTTTGTAGGCAGTGGAGAGACATGGAAGGCTTTTATAAGCTAGGGAGTGACAGCATCAGAACTGTGCTTTAGAGATAGCTAGGAAGGAAACTGTGAAATGAATAAGGGAAACCTCAACTAAACTGGAGCAGGGAAGACCTGTAGCAGGTCTCATACACCAACATACATGGTCAATTACTCCAAACAGGAAGAGACTAACTCTTGCATCTCCCACAGGAAGGACAGCTGCTTTACTACTGAAGGAAGATTTCTCTCCTCACCCAGCAACAGCCCAGCCAATGAGAAACACTAACACTGCAGCTCAGCCAATGAGAAATTGCTGCTGCCCTGAACTGTTACTTTCCCTGCACGGATTTTTGTTTAGAACAGCCCCTTCCTACTCCCCATTTTTCTCTATAAAAGCAAGTTCCCCTCTTTTGTCCTGGAGATTTGCCCATGCTTTCGCATGGCATGCACATCTGAATTGCAATTCTTTTGACTATTCCCAAATAAACTCACTTTGAGGGGGCCAGCCCGGTGGCGCAGTGGTTAAGTGTGCACGTTCTGCTTTGGTGGCCCGGGGTTCACCGGTTCGGATCCCAGGTGCGGACATGGCACCGCTTGGCACACCATGCTGTGGCAGGCATCCCACATACAAAGTAGAGATAAAGTAGAGGAAGATGGGCACGGATGTTAGCTCAGGGCCAGTCTTCCTCAGCGAAAAGAGAATTGGCAGTTAGCTCAGGGCTAATCTTCCTCAAAAAAAAAATTTTTTAAAAAAAAACTCATTTCGAGAGTAAAGTAACAGGCAAATTTGCTTTTTTAAGTTGACAGAATCAAAGATGAATTGCCAGAGGTCAGAGACCAGAGACCAGATACCAGATAAATAATTAGAAGATGATTGCAGTAATCAGGTGGGAGAGAATGAGGGCCTGAACCGGGACTGTGGTTCTGAAAATTGGAAGGAAGGGGATAGATTTGAACAGGATTTTGGAACTATGAAAAAGTTAATACATTTCATTTGAATTCATAGGTCTGCAGGCAAATACTAGTCCATCCCTGATTGGAACACATTGTGTCTAATACTGAGGCATTTATAATCTGGTGAGGGAGACAAATCATGAGAAAACATGCAAGTATATTCAAAGATGTACAGCCAGGCATACTAAACAGCTCTAGGAAGTGAGACATGAGCAATCCCTCCGTGGGGGAAGCAGGGGGGCAGCACCGGGTTCTCTCTGAATAGTTCTGTGAAAGAGATGATTAGCTGGCATTTGAAAACAAGGAGCAAGTTGGTTTATGGAGAGGAAGGTGGGAACAGCCTCAGTGAGGCAGTTTACACATGCTTTTCTGTCAAAATAATTTGTTTATAAGGGAATTATTCAGATTCAACCAAGGAATTTCAGATTCTGGGGACTATGTAGCCTAAGGATAGCAGAGAAAGGAAAATATGTAAAACAAAGTAGAAGGAGATCTTTATGTCCCACAGCCAAATTATGACTCCTTCAGCACTGGGGTATTTTGTCAGAATGCAATATTCTCTTTAAAGGTAGCAGAGACAAGGATGATGGGGAGATGGGAGTTTGGCCTCTGACTGCGCTAACAGGAAAAACAATGCGAGTTGACAAAACTTGAAGGCGCTGACACTGTCCTGCTGGTGCAATAAATCTGTTAATGATGAAGACAAGGTCTTAGCTGTAAATCAGAGCACTGTGATGAACAGAATAGGACTTCTGGTGGATTCCATTTACATTCGCTCTGAATTTTGCATAACAGAATATCTTAAAACTTAATAGAAATTTAACCATATCAAAAGATTCAGGGGTCAGCCCCATGCCTGAGTGGTTAAGTTCAAACGCTCCGCTTCGGCGGCCCAGAGTTTCACTATTTTGAGTCCTGGGCGCGGACATGGCACAGCTCACCAGGCCATGCTGAGGCGGCATCCCACATACCACAACTAGAAGGCCCCACAACTAAAAATGCACAACTATGTACCGGGGGGCTTTGGGGAGAAAAAGGAAAAATAAAATCTTTAAAAAAAAAAAAGATTCAAATACAAACATTCTGTGGCAAGCATTTTTATAACAAAGCATAAACATTTTTTTGAAAGAAAAAATACTGCTGCCAAGTAAGGATATGACTATGTGGGTGTCATTCAGAGTCTTGCCTGCAAAGCCAAATGTCTTAATCCCTGTTCTATAATTAACGTGTTAAATAAATTTTGTTATATCCTTCTCTGTACTTCAGTTTAACTTTATGTAATATTGAAAACTTTTTGAGATACATGTTCTGTAAAGGTAAAATATTGCCACCATTTCTAATGGGACTTTAATAAAACACAATATATAGTCTTAGCCTTGGTCATTTTACCTTCGAAAAGTAATTTAAATTAAGTTTGTACTTTATCATGTTGGGTTGAGTAAATCATTGATTGAGCTACCTTTACAGTGAGGTCAAAGAAATTTATCTTTAGAAGTACACCTTCTAATTAATTTATGTTCAAAACTATGTATACTGTATTGTATATTTGAATGTTGCTAAGAGAGTAGATCTTAAAAGTTCTCATCACAGGAAAAAAATTGTAACTATGTGAGGTGATAGATGTTAACTAAAATTTGGTAATCATTTTGTAATATATACATATAGAAAATCATTATGTTGTACACCTTAAACTAATACAATGTTCTATGTCAATTATATCTCAATAAAATGAGGGGGGCACTATGTTACTTAACATGAAATGATAACATTCATTTTAAACTGAGTATTAATTATCATCAATTTATTTTCTTTTGCCTACCTAGAATCCAACTTAATTTCTTGTTAAACTACAAAATTTCTATATTGCAAACCATTTACTATAAATTATTACCATTACTAGAATATTTTTGACATGTAGATGTCAGTACATAGCACTTGGGCCTCAATAAATTGTCATTATAATGTTATTTTTGAAAGAGTAAATCTATGTTTATTAAATTCTTTACATATACACCTAATGATTTTATCCTGCATCTTTGATTAGTTTTATTATATTTCTCAAGAATAGGATTTCCTCTGAATTCTCAAAAAGATGCCTATCATAGCACAAATGTAAATGAGATGTGTGATAATTATAGATAAAATTTTATAATTAATGGGTAATGTGTTCTATCCTCTACATTTTCTATGCCCTGACCTTTCAATCACCTTCTCCCAAAGTAAGAGTCTAAGGAAAAAACCTGCCAGAAAAAGGGTCTGAGAGTATCTTTGGCAACAAACTACAGGGCCTCTCACCCACTTTATTTCCAGCCCACGAAGGCTGAGATGGGGAATTCTTTCCTTCCCACACAGACCATTCACACGCAGTTTTATTTTACCCCAACTCTGTAGTACTTTTTTTTTAACCACTTTTTTCTTCCTAAAAGTTTTCCCCTTTGTTAACATTTCTCTTTCCAACTCCACTTTTCTTATTCTTAACATCTGATTCGTGACTTTTCCTTTCCAGAAATGGTTGGAAATACAGGTGTATACCCAACTCAGAAGATTGTTTTTTCAGGTTCAGGACTTGAAATCTCCAACCACATCTGCCCATTCACCATTCCAGACATTTTGGTAGGTGCTGATTTGCCCCTGATATTTTGATGTTTGTAACATGCTAGCATAAATTCTCCTTAATCAGAATGGTTAATTTAATTTTCTAAAGAACATAAGCTTTCTATAAGCTTTAGCCCTTGGTAAAAATATTTTTAAAATGTGTTTAGGGGCTGGCCTGGTGGCACAGTGGTTAAGTGCACACGTCCCAGTTCAGCGGCCTGGGGTTCACCAGCCCAGATCCTGGGTGTGGACATGGCACCGCTTGGAAAGCCATGCTGTGGCAGGCGCCCTACATATAAAGTAGAGGAAGATGGGCATGGATGTTAGCTCAGGGCCAGTCTTCCTCAGCAAAGAGGGGAGGATTGGTGGCAGATGTTAGCTCAGAGCTAATCTTCCTCAAAAATAAACAAATAAATAAATAAAATAAAAATGTGTTTGGTATATTTTTGAATGAATATTTTCAAAAGTACTGTAGAATAAACAACCCATCTCTCTCTCTCTTTTTTTTTTCATTTTTAAAATTGCAGTCAAAAATACATAACATGATTGGGGGCCAGCCCTGTGGCCGAGTGGTTAAGTTCCCATGCTCCAATTTGGGGGCCTAGGATTTCACCTGTTCGAATCCTGGGCCCGGACATGGCACCGCTCATCAAGTTATGCTGAGGTGGCGTCCCACATGCCACAACTAGAAGGACCCACAACTAAAAATATACAACTATGTATCAGGGGGCTTTGGTAAGAAAGAGAAAAAATAAAATCTTTAAAAATAGATGACATGAAATTTACCATCTTAAACTTTTTACAAACCTATCTTTTTTTATGTGTGGATATTTGAGGACTTTGAAGACTTTTAAGATCAGGATTAGAAATGGACTCATAGAATTGTAGACCTGGAAGGGGTTTAGAAGCCATCTTATCAATATCTTCATTTTATGAGAGTCATTCCATTTATCAATCTGGTAAATGGGACCGGCCCCTTGGCCAGAGATTAAGTTTGCGTGCTCCGCTTCAGCGGCCCAGGGTTTCACTGGTTCGGATCCTGGGCATGGACATGGAACCACTCATCAGGCTGTGTTGAGGTGGTGTCCCACATAGCACAACTAGAAGGACCTACAACTAGAATATACAACTATGTACTGGGGGCCTCTGGGGAGAAGAAGAAAAAAAGAGGGAGATTGGCAACAGATGTTAGCTCTCAGGTGCCAATCTTTAAAAAAAAAAGAATCTGGTAAATTAAGCACCAGCTGTGCTAGATTCCTGGCGATGCAATGTTATTAAGACACATCTCCTGCCTTCGAGATGTTTATGTTCAAATAGTCACTGAGGGCACAATCAAGTCCCATCATCCTTCTTCTAGGCTCGGAGATTAGATGACTGGATGTTGTCTTTTGAGTTTTCCTTCTCTGAATTCTCTCACTCATTCTTCTTCCCAATGTCACAACCCTAAGCCAAGTTCAGTTGACAAGGAAGGAGCATTCTATGAAGTGGTTGAGGATTTGCTTGTTATAAAGCAGAGTTTCTGAGTCACAGTTGAATCTATACAAGAAACCTATAATGGCTGCTTCAACTAAAACAAATTCTATGTTTACCTTTTAAGTCCATCACAATCACTTCCTACCTAAGCAATCCAGTGGGATTTCCAGTGGGAACAAGGATGCAACCCCCACTCCAGTCAGGCTTGTCTTTCATTCATGGACCACCTACATCACTAACTCAAAGCCTCCTTCCTCTGCCTGGAGCACTGGTTTTCCTTCCTTCTAGCTAACCACATCATGCTCCACATTCGAGGTCCATGGCTTTCCTATAGTACCCAAGAATGACCACCTGAGATAATCCTGCTGGCTCTCTGTGGAATTGACTTCTCTGGTGACCATAGGTTGAGCACCCACCTTCTGCTGCGCCAAGGGAGTAGTTCCCTGAGATTTTTGTACTTTGGGGCAGTGAGAGATTGCGGTGATCTCTCTCCAATGGCTAAAGCTTTAACTTCTAAACTCGAAAACATAGTAGACATATTTCCTCCTTCACAGAAAGCTAGTTAGCAGTGAGAGAAAGTGAAACTGCCATACAGACAGCAGCGGAAACAGAAGATTTCGAAGACTCATTAACAAGGTCTGAGCCCCTCGTTCCAGTTGTTCCTAAGGGCCACCTCTGCAGCCCTGCCTTTCTTGACGCTTGACTGTTCAATCCTTCCTGAACCAACACGAGCCAACAAATTCCTCTTTCTATGTAAGTTTATTTGAGGTGGGTTTCTATTATTTTCAAATAAAATATAATCATGCAGGTCGTTAGAGGCAGAATTAGAACCATAAGCCAAGTCTGGTTGCTGATCTACAGCTTTGCGCGCAGACAGTGCTGCTGTCCCTCAGAGGCAGGGACCCGTGCTGACCTACCAGTTCTTTATTTCCACTGCCATCGTGCTGAGAGCAAAACAGTCACTGAATAAAGGGTCGATAGGTTACTATAAATGCGTGCAGTTCACTGTTATGGAGAGAACACTATCTTGATTCACAAGAGCTAGATTTGGGGCCTGGATCTGCTGCTGACTTCCTCTATGCTCTTAGGCAAATAAATCACTTACAGTTTCAGGGGTAGAACTCCCCACTGCAAAATGGGAAGAATAAGAGTCCCATCTACCTTATAGGATTATGGAACGGCTAAAATGACATTATATAGATAAGAAAATTTTAAACTATAAAGTAAATTAACAATCACAAACATATAATTGCCGTAGCTAAATGAAATTGGTCTGAGAGTATGCTCAGGTCAGAATATACCTTGGAAATTTTATTTAAAGAACTGAATCTGATATCTTCCTATCACCTTTTTTTTTTTTTTTTTTTTTTTGCTGAGGAAGATTTGCCCTAAGCTAACATCTGCTGCCAATTTTCCTCTTTTCGTATGTGGGCTGTCACCACAGCATGGCCACTGACAGAAGAGTGGTATAGGTCTGTGCCCAGGAACTGGGCCTCAGGCTGCCGAAACAGAACACACTGAACTTAGCCACTGTGCCACTGGGGCTGGCCCTTACTATCATCTTAACATCACCATTCAAACATCCATCATCTCAAACTCAATGTATTCAGTAGAATGCATTGTCCTCTTTGTACCTCTGCTTTCATTTGCCACACCCTCGAATCTCTTCTCCACGCCACTTTCTGGAAGGCAAACTTGATCACAACTCCCCCCTGCTTAAAATCCTCCAGTGTTTCCCCATTGCCTTCCCAATAAAATTTTACTTTCCATTCACGAAGGACTAAATTTAGGTCTCTCGGGACATAGGAAGAAAAACAGGTGATTGAGGTCTAGTTTATGCAGAACTGTGATTTCACGGAGGCTGCTTGGCTACCACAGTGGCGTTTTGTTTTCTTCTCCCCTCTCCCCATGAGGCCTGTGTAGGGGAGGAGGACATTTCCTCTCCCCAAATGGGGGTTCGTCTGGCCGGAGAACGAATTAAATTCACATGAGACAGAATAGCAAGAGAAAATTAAACAAAGCTTTATGAGGAACCATGGCCCAGAGCCTTTCTTCCCGAAGGAAGAAAGGGCACCGAAGAAGTGGGGTGCACAGAGTGGTTATATAGCCCCCAAACAGAGTGTTTCACATGTGATTGAAAAGTCCCTTTTACAATAGTCACGAGGCTGCTCTGTCAGCACAGCGCTTGATGGAAACGGCAGATAGGTCTGCTGTCTCAGTGAGCGCCGCAGGGTGGCAGGTGTGTTGCCTCGGGCTGGGGGGTCACAGATGAGCACCGCAATCGGTTCCCAGCCTAAAGAAAGATGCTTAATCTTTAAGGAGATGCCAACGTTGGGAGGGGGAGGGAAGTCAGTTACAGGAGGTTACCAGACTAGCACAATAAAATGCAGATTTTAAGTCCTTGCCTTTGGTATTGATTAAGAGTTTTTGGAGAGTAGGTCATCGCCTTTCTTCTTCCTGGTACAGAGAGGGAGGCACCTTTTACAGATAGATTTACCTTACAAATGTAAACGTGTCCTAACAAAGGGCAAGTTCCATTCCTCAGAGCCTCCTTCCCTGTCCCAGTTTATCAAAAGCAATGAGCCTCAAATAATCATGCCAAAGAGACATATCTTGGTGTGGCCAATTTCAGGTCCCCACACCTGCAAGCTGAGGGGACTTCAACAGGCAGTGAGGGGGGCCAGGTGCTATTCAAGCCTCACGTACAAGGCCTTCCTCTTCCTGTCCCTGCCTCCCACTCTTACCCCTGCTCTGATACCCTCACTCTCTGTTCAATCATTCTGAAGTGAAGTTCCCTGAATATTTCATGTTCCTTCGTACCTCTGTGTCGTGTCGGTTCATATTATTTCTCTTGTCTTGAACTCTCTTCCTTCCATTTTTCCCCTGGCTGAGTCCTTCTAGACTGTCTCCTCCTGTAGACTGTGAGTTAGCTGAAGACAGGAACAGTATCCTTGATTTCTATATCCCGAGCACCTGGGTGCTTACTGAATAACTGAATAAATAAATATGAATGAATGAGCTTTAGAAATCCATTCCATTCCTACAGAACTCCTCTGGAAAGACACTGAAGCGTAGAGATCGTTAAAACATATACGGACTTGATGATTTGACTTTGGCTCATTCCCTGCGCAGCCGTGGGTTATAAAAGGTCATTCCCTGTCTGGTCCTCATACAGATCTTTGAGACCTGATGATCCTTAGAGATGCCACAAGTTCTAGTCAAACCAGTGTGTCCAGTAGCCATTTGGTAATGAATTCTTTGGAATTATTTGACTCAAATGATCACTAAGAGGCCACAAGAAAGTGAATCTTTTCCTTTTCGGATAGCCAATTTTGATAATAAAGGTAACATTTACTGGATCTTATATGCAATGTGTACTATTTGATGTGCTTTACAGATGGTAACTAACTTAATCCTCACACCCTCTAATGTAGATCTTCTTTCTAGCTGCATTCTACATACGAAAAATTGAGACATAGAAACATTAAAGAATACGCTCAGGGTCACAGAGCTAGTAAGTAGAGCTGAAACCAGAACCTACACTCTTAAGACATTATGCTATATTGCCTCCCCAAAGTCTTAAAACTACTGATTCAATCTTTGCTCTTTTCTTATTACCATCGTTATTTAGGAAATTCCATCTTCTGCCTTACGGTAAACAACATTCAATTGATTCCTGAGTCCTGAACTCTCACATTATATTTAGTTGGTCATTAAGATATAATAAACATACATTACACAAAATGTTACAGGGAGCCACAAAGGAAGTGGAATAGTTTTCCATTCATTTAAATTAAAAGAACAAATATTGAGTGCTTATCAAATGCAAGGCATTAGGCTAAGGGCTAGAGAAGATACACAGAGGAATAGACACAGTCTTGCCCTCAAGAAGCTTATAATCTAGAAGGAGAGACTAAAAAATGTAGACAAGTTACTGTAATAAAAGACAACTGTGTTAAATGCTTTAGTGGCGGTACAGACACAGTGTCAGGGGAATAATAATGGAAGAGATTAATTCCCAAACAAGGAAGGAATAACATATTTGTTGGGTGGAAATGCAGAGGGGGGAATTTGGGAAGGAAAACATTCAAGGCACAAGAAAAGAAAATGGGCAAACACAATGGGACTGGGAAAGGCAAGGCAGGTGTTAGAAACAGCTGAAAGAGTTCAAGGGGGAAGAAAGATGAGGTTAGACCTTGGTGTGGAAAGACTTCAACGTTATGCTAAGGAATTTGGACTTTATTTTTAGGCAAAAAAGAGCAAAAAGAGCGTAAAAGAATGCTGAGATTGAAGTAGTCATCTTCAGGAACATTAATTTGCTAGCAACATGAAAAATTAAATAAAATTGGAGGCTGAGGAGATCAGTTAGTGATGGGCAAGGATGAGGTTAATAAGGACCTGAACAAGAGCAGTGGCAATGGGAAGAAACATGGTGGCTGACGTAAGATATTCAGAAAGCCTCTCTACGATGAAATTATGTGAAATCAGTTTAATAAATGTCATATTCAAAGATAGACTATGCTTAACAAATTTGAAAGGACAATTCAGGGGAAGGGGGGACTGTTGCAATAGGGAGCTCCCTGTGACCACAAGACCTGCAAGCATCTTAAGAGTTGGGCAAAGAGGTTTTCTTTTACAGAGAGGAGTGAACAAGGCTAGAAAGAACCAGGTGAGGCAATGTGGGATAAAAGGGTGGTGTGATGGGAGAATAAATCAGAAATGTCTTACCCTGAGGCCAGCCTCTTCTCAGGGAGCTGCCCTTCGGAGGGCTGCATGCTGGCTCAGGCTCAGGGTGGGCCAAAGTTCAGGGTCCTGGGGGAAGGAAAGAAGCTTAACCAAAGTTTGGTTAATAGTTTGTTCCTATTAATCAGTAGGGACAAAATAGTTCAGCTAGTCATTTATGTGACAAGGAACGGGAATTTGGAGGGTCCATATCTGGCACTGTCAAAGGTCAACAAGGCAGGCTCTTACCTAAGTTATATGGGTGTTGTCACGAAATAACCAATAACTATTCTTTTTTTTTTTTTAAGATTTTATTTTTTTCCTTTTTCTCCCCAAAGACCCCCGGTACATAGTTGTGTATTTTTAGTTGTGGGTCCTTCTAGTTGTGGCATGTGGGACGCTCCCTCAGCATGGCTTGATGAGCGGTGCCATGTCCATGCCCAGGATTCGAACAGGCGAAACCCTGGGCCCCCGCAGTGGAGCACGCGAACTTAACCACTCGGCCACAGGGCCGGCCCCCCCAGTAACTATTCTATAGATAAGAGAAATAAGGTGAGTTTTACTTGAGCCAGAGTAAACCTGGGAAGGGCTTTTCCAGAACGGAAGAAAGCGTTCCTGAGAAGTATGGTTTTCAGTACACTCATATCTTTTTAGAACAAAGAATATACATCAAACACACCCAGGATACATTTTCAAAGTTTCAAAGGTATTTAGTTGCAAATTAGCAGGTGAACGTGACCCTGATGTCAGGAAAGGGACTAATACAGATGTTACCAATAGGGCATTACCAATAGGGCATGGGAGGGGAAGGATCCGTTGTTATCTTAAGAGAGTACATTCTTTAATGATTAAAGCGGATGTACAATGTATGTTTGATAGGCCATAAGTCAGGCTTCTTTAGTTTAAGCCAAATCAGTTTTGAACCTGAATAGTTACCCCATATACCTCAATATGAAAAATCTCTTGTCATGGGGGAAGGCTGGTTATTTTCACAAAACTAAGCTATCTTCACAAAAGGGTGAGGGGATTTCTTAACCTTCGATAAAGTTCAACATTGTCAAATAAAATAAGGAGCCATTACTTTATACTCAGATTCCAACTGAGAAGTAAAAGTATTAGTATTCTTTGGATGTCAAGCCCAAACCTATTTAATCCCAACACTTAGGCATAGTCATCCACTGACACACCCAAATCCTGTATCAGAACAAAGCCTACAGTATTTTAAAATTTATTTGGAGCATAGTCATTCCATTGTTTCCCAAGCTGTTCTTATTACAGTTTAATGCCCTGGGCTAGTCACTAGGAATAGAAGTGGTTTCCAGATGTTAAAATTGTTTCTGAAAGCTCAACTGCAACTGGAAGATCGTAGGCTTTGAAGCTGTAGGCGGAACACTGTAGTTTTAATGTTGCTAGGTCAGAATAGCAAGGAGAGTTGGCATGAAGCAACCTTAGATTTTTTCAATGTGAGGCTAGGAAAAGCTGATATTTTAACCATGGAGTCAAGAGACAGATACCACAGCCACTGACAAAGATTCTCGCCTTGAGCGAGCCTAAATCAGGCTCCCTGAGCCCTCTTCTCAACTAGGCCCTGACCTTGGGCTCTGTCCTGGGCTGCTTAGTCCAGTTTTAGCAAGAATCCTGCTGAGTCAGTTTTGTGAAAAGCCCCACCCTTGGGATCTGATTACCCTCGATATCAGATCAAACTCCTCATCCTGCATCCTTGATATCTTATCACTCTGGCCTGCCTTCAGCAAGAATCTGTTGAATCAATCTAGTAAGAATCCCCCTTACCTCTGACATTTCCTCTTAGCAATTTTCCATGCAAAGACTTCTACCCTGCTCCTTGGCTATAAATCCCCACTAGTCCTTGTTGTATTCAGAGTTGAGCCCACTCTCTGTCTCCTACTTCAAAACCCTCTTGAATGAAACTGCAGTGGTCTCTCTTGAATGAAATCTTCCTTGCTGTCTTTAACAAGTGTCATGAACATTTTTTCTTGAACACCACAAAGAAGTTCATGTAAATATCTTGAAGTGGGATATCACTTCAAAAGCAGGTCTCTATTGCTTTTTTCTTTTTCTTTTTCATATTGTTTTGACTGATTGATGAATAAAATTATTTAGTTTCATGTATAAATTATGAGTGCTATAAATCCATACCGTTGCTACTTAGTACCCGAGGAGAACAGAACAATCCTTTGACTTCATGATTTCTATTTTTTCTATCTTTTTACATTAATTTTGCAACTGTAGGGGTCTGGAATTGGCCAGGCCAACATATGTCTCTTTGGCATGATTATTTGAGGCTGATTGCTTTTGATAAACTGGGAAAGGGAAGGAGGCTCTGAGGAATGGAACTTGCCCTTTGTTAGGACACATTTACATTTGTAAGGTAAATCTCTATCTGTAAAAGGTGCCTCCCTCTCTGTACCAGGAAGAAGAAAGGAGATGACCTTCTCTCTAGAAACTCTTAATCAATGCCAAAGGCAAGGACTTAAATCTGCATTTTATTGTGCTAGTCTGGTAACCTCCTGTAACTGACTTCCCTCCCTCTCCCAACGTTGGCATTTCTTTAAGGCTTAAGCATCTTTCCTTAGGCTAGGAACTGATTGCTGCACTCACCTGTGACCACCCAGCTCAAGACAATAGACTTGTCTCCTGCTGCGCCCTCCGAGATAGCAGACCACTACCTGCTGTGTCCATCAAGCGCTGTGCCGATAGGGCAATCTTGTGACTATTGTGGGAGGGACATTTCAATCACATGTGAAACACCCTGTTTGGGGGTATATAACCACTCTGTGCACCCCACTTCTTCGGTGCCCTTTTTTCCTTCGGGAAGAAAGGCCCCGGGCCATGGTTCCTCATAAAGCTTTGTTTAACTTTCTCTTGCTATTCTGTCTCATGTGAATTTAATTCATTCTCCGGCCAGACGAACCCACATTGGATAGAGGAAATGTCTTCCTCCCCATTGATGTGGGTTAAGGCTGCCCCAGCTAGAGAAGCCCAAGGTGACCTGGCCTACATGCCAAACTATACGACCCAGTGGACTTTTTTATGGTATGAATTAGGACCGCCCCAGGGAGAGAAGCCCAGGGCATCCTCACCTACATGCCGATCTACATGGCCAGATTCGTATCTAAAGTTATATGACCGCACAATAACCAGACCCCATCTGCACTGAAATCATTTAATGACTTTTTACATCATCTTTTCTTTTCTCCAGTAAAAATAAGTCACGTACCCATGCCTTATAAAAATTAGCCCTAACCCTCAACTCAGGGCAGCAGCAGGAGCTCTGACTGCCCGTGGGTCCTGTCCCCACGCACCAGCTCTGCCTGCCCATGGGTCCTGTCCCCATGCCAGCGGGGGCAGCAGCAGCTGCTCTGCCTGCCCATGGGCCCTGTCCCCATGCCAGCGGGGGCAGCAGAAGTGGCGGCAGCAGAAGCTCTGACTGCCCATGGGTCCTGTCCCCATGCTATTCCACACTATTCTCTAAATAAAAGAGCACTACTGCCAGATCTTGAGAGTCTAAGAAATCTTTCTTTCGACTCCTCGGCTCACCGACCCCGCATCACCCATCACAACTAATTTCAGCCACTTCAGATTTTCAAAAGTAGGAGCATTTTCATCCAAAAATATATTTAATTGAAAAAGAAGTTAAATGAAATACTCTTATACTGAGTTATCAAGAATACCAGAATATCAAAAAAATAATGTTACTTCCTAGTTTACATAGTACATTTCTATAAAACTGATTTTCATATATATATCATTTCATTTGACCCTTAAAATGGTACTGTGATGAATTATTATCACCATTTTGTAGTTGAGGCAATTTAGAAAGCAGCAGAGCTGGAATGAGAATTAAGTCTGCTGGATATTGGTGGAGTACTGTTTTCCTTCTACTGCACTGCCCTACATAGTACATAGCCAGGAAAATATTCTGTGTAGGACTCCAAGTAGATAACAATGTAAAGAATGGTAGTGTAGGTGAAAACATCTACTTTGAATATATCTGCCTTGCCTACATTCTTTAACTGGTTCATCTTCTACATAATTCAGATATCTCCATTTACAGAGGAATAATATTTGTATCTACAAATGTATACATTCCTCTTGTCAGTGCAAAATAACCAATAACTGTTCCATAGATAAGAGAGATAGGTGAGTTTTACTTGAGCCAGAGTGAGGATTATAACCCGGGAAGGCCTTTCCCAGAAAGGAAGAAAGCATTCAGAGAAGCAGGGTTTTCAGCACAGTCTTATAGTTTTTTAGAACAAAGAATATACGTTAAACACACCCAGGATTCGTATTCATCAAAGTTTCAAAGACGTATTCAGTTGCAAATTAGCAGGTCAGCATGACCCCGAAATTGGGAAAGGGAACTTATTTTAGGAGTACTAATATGGGCATTTCCGATAGGGCGTTTCACTGGGGCTTTGTAAGGGGGCAGTATTCATTCTTATTTTCATGGTTAAACCAGATGCATGTTAGGCAACAAATCAGGCTTTTTTTAGTCAAGTCAAATCAGTTTTGAATCAGAAGAGTTACCCTATATACCCCAATATGTGAAACTCTCTTGTCATCTAGATAAATGGCACTCCTGAAGAGTTTTTAAGTATATTAACAGAAATGGATTGAATGAATGTTTGGGGCTATACACCATAACTTAATTTACTATTTATTATTTCAGGAACTCCAGGGCTGATATAGTTTCTAGATGTACCATTCTGTGAAATAATATTTCAGACTAACAAAACCTTGATAACCAAAATCAGAAAAGGACAGTATAAGAAAGGAAAATTATTGGCTACTTGCACTCATGAAATGAGATGTGGATATTTTAAACAAAACATGAGCAAATCAAATCCAATAGTGTGTTAAAAATGCTAGCACATTGGATTTATCCCAGGAGCACAAAGGTGATTTAATAGTAGACAATTGATTAATGTAATTTACCACATTAATGATTGATTCTAAGGAGAAAAACATATGATCATCTCAGTAGATGAAGGATAAACATTCAATAAAATTCAACATCCACTCACAAAAAAATCTTCATAAAAATTAAGAATACGGGGTTGGCCCCATGGCCAAATAGTTAAGTTCACATGCTCTGCTTTGGCGGCCCAGGGTTTCTCTGGTTTGGATCCTGGCGCAGACATGGCACAGCTCGTCAGGTCACACTGAGGTGGCATGCTACATGCTACAACAACAAGGACCCACAACTAAAGTGTACAACTATGTACTGGGGGGATTTGGGGAGAAAAAGCAGAAAAAAAAAAAGATTGGCGACAGTTGTTAGCTCAGGTGCCAATCTTAAAAAAAAAAAAAAGAATACAATGGAACTTCCTTAATCTGATAAAAGTTATCTGCCAAAAACCTATACCAAACATTTTACTTAATAGTGAAATACTGGACATTTCCTTTACAATCAGGAACAAGTTAAAAATCTCCATTTTACTACTTCTCTTCAACTTTACATTGGAAATCCTAGTTGCTTCAGTAAGAAAAAGATGGGGATGGAAGAAACAAAACTGTCACTATTTGTAGATGATAAAATTGTGTACATTTAAAAAATCTAGAAATAAATTATTAAAATTAATAACAGAAATTGTCAAGATTTTATAAAAATAAATATACAAAAGTCAATTGCAATTCAACACCAAACATCAGAATATGTAATTTTTTTTTAAGATTTTATTTTTTCCTTTTTCTCCCCAAAGCCCCCAGGTACATAGTTGTGTATTCTTAGTTGTGGGTCCTTCTAGTTGTGGTATGTGGGACGCCACCTCAGCGTGGCTCGATGAGCGGTGCCATGTCTGCACCCAGGATTTGAACTGATGAAAACTTGGGCCGCCTGCAGTGGAGCACGAGAACTTAACCACTCAGCCACGGGGCCAGCCCCTGGAATATGCAATTTTTTTAAAGATGCTATTTTCACTGGCAACAGAAAAAAACAAAAGTACCCAGGAATAAATTTAATAAAATATATACAATCCCTTTATGAAGAAAATTATAAAATGTTATGAAAGACATTATAGCCCTAAATAAATAAATGCGTCACGTTATTAGATAAGACTCTATTTGATAGTTTTAGTTCTCCTCAAATTTATGTGGAGATTCAATTCAATTAAAATTTAAAACTAGATAGTTTTTTTTAGTGGAACCTGATAACTAATTACAAATTTGTATGCAAGAAAAAGGACCAAGAATAGCCAAGTCACTCCTGAAGAATGAGCATAGAGTCAGACAACTTGACCTACCAGATGACAAGTCTTCTTCTAGAATTATTATAAGTAAGGCCAAGTACAATTGGCATGGACTTGTGCTTGTACACCAAGACCAGTGAAGCAGAACAAGGACCAAACAAACAAACGGAACAACCCTCAAGCATAACGATGGAGGAAAGAATGGGCATTCAATACATAAAGCTGAGGCCATTATTAATCTCTATGGGAAAGCAATGGATCACTACCTCATACCATAAACAAAAGAAAATTCCAGGGAGATTGAGACCTAAATGTGAAAGGCAAAACTATCAAACTTCTTAAATGATATGTAGGAAAATATCTTTATAATATTAGAGGTAAAGAAAGATTTCTTAAATTGAGTACAAAAAAAGCACAAACCATAGAAGAAAATACGGATGCATTCAATAGACTTAAATTAAGAACTTTTGTTTCTCAAAAGACACTAAAAAGGGGCCAGCCCCAGTAGCCAAGTGGTTAAGTTTGGTGCGCTCTGCTTCCGTGGCCTAGGTTCGGTTCCCAGACGCAGACCTACATCACTCGTCTGTCAGTGGCCATGCTATGGTGGCAGCTCACAAACAAAAAGAGGAAGATTGGCAACAGATGTTAGCTCAGGGCGAATCTTCCTCAGGAAAAAAAAAAAAAAAGATACCAAAAAGAATAATAAGCTGAGAAGATATTTGTGACACATAAAACCCACAAAAGATTAGTATCCAGAATAAATATTAGACTGTGAATTAATAAGAATAAGACAAACTAATACAAAAAATAGATGCAAGACACAAATAAGCATTTCACAAAAGAAGAAACCAAATGGCTCATAACCATAATAAAAATATGCTCAACTTCTTTAGTAATCATGGAAATGGAAATTTAACAGAGATAGGATTTCAAAACAAGCAAACTGGCAAAAATTTAAAGTTGGTTAATAGCAGGTGCTGGCCAGAGATATGTGTAGCAATCAGAACTCTGATACATTGCTGGTAGGAGTCTAAGTGGGTACAACCACTTCGGAAAATAAATTGGTATTTTCTAGGAAAAAAGAACACAAGCATACCCAACAACCCACTATTTCTACTCTTAGGTACACCTCAGGGAATCTCTTGCACATGTGCCCTAGGAGCTCATCCAAGAATGTTCATGGAAGCATTGTTTGTGATAGCAAAAAATGGGAAACGCAAATGTCCTTCAACAGTAAAACAGACAAATTGCTGTAATGTTCCCACAATGGAATAGTCTATGCAGCACTGAAAATGAATTAACTTCTACTTTACATATCAACATAGATGATTCTCAAAAACAAAATATTGAGGGAAAAATTCAGGTCACAGAAGAAAAACACGGTATGATTTCATTTGTATAGGGACCAAAGAAATGCAAACCAGAATAGTATATAGTGGTTGCCTCTCAGGCGATGGGAGAGGGGCAAAAAGTGGGCTTCCAAAGTGCCAGAGATTTTCTACTTCTTAATCTGGGGGTGAGTATATAGATGTTCCCTTTATTAGTATTTTCTAAATTGAGCATATACATTTTGTAGCCTTCTGTATGCATAATACATTTCAAAATAAAAGAAATCAAAACAAAATTTAAAAAATTAGGGCCATCATGATGGAGTTGTGCTTCATTATGCCTAAGCAAAGGCTCTGGCACTTTTTCCCAGAGTTTATGGACTCCTGATATGCAGGCACCTGAGATTATAGTATTACCTGCATATTAATGTATTTACAGCATACATTTATAGTGTACCTATGGTCAAAGTTCTCTTTTATCTGCAAGTGGCCGAAACCCAACTCAAACTGTTTTTAACATGAAAGGACTTCTATTGTCTATGTAACTGGGAAATGCAAGATTGCTTCCAGCTTCAACCACAGCTGGATTCAGAGTCTCAAACAATGTCATTGGAATGCTGTCACACGCCCACTCTCAGCATTTTCTTCTCGTTGTTTTTGGCTTTATTCTCTTACAGGCTTTCTCCAAATGGTGGCAAAGATGGCCATCTGCAGCTCTAGGCTTGTATTTTCCTTGTGGCTGATGATCCCAGCAACAAAAGGGTGCTTTTGCTTCAACATTGTTGGCAAATGTCCCGAAGAGGACTGATTACCCCTGCTTGGTCCCTCCTCATGTCCAGTTCCTGCTGCTACAGGGGTGCAGTACCTAAGTAGGTCTGCACCACCTGTTTACTCCCAGGTGATGGTGGTGGTGGTGATGCATGTGGAAGTGTATGCCTGGTAGAGAAAGGATATGGAACTAGCCCTATCTGAACCACAAAAAATGGAGTCCTCACAAGAAAATGAGGAGGAAATGTCTACTGAGTAGAAAAATCCTATAACTATCACAGTTCACTACCAATGCTAAAGTGGCCTGTCATGTCCAGCATCTTGCATTTGTTGCTCACAAAAATAACTTCAGATCCTCAATATGCACTCACGTTTCAAATTCTTAACCTTTGGAATCATCTCCCAGAAATTACTAGCCTTCTTATGATATATGAAACATTTCAGTACATGGGTCTAGCAAGTACTCAACAATATATAGTTATATTATAACTATAACTAATTGTAGTTCACAGATCAGCTCTATTAATAGAATTTCTCAAGAAAGTCATGTATTGCAACAATACATAATGTAACATTTTACGGTTTATGCAAAATGATTCACAAATTTTCCTGATAATGGCTTCACAACTTCAACACCACTAGCTTTTTTCTTGGCTTTATTGCTTGCTGATACACTAATTACTTTACTTTCTCTATAGCAGATATTTTTGCACACAATACCAGACAGGTGCTAAGAATTTCTGACTAGATTTCAGAGCTCATTTAGAGACAGTTTTGTCCATCACCTCCTCAATTTTCTTCTCAGTTTCCATTTTGACTTATAACCTATTAAACTCTTATCCTCTACCTCCCATGTCACTCAGAGCCATTTGATTGTGTTTACAGAATTTGATCTCCAATACATGTTGTTGTTGAAGGCAGTGTGTATGGTGGTTGGGAGATAAGCTTTAGAGACAAATAGAGGTAGGTTCAATTTCTAGCTCTGTGACCTGCTGGCTATATGATCTTGGAATAGGTAACAATGCTTACCTCATAGGGATTTTGTGAAGAATAAATGAGGTTATTTATATAAAAAGCTTAACACAGTGCCTGGCATATAGGAAACATTTAATAAATTGTAGTTGTTATTGTTAATCCTCTTCCCTTTACCACGTGCTAAAATTGCTAATTCTTTTTTTTTCTTTGAAGTAGTCATTGTGGCTTTTAAGTTTTTGATTTCCTCACATCCCTTATGCTAGTTTCCTATCTTTTGGTCGAAGAAATAAAATTTATTTGGACAGGAAAGATCTTAAAAGAACTCAACACTTCACCCGAAGAAAAACTGGTTTAGAGAGTAAAATGAACTTGTTGAGTCAGTTTTGTTTAAAGTTAGTATTTAAAATTGGCAGTTATGAAGTACATGATACACAAAGAGACAACTTAAATTTTATTGTCTATAAAATACATGGACGATTAGAAACTTACAGCCCAGAGGAACCCTAGGTCAGATTCCCTTATCACTGTTGCTCTGTGTCTCATGACATTTTCATGAAAAGGAGAAAGGGTGAACAAAGGGATATTATAAAAATAAAGGAAACAAAAATTTTGAATATTTTATTGCCACACTAATAAGTGAATAATGTTTTTAATTGGAGTTGAGCAAGGGTGTGGTGCCTGTGTAATGAACTTTCTGTATTGAATTGATTAGATAAGTGCCTTTAAGTTGAGAAAAACTGCTGCAAGTCTATATTATACCATGTTTATACTTTTTTTGCCAATAAATTTAAAGAGATATTCAGCTAAAGGTCCAGATATTACTGCAATATTCTTATTATCCTGAATCTATTATTAAAAGAGTTTTAGAAAACATTGCTGATGCCATTAACAAAAGAACACGGCAAGTGAAGGCTTCTTTTTATTTTTACCCTTTTTGCTATTTACGGTCACATTCTTGTGAGAGTTAATCATAATTAAAGATTTCCTATTAGTATTTCACATTTGTTGAGTATCACAAATTGGAATTTTTTGGATATTATTACAATATCCAAACATATGTTAGAAATTGTAAAGGATGAAAATTTTAGTCATATCTCTCATCAATGGTTTTGCTCCTAGTGGATTGAAAACAAACACAATTTTTATTTTTTAAATTATTTCATTGAGGTCATATTGATTTATAACATTGTGCAATTTCAGGTGTACATTGTTACATATCAGTTTCTGTATAGAGGGCATCGTATTCACTACCAATAGTCTAGTTTTTATCCATCAACGTGCATTTGTGGCCCTTTACCCCTTTTGCCCTCCCCTTACCCTCCTCCCTCCTGGTAACCACTAATCTGTTCTTCTTATCCGTGTGTTTACCTTCCACATACAGGTGAAATCATATGGTCTTTGCCTAAGAAACACTTTCGTAAAGTCATGCTTGTTCAAAGAACCTAATGTTTATTAGAGTAAGATTATGTCGCCGTGCATATTAAAAATAACTGGGCTGAGATATTAACTGAATCTCATACCTATTCAAAGATTTATCCATTAAATGCTGATAAACTAGCTAGCCTCATCTCGGATTAGCCGAAAGCTAAGAGATTAATTCACTTCATCTGTCTCTTGCCAAGTATTTGTTTTCAATAATTTAGGACAAATGACCAAAGAAAGAGATACATGGCTTAAATAAGGATTAGAGTGGTGGAAATAGTTGTTTCATGTTTCAAAGAGCGCTTTCAGTCTCTTTTATTCTTTATAATTTAAGCTGCTTATTTTGTTTGACATATTTTTTCAATGACTGCTGTTGATAGCATCTCTTTGTTTCAGATATCTGCCTTTATTTTCTTTCACTGGCTTTGTTGGCTTAATTTCTTCTATAACTTTGGCCTTTCCTCACCCTGCACCCCTACCTGAATTTTGATGCATTCTCCTTTATGTTGCTCACATAGGAAGGCTACTTTGTTTTTTTAATAGAAAATCTAGCCAACAACTTGTGGGCACTGGCGGGAGAAATATAGTTGCAATGACTCCATGGTTACATTCATTGTGCCTTCAGACCTCCTGGAAAGAGATTCCTTTGGTAAATGTCTCTGGTCTAATAGACCCTAAAGAATCTCTCTTTGGCATGTGTATGCGTGTGTGTGTGTCTCTCTTTTTTTTTTGAGGAAGATTAGTCCTGAGCTAACTCCTGCCAATCCTCCTCTTTTTGCTGAGGAAGACTGGCCCTTGGCTAACATCTGTGCCCATCTTCCTCCACTTTATATGTGGGATACCTACCATAGCATGGCTTGCCAAGCAGTGCCATGTCCACACCCGGGATCTGAACCAGCGAAGCCTGGGCCGCCGAAGCGGAACATGCACACTTAACTGCTGCGCCACCGGCCCAGCCCCTCCATCTCTCTTTATATATTTACATATACATATGCCATATACAAAAATATATATCATAGAAGCAGAAATATAGATGTAAAATAAGATCTTCACACAACAAAAGCACACACATCTAATTAATGTTAGCCTCCTACTATAGAATATCATGTCAATTTAAATCACAGGTTAAAGAAAGTCTTGTCTCATAAAACGATCTGGGATGAATTTACTAGAAATGTCATCAGCACCACAATTCTTCCTGCACATCAGTTTCATTTCAATGTTTATGATTGAACGTGTCAAATGTCAAAATGGTCTGTTATATAATCATGAAAACTTATATTTATGATTTATGAATCTTATATATTAAAATATTTTTATATATTTAGGAATTTATATATTTTGTAATAAGTGAAAAATGCAGGGGATTTATCTATACATATGATTTCATCTATGTAAAAAAAGATTAGAAGGGGCCAGCCCCATGGCCATGCGGTTAGGTTCGTGCACTCTGCTTCAGTGGCCCAGGATTCCCTGGTTTGGATCCTGGGTGCTGACCTATACACCACTCATCAAGCCGTGCTGTGGTGGCATCCCACATGGAAGAGCTGGGGTGACCTACAGCCAGGATAGGCAGCTATGTGCTGGGGCTTTGCCAAGAAAAAACAACAAAAAAGAGGAAGATTGGCAACAGATGTTAGGTCAGATTAGAAGAAAATACATAAAATGATAAAAATGGTTGCTTCTGTGGGTTTTTTTTTTTTTTTGAGGAAGATTAGCCCTGAGCTAACTGCTGCCAATCCCCCTCTTTTTGCTGAGGAAGACTGGCCCTGAGCTAACATCCATGCCCATCTTCCTCTACTTTTATATGTGGGATGCCTACCACAGCATGGCTTGCCAAGTGGTGTCATGTCTGCACCTGGGATCCGAACCGGCAAACCCTGGGCTACCGAAGCAGAGCACGCATACTTAACCGCTGAGCCACCGGGCAGGCCCTGCTTCTGTGGTATTTTTCCTTCACTTTATTTTCATGTTCCATTTTCAAATTCTCTATAATTATCTTTACAACTTGCAAAAATTAAATGACATTATTTTAGTGTATTCATAGAACTATATGGTGATTTTTAGTGTATAATGACTATTGTAAAGGTTAGCAGTCCAAATACAATAATCTAACATTTTATATCTAGCTGTGCATTTCAGTTTATTCCTTTTGAAAAAGAAAGTTTATCCCACAGGTTTCTCAAAATGTGAACAAAATGTACTAAATCAAAGTGTACCAACTTTAAAAAGAGTGGTCTCCAAACATTTTTGCACTTTATTTATTTCTACATTATGTGTGTGCATTACTGGCCCAATATTTCATGTACATTATGCAGTATGTAGACATTTTTAAGGATGAAATAAAAATATAAATAGATGTTTATTTAATCGTTTCTTCCCATATCCCAGTGGATTGTCTTGTGCAGCCCTGAAGGACAGACAGCAGACTTTGGAGATCATTGCCTTGGAAAAATAAAAAAGTCAAACAACTTAGGGCTTTATATTTATGTATATGCTGTGTTCCTTT
Source organism: Equus asinus (assembly GCF_041296235.1). Lineage (NCBI taxonomy): Eukaryota > Metazoa > Chordata > Mammalia > Perissodactyla > Equidae > Equus > Equus asinus. The sequence continues at coordinate 73,492,753 of NC_091796.1, forward strand.
CCATTATGTTTTTTAAAAAAAGATTTGAGAGTAAATAGTAGAAAGAAAATGAGAACTAGATTTTGCACATCTTTGATGCTAGATTTTGAATTCATTTTTTTGAGGATTGTGTTTACTCTTCAGGTTCAAAATATGGCATTCGCTGCTTAAATCACGTTTCATAGAATTTTATAGGAAAGGCTGGAAGTATCAATGAAACTGTCAGGCACAGCCCACAGACTGGAAGATGGGGGCAGAGCAAGGACCGGCCACGTCTCAGACCCTAACACAGTCTAGAGAGCTGCCAGACACTACTGGTTTGAGTTAGAGGAGCTTTTGGCGGCTGCTGCAGCCTTCCAGGACTTTCTTCCATGGTTCAAGGAATTCAAGCAGGAGCTCAGAAGATATTTCCAATCTCTGTAGCCTCCATTTTTCAGCAGACATATAGATAGGAGGATGGGAAATTAATATTGAGCCGTGTACAGTGGGGAGAAAATCTAATGTCCCTGACGAAAAGAAACCTTGTTCACTGACACAAGAAAATATTAAGAAGTAAGATTTATCAACTAGCAAATTTATATTTAATGAACCACTCGTGTTAGGTCAATAACCTAAACTGAAAGGCTCAGGGAGGTAATAAACTGAAAGAAAAGCAATCCTTTTTTTGGTTTTTATTTTGAAAGTGTTTAGTTCAGGTTTGTAGCGTGAACAAATGGGTAGATTATCTCCAAATCAAAGTTAAGTGAGTAATCAACTACACCTTCACTTTTAGACTTTTAGTCAACATTATTTAAGAGAAGCAAAATTAGCTGATTTCATTTTTAGCTGTCCGCTCATTGCATATACAAATAAATAATGAAATAAGCAACACCTGACTAATCCCCGCATTTGTTCATCATTCTTTTATGTCCTCTAGTTGGCTATATTAGCATAATACTCCTTTTTTTAAAGATTTATTGGGGGGAAAAAAGCTATCAACAACATTTTTTGGACAACTCAGGACACTAGAATGGACTATACTGTTAAATTCTTGGGCATAAATATGGTATTGTGTTACATGGAATACATGTGGAACTATTTAGCAGTGAAATGTCATGATGCCTGCAACTTACTTTCAAATGGTTCAGAAAGAGAGAGAGAGAAAAGCAAACTAGCAAAATGCTAACAAGTAGTGAATCCAGGTAAAGATTATATGTAGATTTACTACACTATTATTTCCCTTTCTGTGTAGATTTGAAATTAAAAGCTGGAGGAAAATGATGTAAACAAAAAGGTTTTTGCAGCCTACAAAAGTGTTTTTCCCCTTGAAGCCTTTCGTAAAGAAGCAATACCCATGGCTTTTAGAGGCTAAATAAAACCTATTTTAACTCTTGAATCATATTTTAATTTGGCTGAAATACAGGTTTATGACTGAATGCTAAGCTTCTGTCTGCCCAAAAAAGTTTAAAAGAAGGGCAATATAGGTAGCTCAAAACAAATTTGCCAAGTGAGATTCTCTGGCATCAACCAGGATAATGATAATTGAGGAGACGGCTGTTATAGGTAGAAAATACGACAAAATCCGGGCATGTCTGGTCACAGATAAAACTGACATGTTAGTCTACACATTGGATTAATGACATATACCTGAAAGCTTGGAAGACTATTTTACAAGGAGCTCCTCTGTGTTTGTATCCAGGAGAGTCTAGTCAGAAAAATAGAAACCACTGTTTGGAAGAGAGAATTTAATGCAGGGAATTGGTTACACAGTTGATTGAACAGCTTATGCTAAGAAGCCAAAGGGCCAGCGAAGCAACTCAGAGCCGGCACAGCAGGAGGCTGCTCCCACCTCTAGGGCTATGGGACAGGGGAGGAGATGGTGTCCTCGGAGCCCAGAAGCCGGAGCTGTCCAGGGGAGCTAGAGTCAGCTTGGGGCAGGCTGTCAGGTAGGAGCAGGAGCCCTGGAGAGAGGGAGGTTCCGTGGGAGCTTGGAGCTAAGAGCAGACAGCCACTGCCATGGGGGGCGGGGGGATCCCTGCCTTCTCCCTTCCTCCCCTCCTCTAACCTTCACCAGTGCTTCTCAATAAACAAACCTCTGGGGAAGTCAGAGGGCAAGGGGATTGAGGAAAAAGTAATTTCTTGTAATAAAAAATAGGGAAAGGGCAAGGAACGGATCTGAGAGCAAATGGCTAGAGAAGACCTAGTTGCCTGAGGGTAGCACATCACCCCTGTGAGATGGAAACAGCTGTTGGGACAGCTGGTGTAAACTGGGGAGCAGTTTCTTTGCTATTGTCTGGTTAAGTATCACACTATACTCAGTTATCCCCTGGCAAGGAGACGTGCAATATTACAGAAGCATAGATTTAGCAGTGGTGAAAAGCTCCATTACTTACTGTCTTCTAGACGGACCATTCTCCAGATAGGGAAGAAATTCTAGGACAATGTTCTTTAAACTTTTCAATCTGTAGACCACTTCAGGGGAAGAAAAGGGAAATAAAAATTCTTGCATTTTACCTATCCTACGTGCCTCCACTTCCCTCTGTAAAGAAAACTCTGGGGAGAGAGGGACAAAAATGCCCTTTGACCTCCTTCTTTCTCAGCTAGATCACCTTATGATACTAGAAGCAAGTGAATGGGGACGCGTTTGAAGGTTGGTGGTAGAATGGAGGGAGAGGTCAATAAAATGGGAGAGACAACAAGATCTAGTTGGCTGTAAGTGATGCGTCCTCGCTTAGAAAGTCATCATGAAATGCAGAGTCTAAACTAAAGATCACAGAAAAGCAGAGACGTTTTATTCAGCTTGAACAATTTTTTTAAAAAAATTTTAAGTTATGGGGGCCAGCCTGGTGGCGCAGTGGTTAAGTGTGCATGTTCCGCTTCAGGGCTTTAGGGTTTCCCGGTTCGGATCCCAGGTGCGGACACAGGATCGCTCGTCAAGCCATGCCGTGGCAGGCGTACCACATATAAAGCAGAGGAAGATGGGCATGGATGTTAGCTCAGGGCCAGTCTTCCTCAGCAAAAAGAAGAGAATTGGTGGCAGATGTTAGCTCAGGGCTAATCTTCCTCAAAAAAAAAAAATTTGTTATTTGACATTAAAAATGGAGAATTTCATAAAAAATATAAATTCCAGCTTCTGTTATAAATTGGGATGCTTTGGCCACACTGGGCCCTCACTCTTGCACGGCAACGTTCACTGGAGCAGGCCCTTTGCGGTTCTCTGCGTCTCAGCTGTCCCTGGCTCAGTCATATACGTCACTTGCCTGGCCTCTGTAAGCAAATAATCCTCTCTTCTCTCTTCTCTTCATTCTATACTGGTTATGGATTCGCACCAGCTATCATGCCCATACTCTATCCTTTCATATTGAATCAGCTTCTGTAACGCTTAGAGTCTACCTGTTAAGTCAGTAGTTGAATCAGTGAAACCTCAGCCCAGGAATTCGAGTAAATACTCCCCTGATGCATCACTTCGAATCCTTTGTGAAAGGAGGGATAGATGACAGTGATTGTGAGATGATGCACAAACACAGCTTTGCCTACAACTAGAAGAGTGTGCATTAACTTGAAATAAAATTAGGCTGTAAGACCAAAATAATAAAAACCCCTAAAATAAAAGGCAAATGTCCAGTAACAAATGTAGCCAGCTGCAGTTAAGTCCTCACGCTGGACGCTGACTGTGAGTTTTTCCCTTTTGTAGCACATACCCAGACACCACTTGTTTGATGCCTTGCACTCTTGCCAGACCACAAACTCCTGATGGCACGGATTCTGTCAATCTTTCATATGCCATATTCTAAAGTGGGTAGCAAAGAGGTTCACTGGTTTAACAAATAGACGAAAACATATCAGGAAACTTTTTGCTCAATTGCTGCTAGAGCAAAGCTATGGTAATCAAACATAAAATTACTTTTCAGATTCCTAGCAACCAGGACCAAGAGAGAAGCAGCCAAGGTTCTTGGCTTGTGGCCTGTCTACATTCTAGCATTAGCCTCCATCCCAGAAAGCAGTGTGGAAGAAACAAAGAAACACTCTGGCTAAGACAGTCACTCTGGATCCCCAAGTGTGAGTGTCTTGAGGAGTAGAGCACAGGGTCCACATCACTGCCTGGGTTTCAGGACAGGACTTTGGTCTCCTGGAACATAGTCACAGAGGAACTGATTTTCAGATGGGAACCTAGCTGATAAAGAACACAATACAAATCTTGCTAATTGCAATGATGGTTTACGAGGTGGCAGAATCCCATTACTAGGCCTGGCCAATAAGATTAAAACAGGACAAGTGTAACTTGTAGGAAATGACTTGAGCTAATGAACTAAACTTCCCACTTTCAGCATTGGCCTCAGAGTCTAGGGAAGGGTCAAGACTGCAGAGGCTGGACAACACTCTAAGAATAGGGAATCAGATGGGCCATTAAAAATCCTAGGGGTGGGGCCACCCCGTGGCTGAGTGGTTAAGTTCGCGTGCTCCACTTCGAGGCCCAGGGTTTTGCCGGTTCGGATCCTGGGCTCGGACATGGAACCACTCATCAGGCCATGCTGAGGCAGTGTCCCACATGCCACAACTAGAAGGGCCCACAACTAAAACATACAACTATGTACTGAGGGGATTTGGGGAGAAAAAGCAAAAAAAGAAGAAGAAGAAGAAGATTGGCAACAGTTGATAGCTCAGGTGTCGGTCTTTAAAAAAAAAAGTCCTAGGGGTAATACTGAACTAGTTACTTCATCTCATGATGTGTCTTACTCTGCCATAGTGATATGAGAAAATGAAATAAACATAATAAAATAGTAGAGGGAAGACGAGACATTCTGCAAAAATGCTTTAAAACCCCAAGATCTTGATGTAAGTAATAGTGAAAAATACTCATAAAGTGCTCAGTAAAGCTAGACTCCCCTACACCATGTATGCTTGACTGCTGTGCTATACATTCATGGGCTTCCTGTGGTGGCACACTAATCCTCAGTAATTACTGAGTATTTTCAAGAATCTCTTGCAAATTAAAAAAAAAAAAATTCTCGTAAATTTCTCCATTGAAGCTTTCATTGAAAATATGTAGGTTTTTTTTTAGCTGACCAGTGTAAAATATTCAAACAAGTGAAAAATGAATTCACCAGAAAACAGGTGCTAGAAACAGAACCACAGATAAATGGAAACCTGATATAAGACAGAGGTGGCCTGGCAGATCAATAAAGAAATACAAACCAAATGGAAAGTGGGCAAATGATATGATTAGATATTTCACAGAAGGGGGAGCCTGCAGGGCCAATAAACATATGGAAAGATTTTTAACCTCATTAGTCATCAGAGAAATACAAGCTAAAGCCAGTGACATAGAATGCCACACCTGTTAAAAATTTGTCAATTACTGACGTTAGTGTGGAAGTGGAGACAGAAACCCTCATATGCTCCTGAGGGACTGTACATTTGATAATGACTTTGGATAACAATTTAGTATTGTCTTATACCATTTCATTAGAAAATATCATTTCTAATGATCCAGCAATTCCACTCCTAGATATTTACCATAGGGAAACATTTTTACGTACACCAGTAGTCACACGCAGGAGTTTCTCAGCTGCACTGTTCATAATAGCAAAAAGCTGGAAACATCATCATCAAAGAATAGAACTGTGGTGTATGCAAACAATGGAATACTATGCAGCAGTGGAAAAGGATGGGTTACAGCTACAGGCATGAATATGGACGAGAATCTCAAAAAAACTGAGTGGGGAAAAAAGCTATCCCAGAAAAATACTTGGAGTATGATTCCATTCTATAAAGGTCAAGGACAGGCAAAACGAAAAATATGTAACACAGGAAGACACCCATAGGCAACAAAAATATTTAAAAAGTTAAAAAACTGATGTGAATTGTTCTTTAACCTATACATACTTGTTGTATTTCACTCTTGCATTTACGATATATTTTACAGTTATCAAGTAAAACAGAAAGTACCCATCCAGTTCTATATTCTGTGAGCATAGGCATTACTCCCTTGCTCCTGGGCTCTGCTTCACATCATTACGAGACTAGCCTTCCAAACAGTTTACAGAACAAGTGGATCCCTGCTCAGAGAGCATCAAGGCTTCCTGTTCACCACAGCATGAAGTGCAATCACTCCGGGTAAGAGGATTCAGGGCCCTCCCCCGTCTGACTCCAGCTGGCCCTTCTCGTCTACGGCATTTGCGGTAGCCACATCGATTCACTCGCTCACACCCAAACACACTATGAGTTTCCTCACTTCTTGTCTTTGCTTCTGCCATTCTTACTCCTTGTCAGTTTTAATTCTAAAAACTGCACTTCTCATCATCATCAAGCTACCTGCCAGCAATAGCTATTTTGCATGTTATAAAAAGCAAGATTGTCATCTCTAAAGCAACAGACTTCAGTTTTCAATGAAAAGTGCAGACACCAATGCATTTGCCTGTGATTAACTGTGATTATCCTTTTGACAGAAGAAGCTTTTGTTTGAGCTAGTGCATCTTGTTTTTGCAATATGATTATACAATTAGAGATCCTGACCACTCACAGAACTCTTAGAACTACAACAAAATTCTTAATGCTTTGTATTTGGATGACATGCTGTGGGTAACAGCCATTCAGGTGATTATCAATTATCACTAGAAGATGTTTCCCTCATTTTACAGTTTAGGAAACTCATGACAAGAGAAAAGGTTTTAATCAATAAAATAGCATAGGGGCTGGCCCTGTGGCCGAGTGGTTAAGTTCACACCCTTTGCTTCCACGGCCCAGGGTTTCACCGGTTCGAATCCTGGGTGCAGATGTGGCACCACTCATCAAGCCATGCTGAGGTGGCGTCCCACATGCTACACCTAAAAGGACCTACAAAAAATACACAACTATGTACCGGGGGGCTTTGCCAGAAAAAGGAAAAATAAAATATTTTAAAAAAATAGCATAATTTGGTAGGTAGGTTTAAGTTGTTGCCTTTGTAGTAGAAATAAAAATGGCAAAAATAATAATATCCTGAACATAAAAGACTATCAGGTTCTGAGTCTCTCCTGTTACCTGTTATTTGTGGAAAAGTTTGCTAAATAAAGATGGATTTATTCAAAAACATTTGCTGACCACCAGCCAACATGCAAGGCAACACATTAGGCACTGACAGAATTACAAAGATTAATAATATGACACGGTTGGTGTCTCCAAGAAGCTTACCAGGTAGGAGGGGGAATCAGTATTTCAGATCAGGTACTATAATAGCTGTTGTATGTGGACCTAAGACTAGACATTGTGTTCTCAGTTAACACACTAAAAAGAGTACCTAGCACTTTTCCTTTACCATTAAAAGTACTGAGCAAACTGGTAAGCACACCAAGGAGGAGGGAACGCGCTGAACCAGATCAGCGTCTTGTTTTTTATTTAAATAGCATCTTAGTTCACTGGAAGTTTTAAGTAAATGTTTATTACAATGCTTATTCCTCTCAATTAAGATGATAGCAGGTGATTAATGAGTTCCATATCACAACTAAAATGAAAATTACCACTGTCCTGATAAACAGGAATGTCCAGATGTTATCAACTCTGAAACTTGCAACAAGTCAGAGAAATGACTGCACAAACCCTTAGGCAATGACAATCATTTGTAAATGCGTCTGCTTCTAGGTTAGCCCAGGTACAGCTCTGAACTATCAGGATGGTCTTAGTTCAATGGACAGCGGCACATGTGCCTTTGAATTGAAGTAACTTTTGCTGTGAAGAGTACACATTTCTCAGCATAGATCTTCTCTTTGTCGTTTAGTTTGAGTACTGTTATGAAAATGTCAGGTTGTACAGACTGGTAATATTGATGGCAAAATAATTAGTAATAAAGAGAGTTTTGCATTATGGATCCTTGGACGAGTTCAAAGAGAAAGAAATCAGAGGAGCGTTTTGTTGATAAATGATTCCATCAGCTGTCAAGAAGGCAGCCCTTTGAAGATCACCTAGGCGTAGGAATTTCCATGCCAAAGATTATTTTTATATATTTATATACACACACGACTTTTCCATAGACAAGCAAACTAAAATATATTAAGTTATTGAATTTTGGAGACTGTTAGAGATGATCTAGACTAGGATTTACAAGTCCCCCCCCCCTTTTTTTTTTTTTAACAATGGCACACTTCCTTTAAACAAAATTCTGTATGTAGCCTGATATATAAAACTAACAAAACAGAGCTGTTCTGGAAGTGAGCAAGAAATTCTCCTTTACCTAACAAATGTAGAAAATAAGTAAGCTACAGCATGAGGCTTTTGATGAGCAAGATGACTCACAGCTGAAAGAATTTGCACTTGACTGCTTTGACGGAGGACTTTGTCAGAACAGAGGACAGTCTTGCAATTCAGAACAAGAACCATGAGAACCCATATTTCCTATTACATTCCCAGAAAGCAAATTATTGCTAATAGAACATGTCCCAGTATGGTTAATATCTTCTACTTATAGTAGTCACACAAATTGGTATATGTAGTCTCAGGACCTCAAATTTGAAAGACTCAAAGAAAATAATTATAATTTTTAATTATTCATATTACTGTTCTGGTAATGGAGTAGTATGCACTGGACCAATCCTCTCACGATAACAGTCTTCAATCCTAGATAAAATATAATTAATTCTTGAAGGCACTGGAGAGTGGCCAAAAGCTGCTAGAAATAGAGAGAAATTGACCCTTAAAAGAAAGGGAAAGTCACTAGAATTTATCTGCAATTTTTTCTTTTTTTAAGGAAGATTAGCCCTGAGCTAACTACTGCCAATCCTCCTCTTTTTACTGAGGAAGACTGGCCCTGAGCTAACATCCATGCCCATCTTCCTCTACTTTATACATGGGACACCTACCACAGCATGGCTTTTGCCAAGTGGCACCTTGTCTGCTCCTGGGATCTGAACTGGCAAACCCCGGGCTGCTGAGAAGTGGAACGTGTGAACTTAACCGCGGCGCCACCGGACCAGCCCTATCTGCAATTTTTATGCCTTCTCTCCTGTGGGCACTCCCAAGTCCATGCTGAGTGCAGCAGCTAGAACTGAAGCAAAAAAGCTAGTCTTTGGGGGGTCAGAATGGCTGAAAAGTGAAGGGGGAAATCCTGGAAAGGAGACAACCACAAAAGGAGAGTAGTGAATTCTGCATATAAATTTTGCCCAAATCTTTAACTTTTATTCTGCACATTCATGAGGAAGAGTCCAAGCAGCACAGCCAAAAGCAAGCTAAAAGAAGCAGGCTAAAAGAAGATCTAAGCAAAGATTACTGTTGTTGCCAACCATGGGGGAGACAGAGTTTGAAAAAAATTTTTTTGATGAGGAAGATTGGCCCTGAGCTAACATCTGTTGCCAATCTTCCTCTTTTTGCTGGAGGAAGATTGTCACTGAGCTAACATCTATGCCACCCTTCCTCTATTTTATATGTGGGATGCAACCACAGCATGGATTGATGAGCAGTGTATAGGTCCGTGCCCAGGATCTGAAGCTGCAAGCCCTGGGGCACAAAAGAGGAGGGTGAAAACTTAACCACTATGCCACTGGGCTGGCTCCTAGAGTTTGAAATTTGAGTTGAGTTAACTGCATGATAGAATAATACTCAACACCCTCCAGAGTCTCTACACTGTAGCATCCATATTTGGCAAAGTTATTCAAAAAATTTGCTGACATAATAAAGACATTTTCAAGGAAACAAAGGCTGAGAGAATATATCACCAGCAGCTTTGAAGGAATATAAAATAGGGTAGAAATCTGGATCTTCACATAGGGATGGAGAGGGCCAGAAAAGGTAAATCTGTAGGTATATATAAAAAATTTCTTTCTCATTTTATTTAATTTCTAAAAGGTAATGGATTGTTTAAATAAAAGACAAAAATAACAATGTATTGTAGGGTTTATAAAATATGTAGAAATAAAAAGTAAAAAGTATGACAATAATGCACAAAGACAGAAAAGGGGAAGTGGAAGCATACCTTTGTAAGGTTATTACATTATGTGGGAAGTGGTATAATATTATTTGAAGGTAGATGGGACAAGTTAAAAATGCCAAACTAAGAGCAGCTGCGAAAAATAAAACAGAGAGGTACCACTAAAATCCAATAGAAAAGATAAAATGGAATAATAAAAAAAACTCAATCCAAAAGAAGATAGGAAAAGGGGCTGGCCCTGTGGCCGAGTGGTTAAGTTTGCACGCTATGCTTCGGGCAGCTCAGGGTTTCACAGGTTCAGATCTGGGGCGTGGACCTATGCACCACTCATCAAGCTATGCTGAGATGGCGTCCCACATAGCAGAATTAGAAGGACCTACAACTAGAATACACAACTATGTACTGGGGGGCTTTGGGGAAGAGAAGGAAAAAAAAGAAGATAGGAAAAGAGGAAACAAAAGAACAAAGAACAGATGAGACAAACAGAAAGGAAATACCAAAATGATAGACTTAAACTCAACCATATCAATTATTCCATTAAATGTAAATGGACTAACCACTCCAATTAAAAGGCAAAGATTATTAGACCCAACTATATGCTATTAGATATTCACTTAAAATGAAAGACATAGGTTAAAAAATTTTTTTCTTTTGAGGAAGATTAGCCCTGAGCTAACATCCACTGTCAATCCTCCTCTTCTAGGTGAGGAAGATTGGCCCTGAGCTAAAATCTGTGCCCATTTTCCTCTACTTTATATGTGGGATGTCTGCCACAGTGTGGCTTGACAAGTGGCGTGTACGTCCACGCCCGGGATCTGAACCAGCGAACCCTTGGCTGCTGAAGTGGAGAGAATTTAATTGCTACACCACCAAGCTGGCCCCTAAAATTTTTTAAATGGAAAAAATTATACCATGAAAAAGTCAATTGTCGAAAAGTTGGATTAGCAATTAATGTAAGATAAATCAGACTTCAAGATGAGGAATATTACCAGAGATAAAAGGGACATTTGATAATGAGAGATGAGTCAATTCATCATGGAGGCATTAAAAGTGCTAAATGTGTATACACTTAATAACAAAGCTTTAAAATACTTGAAGGAAAAACGGACAGAACAGAAAGTAGAAACAGATAAATCTACAATTATAGTTGGCAATTCAGCACGTCTTTCTCCATAATTTATAGAACAAGTAGAAAGAACAGTGGTAAGGATATAAATGACTTGAACAACATTATCAATCAACAAATTGCACTAATTAACATTTATAGAACACAGCACTCAAAAATGGCAGCATACACATCTTTTCAAGTGCACATGGAATATTCACCAAGTTACACCATATACTGGACCAAAAAACAAGTTTCAACAAGTTTTTAAGTATTGAAATGATATTGAGCATAGCCCCTGACTATAATGGAATTAAATTAGAAATCAGTATAAAAAAGGCATCTGGAAAATTCTTAAATATTTGGAAATTAAACAACAAACTTATAAATAACTCGAGTCCAAGAAGAAATTATAAGAGAAATTGGAAAATATTTAACTAAATGATACTGAAAACATAACACATAAAAAATTGTACAGACAGCTAAAGCAGTGTTTAGAGAGCAATTATAGCTTTAAATGTTCATATTAGAAAAGAAGAAAGGTCTAAAACAATAACCGAAGATTGAACCTGAAGAAGCTGAAAAAAGAAAGAAAGATCAAAGTTAATCAAAATTAAGGAGAAGGAAGGAAGTAATAAAGAGAAGAGCAATATAAGTGAAAAACAAAAAAGACCAGTAGAAAAAAATTAACAAAGTCAAAAGTCAGTTATTTGAAAAGCCCAGAAAAATTGATAGCACCTAGGTAGACTGATCAAGAAATAGAGAGAACACAAATTACCCATATCAAGAAGGAAAGAGAGGTTATTACTACAGATCCCACCAACATTGATGGGACAATAAGAGGATATTATATACAACTTTATACCTCCAAAATTTGATAATTTAGAGGAAATGGAAAAATTCCCTGCAAAATACAACTTATGAAAACTAGCCCAATATGAAAGGAAACTAATGGCTCTGAATCTATTAAAGAAATTTAACTCATTAATAAAAATTTAAAGAAAACTCCAGACCCAATGGTTTCATTGGAGAAATCTATCAAATCTTTAAGGAAGAAATAACACCAATCTTTCATGAATTCTTACAGAAAATCATAGGGTAGGGAATACTTCCCAACTCCTTTCATGAGCCAGCATAACCCTAAGACCAACACCTGCAAAAGACATTACAAGAAAAAAAAAAAAGGAAAGAAAGAAAGGAAGAAAGGGAGGAAGGAAAAACTACATACCAATATTTTTCATTAACACAGAGGAAAAAGTCCTTAATAAAATGTTAGCAAATCAGGGGCCGGCCCTGTGGCCAAGTGGTTAAGTTCATGTGCTCTGTTTTGGCGGCCCAGGGTTTTGCGGGTTCAGATCCTGTGCACAGACATGGCACTGCTCATCAGGCCATGCTGAGGCGGCATCCCACATGCCACAACTAGAAGGACCCACAACTAAAAATACACAACTATGTACCAGGGGGCTTTAGGGAGAAAAAGGAAAAATAAAATCTTTAAAATGTTAGCAAATCAAATTCAGTAGTATACAAAAAGGGCAATACAATATTATCAAATAGTACTTATCTCAAGAAAGTAATGTTGGACTGACATTGAAGTTACTCAATGTAATTTGCATTAACAGAATAAAGAATAAAAACCACATGATCATTCCAACAGAAGTAGACAGCATTTGATAAAGCATTTGACAAATTCAGCACCTATTCACAATTAAAACTTTTCAGCAGGGGCCTGCCCAGTGGTGCAGTGGTTAAATTCACACGTTCTCCTCCGGCGGCCCAGGGTTTGCCGGTTTGGATCCCGGATGCAGACCTACGCACTGCTTGTCAAGCCATGCTGTGGCAGGCATCCCACATGTAAAGTAGAGGAAGATGGGCACAGATGTTAGTTCAGGGCCAGTCTTCCACAGCAAAAAGAGGAGGATTGGCAGCAGATGTTAGCTCCGGGCTAACCTTCCTCAAAAAAAATTAAATTAGATTAGATTAAAATAAAACAAAACCAAAACAACTTTTAGCAATCTAAGCATCTGTGAAAAATTTACAGCTATATCGTACTTAATGATGAATTATTGAATAATTTCTCCCTAAGATTGAAAGGATGCCCACTGTCACCACTGCTGTTGAACACTGTACTAGGGGAACTAGCCATTGCCATAAGGCAAGACAAAAGTTTTAAAAAGACATGAAGATCAAAAACATTGTGCTGACTGAAAGAAGCAATACAGAAAAGAGAACCTAGTGTCTGATTCTATTTATATAAAGTCCTAGAATAGGAAAAACTAACGTAATGAGGAAAAAACTTGTAAAAATGATTGCCTCTGACAGATGGGAGCAGGGATTTACTAAGAAGTGACACAAGGAACTACCTGAGGAGGTGGCAGTGTTGTTTATCTTAGTAGAGGGATATGCTTGTTAAAACTCATCAAATGGTACACTTAAGATATGTATATTTCATTGTATATAAACTTTATCTTAAACTCTAAAAAGGGAACCATAAACAAATATTGAATCTAGTTAATGATGCACGCAGAAGTTTCTGGGGTAAGTGAAGTAATGTCTCCAGCTTACTTCGAAATACACCAACAAAATGAATGGGTTAATGGTTAGATAGAGGGACAGATATATAGATCAATATGTGATAATGCAGGTAGACTAAAATGTTCATGTAGATTCTAGATGGTGGGCATTTGGGTAATCATTGTATTATTCTTTCAACTTTTCTGTACTTCTGTAAATTTTAAAAATAAAATCTTAAATAAAATCAGTGATCTAAATTTCTACTTTAACAAGCTAGAAAAAGAAGAGCATCTACAAAAAACTTAGAGCTAATGTTACACTAATAGTGAAATATTAAATTATTTTTTTCCTAAGATCAGGAACAAGGCAAAGGTGTCCTCTTTCAATATTATAATTCAACATTGTGTTGAAGATCTTCAATGCGAGAAAAAGAGAAGGAACACGGCTAGCAAAGGAAGCAGTAAATCCGTCAGTCTTCACTGTTTATGAGTGTTGACGCTGGAAATCTGAGAATCTGTCAAACAACTCCTAGATCTAATACTCTCAGGATCATAGGATACACAGTCAAAATTTGCAAATAAAACACCTTGGAAATACAATTGGAAAATGAAATGAAGACAATTCCATTTACAATAGCATAACAATACTTAGGGATAAATTTAACAAAAGCTGTGCATGACCTCTACCTGAACACCACAAAACAAATTGTGGCCTATTTAGACAATGGACTACTATTCAATAAAAAGGAACAAACTGCCAATGCATGCATTAACTTGCCTGAATCTCAAAAACATTACACTGAGTGAAAGAAGCCAAACCAAAAATAGTATATAATGTTTTATCCATTTACATATGACTCTAGAACAAGCAAAAAATCAGGACAGAGGTTACCCCTAGATCCTATTGGGATGGGGATTGATGAGAAGGAGCATGAGAGAAATTTCTGGGATGCTGGAATTGTTCTTAGGAGTAGGTTAAATGAGTATATGCAGTTGTCAAAATTCTTTGACATCTTAAGATTTGTGTATTTCACTGTATGTATATTTCACCTAAAAAACAAAAACAAATAAATACTCATCTTTGCTTACTAGGTTTGCTTTTCATAGTAGTATGGGTTAGAAATCCTAAAAGCACATCCTTTGTATTCTAGACTTGTGCAAGTAAATAATATTTGGAAGATACTGGAAGCCAGTTTTCTCACTGTTGGAGAAATATGGCAAGGGGGAGAGCTAGCACGAACCCTGGAGATGTTGGTTTGGGATTGGAGGGATCAAGGTGATTAACCAATTTTAAGATAGACAGGTAGGTAGTTTTATATAGATATACACACACATACATATACATATATTAATGTATGTGCATATACATTTTTTCTAGCTTCGTCTGCCAAGAGGGCCTAGAAGCAACGACACACCGATAGCAGAGGGCACACCTAGCACCCAGATTTGGTTCCCTTATTTTCTTTATGAAGGAGGGAAAGAATGAGATGAGCACAACATATCTTGTGCCCGAAATTAGAGAAGTGCTTAGAGAAAGATCAGAATGTGTCAAAAGTTACAACAGATCTAACTTGAAGGTTCTCTCACTACCTGAATTTAGGACAATTTGAGCATCAAAATAAATGATAGAAATAGAGTACAATCCATTGAATAAAATAAGACTCCATGAATCCACACTGATATGAATGAATAAATAAATAAGAAAGAAAGGAAAGCTTTTACTTACAACAGAATGCTAACTAAAAACTGCAGAAGAAATGATGAAGTTGGACATCGTTAGTGGTTGTTAAAACTAGTAGGTGAAAATAAGTATAACAGACAGAATATTTACATAGTATCAAAGTACTTCCCCACAAATTACTTAATATTTACACAGGGAAAATTATTAACTTTACAACAGAGAAATCTGGTGGCCACTACCTTCCCCCAGTGATTGAAGTTAACATTAGCAATGTTGGGACAATCTGACATCATGTGTCTCCTAATATGATGCTCAAAGAGGAATACAGCATCACTTCTGTGTTATTCTTGCCAAAAATGCATATCCTGAATCTATTTATGATGAACATCAGACAAAGTCAAATTGAATGACATTCTACAAAATATCTGGTCTATATTCTCAACACTGAGGATCTGTTCCAGATGAAATGAGATCAATGAGTCACCACAAGTAAATACAATTTGGAATCCTGGGTTGGATCTTGGACAAGAAAAAAGAAATAGCTATAAAGAACATTATTTGTACAATTGATGAAATTTGAATATGGACTTCAGATTAGATAATAGTACAGTATCAATGTTAAACTTACTGATTTCGGTCATTGTACTGGTTATGTCAGAGAATGTCATTGTTCTTAGAAAACACACACAAAATCATTTATGGGTAAAGTGCACAGTTGGCTCATATACCTGGTAACAAAATTTTAAATGGTTCAGAAAGAATATACATACATATATATGCATGCATGCTTACGCACAAACAAACAAATATATGTCAGAGAGAGAGAGAACAATAAATGGTGCAAAAATATAAATAATTTGTGAGTCTGGTGGGTGTATGGGAGTTCCTTATACTATTCTTGCAACTTTTTTGGTAAATTTGTAATTACATCAAAATTAAACATTTAAAAAGTTGTTCACACTACCAGCGTATGTTTGTATAAGTGTACCTACGTGTGAGTGTGTATGTGGGTGTATCTGCTAAATTCAATGGCGGCTGTTATATTTGTAAGTGTAGGAAAAACACGAGCTCTTAGTTTTAAACTTAAAACGCTGTTTCTTATTCTTAAGAAGAACAAACCCTCTATACTGGTAAGTCCCACCATTCTGTATTCCTCGAGTTTTTGTTTGTTTGTTTTGGAAATAAGAGAAGTTGGGAAAAGATACCCCACTTTATTTCCACCCTTAAATCAAAACCAGCAAATCTCATGTCCAGGATCTGCTCAGGATCAACTCTGCCTGGCAATGTGAATTCTTACACTCACAACTTCAAACCTGTTCATGAAGCAATTATGTCTTTATTGACCTGCTTCCAGGGATGGATTACGTGAAGGAATTAGCATAATCCAGAAATGGACAATGTGTGTCTCGTGTGAAAAATCTGTCCACAAAAATCTACAAGATCAATAGGTGGAGATGGTTTATAAAACCAAACAAATACGAAGCTTTAATGAAGCTTTTTTGTTTTTTATCATTATCAACATTATACATGCACTTTGTTTAGAGTCAAGTAATCCAACAAGTTTTGTTAAAAACACGGCAATACCCTCCCCTCCTTCTACCCGTTACCCGCCCTTCAGAGACAACCACTTTCATCTTTTACAGCTGATTATTTTGATGTTTACTGCCATGTCTCTAACATGCTGAATTACTTCTTGATTTTTCAGTTTTATAATCTACTGGTTTCTTACTACGTAAGATGGGGACCCAACCCTCTTTGCTCTCCCTGCACCCACCACACCGCTCACCCTTCCTTTCCTTCCATTCTCCCCTGGCCCCCATCCTCCAAAACTTGTTTTATCAAAATTTTGCTTAGATCAATATTAAGGGTTTATATAATTATGACTATGCAAACACTATTTACAGCTGAGACAAATAGCATACTGTGATTATCTTCTTATCCTGAACATGTCTTTAATTTCTCTGGAGTTAATAATTGGTTTCATTTTCTATGTACTTATCACTAATTCAGCCCTAAAGTCTTTGACTGAATTTCCTTTCAAGAGGTTCTGGGGAGAGCTCCAGTGGCCTAGTGCTTAAGTTCGGTGCGCTCTGCTTCGGTGGCCCAGGTTCAGTTCCGCAGGGCAGACCTACACCACTTGTCCATCAGTGGCCATGCTCTAGCAGCGGCCCACGTACAAAAAGAGGAAGATTGGCAACGGATGTTAGCTCAGGAGAATCTTCCTCAGCAAAAATAATGAAACAAAGAAAAAAAAAGAGGTTCTGACTCGTCAAGTATTCTATTGGTTTCACCTTCCCAAAAAGTATGTCATGGTGCCTGTGATGTACTCCAATCTGAATTGGTTTGCCCTGTGCCTGGTGACAACTGTCATCCCAGAGTCTCCCTTCACTATCATCCTGGTGACACCTTTTACCTCTTGCTCATCATAGATCTCCTGTTCCTGTGCTGTAGTTATTTTCATTTTTGGTTATACTTTTGTTTTAGAGAAGCACATTCTCCAGTAACTTCCTAAGAAAGATGCAAAGAAGTTTTGTTTTATTTTGTTTCTTTTCTTTTTGAGTCTTTGCAAGTCTAAAAATCCTTATTCCCCCATACCTGATTTGCCAGGGGCAGGACCCTCACCAAAGACAGTAAGATTGGGAATAGAACAAACGAATGTAGACGTGGAAAACTTGTAGGAGAATTAAAGTCTGAACGCTCAGGAGTGAATTCCGGAGGGTTGCCCAAATACACATACCTGAAATGAGTTGCTGAAGCAGGAAGAAACTGAGAGACCTTAAATTGGCAGGTTTACACGCCTACTCCACTTCCACCCTCCACCTGTGGAAGGAGAACTCTAGAGGAAGTTAAGTCAGGCACAGAAAAGAAGGAATGCTGTATTTTTGTACATCTGAGTGTGTGATGTGTTCAAAGTTGACCCCTCCACGTACATTTCTAATTTCTTTTACTTTTTTTCCCACGACCAGCGTCTTTTGCTTTTATAATCAGAAAACTTGATATAGATGTTTCCATTTTGTGGCAAAACTAAAGGCAATATTGTAGAGGAGCCTTCCTAAGGTAAATAATGATGTTTCTAATCAAGGGCAAGGAGAGAGAGTGGTGGTACATAAGAGAGAGGCTGTCTGATACACGGAAGGTCAGGACCTGGCCGGTTCTATTGGACACAATTGGACACTTTGCAGAGGTGTTTGGCCCTGTGCAGAAAGAACTGCCACAATATTGCAAAGAGCAACACAAGGATATAATAACTTTATTTTGCCACTTGTTTTCCTCCTAATGGAATCTTCATTCTCACTGGGGCCTCTTCAAACTCTCCTGTCTGGAGATGATACAGAGCAGGCGCTTTGACAGCCGTCCCTGGGTCTGCTGAAAGCTGTAGCTATTGAGAAGATATTCATCCAACTTTGGTGAGCTTTGTTTCCTTAACACTCTATTTTTTTCTTGATCCCATAATTGCTAATAAAAAGCCTGCTGATGAGAAGTCTATGTCAGTCTGATAATTATTCTTTTTTTCAGTAATCTGCTCCCCAACTCCTACCCTCCCACCCCTTATCCTGGTTTGTAGACTTTCTCATCATCTTTGATTTCTACAGTGAAACTTCAGTGTATCTCAGTGTTGATTTGCTTCTATTTATCCTGATTAAGACTTACTGGAGTTTTTCGATCTTAGGATTCATGTCTAGGAAAATTCTCCACCAGTGTCTTTTTGAATATTGCTTCTCTCCCATTCTCTCTACTTTCTCCTCCTGAAGATTTTAGGAGGCACATGCTGGAGCTTCTCATTCTGTTTTTCATGTTTCTTCAATTTTCTTTCTTATATTGTTTCTTTTTTTCCTCTGTGCCACATTCTGGATGATTTTTTTTTTTTTCACATCTCTTGTTTCCTCTCTCTTTTTCATAATGTCTTTTGTTCCCCTTAGAGTTTCAGTTGTTTCCTCTGTGAAGATTATAACCAAGCATTCATATTGATCGGTCACCTTGGCGTCTGGCTTTTTGTTGTATTTATTGTTTGTTGGATCTATTGATTCTCTCGTGTTGTTTTCTTCCTCGTTGTTCACTGTGAGTTCATCCTCAGTTGTTTATTGTGCAGGTTCTATGTGTTCTAGGTTATGAAGATGTCCTTGTCGGGTCGTTTCTGATATGGTTCTGCTAGGGCCCCACGGGTTTCACTGGTACTATGAGTTTTTATTTTGGGGCTTCGGATTTTGTCACCTTGAAGACAGTACAGATTTGTACCCACAGCCACTTTCCGCGGAGGCTCTGGGTTCAGATTTCTCTGGGTGACTCACCTGTTAGCCTGTTTGCATGCATGTCTCTACTCCCACCAGGAGGTGGAGTCTTTCTCCTCCCTGTTCTGCAGGCAGAACAGCTTTTCCTGGCTGCCAGCTTTCCGCAGAGAGCTCATTGACAGTTCCACCCTGTGCAGGAGGGTGTGTCTGTGGTGGTCTGAAGCCGTGCTTCCTCAAGGGCTTTTAGACCCTAACTCCTTATGCTAATATTCGGTTCTGATCTTTGAGGGCCATTTGGCTTTAGCTCATGATTACTATTCTAGCTTGAGGTTTCCCTTCATTCATTGGCACCTGGGAATTTCTGGGTGGAATTTGTAAAGAGAAGAGCCAGGAAAATTATTTTTAGCTGGTAAAAATGTGGCTTTAAAAATTAAAAAAACAAAACCAATCTCATTTCATTGCACTTCTGATACATACTTATTATACTATTTAAGATTTCACTTCAAATAGCTAACGATCTACTAATTTGCAAGATTTATCTGAGTTTGCACAGCCTTTTTTTTTAGCTTAAACTTATCATATGCTTACTGGTTTCACAGAACCACAAAACTTCCAGGTTGGAAGGGTGGGTGGTGCAGTGGAAGCACGGCCTAGCGGAAAGGATGGGGCTGTGGCACCGGGCAGACCTGAGTTCACACGCTGGCTTTAGCACTTACTACTATCTGACCTTGGGTAATTTACTTCGTCTCTCAAGCCTTCAGTCTCTCTATTAGCAAAGTTAATTCAATAATACTCATCTAATACAGCTGCTGAGAGGATTAAACGTGATCGTGACAGCTAATAGCAATTGAATATTTAGGATGTACTCCATGCTTTGCTGAGTGCTTCCTTGGGTTAAATTTTTTTTTTGAGGAAGACCAGCCCTGAGCTAACTGCTGCCAATCCTCCTCTTTTTGCTGAGGAAGACTGGCCCTGAGCTCACAACCGTGCCCATCTTCCTCTACTTTATACGTGGGACGCCTGCCACAGCATGGCTTGCCAAGCAGTGCCATGTCCACACCTGGGATCCAAACCGGCGAACCCCAGGCCGCTGAAGTGGAACGTGTGCACTTAACCGCTGCGCCACCGGGCTGGCCGCCGGATTAAATTTTTTAATGTATGTGACATTTTAGTCCAGTGCCTAACACACAGCAAGCATTCAATAAATGTAGCCTGTAAGTCTCATGTAAGGTACCTCATGTAGCCAGGCTTTGATCCACCTCTGACACCCTTCACCGCCCCCCCCCCCCCATTAGTCAACAAGTCTCTGCCTGAACACAGGCCATTTTCTAGTTGTCTGGTCTTGGGCAAATAAATTCAGTTCCTTATCTGTGAAACGAGGAATAACGGTAGTTCCTTCTAGGGTAATTTTGAGGATAAAATGAATTAATTCATGAAAAGGACTTAGAATAGAGCCTGGCACACTGTAAATCCTCAGAAAGTCATAGGCATTATTTTAATTATTACTAGAAAATTTGTTATCCCTTTGAACAGCTTATTTTATTTCTGGAGTATTCTAACATTAAAAACTTCCTGGGGCTGGCCCTGTGGTGTAGTGGTTAGTTCAGTGCACTCTGCTTTGGCAGCCTGGGTTTGTGGGTTTGGACCCTGGGTGTCTACCTACACCACTCATCTGCCCTGCTGTGGCAGCAACCCACATACAAAGCAGAGGAAGATTGTCACAGATGTTAGCTCAGGGCTAATCTTCTTCAAGCAAAAAAAAAAAAAAGGAAGATTGGCAATGGATGTTAGCTCAGGGCAAATCTTCC
Source organism: Equus asinus (assembly GCF_041296235.1). NCBI lineage: Eukaryota > Metazoa > Chordata > Mammalia > Perissodactyla > Equidae > Equus > Equus asinus. Next base: position 73,513,945 of record NC_091796.1, read on the forward strand.
TCAGCAAAAAACCAACCAAACAAAAGCTTCCCAATTTGAGCTGAAATCTGCCTCTCTGTGGCATCTACCAATTGGTCCTATTTTTGCCCTCTAAAGTAACACTGAGAAACTCTGATTCTCCTTTCCCAAGAGGGTACTTTAAACATTTTCTTTTCTCCAAAATAAACACCTCAGTTTCTTCAATATTTTTCACAGACCTGGTTTTCAGTCCCCTCACCATCCTAATGGCCTTTGAAGAGCATGACTCCATTCGTGAATCCTACAGTGGGAACACCACCCTCCAGGCACCGTCTGATGAGCTTGGAGTACCATCACACATCTTTCTTATGAATATCGCATATTTGGTTAAGCTATTATAAATTTAGGCTTTTTATTAAACATAGCCAAACTCATTCCTAACTGGCACCATGTTCATATCTGTTAAATTTCAGCTCTCTTATTTGCCTTATTATTTTAGCTTTCTTAATCTGTTTGGGTCCCTAGACTGTCATCCAGTATGTTAGCATCCCTTCTGGTTTCATGTCATTTCCAAGTTTGACGGACAGGTGTCAAAATCACTCAAAGAGAGAATATCTTGGATATTTACCTTCAAGATATATCAGTTCAACTGGCCCTTTTGGGTAGTGTTACTATCAATTATTTACGATTTCCTGCCTGTATGAATTTTATGCAAAATTACCGCTCAGGTGGGGATTTTGAGGAGCCTCAAACAGTCTCATGTAAAATAAATCTATTAAAACAAAAGAAAAGTAAGTTAAGTGCCTTGTTAATTAAGATTAAGCACCTTATTAATTAAAAGTTATTAATATTTTTTGAGAGTGACTGTTCTAGTGACAAGAAAGTTAACAAACATTGAAAAGAGGGGATATTTATAATCTACTCTAGAAGCTAAGGTGAGGTTAGTAAAAATACACTGAGAGGCACCAATTTCATTTGGACTCAGTTTAAAACCCTTACTCCACCATTATTTACTCAAACTATGAAAAAGAGGAAAGCATATGCTCCCTAGTTTTTTCTCTTTTTCTTCATCCATAATATAAGGGAACTAATCAACCAAGAAATGAGATTGAGGCAAGAAGAAGGAACGAGACAGAGATACCATGGGTCTAATTGTATGCAAACTCGATGGATGACCTCTGAATAACTGAGCATTGACTTGCATGACTTTGCACACGGTGAGTCCCCAGCAGTTGGAGTCCATCACCTTGTAGGTTTACAAACTAAAGATAGAACATATAAGGGCTTAAGGGTCTGACTCCTGTTCCCACCTGAGGAGTCACAGGAACTCTATTGGGAAATCAAGAAAAGCTCTGAGGGAGGATCACTGGGAGAGCTCTGATTGGTCTGGTCATGCCTCCCTGAAACTGATCCTCTACACTGCTGTCGGAGTGCCCCAACTGATATGCAAATGTGTCTCTCTATATTTTAAAATAATTTATGCCCCAATAAGCCCCTCCCCAACTGACTTAGCATTGTGTACAAGGTCCTTCATGATCTGGCCCTCGTTATCTCTTCTCTCATCTCCCTACTGCATTTTTATGCCAATAAACAGGCCTTTTCTTAATTCCTGCCTTTGCTCAGGTGTATCCCTTTCCTGGAATATAGCATTTCTTTCCATTTTTTACCTTTTTTATCTCCTTAAAATATCTGGGAACTTTGAGATCATCTATCTTGATCTGTCCTTTCATTACAGGAGGTGGGAGAAAATGGAGGTATATCAGAGCAAGTTTGCCATATTTTACTGGAATTGGTCAGTATAAACCTGAAGTAGATTGTGATAAATTAAAGATATGTACCATAATCCCTAGAGCAACCAGTAAAAAACCCCTCAAAAAATAGCTCAAAAATAAACAAAGGAATTTAAATGGTACACCGAGGAATACTTGTTTGATATAAAAGAATGTAGTAAAGTTGGAACAGAGGAACAAAATGACATGAGACATAGAGAAAACAAATAGAAAAATGGCAGGAATAAATCTAACCATACAGGTAATTATATTAAATGTAAATAGGTGCCGGCCCTGTGGCCAAGTGGTTAGGTTTGCGCTCTGCTTTGGCAGCCCAGGGTTTCGCCAGTTTGAGTCCTGGGCACGGACACGGCACCGCTCATCAAGCCATGCTGAGGTGGGGTCCCACATGCCACAGCTGGAAGCACCCACAACTAAGAATACACAACTATGTACCAAGGGGCTTTGGGGAGGAAAAGGAAAGATAAAATCTTAAAAAAAAAGTAAATATATTAAGCATTCCAGTCAAAAGTCAGAGATGTGAGATAAATAAATAGAATCCAACCACATGCTGTCTATAAGAGACACACTTAGAATTCATAGATACTAATAGGTTGAAAGTAAAACGATGCAAAAAGTAACAATAAAAGAGCTGGAGTGCCTATATCAGACAAGGTAGACGTTAAGACCAAAAAAATCGTTACTATAGGAGAAAAGGGTCATTTTATAATGATAAAATGATCAATTCATCAGGAAGATAAACAATTATAAACATATATGCATCTAACAATGGAGCTCCAAATATATGAAGCAAAAACTGAGAAAACTGAAGGGAGAAATACAGCTCAACAATAATAGCTGGAGACCTTAATACCCTACTCTCGAGAACTAGAATGTTTTGTTGTTTCTTTTTTTTTGAGGAAGTTTAGCCCTGAGCTAACTACTGTCAATCCCCCACTTTTTGCTGAGGAAGACTGGACTTGAGCTAACATCCATGCTCATCTTCCTCTACTTTATACGTGGGACATCTACCACAGCATGGCTTTTGCCAAGGGGTGCCATGTCCACATCCGGGATCTGAACCTGCAAACCCCGGGCTGCCGAGAAGTGGAACATGTGAACTTAACCACTGTGCCACTGGGCCAGCCCCCTAGAATGTATTTTGAACTGAATTAAAATGCAAACAACAAACAACATATCACAATTTATGGGATGCAGCTAAAGCAGAGGAAAATTTATACACTCTATTTATATTAGAAGAGCAACCTCAAAATCAACAACCTAAGTTTCTTCCCTAAAAATCTAGAAATATAACAGTAAATTGAACTCAAAGCAAGCAGAAGGGAGGACATAATATTTCTTCTCTAAGAAATAAATGAGATAGAAAGCAAACCAAAAAAACCAATAGAGAAAGTCAATAAAACTAAAATTTGGTTCTTTGAGAAAATCAACAAAATTGACAAACCTTTAGCTAGACTGACCAAGGGAAAAAAAGAGAGATGATGCAGATTACCAAAACCAGTAACGAAAGATGGAATATTACCACTGACACTACAGAAATAAAAGTATCACACACAGGGGCCAGCCCCACAGCCGAGTAGTTAAGTTTGCATGCTCCACTGCGGCGGCCCAGGGTTTCGCTGGTTCGGATCCTGGGCGTGGACAAGGCATCGTTTGTCAGGCCATGCTGAGATCCATGGTTGTTTCAGGCTGAGGATAGGGGCAGGGATTAACTATAAATGGGCACAAGGGAACTTTAGGGTGATGGAAATGTTCTAAAACAGAAATGTTCTAAAAACAGAGTCCGGCCCCACGGCCGAGTGGTTAAGCTTGCAGGCTCTGCTTCGGGGGCCCCAGGTTTCATCGGTTCAGATCCTGGGCATGGACCTGACACCGCTCATCAAGCCATGCTGAGGTGGCATCCCACATGGCACAACTAGAAGGACCCACAACTAGAATATGCAACTATGTATGGGGAAGCGGGGGGTGGCTTTGGGGAGAAGAAAATAATAATAATAAGAAGAAGAAGAAGAAAGATTGGCAACAGATGTTAGCTCAGGTGCCAATCCTTAAAATAAAAATAAAACTTGAATTGTGGTGCTTATTGCACAATTCATTGCATTTACTAAAAATCATTAAATTGTACCATTAAAATGGGTGAATTTTATTTTATGTAAATTATACCTCAATAAAGTTGTTAAAAAATAAATTCAATAACTTTCACTTTTTAATATATTAATAGAAATAACACCAACAATGATGATATTGAGCCCTTGCAATGTACCAGGCACTGTTCTAAGCTCTTTACTCAATCCCCCCAGCAACCTAGGAAACAGACATTATTATTCTATTTATAAATGAGGACACTGAGGCCCAGAGAAGTTAAGTAACTTGCCCAAGTTTGTGCAGCAAATAGGTAAGCGAGCCAGTGTTCAAACCTAAACAATTGGTTCCAGTAGCCACATTCTCACCTCTCTGCTAATATAAATCAAATTTTGAGGATGTTTCAAAGTTCTAATGAAGCAGCAAAATTGCGAGTCTCTCCTGAAGCTGAAAAATATACAATATGCCAAATTTGGTAGTACAGAGCAGGGGAGGGAATACGTTATTTTTCAATTTTAGGATAATAGTAAAAGTGCTTCGTCAGTCTTCTGGACAGTAATGAAGAAGAATCGCTTTCTTTTTCTTTTTCTTCCACTTGTTTAGTGAGAGGCAATATATATATATATTTAGAATTGAAATACCTGAGATTTGATCTCTGATTCTGCTACTCAAGTTATGTAACCTGTTTGAAGCCACATTTTTCTTATCTATAAAGAAAGATTTTATAATGTCTACACATGAGGATTGTGTGTATTAAATATGATATGAGTTAATGGACACAAAGTTTAATACAAAGCCTTGCTCATAGTAGACACTGAACAAGTGGGAGCTTTCTTTACTCGTCAGGATCAGGTGTCCTTTTACACATTAGAGCCAGCCATTCCTTCCAGAGCAGCCAGAACAATCTAGGACTTCCAGCAAACTTGAAAGAGAACAAAGAACAACTTAGAATTTATCGATGGCTTTATTTAGTTAGCTATATTTGCTTTAGGTTAGTATATTAAAATATATAATTAAGAAACTCCACTTCCTCGTGCACACATCTTACTTAGAAATCTTCCTTTACGGGGCTGGCCCTGTGGCTGAGTGGTTAAGTTCACAGGCTCCGCTGCAGGTGGAGTGTTTTGGCCCAGTGTTTGTCGGTTAGAATCCTGGGCGTGGACATGGCACCATTCATCAACTCACGCTGAGGCGGCGCCCCACATGCCACACCTAGAAGGACCCACTACTAAGAATACACAACTATGTACCAGGGGGCTTTGGGGAGAAAAAGGAAAAAAACAAAATCTTAAAAAAAAAAAAGAAATCTTCCTTTAATGCTCTTCTCCCATCCTGGACACCAACCAGACTCCAACTCTGTTCTCTAAGAGATATTGTTTCACTGTTATCTCTGCGTACCTCTAAGGGGTCTGATCAGAGCCTCTCCCAAGCTGTGGCTACTGTCCGAGCGCCTCATCAGAGTTCTAGTGGAGGGAAGAAAGGTGGCCAGCAACAGGTCTTGTTCCCTGGCCCAGATGAGCCCCGTGGATGCTCAATATCATCCAATAGCCTGCTGAACAACTCTCCGTGGGGCCCAAGCCCTGGCCACACAAGTCACTGGCAGCCTTTTTAGATTAAGTGTGCAAGAAGCTTTCTATCAGTGGCCAAGGACTTGTATTTGGGGGGAAAAACATTTATTAAGGGACAAATGTTTAAAAAGCATATTTTTTCCTAATGACAGAGGTAGAAAATGTTTAGTTCATGTATTTGGTAAATTGTTGAAGTATTTTGTCCACTAGATGTCACTGTTGCACTTAAAAAATAAACACGGTCTCCCACTTTTACAAGATGAAAAATACTTTAGTCTTCGAGTGGCATATTTCTTTCTTTTTCTCTAAGAGAAGAAGATATCACAGAGGACCCAGACTGATCTTATCTCAAGATAATTTCCTTCAAAGGGAAATGAGGAAGGAATTGGTTGTACAGAATTTAGGATTTGGCCAGAAGTTCCAGAAGCAGCCAAAGCCTGCTGAGGAACGACAGTCTAGTAAAGAACTCTTAATTTTCCTGTTAGCCTATCCTTTTGGGGAGAAGAGGCTCTTTTGACGAGTCCTTTAAGTTTTCATGACCTGTGTCCTGTTTCCAATCCAGACCAGCTTTCTTCTGAGGATAGAAGGTAGTGAGAACGCCTCTCCAATATTCCTTCTCTCTTTCACATCTCAACCCCTTTCGTGATCCAAGTCCTCAAAACGTAAAGTGCAGTCATATTTCAACTTTAAAATTATAGCACTAAACATTTCTCTTTTCAGGGAATTACAAAAATAAGTCAGAATTTTTCTTCATTTTTCTTTCTCTGTTGTATTTATTAACAAAATAGAAACTAAAATCCCACCAGCATATTGTTGGTGAGCCCTTGAATGTTTCCCTATGCCTGAAGTTATATTGAAATAGAACAGATGGAAGCACAGTAGGGTACGACACACATGGCACACAGAGAGGACAGTCAGAGGCTATTAATGCTTTCCAAAACAAACGGAAGGAAGGCGAGAAGGAAGGGAGGGAGGAAGGAAGAGGGAAAGGAAGGAAAGAAGGGACTAGTGAGATTCTTGATACTGCTGACTTGTACCATGTGGCTCAGGAAACTGTTCTGAGGAGAAAGTTAAGCTCCTGGACAAGGACCCACTCTCTAGATAAATGTCACTTTAACAGTCTTTTAGTTTAAGAACCTTTTTACTTCCAATTGTGAGATTTCAGTGTAAATGAAGAGAAATGGGAAAGCGACTTTAGAATTTTAGTCAAAACGATTCCCCAGCTGGAGAAGATGGAGGAGGTAGAAAAGTTTAGAAAGACATTCTCTGTAACTGGTCCTTCATTTGCCAATTTCTTCCTACCCTAAGAATGATTCAAATTAAGGAATTAAATCGACATTTTTTGAAATAAGTTTTTGTTTCAAAAAGTTCTATAATTTTTACATTATTTTAACTGAATGATATAACTGAAAGTCAGTATTGTTAGATGAGTACTACAAAGTACTATAATGAATACTTTACAGTCAGATCTGAGTTTAAGTCTCAGCTTTATCACTCACTAGCTGTGTTATCTTAGGCACATTATTTAACAGAGCTTCAAAACCTACATGAAGCAAAAACTGACAGAACCATAAAGAGATCTGGATAAATCCACAAAGATAGTTGGAGATTTCAACCCATATCGCTGAGTAACAGATAAAAGATGCAGACAAAAAATTAGTATATAGAAAATTTGTACAGCATAATTGATCAACTTGACCTATTCAATACATATGGAACGCCATCCTCCAACTACTGCAGAATACATATTCTTTTCAAATACACATAGAACATTTACCAAAATAGACTATATGCAGGGCCATAAAACAAGTCTTCACAAACTGTAAAGGACTGACTTTGTAATCCAAGATACTTTCTCTGACCACAATGAAATTAAACTAAAAATCAATAACAGAAAGACGATTTTAAAATCCCTAAATTTTTGGAAATTGAGTAAAATACTTCCAAAAAAAGATGAAAGAAAGAAACGCAGTGGAAATTTTTTAAAATTTTAAGTTAAATATAACAAAATTGGTAGGACATAGGTAAAAGGGAGTTGAGAGAGAAAATTTAGCTTTAAGTGCAATATTAAAATTAAACAGATTGAAAGTCGATTATTTAAGTCTCCATATCAATAACCTACTTAAGAAACAGCAAATTAAAGCCAGAAAAGTAGAGAAAAAGAAATAAAGTTAAGAGCAGATATCACCAAATTAGAAAACGGACATGCAATTGAGAAAATTAAAACCACAAGTTGATTCTTTGGAAAGATTAATAAAACCGATAACCCCCTAGGAAGACCAATAACAAAAATGAGAAAACCAAAAATTATCAATAGCTAAAATAAAAAGTAGACATTACTATTGGTTCTATAGACATTAAAAGGATAATAAAATATAAATAACTGTATGTCAATAAAATGTGACAATTTATATCAAAAGGACAAATTATTTGATTAAAAAAAATCCAATTTACTACATCATAAACCATTTTGCTTAAGTGGTCTAACTATCTTTCATGATCGTTTCCTTCACACCCTGTTCTTTCTTTCTGCCCCGGATTTGACCCTTGTTTCTCTGAGATACAGGTCATCACTCCCAACCTCACTCCTCTTTCCAATCTCATCTCACAAGATCCTGACCCAGGCTAAAGCTCCAGGCCTACATTTTGCCGGAGAAGGGATTGTGGACACTTTGATTCTGCTTGACTCTGCCTTCTTAAGAGTTTCTGTGTCCTGCTAGGTTATTTACTGTTTCCTCAGGTCTTGGTCTATAATGAAGAATCTATTCCCTGATTTTTGTTTTTCTCCTAAAACTAATGAATAGTAGATTATGTAATTTAAAAGAACATGCACCCTGGGTTCTCTTTCTCTCTTTTTCTTTCACAGGCACATGTGTGACACCATTCTTTTAAGATCTCAGTTTTATAATCTGTCACCTAGAAGGAATGATATCTAATTCACAAGGTTGTTAAGTTTCAAATTGCATATTTTCTACACTCTGAGTGGAAGGCATCTAGCCGAGGTGCTTTTTTTGGGTAGTTGCTGTAGACAGTAGTATAGCAGAGTGGCTAAGAACATAGAGAGCCGCACTGCCTCACACAGCAGTCAGTATCCACATGGGAATACTGAGCACCTAAAATGAAGCTACAATTGAAGTACAATTGAGATATCCTTTGAATTATAAACAAGGTAATAAACCAATGTAATTTATCTCATTAATAAACTAAAAAAGAAAAAACTGTTTCATAATCCTCAGTTCCAGGGTAGAATTAAAAACCAACAGCCTAGCAACTATGATAGGTGTAAAAACCAGAAGCTTAGCAGCCACTGGTGGAAACAGAAGGAGTGGATTTGAAACTCCCCAACCTTTCTATCCCCAGAGAATTGTCACTAGTTAAGCTCTTTCAGCTCCTTGAAAAGGTCCATTATCAAGGCGAGTCTTTATTTGCCTGGACTCAGAGCTGTGTGAATAGCCTTATCCTTAGGACATTTGTCAAAAACAAGAAGTGGCAATTACTTAACAATGCAGGTGCATGAGGCAGTGATACCAGTTGGAGCTAATAAGAGCCTGACTAAAAAAATTAAAAGGAAAAAATATGGAATGAGATGTCTATGTGAGGCTTTGCAAAGCTTCAACATATTCCTGGGAACATAAAAAGCAGGTGCAGTGCTCTACTCATGCTTGGGAAAGACCTGAGAAGGCCGTAATTTCTCACCTCTGACTGATCTTGAGGCTCTGCACAAGCCGGAAGAGAAGGCTCAGACACAGCTGTAAACTACCTGCCAGGGCATTGAAAACATACTCTGACACATAGACAGAGAAGCGTTTAACAAAAATTTATAACTCTAGACACCTTTTTAAAAAAGAAGAAAGGTCTTAAATAAATAAGCTAACCTTCTACTATGGGAAACTAAAAAAGAAAAGCAATCTAAACCTAGAGCAAGCAGAAGGAAGGAAATAAAAAGATTAGAGTGGGAACGAATGAGATAGAGAAAAAAAATGTATATAGAAAACCAACAAACCCAGTACATAGTTGTATATTTTTTAGTTGTGGGTCCTTCTAGTTGTGGCACGTGGGACGCCGCCTCAATGTGGCCTGATGAGCAGTGCCATGTTCACACCCAGGATCCGAACCAGTGAAACCCTGGGCCACCGAAGCGGGGCACGTGAACTTAACCACTCGGCCACGGGGCCGGCCCCTTGAATCTCTATTTTGACTACTTTCTTGGTTGGCTAGAATCTTCATTTGAGTATTTTTTCAGGAAGGGTTATAGGTAGCATGTATTTTCAGACCTCTTGCATGTCTGACTCTATCTGTTGTCTTCACATATGAAGTGACATCTTGACTAAGTATAGAAGTCTTGGGACTCAATCTCTTTCTAGGTACAAGGACATTATTTTGTTGCTTTCTAGTATGTAATGTCATAGAAGAAAAAGTCTGAGCATGGTTTGATTCTTTTTGTTGTTGTTGTTGGCATTTGTTCTTGATTTTTCTTTTAGCCTGTTATGCTTGAATGATTCTTTTATTCTTTTCTCTTGAAGTTCAAAATTTTCTCCAGCATATGTCTAAGTATTGGTCTATTTTCATTAATGTTTTTCTTAAAACACATACTTCCCATTGACTTCTGAAAGTAGAGAATGTTAGAATATGTCATTTTTCTAAGAATCTTAGTGATTATCAAAGTCATCAATATATATTATTTTTTAAACTAACTAGAAAATAGATCTTTTGGAAAATTTCAAGACTCAAGAAACCATATTTTTGTGAGAACCATGTTCACATTTTTCATTAATTTATTCTTGTACCTCACAAAGATTATAATTATTTTGTTTTGTAACAGCCTGTCAATGGCAAAGAGATTTATGGATAAATCTTCAAAATAAACAAACAGGATTAAGGGGGCCAGCCCTGTGGCCAAGTGGTTAAGTTCACGTGCTCCGCTTTGGTGGCCCAGGGTTTCGCTGGTTCAGACCCTAGGCGTGGACATGGCACTGCTCATCAGGCCATGCTGAGGCAGCATCCCATGTGCCACAACTAGAAGGACCCAGAACTAAAATATACAACTAGGTACTGGGGGGATTTAGGTAGAAAAAGCAGAAAAAAAAAAAACGAAGAAGATTGGCAAGAGTTGTTAGCTCAGGTGCCAATCTTAAAAAAAACAAAAACAGAAAGGATTAAAAAGAAAATTAAGCTACCATATTACAATTTTCAAATTAATCAGGTATACTTTGCTCTGAGTTCTCAAGATAAATTTGTTTGGTTATCAATCTAGAGAAAGGGGAGTATAAATGGGGGCATGGGGGGGGGCAGGGAGGATGGAAAGGAAGAAGCCAGACAGAAAGAAAGACAGAGACAAAGAGACAATGAACGTGAAAATTAGTGGACGAACTAAATAGACAAATGAATAGAGATTCAGAGCAGAGGAGACACATAGACACACACACCAAGGAAGGGGAGGAGGAAGATTTTGAGTAATAAGGGATTCAATGCAGGAGAAAAATAGATTCCCAAAGAAGAACAAAAAAAGAAAAGAAACAAACAAACAAAAATAAGCTAGAGAAAAAAGAAAATGGTCACAGAAAGATTAACAGTAGTTTTTAAAGTGTTAGTACAAAAATTTGTTTTCACTGTATTATGCAGCAAAATTCAAAACAAATAATTGCTCACTATCGAAGTCACTTAAAATCTTAATTAAAATCTAGCCAATATTTCTAACTTTGCAATTCCTCTAACCCTTGAAGTTTGAGAAGTTCTTTTCTGAATTATAAAATCATAATAATCCACCAAGGAAAAATTCTTATTTCAGGTTACTGCTAAGGAGCCCAGAACATGATTATTGCAGGAGGAGGGTTAGATTTGGTGGATTCTCCATCTGTTTTACAATGTCCTAGAAGAGAAATGGCCAGCAGAAAGCCATAATTGTTAATATACTAGAATTAGCAACTTACTTAAAATATACCAAATCAGACAATTTTATTGATTAATAATCATGTATAAATTGTATCTATTTGGACTTAACTGAACAAAAGGAGAGGGGGTTGCCCAGGAAAAACAAAGGTAATAAAGCCCATTGCTGTTGGAATTCAAGGTGTTTGAAATAAATAGAATTCCACATGGCACTCCAGAGATGATGCACTAATGGTCATTGCCCCGCCTGCAACCCCCCATATTGAGGCAGAGGGAAAAATAACACAAAAAGCTCAGTTATTTCACATGTGGATGTTAAAAATTAAAAGCACCAACAGTTATGAAGTTCTAGGCTATGGCACGGCACGAAATCCTGATGAGTAGTCAAGCATTCTCTCTCATTCAGGTAAAAGTGAACAAACAAGTTGAGGCAATGCAGACAACTTCAAAACTAAGGGTAAGTCATGTTTTATGGATTCCCTTGGTTTGTGAAAATTCATTAAACTGTGTAGTTATGACATACGTTTTTTCTATACGTATATTATTCTTCAAGAAAAAGTTATTTCTGAACCAAATCATATGTTATATACTGCTCTTTCATTAGTATTAAAATATTTACTAAATATCCACATATACGTTCTGCTCTACCAATGCTAGAGCAGGTAGAATACACAGATATCGTCGTAATCTTCTTGTACTTTTCTTTCTCAAATAGATAATGTATGTGAAGACAGACATATAACAGACCAACAGACACTCAATGAGCTGACCAGTGACTGACACAAGAACTACCTATCTTTGTGTATGATAAAAGTCACAGCTAAGTACTAGCACCTTTTCTTTACTCTCATCTGTCTATCCTTTGTCCTTGAATCATGGTCCACAGATCATTTACAAGTAGTATCTGTCCAGATTCCCAATTCCCTTTCAAATTTCATCAAATCAATCACTCCTTGCTAACGGCACACAATGTGCTTTGCATCTTCCCTTATTCCTTTAACCCAATGTTTCTAAAACTTCAGTCTTTCACAATTTTTGCAGTATTATCATACCATCCGTGCTATTATTTTTTAAATAATCGTAAATTGACTCATATTCCTTTCATTGTAATACCTATTTTAACCTAGTCCTAAGGATTAATATCCACGGAATCGCAGATTTGTTTCTTGAAAAAGGTGTGCCTGTGTATCATCAACTAAAATAACCATGTGACCCCCCAGTGGCATGCTAACCACACTTGAGCAACCCCTGTGTTAATCGAGCCAGCTTTGGTATCTCACAAGAATGATAAATGTACAGACATAGAATCCTACCCTCCAGAACATAAGCTGCTCTATCTCCCATCTCAAAAGGTAGTCTTATTTTTTGTAATCTCCTTCAAGTAAACACATTCCAAGATACGTATAACAAAGAATATTTAAAGAACTCTTCTGAATTTCTTAATTTAACTTGCTCATATATTTCACAGATTAAAATATCTCTTTTAGAAAATTCATCTCTGGGTTTTTCTTTTTTTTTTTTTTAAAGATTTTATTTTTCCTTTTTCTCCCCAAAGCCCCCCGGTACATAGTTGTATATTTTTAGTTATGGGTCCTTCTAGTTGTGGCATGTGGGATGCTGCCTCAGCATGGCCTGATGAGCTGTGCAAGGTCCGCACCCAGGATCTGAACGGGTGAAACCATGGGCCCCGGAAGCAGAGCGCGAACTTAACCACTCAGCGACGGGGCTGGCCCCTGGGTTTTTCTTTGTTTAATGTTCTTCAGACTGATTTAATAATAACTGAAGTTTACTCTGATACTAATGACACAAATATATTGCTGTGTCCTAATTCTTATGCAGAATAGTGTAAGTCAAATACAGCTTTTGCGGAGCTTAAATAATAAGTAAAAGAGGGAGCTGGACCTGGAGAATCAATAAGGCTCTCTTTGTGTTCATTTATCCAACAATTTATGTCTCTTGAGTCGTATTATGTGCCTGCTCTTTTTCTAGGGGCTGAAGAGGTATCAATAAAATGAATTTTTTAAATAGATAAAACCTCTGTTATCATGCATACATGATAATTAGTGTAATACAAAATTTTATGGGAAAGTTTTAAAGTACATATTTATCTTTGAGATACTCCCACCAGCGATTTCTAGTATCTCATTCCTTAAATATTATTCTAATTTTGAAAATCTCCAAATATTTCAATTAATATTTTAATTCATATTTGTAATTCTTATTTTTAGAAGTTCTTTTTCTCAGCATTTGTGTATTATAAAATATCTGAAACCTATAGAAAAGTGCAGACAATAATATTAGACTTTATTCTTTCATTTGGTCAGACTAAAAACATTGGGGGTCACTGACTCCTTTCACTTGCTATGCTTCACAATTTTTGCAGTATCATTATACCAACTATGCTATTATTTAAAAAAATACTTTACAGTTGACTCATTTTCCTATCTTTCTAATACCTCTTTGACTCCTTTCCCTCACCAACACCCCTCAAATTTTGTAGGTTGTGCCTTTAAAATACATCCAGAGTTTTACCAGTTCTCATCATTCCCATTAGCACCATCTTGGTCCAAGACACTATCGTCTGTTGCCTGAATTATTGCAATAGCGCCATTCCATCTGCCAGCTTCCATCCTTGCCCCTCTTCCCAGTCCATCTTCAACACTGCACTCAGAAGAATCCTGTTAAAATGGAAGCCGGATAATATAATTCCTCTGTTCAAAAACTAAAATGCCCACAACTAGAAGGACCTGCAAGTAAGATATACAACTGTGTACAGGGTGGGTTTGGGGAGATAAAGCAGAAAAAAAAAAAAAAAGAAGAAAAAAAAACTAAAATGAATTATCATCTCCACAGAATAAAAGCCAGAGTGCTTAATATTCTATTTCTGAGTTGTTTATGTTTTCGTATGTAGTTATAGTAGCTTCATTTTCACTATTAGATGATATTCTATTGTAAGGAAATAACTCATTTTATTAATCCATTCTTTCATCTATGGAAATGTGGGGCTCTTTCATTAGTTTTGCTGTTATAAATAATGCTGCCACAATAAGAAATGCTAAGGAAAATTCTTAAGGATGAAGGAAATGATATAAGATGTCAATTCAGAAGTACAGGAAGGGACGTATAACTTGTACACTTATGGTCAATTGATTTTCGACATGGGTGCCACGGAAACTCGATAGGAAAAAACTAGTTTTTCAATAAATGATGTTGGAACAATTGGATATTTACATGCAAAAGAAAGAAGGTGGACCTCCGACATCATACCATATAAAAAATTAACTCAAAATGGATCATTGACTTATACGTAAAAGCTGAAACTGTAAAACTCGTAGATGAAAACCTAGGTATAAATCTTTATGGCTTTAGGTTAGGGGATGGTTTCATAATATGACCCCAAAAGCAGAGTGACAAAAGAAAAAAAATAGACAAATTGGACTTTATCAAAGTTAAAACCTTTTGTGCTTTAAAGGAAATCATCAAGAAAATGAAAAGATAACACACAGAATGGGAGAGAATTTGTAAATCACATGTCAAGTAAGGGACTTGTATTAAGAATGATTAAAGAATTGTTACAACTCAATAATAAAAACACAAACAACTCAACTGAAAAAATAAGCAAAGTGTCTGAATAGACATTTCTCCAAAGAAGATATGCAAATAGCCAGTAAGCACATAAAAGATGCTCAAGATGCAAATCAAAACCACAATGAGATACCACTTCCCACACAATAGCATAGCTAAAATAAAAAAGACAGACAATAATAAGTGTTGGTGAGAATACGGAGAAATTGGAATCTTCATACACTGCTGAAGGGATTGCAAAATGGTCGTCACTTTTAAAAACAATTTGGCAGTTCTTCAAAAAATTTTAAACGTAAAGTTACCTTATAACGCACATTTCCAGACTTACTCTAATGAGCGGCCTGGCAAATGACCCATTATAAACATTGTTTTCCTCATTTATAAAGTAAGAATGGTATCTGTTTGTTGATAATTTATATCTTCAAATTCAAAAAATAACAACCAAAACTAAATCTTTCACTTTCCAAAGATACTATTAGAAATTGAAAAGTTATGTCACAGACTGGGAGAAAATAGTTGCAAGATAGTACATAAATCTGATAATGCGCTATATAAAGAACTCTCAATACAAAGACAAGCAATGCAGTTAAAAATGGACAAAAGATATGAACGGACACTTCATAAAAGAAGATACACACACACATGTTGTGTGAAATGAAAAGATGCTCAACATCACTAATAATCAAGGAAATACATATTAAAATCACATTGAGGGGCCAGCCCCGTGGCTGAGTTGCTAAGTTTGCATGCTCTGCTTCAGTGGCCCAGTTTTGCTGGTTCGGATCCTGGGCGAGGACTTAGCACCACTCATCAAGCCATGCTAAGGCAGCATCCCACATAGCACAAGCAGAAGGACCTACAACTAGAATATACAACTATGTACTGGGGGCTTTGGAGGAGAAGAAGGAGAAAAAAATCAGAAGATTGAGAAAAAGAAGATTGGCAACAGATGTTAGCTTATGTGCCAATCTTTAAAAGAAGAAAACTACATTGACATCCATGAAAAGAAGAAAACTACATCTTCACATCCATGAGAATGATTAACATTAAGAAGACTGACAGGGGCCGGCCCAGTGGCACAGCAGTTAAGTTAGCACGTTCTGCTTCAGTGGCCCGGGGTTCACCAGTTCAGATCCCGGGTGCAGACATGGCACTGCTTGGCAAGCCATGCTGTGGTAGGCATCCCACATATAAAGCAGAGGAAGATGGGCATGGACGTTAGCTCAGGGCTAGTATTCCTCAGCAAAAAGGGGAGGATTGGTGGCAGATGTTGGCTCAGGGCTAATCTTCCTCAAAAGAAAAAAAAAAACGTAAAAAGACTGATGATACTAAGTGTGGTAATGGGAAATTTTGTACATTGCTTGTGGAAGTGTAAAATGGCACAATTGCTTAAGATTTTGTTTTTCCTTTTTCTTCCCAAAGCCCCCCGGTACATAGTCATGTATTTTTAGTTGTGGGTCCTTCTAGTTGTGGCATGTGGGATGCCGCCTCAGCATGGCCTCATGAGTGGTGCCATGTCGGCACCCAGGATTCCAACCAGAGAAACCCTGGGCTGCCGAAGTGGATCACATGAACTTAACCACTCGGCCACCGGGCCGGCCCCACAGTTTTTAATAAAATCAAGCATATATCTACTCAGTGTCCCAGCAATTGCATTCCTAGGTATCTATCCAAGAGAAATGAAAACATATGTCCAGAAAAGGACTTGTACAGAATATTTACAGCAGGTTTACCTATAATAAAAAACAACGTAATGACCATCATCAAGTGTGATACACTCATACACTGGAAAAGTAGTTTGGGGCCGGCCCGTGGCCAAGTGGTTAAGTTCACACGCTTTGCTTCAGCGGCTCAGGATTTCACCGGTTTGAATCCTGGGTGCGGACATGGTACACAGCTCGTCAGGCCATGCTGAGGCGGTGTCCCACATGCCACAGCTAGTAGGACCCACAACTGAAATATGCAACTATGTACTGGGGGGATTTGGGGAGAAAAAGCAGAAAAAAAAAAGATTGGCAACAGTTGTTAGCTCAGGTGCCAATCTTTAAAAAATAAAAAAGAAAATTAGCAATAAAACTGAACATATTACTGATACGTGCAAAAATAAGAATGAACCTCAAAAACATGTTGAGGAAGCCAATACTAAAGAAAGCATGCTGCATTATCTCATTTGTATGAATTCGAGAGCAGATGAAACTAATCTACGCTGATAGAAATCAGATCAATGATTGCTCGCAGGAAAAGATGGACTACAAAGGGGTACAGGAGAATTTCCTGCGGCTATGTAAAGGCTCTATATTTTGACTGTGGAGGTGGTAGCTCAAGTACATACATTTGTTAAAACTCCCTGAACTGTACACTTAAATCTGTGCATTTTATTATGAGTAAATTATTCCTCAATAAAGTTTATTTAAAAAAAAACAATGGCACTAGTAATGTATACGTGAGTCATTTTGTACACGTGACATACATGTACATTTTGTTCATGTCCTAGATATGCATGGTGTCTATCTAGAAGTGGAAATCCTTTGTCTTAGAGTTCGTAAATTTTCAGTTTTACAAGATAATGTGACAGCCAGACCTGATGGCCTAGTGGTTAAAGTTTGGCACTCTGCGCTTTGGTGGCCGGGTACAGTTCCTGGTCACAGAACCATGCCACTTGTCTGTCAGTATCCCTGCTGTGGCAGTGGCTCATATAGAAGAACTAGAAGGACTTACAAATAGAATATAGAACTGCATACTGGGGCTTTGGGGAGATGGAGAAGAGAGGAAGATTGGCAATAGACGTTAGCTGCAAATCTTTCCCAGCATAAAAAAAAAAGATAATGTGATATTGATCTTCAAAATAGTCTTACCAATTTCCACTTCTGTTAGCAGTGCCTGAGAGTTCCTGCTGATGAACATCCTCCTCAGCACTTGATATTTCCCAATTTCTTAATTTTGTCAATCTAGTGGGTAAAAATGTTAGTACGGTCTCATTTTAAATTTTTCTCGCTGCCAACAGGATGGAACATTTTTTTCCACCTACTGACCATTTGGTTTTTCTCCTCTCTAAAGTTGCAGTTCAGCTATTCTATTCTCATTGATTTTCTTTTTCTCATTGATTTTATAGTTCTACATATATTCTGGATTCTAGATCTTTGTCCATTATATTTGTTGAAAATATCTTCATTCTGTGACTTGTCTTTTCACTCCTTTAATGGTGTCTTTTGATGAAAAGAAGTTCTTAGTTTTAATGTTTTTTTTTCTTTATGGTTAGTGCTTTTTATGTCTTCTCTAAGAAATTATTCCATACCCTGAAGTTATAAAGAAGCTTTTTATTTTCTTCTGAAAGTTTCAACATTTTTGTTTTTCATATGTAAATCTTTAATCCGATGTTTTAGTGTGAGTAAGGCTAAGCTTGTTGTAGAAAAGATAACCCAAAATAGAGGAATTAAAGAATATAGACTTTTTTCTCTTTCAAGTAACAGCTCCAATGTAAGCATTTTAGCTTGGAGATTGTTTTTTCTTTATGGGGTGTTTCAGGACCCCCAAGTTTGATGCTGTCTCTGCCAAGGGTGCTTTGCTCATTGCCATTACACGACAAGATACATGCCTTCACTTACTTAGGTCTCCTTTAATTAATAGCTGTAGGAAGCAGACATTACTCCTAGGGCCAGGGAACAAACGGGAAGAGTTAGCCTGAAAAGAACCTAGGGACTTGGAGGAGGGGCTCCCACAGACTGTGCTCAGACCTGGGGAGGAGAGAGTCCACAGCTGGGACCTCTGGGGGCGCCATGGGGCTGGTTCTCACTGCCCCACAGCTAGTGCTCAGATGTCTGGAGGAGGTTCTGAGATTGGTGTGGGAACTTCCGGGAGGAACCGGCCAAGCACTGAAGCTGTGAGTGCCAAAGGAATCAGACGCCTGGAGGATAGCTGCCCTCGTGCTGCTGGGGAGATCTGACTGGCACTGGAAACAGCAGGCAAATCCCCTTCTCCCGCCTTCCTGTCTCCTTCTCCATTGGCAAAACCCGAGAGAAATCATCTGGCAGTAGAACAGATAATGCTGCAGTGGAAAACCTTGGGCATACGTTGTTTTGTTCTTGTGGAGACATCTCCTCAGGGTAAATTCTTCACGGGATTATATGTAGCTTTACTGGATATTGCCACATTTTCCTCCATATGAAGTTGAGCCATTTTACACCCTTAGCAACAACATATGACAGTGTTTTTCTAGAGCCACATGAACAGAGAGCATTGTCAAACTGAAATTTTTACCAAGCTAATAGATACTAAATGATATTTCAGTATAGTTTTAATTTGGGTTTCTCCTAGAAGTTAAACATTATCTCATATGTTTGAGATACATTTATGTATCTTTTCTTTAAATTGTCTGTTCATGTCTTCTGCCCATTTTTCTGTTGTATTTTGATGATTTTACTCATTTTAAAACATACATTAGGGGCCAACCCAGTGGCACAGCAGAAGTTCGTATGCTCGGTTTCAGCAGCCCGGGGTTCGCTGGTTCAGATCCCGGTGCAGACACGGCACTGCTTGGCAAGCCATGCTGTGGTAGGCATCCCACATATAAAGTAGAGGAAGATGGGCACGGATGTTAGCTCAGGGCCAGTCTTCCTCAGCACAAAGAGGAGGATTGGCAGCAGATGTTAGCTCAGGGCTAATCTTCCTCAAAAAAGTAAAAAAATTAAAAAAAAACACACATTAGGACAATTAGCCCTTTCCTCGTCATATAAGTAGTAATATATCCCTTGAGTTTGTCATTCAATTTAACTCCAAAAAAAAAGTCACATTAGGACCATCATGGAATCGACTCACATTTATATATTAATTTTGAGGAAAATTGACATCTTTATGATTTTATTTGCCTTATCCAAGAACAAGGGCACTTTTTCATTTGTTCAAGGTTACTACTGTGTCTTTCAAGAGTGTTTTAAGATTTTTCTCATATGAGTTTGCATATTTTTTAAGTTTACTCAAGTATTTTATGTTTTTGTTGCTTTTGTAAACAGGGTTACTCTTACATTGTCTTCTACTTTATTGTTTGGTATGTATGAAGGGTATTTTTTCTGCATGTTAATTTTAAATCTAGCAACATGTCTGAATTCTTTAATGTTCGTGTGAGTTTTAATATTGATTTCTTGGATTTCTTGGATTCCGTGTCTGCACCGGGATCTGAACCAGCAAACCCCGGGCTGCCGAAACCGAGAACACATAACATCAGCAAACGTAATTTCACTTCTTTTCTAGATTTTATGCTTTAATTGAATTGTTTTGTCTTATTACATTGGCTAATCTCCATTAAAATAGTAAGTTATAGTGGGATGGTGAGCATCCTTGCTTTGTTCCCGACTGTAGTAAGAATGCCTCTAATGTTTCCCCAGTAAGAGGCTGAGATATATTTTATGATATTAGGAAGTATCTGTGGGGGATCAGCATTGGCCACCCCAAAATGTGTCTCTTTGGCATGAGGATTATTTTGAGCTGGTTACTTTTAAGAAACTGCAGATGGGGAGAAGCTCTGAAAAGTAGAATTTAACCCTCTGTAAGAGACATTTATATTCGTGAGGGAAATCTCCATCTGTAAAAGTACTTCCCTCTCTGTAACAGGAAGAAAGGGAGATGACCTTATCTCTAGAAACCTTCTTCTAAACCTCCTAGAAACCTTGCCTTATCTCTTATCAAGGCAAGGACTTAAATCTGCATAATAACCTTACTCTTGTTTATTGTCCTTTTCTGGTGATCTCCCATAACTGACACACCCATCCCAAAATCCTCCTTTGTCTTTAGCTGAAGAGAGTATTTAAGGGAACAGCCTCCACCATTTTGGCGAGTTGCTCAGTTTTCCTGAGTCTCTCCCATGTGTACACACTATAAAGCTTTGTTTGATTTCCTCCTGTTATTATGTCTGATGTCAATTCAATTCATAGCCCAGCCAGAAGGACCCAGAGGGTAGAGGATTTGTCTTCCTCTTCTACATATCCATCAATTCCTATTTCACTGAGTGTATTTTTTTTTTTAAACAGAAATAGATACTGAATTGTATCAAAGGCCTTTTTAGCACCTGCGGAAATAATCTTATTTTTCTCCTTCTATCTGTTAATATGATAAATTATATTAAAGATCTTCCTTTTTGTTTGTTTCTTTTGTTTTTGCTGAGGAAGACTGCCCTGAGCTAACATCTCCTGCCAATCTTCCTCTTTTTGTATGTGAGCTGCCAGCACAGCATTGCCACTAACACATGAGTGGTGTAGGTCCACGCCCGGGAACCGAACCCCGGGCCACCAAAGTGGAGCACGCTGAACTTAACCACTAGGCACTGGGGCTGGCCCCTAAAGATCTTCTTAATATTGAACTATCCTTACATTCTTAGAATAAATCCATCTTGGTCATGAAGTCTTTTTTTTGTTTGTTCGTTTAGTTTTAATAGCCTTTATTTTTTAGAGCAGTTTTACGTTCACACCAAAATTGAGAGAAAGGTACAGAGAGTTCCCATATACCTGTTGACCCCCTACACACAAAGTCCCTGCCACTATCAACATCCCACACCAGAGTGGTACATTTGTTACAGTCAATGAACCTATATGGACACATCATTGTCACCCAAAGTCATTACATTAGGGCTCACTCTTGGTGTTGCACATTTTATGAGTTTGGACAAACGTGTAATGACATGCATCACCCATTATAGTATCACACAGAACAGTGTCATGGCCCTCAAAATCCTCTGGGCGCTGCCTATTTACTCCTCCTTCACCCCATCTCCTGGAAACCACTGATCTTTTTACTGTCTTCATAGTTTTGCCTTTTCCACAATGTCATATATTTGGAGTCATATAGTATGTAGCCTTTTAGATTAGCTCCTTTCACTTAGTAATATGCATTTAAGATTCCTCTGTGTCTTTTCATGGCTTAATAGTGCTTTTTAGTGCTGAATAATATTCCAGTGGATATACTGCAGACTATTTATCCATTCATGTGCTGAAGGACATAGTTGCTTCCACATTTTGGCAATTATGAATAAAGCTGTTATAAACATCCTTGTGTGGACATAAGTTTTCAACTCATTTGGGTAAATCTCAGGAGTGGGATTGCATAAACTATTCTTTTAAATGTGCTTTTGGATTCTGTTGCTAATATCTGACTTAGAATTTTTTACACCCATATTCATAAGTGAGAGTGGTGCAGTTCTGTCATATTTTGAAGTTGATGCTATACTAGCTTTGTACAAACAATTTGGAAGGTTTTCTTCTTTTAAGATGCTCTCAAACAATGTGGATAGCATCTAAGTCTCAGATCTTGGAGATTTAGAAGAATTTCCTTGTGAACCCATCTGGACCTGGTACTTTTTTGTGTGGGTACTTCTTTGATATCTTTATTTCTTCTAATAAAATTGGTTTGTCTAGACTTTCTATCTTTACTGGGATTAATATTGGAATATTGTGATTTCCAGTAAATCCAGGTCAAATGTATTACCATGATACCATGAAAATAATGACATAATACTACACAATTTTCTGTTTTAACAGCTATACCCCCTTTTATCAGTTCTTATTTTGAATGTTTATGTTTTCTTCCTCTTTTTCTGGATTAGGTTTATTAGTGGTCTGCTATGAAAATCTTTTTTTCCCCTCAAATAATCAGCATGTTGATTTACTTATTGATCCTATTGGTTCTCTGTCTTCAACTTCACTGATTTCTGCTTTTATCTTTATTTTCTTCCCTCTTTTTTTTTTTTTTAAGGAAGATTGGCCCTGAACTAACGTCTGTACCTATATTCCCCTACTATATATGTGGGATGCCTGCCACAGCATGGCTTGATAAGTGGCACACAGGTCTGTATCCAGGATCCAAACCAGTGAACCCCAGGCTGCCAAAGCAGAGCAGTCAACCTAACTGTTATACCACTGGGTCAACCCCATCTTCTGCTTTTCTTTGGTTTATGTTTTTGAGTTAGAAATGTAATTTGTTGGGGCCGGCCTGGCGGCACAGCGGATAAGTTTGCATATTCTGCTTTGGTGGCCTGGGGTTCACTGGTTGCAATCCCAGGTACGGACATACACACCGCTTGTCAAGCCATGCTGTGGCAAGCATCCCACATATAACGTAGAGGAAGATGGGCATAGATGTTAGATCAGGGTCAGTCTTCCTCAGCAAAAAGAGGAGGAAGGAAAAGAAATGTAATTTGTTTATAGTCATTCTTTTATTTTCATTATATAGATATTTGAAAGCTATAAGCTTTTCTGTAATTGTTGATTTATTTTTAAGAGATTCTGATATGTATTTTCCATTATCATTATTTCTTTAGAAATTGAGTTCAATTTGTAAATATTTTCCCTTTCATCCAACACTTCTTTAATAGCACACTTTAAAATTTCCAGGTGGAAAGCACTGTTTGTTTTCTGATTTTGTTATCAATTTTCATTTTATTATAGTATTAATTACTATTATTGTTTAATTAAAATATTATTTGCATTTTTTCTACTTTATTATTCTATTGAGGAGTTCTTTGTGACATATAAAGTCAGTTTTTAGAACTGAGTCCATAAGTGTCTGAGAAGAAAGTCTATTCTCTCTCTCTCTCTTTTTTTTGCTGAGGAAGATTCACCCTGAGCTAACATCTGTGCCAATCTTCCTCTATTTTGTATGTGGGTTTCTGCCACAGCATGGCCACCAATGAGTGCTGTAGGTCCACAACTGGGAACCAGACCCAGGCTGCCAAAGTGGAGCACACCAACTTAACTACTAGGCCACAGGGCCAGCCTTTATATTCTCTATTTTTAAGGTGTAAAATATATCAATATATCCATGAGATCTACTTTATTTATTATGTTGTTTAGATTTTCTATATCTCTACTTAATTTGATCCACTAGACCTGACTTGGCCTGAGAGAGATATGTTAATGTCTCTTACTTTTATTGTTTTTTTTATTGTGAGCTGAGCAGTATGATTAATTCAATGCTTTGCATTTGCGAGTCAAACAAATAACAAGATATACAACAGGATTCCTCTAAATGATACATTTATTTCTGCTAAAAACTTTCCTAGGTTCTAATCCAGGGACTGCCACTACTAATTTTATGCCATTCGGCAAATATTTTACCCTAAGGCCTCAATCTTCTCCTGTGTAAAATGAGATGAGTTAGGGAATATTTTTTAATCCAATACTCTATTTACCAATTCAATAAAAGTGCTTTTGAAGTAATATCCTTCTAAGCCCCAATATTACTGATGAAAATAATTACAATAACAACTATCATTTGTTGAGTGCTTACTGCATGCTAAGCTCCACCCTTACCGCTTTACATATATGATTTCATCGAATCACGGCATATTCGTTTTAATTTTTTTCAACCTCTAGAATGTTGGACTCTCTGATTCAATTGGCAGAAACTCGATCGATTGGCTCAGTATTTTTGGAGACCATATACTGCATAAATTGGCAGTGTACACTTGCATACTTTTGGACACAACTTTCTACTTGAATCGGGACAATGGTCAGAAAGATCACATCGGTCAAGGGAGCGATTCGCCAACATTTATTTCTGTTAGTTTCCAGGTTTGGCAGGAAATAAGACCAGAATGAGATAAGGAGCTCAGGCCTGTACAGTGATGGGTGTGATTGAGCTCTTAGACAGAGAGGAACAAAGCTGTTTTCCTGGCCAGCTATTTTCATCCCAGGCTCACACAAGTGCTCCCAATGTGGTACAAATATTGTGGCAAAACACTGTTCCTTGAGATTGGCAGAGTTAGCATCCTAACAAGGAGTGTTTAGCTCTAAGCCAATCTCCTTTTGTCTTTAGTAGTAACGTTGTCAATAAAATAGAGGCTAGTGGTAAGATAGATGGTCTCATGCTGCCTCAAATTAATTAATATTATACCTGCCTCTTTGGCTAAAGATACTTTGTGTTGTTCTTAAGTTTACTTATCCATCTGGGCAATCATTTAACACTATTATCTCCTTTACTCTCACGGTTGATAAAAGATGATACTAGGGTGAATACTCCTTCCCTCCTGCCCCCCCACCCCCGCTTCTGTGCCCTCAGCAGAGACTCACTTAATAGTCAACTTTGCCAAACCCAGATGCAGCCCCACAATCTTCTCAACATGGCACCCGAGCACAAGACTAGAATTTACTCCCAGGATAAAATTCCTTGCCATTCTTATTTAGGTACTCTGCATGCAAAGACAAGGAACTCACAGTCTAGTGTGGGATACAGGAATGTAAACAACTCTAGTTCAGAGAAATCCAAGCTGTGACAGAGAGGAGTTGCAGCCTATGTTCAAGAGTGCTGAGTTTAGTTCCTTCAGTGGCATGAGGATGTCCAACTCGCTTGAGTGCCTCAGACCATGTTTTTTGTCCTGCTCAGAACAACATGCCAGTATGTATTGAATGTCTGCTTCAGTGGCTCTCACCATATGCCACAGCACGCTTGTGTACCAAGTCACAGATGTGCTTTCAGTTTGATCAATTTGCAAAACTTGTGTTTACCACAATTGGAGCTGGCTAAGTCTCTCAGGTGGGCTGTCGAGGTGAACGGATACTTTGCTATAAATATAGAGCCCTGATGTAAATAATAGCGAAGAGGCATAACATGACTTCATGCGATCTTACTGGACTATGGCTGTGTTTTCGTGCATGAGAGAATGTGGGCACGGCTGGCTTCATGGCAACCCTTACCCCGTAGTCAGAGATGCAAGCATAGCAGCCATCCATTTACATGCCCAGGGTCGTGTTTCAAAAGAATCAGGTGTGTCTCTGTTTGGCTTAGTATTACATTTTATTTTCATTTCAAAGTGAAGAGGATCTGTTCCTGTGCTCTTCCCATTAGTCAGATTTGCTGATTTAAAAGTAGGTATTAATTTCATGTCCAAACTGACATGGCTAGGAAACACTACAGGTAATTAGAAGGCTCTAACTGGGGACATTTGAAAACATTTTCAGACATTTTATTCCAGACTCTCTTAGGTGCACTAGACACAACATGAAACAACAGTCCTTTAACTTTGAAGACTTGTAGCATAGATGCCTACAAGGGAACAATAATTAAAAAATTATTTATAACATTTTCTCCAGCGACTGTTGCCATGATGATTTTGCAGCATTTACTGTAAAGGAAGCAACCAAGGTAAAATGGAAATGAGTAGAATGAATAGAACAAAGAAGGAAAATAGCAGACAACGCTTTGGAGACAGCTCTGAGAACCCTGGAGCCCAAGCTCTCCCCAAAACAGGCTCTGTGATTTCCATGTATTGTATCAGGCAAAACAGTGCTGTGAAAAGACACACCAGGACCAGAAGGATCTTCTTGCTTTATAGACCTTTGTTGTACCCAAACCATTAATAATAAATAACACGAACCTAGGTAGACCAAGAAGAGAAGAGATATTACTGGAACAATTACCTTGGAACACAAGAAATGATGGGTAGGGGCTGCCCGTGGCCGAGTGGTTAAGTTCGTGTGCTCCTTCTCAGTGGCCCAGGGTTTCCCGGGTTCGGATCCTGGGTGTGGACATGGCACGGCTCATCAGGCCACGTTGAGGCGGCGTCCCACATGCCACAACTAGAAAGGACCCACAACTAAAAATACACAGCTATGTACTGGGGGGATTTGGGGAGAAAAAGCAAAAAAAAAAAAAAAAAAAAAGAGGTGTACATAGGTAATGTGCAGTTTCGTGAAGAGTTGAGTTATTGACTGTCAATAAAATGTGCATTTCAAACAACTCATCTGAAACATTCTGGCACAGACATACAAGTTTTTGAAATAACTGTTCCAAATTGTGGGTACAATTTACAACCAATTTTTTCCTTTAATGTATATTATCTGAATGCTTTATCAAATCTCTAATAATCTCTGCTCCTTACCCTTTAGTCTGGGTCATAAGCACCGAACTTAACTAAGTAATCCAGGAAAGAGTCTGTAGCCACACAATATATATGAACTTGAACTTTTAAGAAGTTAAATTTGATTGCCATACAAACTCAATAGAGAAACACTTTAAAGTCACTGCTTCTTTATGTAATAATAATGAGCTGATACAATACCTTTCATCTAGGACCTCGAGTGCTTTAGTAATAATGTAATAGCAGCGCAGGAGGTAAGTGGGAGCCAACTGACATCATCCTGAGTCCAAAAGCACTGAGTAATTTGTTGGAAAATCAAACTGGCACCTGCAGGACGCATTCCCAAGGATCCAGTTTCCACTGAGTTTCAGACCTGGAAGATGTACATCGTGTCATGAGATTGAGGCCCTTCTCCATCCCCCGCGTCCAAGGGGAGGGAGGGACCCAGTAATGGGCATTGTTAACAAGCACCTCCTCTTCCCTCTAGGTGACCCTGAGGTCCGGACCACGCTATTAGAAATCCTGATCCAGATCTTAAGGCCATCCAATCCGAATTCCTTTTTACAAAGAGTCCACAAAGGTTAAATGACTGGATCAAGATTTCGTAGCTAATTTGCAGACACGCTGTGTTACCCCGACTTCCAACACCCAGGAGTCCAAGAATGTTAGAGAAATTTCTCGCTGAAATCTGCCAGAAAAGCTTTTTTGAGGGAGTGTGTGACGTTTCCTCCATCCCCCGCCCCCGGTCGTTTACCTGCATTCTAGTTAGCATCTTCCTCAGACCATCTCAGAGGTTCCAAAGCACCGAAGGAAAGTTGCCGGCCCTGGGCTGCCGCGGGGCCTGCGGGGGGAGGCGGGCTGCTCCGCCCCCGGCGCTCGCGGGCGGGCTCGACAGTGGCCGCCGAGCGGCGAGCGCGGGACTCGGCGGCGGGCGGCGGGCGGGGAAGGCGCGGGGCGTGGTTTGCAGCTTTCCGAGCGCCAAGGAGCGGAGCGCGCTCTGCTGCGCCCTGTGCCTTCGGCTGGACCGAAAAAGCGAGCGGGAGAACGAGCAGAGGGCGCGATCGCGGGAGCAAGGCAAGCCGGGCGCCGACCTGGGCCGGCCCCGGCCTGCGCCCTCGCCCCTCGCCGGGCCGGCCGCGGGTGAGCGCGGCCGCGGGGCCCCAGC
Organism: Equus asinus; assembly: GCF_041296235.1. Taxonomy (NCBI): domain Eukaryota; kingdom Metazoa; phylum Chordata; class Mammalia; order Perissodactyla; family Equidae; genus Equus; species Equus asinus. Next base: position 73,541,824 of record NC_091796.1, read on the forward strand.
ACCCCAGTGCGCCCCGGAGAGAGAGCGGGCTGGGGCGGGGAGGTGGGGGCGGGAGGGAGGGACGGGGGCGAGGGCGAGGGAGGGAAAGGTCCCCGAGCCGGGGCGGGGGCGGCGGGAGAAGGGGACCGACCTGAGGCTGGGGTCCGAGCCCGGCCACGGGAAACTTTGCCCGGGTGGGGAGAGCGGGGTGCGTGGAGGGCGCCACAAACTTGTCAGCGGGCGGGGCGCTCCGGGGATTGGAGCGAGCGCCAGCGGGTGGCGTTTGTCTCTCCGGCTTCTTTGTGTCACCTCCGGGCCCCAGCCTGCTGGTTCGCCGGGCTGGGAAAGGGGCTGCGCGGGGGCTCGGCCCTGATCCCCCCGCCGCCCCCGCGGGCCCAGGGCCCCGCGCTCGGGGTCTGCTGATTGTTTTCTGTCCTCGCGTCACGCCTGGGCGGGAAAGATTTTGAACGCCGCGTGAGACAGAAGGCGGAGAGCCGTGGCGCGGAGATCACCGAGTCGTGGGCGGCGCGGGGCTCGCCCCGGGTCCCCGAGACCCCGCGGGCCGGGGCGCACCGGGGCTGGAGAGGGCGCGGGGACCCGCGGGCCCGGGCACTCGGGGAACCGCGGCGGGCGCGGCGGCCAAGCGCCTCCGAGGTGGGGCCGCTCGGACGCTCGGATTATAATTCCATTTTGATTGCTTGGGGTCTTTGTTGTCTGAAATTGCCTTGAGGGTCTAACGGTAGCACCTTCTCCTTCTTAGGTGATTTTTCTTCTATTAAAATAAAGCGGGGACTGGGGCACTTGTGTGGAATCAGTGCTGCTCAAAACAACATTAGCCACCCTATTCGATGGAGGTTGAGAAGTCCTCTGTAACATTTGCCTTTGTGGGCGCCTGTTATTTCCGAAAGTTATTATTTCCCCTCCCCTAGTGGAAGGGAGCGTCTGAGCCAGATGCCGGCGGGCACGATTGTGTACAAGCACCGGCAAGTCCGAGCCGAACTGGAGGTTCTTTCTAGCCGCTCAACGCTTTTGCATCAGTTTTTTTTCTTTTTTTAAAGTTTGATTTCAAGCAACTTTGCTTTTCTAGGAGTTCCCACAGCTCCGAAGTCCTCCTTTGCAGATAGAATGTGACCGTGCTAGGATGGCTGCGACCACTTTTAGGGGTGGGGTTTACAGTGAAACGCCTGAACCACACCTGGCCCTCTCACCGCCCGGGGCCCTGCCCCTGAGACATTGTAAACATCAAGGGAGAGTGTTCACCTTTTATGAGATGGGACATTTGGTGTGTTTTTATACTTGGATGCATGACTCTTTCTTTAGTTTTCTTTCTGGAAAACTCTCTTGAGACTCCCAAGGGCTCTTCCTGAAATAATCATTGAACTGCCTTAGCCTCGCCATTACGCCTCCCGCCCCGCCCTCCCCCAAGCACCCCTAGGGAGAAGGGAACAGGTATAATCCTCAAGTTTGTTCCTGGTGAAGACTCCGGAGATGTAAAAAGTAAAAAGTGGGAGTTCTTAGTTCTTTGTCCACATGTTTAAGTTAATGAGTTTTATGTGAGTTCAGCAAAAATCAAAATCAAACCAGTTTGGATTCAGCTCAGCCTTGTACATTAAAAATATTTAAAAAACATATCATGTGAATGAATTTCCCCGGGTAGAAATTTTACAGGCATTTCAGTGCATTAGCGCTAACTGTGTTTGCAGGGTATCGCAGGACGCTTAGAGAACTGAGTCACAATGAGGTTATTCTAGGTAGGGGTGTTCTCAGTAGTGTAACCTGAGAGTTTAATGTAAAGCTTAAAAACAGAATCAGTCAGGTCTTAATAAGTAAGGGAAAGGGTGAAAAGCAATGGATTCACTTGTCGTTATGCATCACATGTTTTAAATATAGGTTTACAATAATTTCACAAAATTATTCATTCCTTCGTTTACTCACACAAGCTCTTACCTTATGCCAGCCACTGTGCTGGACTCTGGGGTTCCAAATAATAGTAGTTACCATGCATAGAATGCTTATTTTGTATCAGTAAATACTTTACACAGATTACTACATTCATCTAGTAAGTACTTAGTGAGTGCCTGCAACGTGTTGTGCTAGGTGCTGGAGTTGTAACATAACTGTGCACAGGACAGCTAGGGTTCACGCCCTTGTCTGGTGGGGAAGATAGGCAGAGCGTAAAAAACATTACCAAACGAATCACAGGTTTTGGAATCAGATCACCTCACTCTGTTCCAAACCCTCCGATGGCTTCCCATCTCCCTCTGGGTGAAAGGCGAAGACCTGACAGTGGTCCCCAGGACTTAGCCCCGTGGTCCTCCTCACTCCCAATCCTGTCACCTTTTTGATTACCTGCCGCTCTTCTTACTCAGACTTCTACAGCCAAACTAGCTTCCTTGCTGTGTGAGGGCCTTTGAACTTGCTGTTTCCTCTGCCTGGAGTGCCCCTCGCCCAGCCCCCATATCTGTAAGGTTCTCTCCCTGACCGCCTTCACGTCTTTGCTCAGTGTTAATTCTGAGTGAGCCTTCACGAAACCCCAGATTTAAGCTCACAACCACCCTTGCAACTCCCATTCCCCCTTTCACAATTTATTTTTTTTTCTCCATAGCACTTATGACCATCTGACTAACACGTTCTACATTTTACGCATTTGTGGTTTGTCTTCCCCGACTCGAATGTACACTCCATCAGAGCTGTTGTATTCACTGTTGTGTCCTCAGAATCTGGAACGGTGCCTGGCATACAGCAGGTCCTCACGAAGTTTGTTGAATGAATGTTGTTGGATGGAGAGGGGAACAACAGGATGCTGAGACATAGAATAACCAGGGGCCCTGTGTGAATATAAGAAGGCTTCTCTCTGGATCCAGGGGACATGTAAGCTGAGGCTTTGATAGGAAGGAGCCAGCCCTGTTGTTGTGGGGTAGGAGGTTGTGGAGAGGAGAGAGGCGTAGAAGATCAGCAGAGGAGACAGCATGCGCAAAGGCCTTGAGCCAGGAAAGAGCTGGTGGTGTGTGGATTCACTGGAACTCAGAGAAGGTCGTTGTGGCTGAGCACTGTCAGCTCGAGGGAGAAGTAAATGAAGATAGAGTGGTAATCAGGTGTCAGAGCATGCAGGCCATGGTGTGGATAGATTCACACTGAATCCTCATGTATACCTGTTAGCCCTGTTTTATAGTTTATAAAACTGGGCATCAGGGAGATTAAGTAACTTTCTGAGGTTACGCAGTAGGTGAATGGCACAGCCCAGGATGGGAATCCAGGCTCTCAGAGTCCAAAACACTGATATTTGACCACCATGCCAACATCGAAAGACAGTCCCTGTGCTGATGGAGCTGTTTGTGTCCTGGGAAGACACGCCATTGCTGTATCCATGTGGCAGTGCCAGAAAAGATCCATCCCTGGGGGGTATGGGGGGAGGGGGCCCTAATTCTGCCTGGGAATGGGGCAGACCACTCTGGAAAGAACTAAATCGTTTTTCCTTTTTTTATTATTATGAAAGATTTCAGATTAGCTATATCTTAATTAAGAAATAATGTTAATATTAAATGCAGTAACCTTGAGGGCTTCACTGTTAGCTTTTTTTTCTTGCTTTCACATCTACCAATGACCTGTGTCATATGCCCCCTTTCCTACTTTCACCAAATATGGGATTGTGTCTGAATAATGTAAAATCGCTTATGTTTAAAGCCTGTAATTCTTCGAGAAATCACAGGTTCTATTCTTCTTTTTTGATTGTTGTTATCTTAAATTGTCCATACTTTCTGGTTTTGTGTGATAATTTTTAAAACAACTCTATTGAGTAATTGACACATAGTAAGCTGTACATATTTAGAGTGTAAAGTTTGCTAAGTTTTTGGCTTGTGTATAGACCTGTGAAACCTTCGTTCTCTGGCCCCTCCCTCCACCCTGCATCCTCCTCCTCTAGACAACCAGTGATGGCTCTGACCCTGTGGATTAGTTTGTGTTTTTAGAACTTTAGATAAATGGAATAATGCAGTATGTTCTCTTGTTTGTTTGGCTTCTTTCACTTAGTATAATTATTTTGAGATCCATCCATGTTGTTGTGTGTATCAGCAGTCAATTCCTTTTTCTTGCTGAGTGGTGTTCCACTGTATGGATATACCCCAGTTCATTTATCCATTCACCTATTGGTAGACATTTGTTTTTTTTCCGGATTTTAGCTATTAAAAATAAAGCTGCTTTGAACACTATGTACAGTCTTTGCTTAGACGTCTGCTTTCGTTTCCCCTGGATAAATGTCTAGGAGTAGAATGGCTGGATCTTATGGTAGGTATGTGTTTAGTTTTTTAAGAAACTACCATACTTTGCTAGAGTGTTTATATCATTTTATATTTCCAAACTAGTGTATGAGAGTTCCAGTTGCTCTGCATCCTTGCCAACACTTGGTATGGTCAAGCTTTTCATAGCCATTCTACTAGATGTGTAGTGGTATCTCATTGTGGTTTTAATTTGCATTTCCCTGATGACTAATGATGTGCTTATTTACCATTCGCATATCTTCTTTGTTGAAATTTCTTTTTACATTTTTTATTGGGTTGGCTGCTTCCTTATTATTGAGGGTTTTTTTTTTTTTTTTTTGAGGAAGACTGGCCCTGAGCTAACATCTGTGCCCATCTTCCTTTACTTTATATGTGGGATGCCTGTCACAGAATGGCTTGATAAGCGGTGGATAGGTCTGCACTTGGGATCTGCACTGGCAAACCCTGGGCTGCTAAAGCAGAGCGTGTGAACCTAACCACTGTGTAACCCGGCCAGCTCCCCTTATTGAGTTTTGAGAGTTCTTCATATATTCTGCATACAAATCCTGTATCAGATACATGATTTGCACATATTTACTTTCGGTCTGTTGCTCGTCTTACATTCTCTTAACAGTATCTTTGAAGATCAGAAGTTTTAAATTTTAATGATGTTCAATTTATCAATTTATTTTTTCATGGAGTATATTTTGGTGTTGAACCCAAGACGTCTTTGCCTAACTCAAGGTCACAAAGATATTTTCCCTAAGGGTTATAACACTGTAGGAAACCTCTATAATAGAGTGTAAAACAATAAAGTTTTTTTATTTTACATTTAGGTCCATCTACTTTGAGTTACGTTTTGTTTATGGTGTGAAGTATGGGTTGACGTTCATCCTACTGCCACTGGGAACACTTGGCAATTTCTGGAGATGAGATAATACCTGGAAACAATGTGTCTTGGGTGGGGGGCATTGGCATCTAGTGGGTCAAGGCCAAGAATGCTGCTAAAGATCCTACAATGAACAGGAGAGATCCTCTCAACAAAGAATTTTTCACACAAAATGTCAGTTGTGCCAAGGTTGAGAAACCCTAGGCTAGAGGTTTATCAATTTTATTGACCTTCTCAATGAACCAGCTATTTGTTTCATTGATATTCTCTCTTGTTTTTCTATTTTCTTTTTAACTGATTTTCACTCTGATCCTTATTATTTTCTTTCTTCTACTTCCTTTGGGTTTAATTTGCTTTTCTTTTTCTTTTTCTTTTTTTTTGCTGAGGAAGATTCACCCTGAGCTAGCATCTGTGCCAATCTTCCTCTTTTGTATGTGGGTTGCTGCTGCAGCATGGCCACTGATGAGTGGTATAAGTCTGTGCCCAGGAACTGAATTCAGGCCACCAAAGTGGAGTGTGTTGAACTTAACCACTAGGCCACGGGGCTGGCCCCTTAATTTGCTTTTCTTATTCTAGTTCCTTTAGGTCATTGATTTGTAACCTTTTTCTTTTCTGATATAGGTGTTTTGTCCTGTAAATTTCCTCTTAAGTTTTGCTTTAGTGACATGTTACGAATTTTGATATGATGTGATTTCATTTTTATTCAGTTCAAGATCCTTTTTTTTTTTTTTTTTTTGGTGAGGAAGATTGGCCCTGAGCTAACATCTGTTGCCAATCTTCCTCTTTTTGTTTGAGGAAGATGCTTGCTGAACTAACATCTGTGCCAGTCTTCCTTTATTTTATGTGAGATGCCATCACAGCATGGCTTGGTGAGTGGTGTGTAGGTCCACACCTGGGATCCGAACCTGTGAACCCTGGGCTGCCAAACAGAGCATGCGAACTTAACCACTATGCCACCGGGCTGGCCCCAAGATGCTTTTTAATTTTCCTTTTGATTTATTCTTTGACCCTGGGTTACCTAGAAGTACATTATTTAGTTTGCAGATATTTGTGGACTTTCCAGAGATCTTTCTGTTTTTGGTTTCTAGTTTAATTCTGTTGTTGCCAAAGAGCAACTTTGTATGACTTGAATCCTTTTACATTTACTGAAAGTTATTTTATGGCTCAGAATATAATTTATTTTGGTGAATGTGTTCTGTGCATTTGAAAAGATTGTGTATTCTCATTACACCATGTCAAAGGAACATTACACCGTGTCAAAGGAACATACCATCAACATGACATCACTATGCATGTTAACCTTGATCACCTGGCTGAGGTAGAGTTTGTCAGGCTTCTTCTCTGTAAAGTTGCTCTTTTCCTTCTGTAGTGTACTTTTGGGGAAGGAAGTCTCTATGTGCAGCTCACACTTAAGGAATGGAGAGTTATGCTCCACCTCCTTGAAGGATATTGCTTTTTTATACAATGTGACAGTCTTTGCCTTTCAATTGGGGTGTTTAGACCATTTATATTTAAAGTGATTATTGATTTGGTTAGGTTTACATCTATAATCTTGCTATTTGTTTTCTGTTTTTTCTCATCTGTTCTTTGTTTCCTTTTTCCTCTTTTCCTGCCTACATTTGGATTAATTGAATTTTGTTCGTTTGCTTGTTTTTGAGGGAGATTAGCCCTGAGCTAACATCTGCAGCCAGTCCTCCTCTTTTTGCTGAGGAAGACTGGCCCTGAGCTCACATCCATGCCCATCTTCCTCTACTTTATACGTGGGACACCTGCCACAGCATGGATTGCCAAGCGTTGCCGTGTCTACACCCGGGATCTGAACCTGCGAATCCCGGGCTGCTGAAGCGGAACGTGCAAACTTAACCGCTGTGCCACCAGGCTCGCCCCCAATTTTTTTTTTAAAGATTTTATTTTTCCTTTTTCTCTCCAAAGCCTCCCAGTACACAGTTGTGTATTTTTCTTTTACTTTATTTATTTTTTATTTTTCATTTTTATTATTTATTTATTTATTTCCACGGAAGATTAGCCCTGAGCTAACTGCTGCCAATCCTCCTCTTTTCGCTGAGGAAGACTGGCCCTGAGCTCACATCCATGCCCACCTTCCTCTACTTTATATGTGGGACACCTACCACAGCATGGCGTGCCAAGCAGTGCCATGTCCACACCCAGGACCGAACCAGCGAACCCCAGGCTGCCGAGCAGTGGAATGTGCGAACTTAACCACTGCGCCACTGGGCTGGCCCCAGCTCTTGTTCTTTATTTTGTTATTTTAGTGGTTGCTTTAGGGTTTATGGTATACATCTTTAACTTCGCACAGTTTACGTTCAAGTTTAATATTGTACCGTTTCATGGATGGTATGGAAACTTTGTAATTGTGTATTTCCATTTCTTTCCTCTTGACCTTTGTTTTATTGTGAGACATTTTACTTTCTTTTGTTATAAACACCACACTGCATTATTATTTTTGCTTGAGGAGTTAATTATTTTTTAAAAGGATCTAAGTAATGTGAAAAAGTATATATTTACCCATGCAGTTACACATGTTATATTCTTTATTTTACTATTGTTAAATGAAAATAAAGAAATCATACATACTGAGGTTATTGGATTCACATGTATAAATATATATTCTAACTTCACAAGTTAGAATAAACCTTAAAGAAGTAGTGAAATTCAGAAATCAGAGCATAGTTCATTTTCTTAAACTAAATCCACTGACTTGTCATTGAGCAGATCCTTGCTGTGATAGAAAGATTCGTCAGGATGCTCTGGGCATTGCAACGTCCAGAACTCCTGGACTTGGAGAACTCTGCAGACAGATGCTGCTGAGTGTGATGTGCTGCTTTTCTTGCCCTTGGGCGGCATTAGGAGGAGGAGGTGGATGGGGCAAAGGAATCGGTCTGCCCGTGTTGACATTTACCAGGCTCTGAGAAACTTTGAGAGATGAGTTTGAATGCATTTCTTTCTTTTGATGATGTGTGAGATGAAAATACTCTGTTATAGCTCCTCAGGTCAAAGTGACACATCTGACAAAAGTGAGCCTCCAGCTTCTGCTTGTCGATGCCCATATTTGATCGAAAACTCCAGTCTGAGACACAGTTCTTGGATCTCTCTAGAATTGGACATCCACTTGTTGCTCTGGTTCCAGCTGCCTTTTAGTCTTCCTGTAGGTACGGCCAGTGTTCGCAGTTTGTCATCAGTGAGCAGCTCCCTCCTCACCATCTGGGTGTGTAAATGCACTCCTATTCTGAATGTTAATACATTGACAAATACTCAACTATAAATGAGTGGAAAAATTCAATTCATTCAACACATGAATTTATTTTGTAAACATTTGCTGAATCTGGACTCTGGCATGTTGGTGAAAATTTATGTCCGTTGCCCTGTGAGAGCCAACTGTCTAATAGGAGAAAGGCCCACAGGCAGAGGAGCATGCACTCGAGTGTGGTAACTGATGATCATTACAGTGAGACATGAACAGGGCAACACAGAGGAAGCTTAGAGCAGTGCTTCTGCAAGTGTGGTCCAGGCACCAGCAGCATCAGACCTACTGAATCAGAGACCTTGAGGGTGGGGCCCAGCATCTGTTCAACAAGCCTTGCAGGTGATCCTGACATGCTCAGGATTGTGAACTACTGGCTGTAGAGGAGTAGGTGATCTCTGAGATTTTTCTTCCAGCTCCTAAATTCTATGAGGATGGTTTAGAAATCTGATTTTTATCCTGTTGACTTTAAGGGTGGTGTTGGCACTAATGAAGTGTCACATAAAACATTAATTGCTCTGTGGGTAAAACAGAAATTCAAAATAGTCAAGTTATGCTAGACACTAGAGCAAGTGTAAATTAGGTTTTAAAAAACTTTGTTATGAAAAATTTCAAATGTATTCAAAAGGAAAGATAATAGTAAAATGAACCCCTGTATAAACATGACCCAGTGTCAATAATTATCAAATCCTGCCAATCTGGTTTTACCTTACCCTCACCTATCCCCCCATGCTGGATTATTTTGGAGCACATTCCACACATATCATTTCACCCATAAATAAATTTGAAATTATTTGAGCTATTAAGATGCTAGAGATGAATTTGAAACTGAATCACATATAGCCATTTCATGGTTACACATTAAATTATAGATAAAGTTTATCTAGAATTCAGTTATACAAAAAAATGAATGAGGGGGTTGGCCTGGCGGCATAGTGGTTGGGTTTGCATGCTCCACTTCGGCAGGCTAGGGTTCACGGGTTTGGATCCTAGGCATAGACCTACACATCATGCCATGCTGTGGCAGTGTCCCACATGCAAAATAGGGGAAGATTGCCATGGATATTAGCTCAGGGCCAATCTTCCTCACCAAAAAAAAAAAAAAAAAAAGAAAGAAAGAAAGAAAAAGAAAGAAAAAAGATAAGTGAAGCAAAACAGTAGTGTAGACACATGTACATATATTCCTATCAACATAAAATTCATTAAAATTAAATATACTGGTTACAAGAGCTTATACATTTTATCAAAATATTTTATGTACTCTCATCATCATGATAACAATATATGCAATTTACTTATAGATAATATTCCAGAATAGGAAGAAAGAATATATGCTCATGTGCTGCCAAAGTTGAAATATTATACTTGAAGGGGAAATTTCAATTTGAAAGGCAGGTTTTTGGGACTGGAGGTATTATAAGAAGGTTTTGCCAATTTCTAGGCAAATTTTTAATATATTTAAGTTAAAAATTTTCCTTACTCATTTCAGCAGTTTATGTTGTCTCCTTTGGAAAGAAAAGGTATTCAAATTTAGGGATGGACCCTCACCCATTTCCAGTGGCCCTGACAGACCACAGGCTTCTGTGATTTGGTTTTGGGGATGGAGAAGGTCCTTGTCTCAAAGGATGGAATCCTGTCTGGAATTCCACCAGTTAATTTAATTGAACTTCCTCCCAGGTTGCTTTGATCTGTTTTTAAACTACAGATGGCCCAGAAAAAAATTAAGGATGAACAATATATGTTTTTTAAAAAATCGTCTCGTTTGATGTGCCGCACACAGTCATTTCATCAGACTTAGTGACAACCTCTGTAGAGCTCAGGCTGAGATAGTTTGTGTTTGGAGAGGGGGCAGGATTAATCCACAGACGCACTGCTGTTTTCTCCCACTTTGGCTTTGGAGTACAAGTTGTGATATCTTGAGGAAAAGCCAGTTGCATTAGGACTAAGATCTTCCTGTTTGGCTGCTTCTGTGTGATACATTCATTAGTGGGTCATACCATAGGAGTTAGCTGGTTTTCATTTAAAAATGCTAATTGGGCTGGCCGGGTTGCACAGTGGTTAAGTGCGCACATTCAGATTTGGCGGCTCGGGGTTCGCCAGTTCGGATCTCGGGTGTGGACATGGCACCGCTTGGCAAGCCATGCTGTGGCAGGTGTCCCACATATAAAGCAGAGGAAGATGGGCATGGATGTGAGCTCAGGGCCAGTCTTCCTCAGCAAAATGAGAAGGATTGGCGGCAGATGTTAGCTCAGGGCTAATCCTCCTCCTCAAAAAAAAAAATGCTAATTACTCAGAAGTAATTTTTTCTTAAGTGTAAATTGCAACAAAATAAATAAAGTTTTTCAAGACTGTTCCCCCAGCCTCCAAAACAAAAACAGAAACAAAACCCCAACAACTCAAATGCATCTGAGCTCTTAGTACTATGGCAGGTTAGAGCCAATGCATGATGGGATTGGTTGATAGAATTTTAGTACAAAAATTTGAGTTAGTGATTCAGAAAGAATAAAATAAAAAAAGGAATGCCTGTTATAAATTCTGTTTATAAGAGAGTTAAAGGTGTGTTTTATTCTTCACACTTGTATGTTGACAAAGAAAATAGATTACTAGTGTTCTCTTGTGTGAATATCCTTTGTAGTCACTCATTTGATGCTGATGAGTAAGAATTTTTCATCTGTTAATAGACCTTCATTTAAATGAAAGTCTGTTACCTTTGTAGTCTGTGTACTTTTTTCATTACAGGCAGCTTCAACTCAAGTGGGTAATAATTAATTTTATAAATAGTGTTTAGTCCAGAACTGATTCTATTTCCTTCTGAGCTGGATGAAAAGAAACTCCCGAATGCGGTTTGTAACCACAGGTCGATGATTTGGTTAGAAGCCTGTTGGCGCTGGTGTCTGAGAACTGGAAGGTAAGCTTGCTCCTTTTGTGAGTCATCGTGTTGTCTCACATGGCTGTGTGTTTTCTTAGCAACTGCTGCTGCTTTCCGGTTTGACCAGGAAAAGTATGTTTTGAAATGACCCAACACATTCTTTCAGGTTATATATGCCTGTTGAACCTTATATACTTACCATTAATGTGTGTTTCATAGAGAAGGAAAGATTTAGTTCTCTTCTTATGCCTACCTTCCAAATCATTTTTTTTTTTCTGATCCGTTTTTCAGGTGGTTAAGGGTAGGGTAGGGAAGGAGAAAAATAAGTGGGAGACTGTGGATCTGTTTGTTTGTGACCCTGGACTAGAGCAGAACCAAAATGGCCTCCGTGTGCTGATAGGATAAAATCTAATGTACTGGGGTCTCGATCTTGAGTAATACTCCCATGTGTGTAAGGACTAAAGGAACAAGTGAGTTTGAGAAATGTCTGTGGTGTAGCGCAGTGGTTAAGAGCACAGCTTCTGAAGTCAGACTGACCTCGGTTCAAATCCTGGCTTTGCCATGTACTAGCTGTATCGCTTTGGGTAAATTCCATAACTGCTCTGAGGAGAGTTTCCTCATCTGTAACGCAGAGGCCAAAACATGACCTACCTTAAAGGAGTGTTATGAATATTACTGAGATAATACACATAGCAGACACTACAGTACCTATAGTGGAACCCTATAGAGCACATAGTAATAAGGGCTAGTTATTACATTCCGTTCAAGCGTGCAGTGAACAAGGGGCGAAGTGATAGGTGTTTAGGGGGCAATCAGAAATGGATCAGACGTGACCCCTTTCTTCAGGAATGGGAGGAGATAGGCTTGTACACAAATCACTCTAGTATGATCCAGAATGAAAAAAGTGCCAACTGAAGTGCAAGCAACGTGCTGTGGGGGCATAAAGTAAGTGGTAATTAATACCAGCCTTGGGGAAGGTAGGGCTAGTTTTGTAAAACGTTGACATTTGAGCTGGCTGTACAGCTGGGTCTAAAATGTGGAGCAGGGCTTTCGTGCGTGGGGAATGGAGGAGAGTTGATTGCAGGCTCAAGAACAGCACAGACTAAAGCATGAGGGCTCATGGCAGGATGTGGCACGAGAGGTTTGGACTCATGCTCTGTGGTTAGGTCTTGGGGAGTTTTGCACGCTGAAGTGTTTGAACTGTATTTTTTTTTTAAGTTTTAAAATTTTTATTATTTATTTATTTGTGGAAGATTAGCCCTGAGCTAACATCTGCTGCCAATCCTCCTCTTTTTGCTGAGGAAGACTGGCCCTGAGCTAACATCCATGCCCGTCTTCCTCTGCTTTATACGTGGGACGCCTACCACAGCATGGCTTGCCAAGCGGTGCCATGTCCACACCCGGGATCTGAACGGGCGAACCCCGAGCCGCGGAAGCGAAATGTGCGTGCTTAACTCCTGTGCCACCAGGCTGGCCCCAGCACTTCTCACTTTTATCGTTCTCTTCAAGCTCTTTGGAGCAAGAGGAGAGCCAGGGCTCGGAAGAAGGAGTGAGTAGTGAAGGCAGCAGGCTGCTCTCTGTGGCACCGTCCCTCACTTCCACACTCAGGCTCCCATGACATATTCTTTACCACGAGGACCGAACAACTCTTTCTAACTGGGTGGTTTCTCTTTGGTACCTGAAGAATGTCCAGGGGAGTTTCATTCCCAATCTTATTTCCCAGATTCCAATATTCTTTTCCTTTTAGAGCTGCTTGAAGGTTGAAGTCCTTCAAGACTTTTTCTCTTGCTTGTGATGAAATGGACACATTTGGGTAGGAGTGGGTAAAAACTTTATAAAACGAACCTTGTTTTATTTGAATGGAGAGAGGCAGAGAGAAGGATGTTGGTTTCCTTAATATTATCCCCTTCATTAGAGGGTGAAATGTGTAATCCTGAGGTCAAGCTCGTGGATTCAGATCAAAATTAAGCCTGAGCATTTCTTTAAAACATTTTTGCGTTGTTACAAAAGTCCCAAAACACACACGCAACACGCACACATAGTAAAAAGTAAAAGCCCTTCCTCATTATTTTCACTTTCCATTCCTACATTCTCTGTCCCTAGAGATAATCACTGTGGACAATTGTATGTTTATCCTTTGTGAATGTTTACGAACACTTGGAACCTTGGCAGTAATTGGGCAAAGTAGCTTGAAATTGTGCTTTTTCCTTTTCACCTAGATATTTGGTATTGGTTTATTATTGAGGTTTCATAAATATGGATTCTTCATTTATGGTGTGTTCTGAAAGCTCTCTAAACATCAAATTTAGCTGAAGTTAAATGCTCCTGAATCACCTTTCAAATCAGCGACATACCTAGGGTTAGAATTTAGAGACCCTGAGCTCCTCATTTGTTGCACAACCAGTTCTGTTAATTTATTACACAAGTTTGCCAGTTAACTGCAACAGTGGGCAAAAAACATGTGTCATCTTATTTATTTGTTTTAAAGAGGAGAAAGGGCAGAGAACCAAGGTTTTAAACTAACAAAGGTCCCTTTTAGTTTGGTCACTGTGTTAATCTGTTGATTCCTTTGTATGTTGAGTGCTCAGACGATATGCGATCTGGTAAATTTCTCTACAGAATCATGGGATAAGTGAGTAGATTAGATCTATTTTCCCGTTAGGAAGTTTCTTGTAAGGACATGGAGTTTGGAGCCTCCATACTTGTGTTCAAGCAAGTCTTGCCAGTAACTTGCTGAATGGTCTTGGGCAAGTTACTTAACCTCTCTGTTTCCCTAAATGAGGTCTACCTTATGGACTTCTGAGGATTAAAGAGATTGCGTATGTAAAATGTGCAGCACAAATTAAGTGCTAAATAAATATCAACTATTCTTATTACTGTTTAATCATTATCATCAAATAGAGAACTTACAATTTTGGTCACCTCTGTAAGGAGAAATGACCTGTTCTTACTTTCAAGCTATAACAAACGAGACGTCACTGATATTTCACTTTGATTGCGCTACAAATTGTCAGAAGGAATGTGCAAATATTGAGATACGCTTTTTAAACAGTTACAAATCTCAGTACCTCTCTTAGTTGGTCAGCTTCTTAACTAAGTTGGAGGAGCTTCAACCAAAGGATTATACAGGGACTGTTTTGTCTGAGTGGTCCTGCTTCTCAAGATTGTTCAATGGTTCCAGTTTTAGTTCTACTCAGGGAAATATTGTAGAATGCATAAGACATTTTTGGGTGAGTGTTCTAATTGTTCACTGATGGGGGAGAAATCAACTTAGGTGGTGTTTCTTTTTGAGGGTTTTTTCTTACATGTGTGTTGAGGACTGGGGATGGGTCAGGAATATTTCTATGGGGAGGGAAAAATATTTCTTAGAAACCTCAAAACTGTAGTCTGAAATTCTATGGAAAGAAATTTAGGAATTTTGTAATCTGAGTTATTGGAAATAGGGGTCAGAAGGATTATTTATATTTTAGGAAGTTTATCTGCACAGGAAGTTACATAATTTCTGAACATTTTAATGAACCAGAAGATATACTAAAGAAAAAGTAATTTCAGAAGTAGACAGAAATAGGTTTTTTTTGAAAGCCAGACAAATTTCTTTTTTTTTCCTTCTCCCCAAATTCCCAGTACATAGCTGTATATCCTAGTTGTGAGTCCTTCTAGTTCTTCTATGCGGGATGCTGCCGCAGCATGGCTTGATGAGCAGTGTGTAGGTCTGCACCCAGGATCCTAACCTGTGAGCCCGGGGCCGCCAAAGTGGAGCCTGTGAACTTAACCACTCGGCCACAGGGCCAGCCCCCAGACAAATTTCTAATGGAGTCACTGCACATGTTGTAAGTAACAACACAGATAATTTAGTATACACAGAAGTGCATTCTGTTCTTTCCCTGAGATGATGTGACCTCATTATCAGATCTTAAAATTGTGCCCACAGCATTGGCAAATATGTATCTTTAGGGAAAACTCAGAAACAAAGAATTCTGGTTGTTTCTCTTCAGGTCAGAAACTTCTGTCATGTTTAGAAATGAAATGGAAACTAGTTTGCAAGCTCTCTAGCCAGTCACAAGGGAAGCAAGGCGAAGGGATGCTTTCACAGCTTGAAGTTCTGCTATTTTGGAAATCAAATCTCTTTTTCAGAGACACTCTCTATTTCCAGAGTTGCTTGAGTCAACAGCTTTTTAACAAATGAATACCTGTTCAGGAGTTACACTGCTGGCTGGTACCTTGGAAAAACAGTTTCTAAATCACACCAGTTAGTTTTTCAGCTGTTTTTTTCTCATCTTCTTTCCCACTAACCGGTCAGAATGCTGAGATTGAATGGTGAGGTAAGACAGGTGTCACGTATTTAGTGAGAACTCCTCATTTATCAGTACGGTTGCACATAGTGGAGGGTTCTTTGGAAGTAAAGAATTAAAGAGAAATAGAACTCAAAAAGAGTAGAAAGGAGCTCTAATTTTTAAAAAGTTCCCTTATATCAATTTTCTTAAAATTGTAGTATGAAAACCATAATCTAAAGTGGTTAGCAGAAATGTCATTTTTTTCTTGTCAAATCACTTTCTTATACTAATTTTATGTACCAGAATCTGTGATCTGCATATTAAAATCTACAGTGACTTAATGAGTGGTCTAAGCGCTTGCTGGTTTATTTGCTTTGTGCCCTGTGCAAGTCTTGGTAAATTATTAAGTAAAGTTGGATCATAGGGAATAGAGGGGATCTCTCTTCTCTCAGACAAGTCTTGAGGGGTGAGAAGTTATGGTCTGTAAAAGAAGAGAGCAGAGATTGAGTAAGAACAATATCATTTCTAAGATACCAATTATGAATTCTAATCTTGGGTTTGTCCCAGACAGTTTTATGCTCTTGAATAGATTACTGATATTAATGGTCTCAGTTTTCCCACCTCAGGAATATCATGATTATATAAAGTAACCTGTTTTGTCTTGGATCTATTAAACTGCTCCTGTTTTTACTGATACTCATTGGTCTGATCTCCTAAACCTAGCCAGCTGGTTCTCAAAGGTCTGCCATCGTTATAAAGGCCAGCAAAGGCGAGAGTGTGGGGGGGTTAAGGCCATTCCCATAGAATGCGTCTACCGTCCACAGCGAGTCCATTAGTCTCACCTTGTCTGTAGGATTTATACCCAACGCCCAGTGACAGTAGTGATCAGTTGTTATTAGAGTCCAGCATGTTGAATTCAATTCGGAATTTCAGAACTGAATGACACCTGAATCCTCTTATTTCCCAGTTGAGGAACCAAGATTCAGGGACAGCAATGTCCCACAGGAAATTGGCAGAACAAGGAGTCAAACTGCTATTTCCAGATTCCTGGCTCAAAGCTCTTGCTGTCTATGTATGTGTGTATACATAGTTAAATTGTTCTGTATTAGTTAAGACCTATGATAAGGTAGAAATCATCAGACTTAAGTGCTTTAGCATCCTACTTAAGAAACAAAATATTGCTGACGTGGTTGTGACCCCTTCTTCCTCCTCAGAGGTAGCTACTCTCCTGAATTTGGTGTTTATCATTCTCATGTATTTCGTTACAATTTTGTTGCATATGGATGTTAAGGCTGGTTTTCAAAGTATTTAACAACTGATACTGTGTGGGCACTGCCACTCATAATGGATGCTGGCCGTAAGCAACAAATCCAGCCATGCCAAGGTGTACTGACTGAATATCAGGCCCATCATGGACCCCTATGCAATTTTTTTAAGATTGTATATAGTTGGTATTATTCTATATGCATTCTTCTGCAAGTTGCTTTTTCTTCTCAACTTTATATTTGTGAGATGCATCCATACTGTTATGTATGACTCTCATTCACTCATTTTCATTGTTTAACATTCTGTTGTATGAATATGGCACAGTTTATTTATCCATTCACTTATTTTTGGATATCTAATTTTTTTATATCCTCTTTTGGGACTTACCTGTTCATGTCTTTTGCTTATTTTCCTCTCAGGTTTTTTATCTTTTCCTTATTGAATTGTGGGTATATTACATTTGTATTTTGGGGGGAAACTATTGTTTAATAAACAAATACTCACTAACATCTGTGCTTTAGAAGCCACATAAAACCTATCATAGCTTTGCCTTTCCAACATTATTGGAGCTACATACAACTGTTCACACTTGAAAAGGGTCTTTCAATATCTCCTAATAGACTGATGTCAAGTACATCAGTGGAATTGTCTGAGTGTTAATATGCCTGTCACTGTAGATATGAACATATTCCTTTATTTAGAACGGATTTGACATAGTCTTAACGTTCTGACTGTAAAGATTGATTTAGTTTTCTCATATTTACATGGCCTTTCAGGTTGAAGGTGTTGACTTCACGGTACTCTAAAATATGGGAAGAAAGCCTTCATGGGAAATTATAAAATTCTCATTTTTTCCCCTCCACTAAATAAAATAGGATAATGGGTCACTTGCTTCCTCAGTGAGCTGTGGTTGGGCCACAGAATATCAAGGAAACTACAAAGTGAGTGGGAGGATTGAGGCCATAGCTTAGGAGGTTCTTTCCAGAACTTTCTTTCTTTAAACTCTCTGAGTTGTTGACGATTGCGGTTCTCTCCCCTTTTTTCCTCAGGGAAAGGTGACCTGACTTGACAGAGATTGTTGGGCTGTTAGTTCTTTGTTGGCTGCTTGTATCTGCTCTCCAGACCGTTATTGTTTTCAAGGATCTTAAGCATGGGGATTAGGCCAGATAAACCTTTCGTTGGCTTGGAAAGGGTAATCTTCCTATTCATTTTGCTTTCCTGGTTTACGTTGCTTCTTTCTCTTCTTTGTTTCTTTTTACTTACAAATCACATGCATCTCTTAGATAGCCATCCTGCAGAGCATCCAACATTTTGTTCATTTAAATTTTTTTAACCTTCTTTTTGTTGTCCGAAAGGACGTAAACATTTAAAAATACTTTTAGTACTGGAGGTTGCCTTTTCCTGGAGCATCGCTTCCCCGCCTCCTTTTATTAGTAGAAGAGATCCCCCAGCAAACCCGCCCTCCGCTGCCTCACTTCCACCCTCCCTGCTCTGCGGGCCTCTTTTGTTGTTGGGAGCTAACAAAGTACTGTAATTTGCTGGATGTTGCGGTGAAGGCCAGGCCCAGGGGTTCCCGGAAGAATTTCTGTAACCTGCCTGAGCTCCCTTTTCTTAAAAATTGCTGATTAACTAGTCTCTTCTGTCTTGGGAATAGCCAGAACTTTAGAGTTAATGTTGTTCAAAACAAAGACGTTTATTTTTAGAGGCAGAAAGTATTTTGAACCCATTTGGCATAACTGCTTTTTTAAGAAGCAAAAACTATGGACTTTAAGTGGGTAATCCCAAGCGAAAACAAAAATCTTGCTGAAAGAATTAGCAATATATATAAACATTTTGAAAACAAGTTGCATTTTTTAGCTTTCTGTATTTGCTTAGTCAAAGTTAATATTACCACAATTTTTCTGAAATTCTCCTTTTCCTTGTGTGGATTGCCATATAAAATTCATTTAGTGATATAGAAGATTGAAAACCGTCAAAGGGGAAAAATGTTTAAAGAAATTTTGTTGTTAGTGCAAAGGGCATGGTGTTAAAGCTAGCAGACAAGCAGAGTTCTCAGAGATGGTGTCCTCCAAATTAATTTTTATCTTGGTAACCATGTGACTAAAAAGAACCCTTCCAAGTCTTTGATTTTTAAAGAATGCTGACTTCATTTTTGAGGGCTGTTTTCACTACATGAGTCCCAGTTTCTAGTAATAACGTAGCATGTGACATAGATACAAATCAAAGACCAGAGTTCGCAGCACAGACCTTCCCACAGGATCTTTGAGAGCAGAACCCAGAACCCTTTACAGATACAGAGGTCTATTTAAAGGGTGACAATAACAATGACATTTGAGGGCTGTCTTCCAACACTGTCACTTCCTTCTTCTACTGGGAAGTTGAGCTTGGGCTGGAGGAGGTGCAGTGGTGTTACTGGACCAGCGCACTCAAGCTGTCCTTGCGTTTGTGGAATCACAGACCTTTATGGGACGTTGCACAATGGGATCGGTGAAGTGAAAGTACTTCGATTCAGACTAAACAGAATAGAAAAAAATGGAGTGAGTTAAGAAATACTCATCAGTAGAACAGCCAGAACCTGGGGGGAAGAAGCCTCCTCACATCGTAGGCAATAACAAATACGACTTTCAAGATGTTAATATTTACAGTAAATTGTTTTCTCTGTTATTTGGCGTGAATCCTTAAGCAGATGTATTTGAGGGAGTGGCAGTGTCACCAAGGTGATGCTTTGCTGCTGAGGTGGAAGAGCCAGCTGATGCCCTCTCCAGGGTCCCAGAGCTCCCAGACCTTGCCAGAAACCTCAGGACAGACCGGGATCTCTGGGCGAAGTGCCTGTTGCGAGGGATGTATCTTAGAAGATCCCTCTGTTTGACTTTGCTGTGCTCTGGGGAGGTCTATGGACCGGGATTCTCCCAGTGATTAAACTATGTTGGACCTGAGGGTCCCACATTTTCCCTAAGCCGATCCCGAGAATTTGCTATGGGTTGACCTTGGAAATGTAAAATGTATCATTTTTTGAGTGTGCCTCCTTCCTTTTCTCCAGTAGGATTTCGTAAGGGAGTTCACACATAGAGGCCTGACTCTCCAAATTCTCCCACTGTGAGTGCCTCTTGGGTGGACCTTGAGCCCCTTAGGACTTGAAGGAGACTGAGGCCTGACCTCACTCAAATCTCGGGTGGTTCCTGCAGTCTGGATGCACTGGCGTCCTCCTAGAGTCCTGCAGACCCCATGGGAAGCTGGTAATGCGAGTTCCTGCGGGGACCCTGGGTAGTGAGAGCTCCCAAAGCCCCAGCGCTGTAGGTGCTCAGGAGGAAGCAGCGGCCCGTGCTTGTATGCTGGCTCCAGGGCTTCAGGGGAGCACATCTCATTACTGGTTGAACTGCAGTGTATTCTTTTCTTGCTTCCTAGTTCTGCTGTGTGCCAGGCTGTGTTTTATGAAGGTACAGGTATGGATTGGGTGGCTATGAATTGAGTTGGTGGCAAAGCTTATATAATTGCAATAATGGATACCATTATATTTCTTAATTAAAAACAATAACAACATATTCCCTTTTGACTGCTTTGGTAATCATCTTTTATGGTCAAAGAGACTACTACAGAGGCCGGCCCGGTGGCGCAGCAGTTAAGTGCGCACGTTCCGCTTTGGCGGCCGGGGTTCGCCAGTTCGGATCTTGGTGCGGACATGGCACTGCTTGGCACGCCTTGCTGTGGTAGGCGTCCCACGTATAAAGTGGAGGAGGGTGGGCATGGATGTTAACTCAGGGCCAGTCTTCCTCAGCAAAAAGAGGAGGATTGGAAGCACTTAGCCCAGGGCTAATCTTCCTAAAAAAAAAAGAGACTACTACAGTGACTTGTTCAAAGCTTCCAAGTGAGTCCAAGAATAACAAGGATCAGAACTACTGTCCCTGGGTGCTCAGTCTGTTACTTAGTCCAACAAACCTGTTAGTGAGGATTAACATCCACTCAGAGCCAGACATAGACCAATTGAGACCCAAATCAGTTTTGATCATTGGTCTCTAACAATGAAAGGATGAGGGATACATTAATTTGCTGGGCAATTGATTTTCCCTCAGGATAAGAGAAAAACAAAACCAAAATTGTCCGTCATCAAAAATGGCACAGTAAATTATGTTTAGATTTGGAAAACTTCCAGTCCTATAAATAGATTATGGGAAGCCCTCAGGGAGAGAAAAAAAGGTGCATCGTGACTGTTTTCATACGTAAAAATAGCAGGCCCATGTGACTTGAAGAAAAAAGTGGGAAGAACAGCTTAGAATTTTAGTCAACATGGGAACTATGATTCATGACCAAAACTTCACTTTTTAGGTTTATTACTACTCACTGCCAAGAACTGGTGAGTTTAGAAACAAGAGGTCAAAAGTTTGGCAGGAGGATTTGGGGGAGTGGTTTATACAAACAGGAGGTCTCTGAGTTTCCATTTTTCCGGCTGAGTGGAGGTGGTTTGGTTACCTACATTCCTACTTTGCCTTGATAGAGATTAAGGAAACCATGGAAGTGGAAAGAACTGTCTCCACATTTTTTTTTAAAAGATTTTATTTTTCTTTTTCTCCCCATAGCTCCCCAGTACAAAGTTGTATATTCCAGTTGTGGGTCCATCTAGTTGTGGCATGTGGGCCGCTGCCTCAGCTCGGCCTGATGAGCGGTGCTATGTCCGTGCCCAGGATCCAAACCTGGGAAACCCTGGGCTGCCAAAGCAGAGCGCACAAACTTAACCATTCGGCCATGGGGCTGGCCCCTGTCTCCACATTTTAATATTGTGATGGAAATAGAATTACAGAATGTTTGGGAGCTCTACTCTGGTGTAAAGTATCACAGCTCTGATTTTCTGGGCTTTCACGGTTTTGTTCAAGTCAGTCAGTGGAGCTTGGTGTTTACCAATGGTGTTTGAGATCAAAGAGGCATATATTGTTTTTTGTAATGAATGTGTCTGTGTTTTCCTGTGTATGAGTCCTTTGCTTACTTTTGTTTATGTCTTTTTTCCTGTGTTTCTTGGACCATGCCACTTTGTGACTGTCTGTCTCAAGGTGTGGCTTTCTGTGTTTTACAGGCCGGGTCATTTGAGTTGGCACATGTGGTCTTTGGACGGAGAGCGGGTAGGTGAATGTGAAATGGCACATGTGGGAACGTGAGTGTGATTCTCTGCCCTGCGGGGCTGGCATGTCTAGATCTCATTGGTCCGCACCTGATACACCCACACCACCCCATAGGGCCTGCAACCCTGGTAACAGGCCTGCTGTGGGGACGATGCACACCCTAACAGGAGGGGTGGGGCAGCCGGGTGGAGGGGTGGAGGGATGGGGGTGGGGAGGATTGGCTCGTTGTCTAGACAAGTTGGTTAGTATCTCTTATATTTGGGGCTGCGTAGGAATCAAGATAATGATTTGCTGACGACCATTCTCCCTGGATTTCTGGCATTTTAGTTTCTGCTGCGGAAGCCCCCTCTTAAAGCAGCAATCAAGAAAATTTAGTCATAATCCTTAAGTATCTGGCCTAAACCATTAAATAATGCAGTCTGCTTCATTTGCTCAGTACACGTTGTTGGTTCTTTTTAACAGTATAAAAGACCCAAATCTTTGAGGAATCTTCTTTTACGTTAGGGACAGAAGGAAATGATGGATGTGAAGATGATAATATGCAGATAGATAATAACTGAACCTTTGCATTTTGGGATGATAAACCTAAGAATAAAAGGCCTTTTGTCTACAGCTAAGGGTCATAGGGTGTAGAGGTTTCTGTTACATCCGGGAGTAAAGGAAGTCCCTGACTGCAGACTGGGGAGTTTGAGAGGCTTCTAAGAGAACCTTCAGTCTTTGTTTATGTAGGGTAATAAAATCGGAGAATGACCTCCATAAAGGGGAGGAATATACATAAGAAAAGTCTGTTCTGTCCTGAAAGACGCTAAGGAGTTTGAAGAGTCATATTGCCTCATAAACTGAGAAGACTATAATGGGAAAAACTGAGTTAGAGTTAATTTGTCTCACCAATAAAAGGTGTTAAGAAACCTCCCTTCTTGTAAGTTTTATCAGAAGATTAATTTAAAAATCTTTTTCTCATTGCCAATATGTCTCCCCTGTTAGGCAGGGGAAGGGGCCCAACACCTCTAAAACGTAACTTCTGCCTTGAGAGGCTGCCTGCCCGAGTCAGCCTCGGTGAATGCTGAGCTGTGGGTGGAGGAAGGAGACAGGCCACCGATCCTGGTGAGGAGCCGGCAGAGGCTCTGCATCCCCTGAATTCTGACAGTTGCCGGAAATAGTCTGTGGACTTCGCTTTCTTCCACAAAAGGCTCCCCAGGGGGCTGGTGTCTCCTAGGAAGGAAGCTGGGAGGGTGGAAAAGCCAGTTTGACCTAGCCTGTTAATTGTGTGCACCGAGAAAAGGGAGAGTGATAACGTGTAACTGCACTGAGAAAGGAAGGGGCTTCCTCGTCCAAGGTCTGAGACACGGGAGGAAAATTAAATGTATTCAAACAAATAAGACAAAAATATTTGTTTTCCTTTTAGTACTCCACAGATAACATATTTTGCAAATACCACAAGATTAAATTCTTCGGTTAGTCCGAAAAAGCAGCGCAGGAGATTTCAACAGTGTAGCAAAGGTTATCGTGGGAATTCTTAGGTTTATAGTACCACCCGGTGATGGACACCGCAGGGGCACTGAAAGGACTTAGGGTTGTTATTAGTATTTTTATTAACCACAAATCACATTCTTTTTTTTTTTTTTAATTTTTTAAAAGATTTTATTTTTCCTTTTTCTCCTCAAAGTCCCCCGGTACATAGTTGTATATTTTTACTTATGGGTCCTTCTAGTTGTGGTCTGTGGGGTGCCTCCTCAGCATGGCTTGATGAGTGGTGCCATGTCCGTGCCCAGGATCCAAACCAGCAAAACCCTGGGCCGCTGAAGCGGAGAGCACGAACTTAACCACTCCGCCACGGGGCTGACTCATACAAATCACATTCTTAAGGGAATATTTTCTTTTCTGGTTATTTCTTATTTTATTGATAACAGCTTTCTAAATTTTCTGTATTCTATTTCAATTGATGGAAGGGATGTGACAAAGGTTGACTCTAAATGGTTTTGAAAAAACGGTGTTACATAGTTTCATTTAGAAGATGAGGTGGCAATAATGCTTAAAGATTTGGGATGATAATTCCATAAGTTGCATCACTGTAACACAGCAATTTTTATTTTTGCACTTTACCTTTCAGTCTTTGTCCACATGTATATGTATTTATATGGTTACATTCCTATGGAACATAAACGTTTGTATTCTGTTTATCTGACTTAGTAGTCTCCTTTTTTTTTTAAAGATTTTATTTTTTCCTTTTTCTCCCCAAAGCGCCCCAGTACATAGTTCTATATTCTTCGTTGTGGGTCCTTCTAGTTGTGGCATGTGGGACGCCACCTCAGCGTGGTTTGATGAGCAGTGCCATGACCACGCCCAGGATTCAAACCAACGAAACACTGGGCCACCTGCAGCGGAGTGCTTGAACTTAACCACTCAGCCACGGGGCCAGCCCCCCCGCCCCTTTTTTTTAAAGATTTTAAGTAGTTTCTTATTTAATATTTTTCATATACTTTATGATTGGTTTTGTTTTGATTAAAAATATTTTTTTACATTGATGTACCAAATTTTGCAAAGCATTCCAATGTTGTTGAGGATTTGTATTCGTATATATAGCTTTTTGTTTCTAATTAATGACCTCGTAGGATAAATTCCCAGGAGTGGGATTACTGAATCAGATTGTATGAGCATTTTTATGATTCAAGCTACATATCGCCGTATTGATTTCCAGAATGGTGGTTGTGTGTGTAGTGTAGAGGTTTATCAGTTTCTCCATCTACTAGGGAAGGCGAACATTTTTGCATGTGTTTACTTAGTATTTCTATTTCCTCTTAGGTGAATTAGTTGTTCCTGTGTTTCAGAACTTGGCTTGTTTTTTAGAGGAAACTTTTTCTATCTTTTATTTACCTCTGAAGCTGTTCACATGATTGTTTCTCATCTTCGGTTACTTTGTGGGATACTGCTATAGAAGAATTTGATCTTTTGCGTCAGAGACATACACAGATTGCTTTCTCTAAAGAAATGGAAAAAGTCTGAATTAATTCCTCTCTCAGGGAATTTAATCTACCACACCAGTTGCTGCATTTTGTGCAAATGTCCAGTGGTTAAGGTATTACTTATTCACACCACTCAAGGAAACACAGACTTCTCATAGCTTTAGTGCTGTGGCCTTGTAAAAACCATTAGAACAGAAGGCTCAGTTACTGACGTTCATCATTCGAAACTGTAACACTTCTGACTGGCAAGCCAGACAAATTACTATTGAACTGTGGAGATTGTTAGCCGTATGTGAATTTCATTCTCTTTAAAATAATATCTGAGAGGAAGAGTTTAAAATCCAACCATTTCGTTGAAGGGAAAGAATAAAGCCTGCAATCTTGTTGCAGTTTACAGTTTCTTGATCATGTTTGTATTCGTTGTTTCATTTGAGCCTTCTAGCAAGTTCTGTGAGGCAGGTGGCGCCGTAGGTCCCTGTGTTACAGCAGAGGAAGTGGAAGCTCAGGGAGCGTCAGGGGCCTGTGCACGGTCATGGCGTGGGTACATGGCAGAGCCACCACAAGAAGCACTTGGTTCTGTGCGCATCCTGAAAGTGTCAGTTTGAATAATATACTCCTTAGGATTAACTTAGTGAGGCGCTGGAGGAAGTTCATACATGGTTTTGGTTAGAGATGAGTACAGTAATTATTATTAATGATGATGATTTTAAGCCGCCAAAAAAAGTAAAATCATATTCCAGATACTGCATTTGTGAGTCAAGGAATTTCTATCACTACTGATTAAAAACAAATGTGGATGTTATTAAAAGAGCAGATAATATATTTACTTGAAAAGTTGACTTATCCTGACAGTCTTATTTTGGGATTATATGAGATGGAGGTTGAGAATGTGGCCTCAGGGGTGAGACAGATAGAGGCCTGAGACCCAGCTCACTGGCTGAGCCTCTCGGTTGAGGCAATTCACTCCCCGAGCGTTGGTTTCATCTGTACACTGGTGACGTTATTAGTATCCGTGTCAGAGGTGTTTCCTGAGGCTTAAATGACATATGTGTGTAGAATGCCTAGGGCACAGTGAGCACTCTATATTATCATGATTTAGGTGTTACTTATTGGTAAATATGCTTTTTTTCTTTATTCCTTTATATTTTAAAATTCACTGTCAAGCATGTGCTTCTTCACTCTGATTTTTATTATAGCATAAAGATTAGAAATAACGATTGATTTCTTAGCACAATCACCATTCATTATAACTTATTTTATAAGGCCTTCTACTTTTTCCACTCTGTCCTATGAGTGAGTAAATGTCGTTTTGGTTGGACACACTCTGTGTTGACTGTGGGTGGATATGCATTGTGATCTTGTCCTCAGGAACCACCTGCACTCCGTGAGTTCCTTTTGTACATGCATCTTTGTGAGCAGTTTTTGGCCTTTGATATTTGAAATGAGGCTTGCTTTTTGTGGATATTTTATTACATTTTATAATAATGATCTGTAGATAACCAAATTCAGTTTCAATACACACAGAAGAGGGCAAAATGTATTTGAGGGTGTGTGATATAAGAGAGATTATAATTAGTTTTAGATTATTCAGGGACTGGCTACCCAGTTTTTGTATATATTTATATTCTTGTTTGTTCCTTCAATCTATTGCCTTTGTCTGTTTTATTCTTCACCTGTACTTTCTGGGGAATGAGATGGGAGAGACGTCTTTTCACAGTTGGACACTGTTGGTGTTAGATATGGCAGCATCAGCGATAGTTTGCTCCTGTTCTAGGATGTATATGGCACTCACCAACATAGCTGAAACTTGCACTAATATAATCTGTCTAAAGTGGTTCTTCTTGGATTTAGATCACTATCTTCAACTTTCTCCACCTGTCTTCTGCCATAACTGAGGAATAAAATGACCTATATAGCCTCATATTCTATTTAATGGAGAGTAACTATACCCAGCATACTTACTTGCTAATTTTCAGAGACTTAGACTATTAATATTATAAACATAATCAAACAAGTTGAATTTTTCTTTAAGGTTCATTATCTCTTGGGACATTGCGAAGCTTCAGAGTCTTTTATATTATTATAAGTACAAGCTACATTGTACTCTAGATATGAAGAAGTGTCACTTAATAAAGGCAGAAAATTCAAAAAAGAACAAAAAAGGAATTTATATTAGATGATAAATATCCCTTCCCTACAGAGGTACTTTGAGTTTGGGGAAAGTCTTAGACCAGAGTCTGATGTTTTCTGTGATGAAATATACATGGGGCACTGTTTCTATTGCTTAAAATACAGAAGCTAGTGAATTGTTTTGAAATGGGAAAAATACATTGTGGTGTCAGGAAGAGAATTTTACGACGGGCCCTTGGGTGGTGGTGGATGACCCAGTGGAGAGCTGAGGGACGGATCCCCTTAGTCTCACCCAGAAGATGAAAAACAACCACTCAGGTCAAAGTTTGGAGAAGAGCCACAGCCAGGATGTCAGGGCTGGAGGAGCAGTGTGAGCATCTTCTGCTCCTAGACCATATTAGACAAAACAGAATATTGAGGGTAAGTTAAATGGAGAAAACAGGCCCTGTCATAGACCACAGTGAAGGTAAAATTTCTAGGATTAGAGAGCAGGAGGGTCAGCAGCCTTGTAGGGGCAGGGGAGAAGTGACACTCAGCACAGGTGGGAGGTTGGGGGTACCTGGCGAGAATGCTTAATGATTCCATCCCTCCCTCCATTAATTCCCTGCACATTTGGTTAGTACCTGCTTTGCATCAGACTTGGTGTTTGGTGCTGTGGCTACAGGGAAGAAGGTGGTACTCTGAAGGAGCTCACAGTCCAGTTGGGGTCTCAGATGCATAGCTGACAGTTGTGATATCTGTGCTGAGTCTGAGGTATGGGCATGTGGGGAGTACGAAGGCAGATCGCTTGACTCCGCCTGGGCTCAGGTAGGAGAAACCACAGGTGCAAAGACAGAAGTGAGAGAGAAGCTTTGATTCACTTGCCATGTTTGTAGCCTTGGGCCTGTGCGAAGAGTGTCGGGAGACAGGGATGAAGAAGTAGGAAGGTGCCAGGTCTGGAGGAGACTTGAATGCTGTGCAGTTGATGGGGGCCTTTGCCGTGTTTTAAAGCAGGGAAGTAAAATGGCCAGACTGATGATTGCAAGAGCTCACTGTGGTGGACACTGATGCGCTGTCCTGATCTCCCTTTAATGAAGGATCGTCCAACCTTCGGGAGTGCTTTCGGCCCTTTGGGGGTTGCCTCAGCCGCAGTGAAGCACCTCAGTGGAGCTTATGCCCCTTCCCAGCAGTGGGGAGGGGATGGAAGGTCCCACATCCAGTGACTGATGAGGTAGGAGTGTGAGGGCTGGGCCATCTTGGCCCAACTAGGACAACTCTGAAGGGCTGTTTAACCTCTGGAGCTCACTGTGGGGTTGGAAGAGGCTTTTCTGGAGCCTGCTTTGCAGCTCAGCTTCTTCTTCTGCCCAACTCTGGTTCCTCCTCTGCTCTTGCCACCTCGGCCTTTCTGAATTCTGATCTCGGGGAGGTGGCCGGGCTCCTTCACTGGTGCTCTGGTGAAGTGCTCCTTCGAACACTTCACGGTGTTCCCCTTGAAGCTGGAGGTGTGCCCATTGTCTCCTGTAGGAAGCACAGCCAGTCGGGGGCTTGCCTCACTGGTTCCCTCTCGGAAGGATGACACCCTTGCTTTCCTGTTGGAGTCTTAAAATAATTGTTTCCCATATTTTTTCCAATTTTCTAGTTGTTTACAGAAGAAGGTTATTTCTGGACCCTGTAACTACTTCATGGTCAGACGTGAAGTCAGCTGTTCTATCTTGAGTATGTTAACTCAGAGTTGTTCAGTATGCAGCTTACACTTACTGAACACGATTGAAGCTGAGAGACGATGTTCTGAGAATAAGCAACCTGAAAGGATGCCAATTTACTTAATTGTACCTGGCCATTCCCCCCACACTTGCCCTCTCGTGCCAACCTGGGATCTTGTTGCTTTATTGTTAACTGAGGAGCCCTGTAAGCACCTGAGTTGTCTATCGAAGACAGATAATGATGCCATTTCACAGGATGGAGGTAGCCTTGTCACTGACCGCTCAGACAGGATTCCAAATGCACGGCTGAGTGGGCTTATTACCTACAAAGGCACACATACTGGCAGACACACAGGCTTACTACCTGTTTCATGTCCTTGGCCGAGGGAGGGGACTCTGACTAATGTACTTAAGTGCGTGCTGGGCAGTTGAGAGCTGATGGTACTTTTTTTTCTTTTTGGCTTTATGATCTACAGACAAGTAATGATTGTTTTGTAAGAATAATCGACTATAATTCCTGGAAGGTGGGGTGGAATGCATGCTCTGTTGTCTGCTTGTTTATTATATGGAATTTTCTTCCTATTTTCCTTTTAAATGATGGACTTTGATTTCAAGAGATAGGTAGAATTGAGGGCATCTTATGAATACATTGTGTGATTATTAGGTGCGTATCTAATATATATCAATTTTATATTTTGTAAGTGGGTGTGTAAATTGTTTGACAGAATATTTTGTACTTATTGGGGTACTAGCCTTATAATTTTGTGTTTTTTAAATGGCATGGTCTATTCTAAAATTATTCAAGAATTTATAAAGAAAACTCTAACAGCATGGAAATGATCATTTTGAGAAAAAAATGAAAACAATTTTTCAATGATAAAGAGAATTTGTCTTCCACTTTTCATACTGTCAGAGAATGTCATAGAACGAGGGTGTGACCTTCAGTCGTTTAAGATGAGACTTTGAACTTTTCCATCGGAAAAGCAGATTTGAACTGATCACTCTCTGTGGGTCCGTGGGGAAGGCGCTCAGATTGTTGCCATAGAAGAGAACACCACTGATTGTCCTTCAGGAGGACCCAGAGGCTCAAATCCCTACCCTGGCCTCATTGGCATTGCCAGCCAAACTGAGGATGGATCACAACTCAGAATAGCTCAGTAACTGAACTGGAAGATGTATAATTGCTGGAGCAGTAGGGAACTGTTTTTTCTTCATTCCTGGTGTTTGAAATAATGCTTAAAAAGTGGTGAGGTCGTTGGATTTGGTACTTTTGCAGACTGTGAGTCCTGCTTTTTATAGCCTCATAAAATCAGATTTCTTTAGCTGGAAGGGCTCGTAGAGAATGTGTAGCTCCACCCTCATGTTATGGATGAGAAAATTAGGGTTCAGATTTGTGAAATGCATTCTCTACCCTTGGGCCAAAATGAAGACTAGAAGTCAGGTCTGCTAAACCACTAGTCCAGGAATAATTTTGCGACATGGCGTTGCCTCCTTACTAAACCACTCAACTTCCCAGATAGACAGTGCGGCTCGTGTATCCCAAGTCCGAAGGGGAAGCCCTGTCCTTCACTTGATCCAGCCGGCTGCTGATGTGTGCTGGTCCTTGCTTCTCTCACCATGGGTGGGGTCTCGGGGCAAGACTTGGTTGGCTATGTTCTAGCTCAGATGAACCTGAGTCCTTGTTACTGCCGCCCCTTCATCATTCCTGCCCTACTGGAAATTAGTCTCGTAGGATAACTCATTTAATTATTTGATTGCATCTGCACAGAACAGAGCTGAAGCACAGTGGTAACAATGGCCAGGAATCAAATAAGGCGGGGGAATATGTATCCCTCCTGTCTTGGAGACCATTTTTCCAAGGATTGATTATCTTGCTGACCACTCAGCATAGTGCCTGAAACATAACAAGCTGTGCATTGATATTTTGGGGATAAATTACGGGCTAATAATAAATAAATGAAGGCTGAATAATAGCAGAACTTTTTTTTCTTGTCTTCTCGAGAAGTTTTAGGAGACTAACCCTTGCTATTTTCGAGTTTAAATTTTCATGTACCATCAAGATACAATGCAGGCATTAAAATGATGTTTACAGAGACTAATAACATGGAAATGCTGATGCTTAATATTTAACAGAATTTTTAAAAAATGTGCTATAATTGCAACTCTGTAAAAACAAAATAAAAACCTATATTAGAAATAAAATAGTCTAAAAATTCACCAACGTGTTAGGAGTGGTGGTATTTGGATGGTGGGGCTATGGATAGATTTTATTCACTTTTTTAGTTTTCTGTAGCATTAAAATTAATACACATATATTATTTTACAGCACAAAAGTCCTCTTAAAAGTAAAAAAAATGTATATTCTATTTTGTAGAAAATAAATTTGAAGTGTGGTTTGACTTTTTACCCTTAGAGTATATGAAATTTAGATTTAAAGGATTTTTTTCACTCTGTAAAAATAACTGGATTAATTTCATTTTTTTGTTTGGGTTTTTTTTTGAGGAAGATTAGCCCTGAGCTAACTACTGCCAGTCCTCCTCTTTTTGTTGAGGAAGACTGGCCCTGAGCTAACATCCATGCCCATCTTCCTCTACTTTATATGTGGGATGTCTACCACAGCATGGTGTGCCAAGCGGTGCCATGTCCGCACCCAGGATCCGGGCCGACAAATCCCGGGCCGCCGAGAAGCGGAACGTGTGCGCTTAACCGCTGCACCACCGGGCTGGCCCCACTGGATTCATTTCTTAACCCTTGGGTCTGTTGTGGTGGTGGATTGGAGGAACAAACTTATTTTTGCAATTTTTAATGATTTATAATTTGAGTAGATTCACTTGTCCTGACCAGCCTTCTCCTCCACCAGTCTACGTTTGCTCGGTCCTATCTAGTTTAGCAGGGAAATCTTGAGGGCAGGAAGTAAGAAATTGCTCCTGTTCCATTTAAGCCTGTTATGACAGGCCTTGCTTTCTCGGATTCTCCCAGGCAGTTAGTTACTGCTGTCGTGTAAGCTCCCCGAGCACTCTATTCTTGTCTCTGGAAAACCTTTTCCGTTTACTCATCTTTGCATCCTCAGTGCCTGATGCAGTGCCTGGCAAATAGTAATCACTCAACTGACATTTGTTAAATGAATGAATTAATATGCTCTCATCTGGAACTCTCAACTCTTCATGAGTTTGGTGCATGTTTTTATAATATTTATCTTAAGCCTGAGGGCTAGAATAAAATTGGGTCAGAAAGCTTCTAAATTAAGCAAGAAACTTAGCAATCACCTATGTGTGATTGAGGGCTGCAGTGGAACTTGGTCATTACAAGACAAATTGGACCTTTATCTGAAAAAGGTTGATTTTGTTAATTCCCCCTGTAAGTGAACACAGTTCAAGAGAGAGAATGGGTACCTGGCCAAGCGGCAGCTGGTGCATCTGTTGATAAAGCCGTGTGTAATTTGGGTTGGATAGTACAGGCCAAAGGAAAAAGCAAATCACTGTGCCTTTGCCCATTTCTAATAGTAAATTAATTTGAGTGTGAAAGCATTTCTGCAGCTGCCACTAAAATTGGCAGATATTTTTCTAATGAAATAGTACATTTGAGAAACAAACTTCTCATTTTAACAGCCAACATACTTTTGACTGTTGTGTTTGCTGGCAAACATTTCGAATATAGAAATATTTCTTTTAAATATCTTGGAGAGACTAGAATTTTAAAGTCAACAAATCCTTCATCAGTGGAGAAATGTTACCCAACAAAAACACGTGTGAAAATGCAGGTACAGCTTTGTTACTTGAAACACTTGACAAAAATACTGCTGTATTCACAGTGAGATCTTGTACATATTTTCCCAAACATTTCAGTCATTTCTGTTCTCAGAATTTTGCCGGTGTTCACGTGACCATTTTAACCACAACTCATTAGGACTGGTTCAGCTTTGTAAATTTAACAGAATTCCTCTGTCGCCTCAACTCCTTCTTTTCCCCGGAGTAGTTTGGAACCAAAGTTCCTCCTAAACCTTTAAATCCCAAGGAAAAAAATCATTACTAGTAGAAATAGGCATTTTACTTTAGAATACATCCAGGAAGACATTTGAAGGCAATTCAGTTTCCTATAGCCAAGAATTCTCTGGCCATTTGGGGAAGAAAAAAATCTTGTCAAAAATGGAAGGAAGGGGAGTAATTCAAGTGGGGATATCGAAGGAGAAAATTGTAACTTTTAAAGAAAAATTTTATCCTGTGACTCGAGAAGACCTGAATTTCAAAATTATTTTTATTTTATGTACATAAAAAATATCCTTTAAAGTATACTTTCTGAGTTGTGGTTTGCTTGCTTATTTTTTCATTAAGTTTTTAAATTTATTTATTCCCTACCTTATTCACAAAGGATTTAAGATGACCACAACAAATATGTATAAAATAAGGTATAGTATGTCAGTAAAAAGTAAAAACAAAAAACAAGACAAAGGCCAGGGAAAAACAGACATAAGGAGGACCTATGTAATAGCTACAATTTGACCTCAAAGTTAGCTCTGTGTTTTTGGACAGCCAAGGTGAAAAAGGAATATTGATTATATGGCTCTTATTTTCAGAAAGGGAAACAACAGCAAAAACAATACAAAAACAACAACTCAACCATTTCTTTCAAGGAAATGAAGCTTTTCCTGGCACTAAATTCTTTTTGTTTTTTTAGATTGGCACCTGAGCTAACAACTGTTGCCAATCTTTTTTTTTTTTTTCTGCTTTATCTCCCCAAATCCCCCTGGTACATAGTTGTATATCTTAGTTGCAGGTCCTTCTAGTTGTGGCATGTGGGATACTGCCTCTACGTGGCCTGATGAGCGGTGTCATGTCCGTGCCCAGGATCCGAACCGGTGAAACCCTGGACCACCGCAGCCGAGTGCGCGAACTTAACCACTCGGCCACAGGGCTGGCCCCACTAAATTCTTAAAAAAAAGAAAAATTTTAAGAGTGCTTCCTACAGTAGGGAGCTGAGAGTTGTAGAAACAGTGTTCTCAACAACGTTGCTCCAGTGTGTTCAGTCATTTGTTCCCTCTTTTACTCTTTCCTCAAACGTTTCTTGTGTACCTGTGCTGTGCTAGATGATGGAGATGTGACAGTGGACGAGATGTATTCCCTTCTCAGCTCACTGCCTGGAATCTGAAGAAGATCCAAGGCCAAGAGATGCCCTCCAAAGGACCGGGAGGCTCAGCGGTGGAGCGTCTAAGGAATGGGCTTCTCCTTGTTAGCTGCCATTTCAAGTTGACGTTCAAGACCTGCAGCCTCTAGATCGATGGACGCCAGGATGCTTGCAGTGTAGGGACGCTTCACCATGTTGTCTACAAAGCTCTTCCTAGAGCTTAGAACTGGAATCTAGATGTCTTCAAGTGACTTGGCATTGAGAAATATTTTAAAAATCTCATTTACTGAAAGCACATAAACTTGCATTTTCCACTAGTAAATTTTTCTTTCTCGCCAATGAAGAACAATCTCCCTTTGTATCTCATTTTGTAATTTTCAACATACTACGTATTTTGTCTCATCTTGTTCTTAACAGGAAGTCTGTGAGTTATTTTAACTCACTTGTTTGTACCCTCCTTTATTCCAGAGAAAGTTTGAAGTAGTTTACAGAGAAACATAAAATTCAGTAGAATAAAAGAATACTTGAGGATATCGCACTGAAGGAAAAATAAGGGTAGATGAAGAAAGCCAGTGGGAAAACAACTTATTTTCCATGAAGTCATTTGTCATTGCTACAGCTGGGCTATACCAGCCAGAAAGAGAGGGAAACTTTGTTTATAAAAATAACATGGTCATTAGATTAAAAGACGAAATGCTCAGGATCACAGTTTTTCATGGTCCTGAGACCTGAGAGAGTGTTCCGCAGGGTGTTCTCATAAAAGGCACACCGTGTGGCTTACGGACTGTCCTGGGTGAGGACAACAGTGGGCTTCTCTTGGCTGTTTCCTATAATATCCTGCTCGGTAAGGCTTACGGGATTGTACCAGAATACGTTTTAATAAAAGCAGTCCTCTGAGAGGATAAAACAATGCTTTTCGGGTGTACAGCTCCCTGATGGCTGGACAGCATCCAAAGACAACATCCAGGAATGGGTGGACTCTGAGTCTTTCGGGCATTTCTCCAGGAATATTATTTCTTGTAATCTAGTGTTTTTAAATGTGCAGCAGAGAACTCTGGGTTAGATTCTTTGGCAAGAACCTGAAAGTCTATGAGTTGGCTCAGACAAAATCATTATCTTCACTTCACAGATGAAGAATCGGGCCCTCGGAGAAGCTGATGGTTATCCAAGGCCGTGCGGTCAGTGGCGGAGCTGGGACTAGAGCCAAATTCTTCTGATTCTACGTCTAGGACTCTTTCAACTGTTTCATCTCTCTTCTCTAACTTAAGTAGAATTCTATTACATTTTAAAAATGTTAAGAATGAATATTTTAAACATCCATAATATGCTCTCCACTCAGATGTTAAATTTTTAGAAGGAAGAAGACATTAACCATAGAGCTGATGTGCCATCCTTCTGTTCCTTTCCTCTCCACTGACCGTGGTGGATATCATTCCTAAGCGGGTTTCTGTTCTTTTACCACATATATATGTGTGTGTTTAAAATTTACCTATGGTACATGAATGACTTCATGGTATGTCAGTCCTTTTGTGCTTGCTCCCCTTGTCCCCCAATTATAGTTTTGATATCTAACCATGCTGCTACTGGTTGTTCACTTTAGCTGTGGCATGGTCGTTCCTTGTAGGAATCAACCACAGTCTATGCACTCTCCTACCGATGGAATTCGGTTATTTTCACTTTTTCTGTTACAAACAATTCTGCAGTGAACATTCTTGAACATGTCTCCTTGTGTCTATGTGCAGTTTTAGAGCATACTTTAGTTGGCAGAAATTTATTAAGTTGCCAGCAGTTGCTGCTCCTATCTCTCAGCATAGGCAGATGCCAAGTCCTCCTGGGAGAACCTTGCACCCCAAATGCCGTTTGGGTGCATCGGTAGCCAGTGCTGATCCGGCCTCGTTGCACCTTTGCTGCCCTCCAGCTCTTTCTGTGTTTCTCTGGTTGGTCTCTTCAGGTTCTCAACTGTGACCTGTTCCAAGCACCACTCATTTCTCAAGGACCCTACCGTACCTTTGCTCCCCCCGCTCCCAAGAGATGACCTCACTTTTTATTTTCCTGAGAAAAATGAGGTGACCTGATGAGAGCTCCCATTATCCCTCTCTCCTTTCAAACTTCTCAGCATTTCCGTCCAGAAGAACCGTGAACATGTTTTGCAAACCGCAAATTCTTTATGGAATGAATGGAGGCGTCCATTTTTTTAAAAGTTTCTCAGACCCTGCACTGGAACTTTGTCTTAGTAGGAGCTGCACCATCCTCAAAATCACAAATTCAAGTACTCTCTGACCCCAGCCTCCAGCTCTTCTAGCTTAGTTCCTGAAGTACTCTCCCCGTACTGGTTCTCCAACTTGCTGAGACGTCGGCAGTGTGCTCCTTCATTCTGTCTGTCCCCCGCTTCCTGTCTTCACAGCCCTCTTTCCATTTCCTCCTCCCTCAGCTCCCACCCAGACCTCTTTCCCAGATCTCTACCTTTTCCTGCACCGATCTGCTGCATAGCTGTGTCCTGGGAACTTTCTGTTATTTCTCCTGTGTTCCATATCTAGTCTCTGTTTTTCTCATTTTCAGTTTAGTTTTCTATTTTGTGGGAATACTCCCTTTCCTCTTTCTTGTGTTACTTTCTTATTTTGTTGGAATAACTTTTCCAGTAGCTTTCTAAGAGCAAGTGCGTAGACGATAAGGTTTTTGGAGTCTGGAATGTCAGGAAATGTCTTTTTTCTACCCTAACACTTGATCAACACTTTAGCTGAGTATAGATTATGGGTTGAAAATAATTTTCTCTCAGAATCTTTTTAAAATTGTAGTAGAATACACATAACATAAAATTTACCAATTTAACCATTTTTAAGTGTGCAGTTCAGTGGTATGGGGTACATTCACATTGTTGTGTGACTGTCA
Organism: Equus asinus; assembly: GCF_041296235.1. Taxonomy (NCBI): domain Eukaryota; kingdom Metazoa; phylum Chordata; class Mammalia; order Perissodactyla; family Equidae; genus Equus; species Equus asinus. The sequence goes on from NC_091796.1 coordinate 73,578,515, forward strand.
CCACCATCCATCTCCGGAACTCTTTTCATCTTGCAAAACTGAAACTCAGTGCCCATTACAATTAAATGTTAATTGAAAGTTAATTAAAACAATTAACTTTCCATTTCCCCCCTCCCCCCGTCCCCTGGCAACCACCATTCTGCTTTCTGTATCTATGAATTTGATTACTGTAGGTGCCTTGTATAAGTGGAATCATACAGTATTTGTCTTTTTGTGACTGGCTCATTTTACTTAGCATAATGTCCTCAAGTTGCAGCCATGTTGTAGTATGTGTCAGAATTTCCTTCCTTCTTAAGGCTGAATAATATTCCATTGTGTGTACATGCCACATTTTGTTTATCCATTCATCCGTGGATGAACACTTGGGTTGCTTCCACTTTTTGATTATTATGAATAAGCTGCTATGAATATGGGCGTACAAATATCTCTTTGAGACCCTACTTTCAGTTCTTTTGTGTATATACCCAGAAGTGGCATTGCTGGATCATATGGTAATTCTCTGTTTAATTTTCTGAGGAACTGCCATGCTGTTTTTGCTAATGGCTGTACCATTTACATTCCCACCAACAAGGCACAAGGGTTCCAATTTCTCTACATTCTCTCTAACACTTGGTATTTTCTGCTTTTTTGATAGTAGCCATCCTAATGGTTTGAGAAAGTATCTTATTGTGGTTTTGCTTTGCATTTCCTTTCTGATTAATAATGTTGAGCATTTTTTCATGTGCTTATTTGCCATTTGTGTATCTTCTTTGGAGAAATGTCTATTCAAGTCCTTTGTCCATTTTTAATTGGGTTGTTTATTTTTTTAATTGTTGAGTTGTGGGAGTTCTTTATATATTCTGGATAACCCCCTGTCAGATATATGATATGCAAACAATTTCTCCCATTCTTTGTGTTGCCTTTTCATTATGTTGATTGTGCCCTTTGATGCACAGATGTTTTTAATTTTAATGCAGTTCAATTTATTTTTTCTTTTGTTGCTTGTGTTTTGGTATCATACCCCAAAAATCATTACCAAATTGAATGTTGTGAAGCTTTTGCCCTATCTTTTCTTCTAAGACTTCTATAATTTGAGCTCTTATGTTTAGGTTTTCTTAGAACTTTTAAGATATTCCCCACCGTCTTCTGTTGTCCACCATGGCTGTACAGAAGGCTGATGCTGTCCTGATTCTTGTTCCTTGGTGTGTAGTCTTGGTTTTTCTCTCTCTGGGAGATTCTTTACTCCTGCTATTCTGAAATTTTACAATAATGTGTTTTGCTGAGGGTCTTTTTAAAAGAATTATTTTGCTGGGCACTCATTGTGCTCTTATAATATGGAAATGCTTGTCCTTCAGCTCTGGAAAATCTTATATTACTTCTTTGATAATTTCCTTCTTCTGTTTTCTCCTTTGGATGCTAGACCCACTAGATTGGTCCTTTAAACTTTATATTTCTTTTCTATTTTTCTCCCTTTTGCCTGTGAGAGACATCCTTATCTTATGTTCTAACCCTTTTATTGATCTTTTTAAATCGAGCACTTAAAATTTTTTTTCATTTTTTCAACAGCTACCCTATTCCTATTTTGTTGCCTTGCCCGGCCTCATCTTCTTGCTTCTGACTTGATGCTCTTGGCTTAGTTTCCCTTGGGGCTTGAAGCATTTACTTTGAAAAAAAAAGTTGGAGTATTCCCAAGTAACCTGTTCTGTTTTGTCCCTCAGGACTGAATGTCTGATGTGCATCTGAAACTTAGCATTTCAAAACTAAATTCCTACTTTGCCCCCAAACTGCTCTGCCTGCAGCCTTCTCTGCCTCAGCTCATGGCTGCTCCATCATTCCTGGTGCTTAGGCCAAAAATTTTGGAGTCATTTTTTATTCTTTTTCTCTCACGTATGACATCATTTTAATCAATCAGAAAACCTTGTTGGTGCTGTCTTCAGAATGTACTCAGAATCTGAGCTCTGATCACTACTTCTGCGCCTGCAGCCCTGGTCCCAGACATCGTCATCTCTTGCCTGGATTACTGTAATAACCCCCCAGTCCCAAAGTTTTATTATGAAAAGTCTCAAATATACAATGAAATTGAAAGAATTTTACACAAATACTTGTATTCTCAACATCTAGATTCCAACCTTAACAATTTCCCATGCTTGCTTTCTCATTTATTGATTATCCATCTGTCCAGCCATTCTGTCTGTAATAACCTTTTAACTAGGCTCCTTGCTTCATTCCTTACCTGTGTTTTGTTCCCAACATATCACTCCGGGTGATTATTTTGAAGCATAAGTCAAATTATATCTCCCCTCTGCTCAAAACCCTGAAATGACGATCCGTTTCACTCAGTCTTTCCACCTGCCTGAGTTCCCAATACCTTGCTTGTGCTCCTTCTGCTCCATGCTGGTCTCCTTGTTTTTCCAGCCTTTGCTCTCTGCCTGGAATGTTCTTCCTCCAGATTTTCCCAGTGCTGTCTGCTTTACTTTCTGAATCTTTGTCCAAAATCATCTCTCAATGTGGCTTATTTTGATACCCTACTTAAATTTGTAACCTGGCCCTCCATACAAACTCTCAACCCTTTGCCCTGCTCTACTTTTTCTTTTTTTTTTTTGCCTGTTACCTTCTAATGTTCATTCGTTCATTCATTCATTCATTCATTCATTCTGTTTATTGTCTGTCTTCTTCCTACCTCCTCCCATCCCTGTGATAGAATATAAGAATTTAAGCTCCACCAGCACTGGAAACTTTGTCTGTTTTGGTTTCTGTTTATCCCAAGTACCTTGAACAGTGATGCTGAATAAATATTTGTTGAATGAATAGATGAAACTTTCTGTCTGGTGCTATCAATTTCACTTTTTATTTTTATTTTTGAGTTTTCTTTTCTTTCCTTCATTTGCCAGATCTTCCAGATTCCTCTTTTGTGTTTGTTTTGATCTTTTTCTTTCATTCTTGGAGGCTCTCCTTAAATGTCTGGTAATCTTTGGCTGTCCACTCATATTTTAGAGCAAAAAATGAAAAAGCCAATTAGTGGAATTTCACAGTAGGGTGAATTGGCAGGGAACTCTCTTTCTCTTGAGGAGCCCCAAATATGAGTATCTGGCTGTCTCTTCTTGGGGCTTTTACTTTCTCCAGAAAAGGATCCTCTGAAATCTGGCCACCAGTGCTGTTGGAGTAGATGGGGTGGGTGAGGGCTGGGGTCCTAATGTTGCTGTGCAGACTTATCTAAAATCTTGCTATCAGCTCTGATCTTCAACACACTCAGTTCCATTCTTTTTCAGACCTATGTCTCATCCTCAGCTCCTGCAGTATCTTTTGCCTCCATGTCCCAAACCTCTTAGGGATTCTTCAGAGATGGGGGTGGGGGGAGCTGGAGTTAACAGGAAAGCCAGGAATCTTTGGTAGCGATTTAAGAACAAAACAGTGGGTCATGGGGAGAGAGGATGACAAAAAGAATGAAGAGATATATGTGGGGGGATAAAACCATTGTCAGGACTTATAACTTAAAGATCTCTCCAGGCCTTTTGGGAGATTGATGACATGGCGGTAACTAAGGCAGGGAATTTTTGCTGGGGGAATTATGAACTTCAGAAAATTTGGGTGTGGGGTGCAAGGCAGACTTTCTAGCTTACAATACCCTGATGGCAATTAAAAATAAGTACCTCCTGAGTGCATGCTTTCTAGATGTGTGCTGATCAACACATCAGATTTTGTAGTGTTGGAAGTTTTCATCCTTAAGTTTTTGTACATTTCATTTTAGTATTGTGACTAGCTTTTAATTTTTACTGGCTGATTAAGAAATGGATAATCCTGAAAAATTCATTTTACAGATTATAGTAAATACAGTTTATTTACTATAGTACACCTCCCATATAGTAAGCACTCAATAAATTTTAGTTGTTACTGTAGTTTTTTAGTTTCATGTGCTTCTTCTTGGAATTTCCACAACTGCCTATTAGTATGGTCACTCCCATTCGGTAGCAGTGGACGCTGCAGTTCAGAGCATTTGGGACTGGGTCAAGGCCAACGGAAGCCTCTTCTGGGGAAGTGGCTACTTTCGCTCAGAATGCCGCTGTCGGGGAGGGTGAAGTGGGTGGCTCAGAGGCTCAGTTGGCATTGGCTGGTGAGTGACACTGCTTCGCTGTGAGGTAGCAAGCGCAGCGGTATCATATCCAGACAATTGCTACATGTTTATTTTCCAAAAGTGTAGTGAACAGATGGGATTGATCGCTCTGGCATTTTGTGGTGGTCATTAGAAAAATAACGTACCTGAAAGGAGATAGTAGAGTGGAACTTAAAAATCAGCTGGTTTTGGGGTCCAGCCGGGTGGCCGAGCAGCTAAGTTCCTGTGCTTGCTTCAGCGGCCCGGGGTTTGCTGCTCAGGGTCCCAGGCACAGACCTAGCACTGCTCATCAAGCCATGCTGTGGCAGGCGTCCCACATATAAAGTAGAGGAAGGTGGACACGGATGTTAGCTCAGGGCTAATCTTCCTCAAAAACAAAAACAAAAACATCACCTGGTTTGGGAATTTGTACCAACTGCTTCTGGACAAATGATGAAAAGATAAGTAATAATAGAGTTAGGAAAAATTAATGGGAAAAAGATGAAGAAATTTGTTGCAAATGTGTCCCCAACTTTCTTCTGTGAGCTTGTAAGCAGATCAAAGTTAATAACTGTCATTTGCTAGGAACAGCTCTGTAAGGTAACTGACAAAAGAGAGATCCTTCAGAATTCCTCGGTAGACCATAAATAACGTGGTGCAGCTGAAGAACAGAAAAAAGAACAAGAGAGGCACCCCAGGGAAAATGCTGACTTTGAAATTACTCTGTTAAAGAATCTCTGAATGCTACCACATCCGCTATGCCACACCTTCTGATCAACTTTGAAGATAAGACTGAAGCCTCTTTCTCCCCTATTGACGTGTGATTTTTCCAGTGCTGTATCCAGGGCTAGACTGACAGGGCTTGTTAGCAAGCTATCTAATAATGGGAAAATAAGAGACTCGAGCTACCAAAAAGGCTTTTAGGAGTCTTCTCTAGACATTTCTGGCAAACTCAGAGAATTTTTCTAATATTTTTATTCGTGTCAAGAGAGTGTTTTTCTCCTTGTGAAAATACAGATATCCAGGTTCCGTAGAATGTGGATTGGAGAACTGACCCTGAACTAAATAATATTTCATTCCCCATTTTGTTGACATTTTGTTAAAATAAAAGCAAAAGCATTTTTCTTATTGCAGCAGAAATATGCTGCATATGCAGAAATTCAACTGAAATTTTAAAAATGCAGATAAGCAAAAGAGAGAAAATAAAAATCACCCATAATTTCATTCATTAGAAATAATCTCTATTCAAATTTCATTTTTGAAGTGAAAAAATTCTAATCATATTAATCCAAAGTAAATGCTGAGGTTACTTGAAAAAGGGGAAATTCTTTAGTGTTTTGAGGTTTTAGGGATACCAAAAGCATATTAAGATATCTTGCATAAGCAAGCCAGAGTCGTTTCAAGATACCTTATGCCATTTATACCATGTATCTTAATTTGCGTGAGTTTTAAAAACACAATTCCATGTGATTCCACTGATCTTAGATTCTTTAATGCCACTACATTAATTCTTTGCCCAGTCTTTGGTTATGTGCCTGAAGAGGGTCCATTATTCACTTTTAAGAATAGTCTCATTTAGTTTCATTCTAGAGTAATTGGGGTTTGTTGCGTAATCGTGTGTCACTTTTATTTGAAGCGGAAAAGTACAGCTGTGAGGAGCGCCTGAGAATGGCTCTTCTCTGCAATTCTACCTGAGGAGGCAGCTCTTGAGCTCCCCACAGGGGAGTTGGGACACAAGTGACAGGATGCCCCTCAGGGATTTTGGTTGATAGAGTGTGGTTTTAGGTTTTGGCCAAGCCCTCATTCCTCTTTCTGCCTTCGTTTTTCATACTGCTTCTAGCTTCTCAATTCAGATCCTGAGAAATCTCTCAAGGCTCTCCACTCGGTTCCAGTTTTTTACGGGCCCTATTTGGCAAGTAAATTCCTCTCTGGAGATTACTCACCAAGAACTCTTGTGTTGGAAATGTCGTCATAAATTGTCTTCAGTCAGATCCTCATGACCTCTGTAGCATGTTTTGATAAATAATTGTAACCAGACAGTATTTGGGTCGATAATCTAACGCTTCCAATTGGTTCAGTCTTCAAAGTTGAGTTTTACTTTTGATGGACATTTTTTAGAAGTGCTAGGAAATTCTTTAGTAAATAAAAAATTATATTTTATCGATTTGTTTGCTAATAAATTTTAACTGTTAAAAATAGAAACCTCTCAGGCAAATAGTTATCTTCAGTTCTAGTGTTTTTTTACTAATACTAATTTTTTTCCAACAGCTTTGATATACAATATAGTGAATCCCACGTACCAGTCTAGAACAGGAGTATTTCTAGCTTCTCTGGTTATCAATTTATTGTCTATTGTTTTGTTTTTATTGTTAGTATAAAAAAGGCAAAGCTAAATTCTTTCCTCTACATTTGATACCTTATATTTGATTAACATTGAATGCAATGAATGGTTTTCAGAGATATTTGCATTAAATTCAAAGTATTATCTGAATAATGCTAATGGGACTATTTGGAGTGAAATACTCTTTTATAATAAGTACACTCCTGATAGTCACATCTATTTCCAGCTTCAAGTGATAGGGTACACTGTCTCCTTTGCTTCCATAGCACCTTCTACATACAGTTCTTAGATTTCACTCAATATTGTGTTCATCTGTCATTCTCAGAAGATTGAATTCCTTGACAGCAGGGTTTAGCACATAGAAATGCTTGTTGAGTAAATGAATGGAAGAAAGAATAAATGAATTCTGGCAAAGTTTTGGCTAGCTCTATGAGGTACCAACATGTGTTGGTTAAGAGCATGGACTCTGAAGCCAAAAGCACTTGGATTCAAATCTTAGCTCCATCATTTATTAGCTATGTGTCCTTAGACCACTGTATATGACATTCGAGTGTCTCACTTTTGTCTTTTAAACTATGGAGATAATTATAGTACCTATCTCATACAGTTATAAAAATTAAATGAGGTGATATATGCAAAGTGCTCAGACCAGTGCTTGTATATAGTCAGTGCTCTGTAGGTGTTTGCTGCTAATGTTATTGTTATTATCATTAGTTAAGTAACCCTGGCCTGGAATAGTGGTTGCCTTCGTTCTGGAATTCGGTGTTTCTTCCTGGCATCATGAAGTGCTTTGTCTTCGCTTTGGGTTCAGGAGCCCTGGGGATGGGAAGGGGTAGTGGAGGTCCTCAACACATCAAAAGCTGAGGACATTTGTACCTCTGTCAATCATCCGGCTGCACAGACTCACTTGAACCAACAAACAGCTTTTTGTTTTGGTTAGAATTCTATCAATTCAGTACGGTAAAACTGTTACCTCAGGCAGGCTCTGATTCATCTTAATTCAGAGGCTAAAACTAATTATTAATTAATAAACATAGTTTATTTGGTAGGTAAAATGTTTACAAAGAGTGACCCATGGGGGAGATAATAAAAAGAGTTTGAGATGATAACAGAGTGGGGAAGACTGGATTGAAAGATATTTGAAGACTGGCTCTAGCATTAACTGTTTAATGATTTTCATCTTTGCATTTTTAAAAAGTGGTCTATTGGATATCTAATATGATTGCATCTAGCTCTTGGCCTTAGGTTTATTTACTTTCTAGTCCCCCCCCCCCGACATTTTATTATGAGGAATTTCTAACGTATGGAAAAGTTAAAAGATTTTACAGTGAACACCCATTTGCTCAACATGTAGATGCTACCATTAATGTTTTGCTATACTTGCTTGACCACGTATCTGTACATTTATCTATCCCTCTATCCTCTAAGACATGTTATGTTTTTATATGTTTGGTTAGGTCTATTTTGATATGAAAGTCATCATCTGGGAGAAGCTGATGTTTTATTCTCAGCCCCCAGGATACTAACAGTGGCATATATACATACATGAAGCAATGCTTTTTAAGAGTTGCAGGGTAAGAATTCCTCCTACTGGAAGGATTCTTTTAGGGTCACAGTGGGGACAGAGAAAGAAATGTGTAGGTGGAAAAAGAAATACTTGGGAAGATAATTTAATCTAATAGGTAATCCCTCCAAACATTCTTTTTGATACAATTTTTTTAGTTTCGCTTTGCAAGCTATGCAACTCAGCTCTTATTGTTTCCAGTAAATGGCAACATTTATGGAGCAGAAAAAGAATTAAGTTAAATAAAAAGTTTTAAAGAAAATCCTTGTAGGTTGAAAGTTAACAGTAAAATACACACAAACGCGCAAGATATCAGTTTGCGTCAACTTTACTTCCTCTAGAGAAGTTATGGGGTCTAATTGCATAGCTTTCCTTTTCATCACTAGTGTAGAACCACAATGCTCGCCCTTTTGGAGTTCTGCCAGCAACTCCAAAGAGCATGCTTAGGTCACAGGGCAAAATCTTGATTATTATTCAAAAAAGAAGGCGTAGTCACTCTGTTCCTCATGAACCACGCAAACACTCACTAGAAAATTGCTGCTTTTGGAGGGCAGTTTTTGGTTGCTGTTGTTTTCTGGCAATGGGTGTTTGCTAGAAATACGGAGCTGCAAAGTTCCTAATGAGCATTTCTCCCTTTTACTTTTAGTTCACTTCTTTGACTGATACGGACATGATATAATCTCCACTGAGTCAAAGGATGGCGTCTACCCCTGTGCTTCCCGCTGAAGATGAGCAGGTTTCCTTGGGCATCGATGATCTCCATATTTCACTGCAAGGTAATTCAGATTGGGTGGGCTGACACCTAGAGCAAGTCTGGAAACCTGACCCTCATCTATTCACAAATCGTGTTGCTTTCTGTCTCTCTTATGGTGAAATGTCTATCTATCTATTTGTCCGTGTGTCTAACTATCTGTATTTTTCCAGTTATAGAACCTTTCAATAGACTTAAATGTCTTTATTGCTATCTCAGCTCTCTAGGAAAGTAAGGAATACCTGGAAGGAATTTGGCATCTGAGTGTATGTATTTTATTTGCAGTGAAACTTAAATAGTTAACCATAATTTGCATTGTTGGCACTTAGTTTCCATCTTTTTGCATAGCCTCTTTTAATGTACATCCTTATTTTGCCCTAATAGAAAGGAAAAGTGGTAGTATTATGAGTGACCTTTCAATTATATGAATCATGTGCATTTATGCAGAGTAAGTTTTAGGCTTCTTGTGGAGTTGGCAATATTTGTTTTGTACTTTGAAAATTCCTTAGCCCCTAGGCTTTCCACCTTTGTTGATAAAGCACGTCTTGGAGCTGAGTAAAGCTTCTCTAGTGTAGAAGAAATAAGGCTATGGCAAGTCTTTGAAAATATTTATGTAACTATTTTAAAGTAATTTTAATATTATGGACAGTATTATGCATCATTCTTAGAATGTTACTTAGAAGCCATAGATTTTAAGTTATTTATGATAAAGATCTTGAAATGACTTTCTTTTTTGATATTTTCTTTTTAATTAAAAATCTATTTTGAATGATTCGCTTCTTGACTTTGGGATCAATAGTTATTGCAGTAGACTATACCTATGTGTATCAGGCTTTTAAAAATAAATGTCATGCAATTTGTATAGACTCAGAAACGTAATATGTTGAGAAGGCAGTACTGGAGGTAGGAATTTTAAAAATTCCCTGAAAGTACATTTTTTATAGTGTCATACAATATTCATAGGTAGTTGGAATCAAATTTTCATTTAACTGAAAAAACTCAATATTCTTGTTTTTCTCTGAAGTTTTGGTTGCGTGTGAGTAGCAACTCACGTAACCTAAACCCTGTCAGGGAGCCAGTGCATCAATCAATAGTCGGGTAAGTCTGATTTCTTATGCTGGCTCTGCCACTTACTAGTTCTTTGAATTTGGACAAGAGACTTAATCTTTTTTGAGTTGCAGTTTCCTCACGTTTAAAATATGGATGATAATGCCTGTATTGCACCTGTGTTTTGAAGATGAACAACAATGCTTGCCAAGGGCTTAGCACAGTGCCTGACAGAGTAGAAGTTCAATAAATGCATCGTAATTTCCTCTTATATATTTACAGTCAAAATATTTCTCTTGGGAGCTACAGCTAGAGCGGAAACTGCGTGGTGGATACAAAAAAATTGTAAACTAAAAGTCTGGTTTTTTCTGTTTTTTGTTTTGACAATTCTATTCAATGGCTTCCCATCACATGTGGGATAGTCTCGACTTCTTGGTGTGGCTCACAGGCTCTTCCTGGCTGGCGCTCCCTTCTCTCCACTCGTATCCCATGAGCACCCGGTGCTCCAACCCCATGGCTCCCAAGGGGCCATCCCCCCCTGTTTGTGTGTTTTTGTTCAGGTTGTTCCTCCTGCCTCCCTTCCAGCTCACTATCCTGGTCCATCCGTGCCCATCCGAAACTCTGCCAGCCTCAGCCTCCTCCCTGAGCCCTGCTTTCCCTTTGGCTGAGATTCATGTTCCCTCCTCGGTCCTCCCATAGTAACTGTTTTAGCACTTATAGTTTTGTAGTTATCATATTTAACAATGTTTTCTTCCCCACTCCAGAGTGTGCTCCAAGACTTTTATGTAGCATGCTCTGTCTTACACGGCACTCTTTTATCCATTGTCTCATGTGATCCTCACAGCCACATTGTGAGGTAGATAGTTTATCTTCAAGCACCTAGAAGGGAGCCATGGCTCAGGAAGATGGACTCACTGTCCCAGAGTCACACAGCTCGTGAGCAGCGGAGCTGGGTTTTGAGCTGGAGGATAGTTTTCTTTCCACTGCACCACACCCCCTCTGACACATTCCAATAGTTTGAAAGAGGGAATTTCCCTAACAGCTTTCTCTGGAAAATCTGCTTCAGTCTTAGCCTTATCCTACTTAATCCATAGGAAACTTACATCACAATATGGACTGGCATCTTCAAGTAACGTTCATGATCTCAAGGTCATAAGTAGTTCAAAATAATTAGCAAATTACTGAGACCTGAGTGGTTTCTTATAGCATGTTTTGAATTATACTAGGTTATGCAATCTGCTTTACAATAGGAGACGAGTATGGGCGTTTGGTGTGGAAAGGTCACACGTACTACCAGTGGGAGTGAGTTTCCTCTGTGAGGTATTTAGAAGAACGTGGTGCTGTGTGCCTTGCTCTAGGGGGAGAGGTAGAAAGGCAGGACTATGATGTAGTCGGTTTGACACTGATAGAGGCTGCTCACATCAGCCAGGTACCCTCAGGAGTGTCAGCCAAGAACTTCCCATGATTGTGGAACGAAGGCTTAACTGTGAAATGAGATTCGAGAGTCCCCGGTTAAATTCTATATTGTTATCAACAGATTTATCATGATTCTTTCAGCCTAAGTTGGTGAAAGAAAGAGAGAAGAAAACAGAGAGAGAGGAGGAAGGAAGGAACTTGTCCATATTTCTGACAGTACTTTTGGTTTCGTGGCAGGATTATTAGTTATTTGGACAAAGAAATTGATAGATAATATTATGTACATTAGCTATTACCGAACTGCAGGCTGTTGGCGATGATCTTAAAAGCATTTGGCTTCGTACGCTGTGTAAGCAGACTCGTACTTCACAAAATCCACATGTGGTTAATGATCCTTGGAGTCATATGAGAAAAGAGATTTTATGTGATATGAGAGGCTCAGGGTCACTGCTCGGAAGAAGGTGTTTTTGTCTCTTCATTTCAGGATCTTTTAGAGGCGGGGAGAGGCAGCAGCACGGCCTGTTTAACTTGCAATGCCGACTTTATTTTAGCCAAAACTTACCTAAGCTGAGACGGGTGGTGCCCTGACGCAAAATAATAGGCTCAAGAAAAGGTTAAGGTGTCTGAACTGAAAGGCGGTGATTCATCATTGATATGCTACGAAAACAGACAGGTCATGTGTGCAGGGCCTGCCGGGAGCCAGGCAGTGCTCGGCCGAAATTCATAGAGCAGGACAGTGAACAGGTGACTTCGTCTTTCTTTCTGTTCAGCTTTTTTGTGATCTTTGAGGAAATGTCTTTTTGAAGGGATTTTGAGGGTCCTTTTGTAGAGAGGTATTTATATCCTCTGAGTCTAGTGAGGAGGATGCATTGAAAAGGTTGGATTGTTAGGAGGAGAAAGAAATGGCACTTGTGAATTTGAGCAGATTAATGTAAAAATGGAATTTATTTTGGTTTAGTGCCTTTTGTACTCCTATGGATGGTCCACATTTTAAATAAATTCGATCCATGAAAAATCAGGTGATTAAAATGATGAATAAATGGCTGTTTAAAAAAATTATTTGCTTAACTAAGGTGTCCACTATAGTATTCTTTAAATCTTTTCATTGGATTTCTTTTTTTTTTTTTAAAGATTTTCTTTTTTTCCTTTTTCTCCCCAAAGCCCCCCAGTACATAGTTGTATATTCTTCGTTGTGGGTCCTTCTAGTTGTGGTATGTGGGACGCTGCCTCAGCGTGGTCTGATGAGCAGTGCCATGTCCGTGCCCAGGGTTGGAACCAACGAAACACTGGGCCGCCTGCAGCGGAGCGCGCGAACTTAACCACTCGGCCATGGGGCCAGCCCCTCTTTTTTTTTTTTTTAAAGATTGGCACCTGAGCTAACACTGTTGCTGATCTTCTTTTTTTTTTTTTTCTGCTTTTTCTCCCCAAATCCCCCCCGTACATAGTTGTATATTTTAGTTGTGGATCCTTCTAGTTGTGGCATGTGGGACGCTGCCTCAGCGTGACCTGACGAGCAGTGCCACGTCTGCGCCCAGGATCCAAACCAGCGACACCCTGGGCCGCCGAATGGAGCGCGCAACCTTAACCACTCGGCCACGGGGCCGGCCCCTCCATTAGATTTGTTACTTGGCAAAATAATAGATGCTTCCTTCTCTTTTATCCTAAGAAAATGGTAGCTGTGTATTTTGTCTGAAGTGAATCCCTGCTAAGCTCTGCGGGTGGGAAAGGTATGTTTAGGGAACAATTCTTTCGAGTATCAGATACATACGATTATGGAAACAGTAAGGAGTAGAGTTGGATAAGGATCAGAGAATTTTCAAGTTGGAGGGGATTTTCTTTGTCATTCAGTTTAATGTGAGACCGAAGTAGGAATCCCTTCAGAAGTATTGCTGTGATTAAGATCCTTGAGGGAGCTGAATTCAAACCCAAGAAGTTTCGGAATTTTGCTGTTAGGCAGCGGGTAGCTATTGGGTCTTGAGGATGAGGGTGCCTGGTCAGAGGTCAGAGTTGGGCCTTAGGAGAATAACGTGGCTTTGAGGTATGGGAAGACTTGAAAGGGGTGAGAAAGTGGAATTGGAGAAACCAATATGCAGGCTTTGCAAATAACTGGGTGTTGGGGAATGTTTGCCCGGATTGGAGTTACAGCAGCGAGGATGAAAGTATGGGACAGATGTGAAAACCGTGAGCCGGGAAGGCTCAGGAGGACTTTGCAGCTATTGAATATGGATAATAAAGTAGGGAGGCTCCAAGGGTTAGAAGCTGAGCTGCTTAGGATAATAGTGGCAACAGCTATAATGCGCAAATTATTAATTTTCTTTTTATTTAGTGTGTTTTCACTATTTTAGTACTATCAAATTAAACAATTATAAATGATATTAAAAATAATAAATATTATTTTATATGAATGTGCTTAAAATGAATTGTAGATAAAATACAGTGTTTACAAAGAAAGTCTTTCTTGGGAATTTCTTATGTGATGGAAAGATTGAAAGCGTGATGCAGGCAGAGGACCCATTTGAAAGTCAAATTAATAATGGATGGAATTGACTGACCAGGCTGACTCATCTTGTGATATTTTAAATGATAGCTGTGGCAAATTTGAATTGTTTTGGATTCTTTCCCTATATATTTCAGATTTAAGTTATTTCTTTTTAACAGGTTGTTGGCCGTAAAGGGACGCAATCAGTTTACATAACAGAAACACATTATTTTGTTCAAAATGAAGTCCACTAATGCTTTAGAAAAGCAGCATTCGAATACTGAGTGTTGTCATTAATTAGACACAGAACTAGGAAGGAGCGTGTGTTCTGATATCTTTGCCGTCACATGAAGAGTTAACTTTCATGCAGTCCTGCCACAATTTGAGTGAATGGTGCTGTCTACATGAACCTGGATAAAACCACGTGCAGTCTAGTTACTGTGCCATTTCAAACAGTGCTCATATATTTTATTTAGTGCTGTTATCATCTAGATGACATATTTTAAAAGATTAAAAAACTCCGTGCGTCTTCTGGGTAGGTACCATTACTTGGTGGGGCTCAGTGGTGAAATGTGAGTCCCTGTAGTTAGGTTTTTCCTCTGCTGAAATTTATTTGTTATTTACTGAGTGTCCACCTGAAGGGAGGCTTTTGATTTATGTATTATTTTTAGTAACATGAGAAATTACTCACGTTCAATGTGTTACATTAAAGCATAATAATTTGCTGTAATGCTTAATTTTATTCAGTTGTTCAGTAAATACATTTGTGTATTTATATTGGAATGCCAACCACATGCAGGGGGCTGGGTGTTAAGGGTATAAAGGTGAATAGATTGAGCACCATTAGGACGTGTGTGGTCCAGGTGTGCTTTCGATGTCATGAGAAAGACCTGGGATGCAGATCTCATCATTCTTAGGAGACGAGGTGAAATCCTTAAGTACACAGGGTCATGTTCCTAACTTTGGTATCCAGCATACAAATTCCATCAAAATATGACTGAAAATATTGTCTGGAATATCTTTTTGTATTTCAGTTCTAGGGAAGTGAATAAAAATATTCTCTACATAACATATTATTTGTAAGGTTATATATTCCTGTTGCTGTAAACATCGAACATTTTAGTAAGAACCTCCCTGGAGATTGTCTTCTTGCTGACCCCCCTGTAATTGTGCCTTATCCTTGAGTTTCGTGTCGTTTTTGGACCCCACTTGCTTTAATCAGCCTTCTGAGTTCCTCCAAGTGTGTGTCAGTTGCCCTGCCTAAGATACTCCTGTGTCTTTATTGCCGATGAAGTTTCTGACCTATTTTAGGCTTTCAGTAAACTGTGTAACGAATAAATGAGTGGCCATTCCAATATTACAAATCTATAAAGTCCCCTGAATTAGAAGAACTGTTCAGTGTACAGGAAAGTCAGCCGAGAGGATGGAGACGTGGCTGTCTTTAGACGTGAGGCAGTGAGTGTGTCGAGGCCTCTTGGAGGCTCAGCAGTGCTTTCGTGTCCTGTTTCTGAGAGAAATTCTGTTCTGCCTTATGACAGGGAGTGAACAAAACCGTGTGAAGTCTGAGAAAGAGGAACAGGATTAATGAACGACCTCCTGGGTGGAATTTCCATCCTGTTGCAGCCACATCCTCAGTGTGGAATTTTGATGGAAATGATGAATGAAGAGTAAGAAAATGACATGTCCCAGGAGGCAGTATTTTTGCTACTCTAACCAATTCAGACTGCTTGCTTGTTAGGAATAAAAGCAAATCATCTCTGAGAGATTAGGTGATTTTTACTTTTTTGGCAAATTAGGTGATTATTACACTCAGAGGAAATAATCAAGTTATTGTCCTTCTCTGGCTGTCAGTGCCGTACTGTTCCAACACAAAAGCTTCCAGAAAGTTCCTGATATCATAGTAGCTGTCAATGTTTTTTGCTGTGCTTTCTCGGGAGATTCTTTGCCTTGATATTGTAAACCTTTATGAGCCTAAAAATATCCCAATTAAACAAAAAATGCAATAAGCTCTACAAACAGTAGTGTTTGCAATGTACAGTGTTTTTTAGGGAAAAACAATTTTTTTTCCCTTAGGTTGTATATACAGTTTTTGCTTCTGGGAACTTTGGTTCTGTTTTTGCCAGGAGTTTGGGGATAAGCTTACTTTATTCTGGGTCAGTTACATTTTGAAAACTAGGGCAAGATAAATCCAGGGTCATTTAGAGTCCTGTTAAAGTAGGTTAACAAAGATCTCATTCATTCCTTATAGAAATCAAAATCCATTTTAATTAGCCCCATGAGAGATACAAGATTTTCTGGGCTTTGTGTATGTGTGTGTGTGTCTGGAGGGGGTGTAATTATTCAGAGTTTAAAGTAGTATATAAGGAAAAAATAAAATTTCAAATTATTTTTCCTTGAAAACAGGAAAGTAAGAAGTCTCTATAAGAGATTAATGTATACCTATTGGTGGGTTTAGTGTGTGGTTCTACACGCTAAAAACTGGAGGTCATTCTAAATGTGCCTCTTCAAGAGATTTCTTTCCTCTTCTGATTTCAGTGTTGCTGTTTACAGTTTCTCTGAATGGCTCTATTTTTCTAAAACATTTGGGAAATTTTGGTAACAGGTAACTTGTTTGTGGTTCTCAATGTGTAGGGAACTGAGGTTTACTACTACCAGATATTTCTAGAGTCATTTAAAAATGGTAGATAAAAGGCTATGAATGATTTATCAGAGAGATGGGATGTTCAAAGTTCTAAATGTGTATATGGTTGGAGGAGAGACATGAGATTCTGGGTGAATAATCTCTCCTGGTCCTTGACTGTCTGTGCAGTGATGCCCGTTCAATGGGTATAGGAAGAAAATGGTGGAAGAGTAGCCACACACAATTGCTGTGTGCCTCTGGGATGGAGCAGCACTCACCGGTCATACCTTGGTCTTTTCAGTCTTTACTGCACAAGGGACTACCAATCACATCAGTGGCGAGATACTAGAAGATGCAGGGCACCTGGCTCAAAAATACAGCGCACAAACAGCTCTTCTCAAATGTGAGAAACATTTAAGGTCTTCCCAAAACATTGGAATTGTTGGCCTTGTCTTCAGTTAAGTAGGATGATGAATAGTGGGAACTAGTTCTGCTGTGTATCTCTGTCTGCCTCTCTGAATGTTTTCTTGGCATAACTTCCAGACTGCTTTTTTTTTTTTTGGGTGAGGAAGATTGGCCCCGAGCGAACATCTGTTGCCAATCTTCCTCTTTTTGCTTGAGGAACGTTGTCCCTGAGCTAACATCCCTGTCAATCTTCCTCTATTTTGTATGTGGGACGCTACCATAGCATGGCTTAATGAGCGATGTGTAGGTCTGTGCCTGGGATCTGAACCCACAAACCCTGGGCCCTGAAGCAGAGTGTGTGAACTTAACTACTACACCACCGGGCCAGCCTCTCCGGAAGGTTTTTATGTCTTCAAAACAAAATGTTTCCAAAGTTCAGGTGAATTCACACTTACTGCATCATCACATAATTACGATTTTTGTGAATACAGGTAAATCTGTTCATTGATTCATTGATGCCATGTGTGCTTCCTGAGACCCTACCTGGTATCAAGTGCTGTTTTAGGTTGAGAGAATACTGAGGCAACCAACTCCAGCAAGCTTCATATGCCCGTGGTGCTTGTATTTAAGTTAAGACAGAGAATAAATAATCAAGGAAAAAATATCAGCACATGGTAAGTGCTCTGCAGAGGATTAAAAATGGGTTTATGTGGGGCCACTCTGTGGCCGAGTGGTTAACTTCCCGCATTCCGCTGCGGTGGCCCAGGGTTTCAGCGGTTCAGATCCTGGGCGCGGACGTGACGCCTCTTGTCAGGCTACATTGAGGCGCGTCCCACGTACCATAACTAGAAGGACCTACAACTAAAATATACAACTATATACTGGGGCGACTTGGGGAGAAAAAGCAGGAAAAAAAAGAAGGAAGATTGGCAACAGTTGTTAGCTCAGGTGCCAATCTTTAAACAACAAAAAAAAATGGGTTTATGTGATAGTTCCTGGGTGTCTTCTTTAGATCAGATGATCAGAGCAGGTCTTTCTGAGGAAGAGACATTTAAGGAGCGATTGAGTAATTCAAAAGAGCTGCTGTGCAAAGAACAGGGGAAGAGCATTCCAGTGTGAAGGGAAAGCTCAAAGACAGAAACAAACTTGGGGGACTCACGGAGTGAAGGAAGCCCGGTGTGACTGGATGGTGTGGGCAAGGGGTGGTTTGAGCTAGTTTTGCAGAGCCAGTCGAGGCAGGCTGGACCGGGGGCATTTGTCAGCTGTAAGGTAAGGTGTGTGGATGGGAACCATTGGCAGGTTTTAATCAGGAGAATAATGTGATCTGATTTATATTTTCCAAAAGATCACGCTGGCTGCTGGGTGATGAAGGAATTATCTGGGAGCAGGAGGGGAAGCAGGAAAGCTAGTTAGGATGATTTTATCTCAGTCCAAGTGAGATATCGTGGTAGTTTGGACCAGTGTGGTAGCAATGAGATGAAGAACCATGGATTTTTTAGGATATCTGTGAATGCTGGGGATGTTCACAAATTAAGAATAATTTCTAAATTTTTGCCTTGAGCAACTCAGTAGTTGATCCAGTGAAGAAGACTGGTAGATGAATAAGTTTGGGGGAAATCATGAGTTTATTTTTGCCATGATTGATGTGAGATGCTTATTTGATAATCCAAATGGGGATGTCAAGTAGACAGTTAGATGTAAGGATCCAGAGTTCTAGAGAGATTTGGGAGCCCTCAGCATATGGCTGTATATTTACATTTAAAGCCGTGGACTGGGTGGGGTCACCTGTGGACTGTGCAGCTAGCGCAGACCTTTTGGATCTTTCAATGTTTAGAGGTCAAGCAGAAGAGGCGGAGCAAGCAAAGGACATTAAGGAGGAGCCAGGGACAAAGGAGGAAAACCAGGCGAGTGTGATGGATGGGAACCCCTAGATGAAAGTGTTTCAAGAAGGGGATGTGGGCAACCATGTGGAATAGAGAAGTGGCCACCGGGTTGGGCTCATAGACTTAGTTGGTGGCCATGACAAGTTAGCCACACTCACGTGGTGGAGATGGAAGCCTGACTGGAATGGGTTGGGGAGAGATTGAGAGGTGAGCAAGTGGAGACAGTGACTCAATCAACTGCTTTCATGAAATTTTGCTGTGAAGGGGAACAGAGGTATCAGTCACTTGCTGGAGAAAAATGCAGGATTTTAAAGATAAGACATACTACTCCACTACTTGGTATGCTTTTTAAAATTATAGGTTAATTTATTCTTAAAGCTCCATTCATTTATTTGTTCATTATTCAACAAGTGTTGTTGAACACCTGCTGTGTACAAGGCACTATGCTGCACACATGGGATGGCACATGGCATGTGCTGTCCTGAAATGCATGCTCTGATCACAGGGGTAAGGATAAGCACATAGATTAGTGCAGCGTAATGGGATCTGTGCTGCAAGAGAAGGAAGATGTGGTACTGTAGAAGTACAGAGTAGGGGTACTTAACCCCATCTTGGAGGTCAGGGAGGGCTTCCCAGAGGAAGTGATTTCTAAGCTTAGTCCTAAAATATGTTAGCAGATGAGCAGGGTGAAGGTGGGAAGAGTGCTCCAGGCAGTGGTCACAGCATGTGAAAGACCAGAGGATGAGGCTGATCACACGCATTCAAGGCAAGGGATGCTCAGTGAGACTGAGGTTTAGAGTTTGAAGGAGAATGTGAAGAGATGAGGCTTTAAAGGGTCATGTAACATACAGGGGTTTGGAATTTTTCCTAAGATCAGGAAGAAGCAGTTGAAGGATTCTGGATAGAGACATATGCGGAACTGGTTTTAGAAATCACCCGGGCTGCAGTGTGGGGCGTGGTCTTATGGGAGTGAGTGTGGAGACAGACCAGTTTAAGTCTGATATTAGGGTCCAGCTGGGAGATCATGGTCTCCTGTTCTAGGAGGTACCAGTGGGGATGGAGAGAAATGGGTGTGGAGAGTTATCTAATAGGTATAATTTTCAAGACTTTACACAGTTTTTACCTTATTTTATTTTGAGCTTTATTGAGGTAATTATCAGGGCTTTTTGATTGGCTGGGTATGGGAAAGTGAAGGAGAGAGCAGTATCAAAGATGACTCAGGTATATTCTTGGGCAGATGAGTGGATGATGGAACCATTCACTGAAAAAAAATGCAGGAGAACAACTTTGGTGGGGGAGGGAGTTGGTTAGAGATGATGACTCATTTAGGAAATGTTGGGTTTGAAGTGTCTATGGAACCATAAGTGGAGATACCCAGAAGATAATAGGATATAGAGACATGAAGCTCAGGAGAAACAGACACCTGGGCTGAAGGTAAAGATATGTTGCCTTGGAGTAGATGAAAATATCTAGAAGAAGAGAAGGGCCTGGGGGAAACATTATAAAAATAAAAGCAAAACAAGCCCATAACAGTCTGAGAAGAGGTGTCCAGAGAAGTAGGAAGAAACCAGGAGAGTGTGGTATCATGGAATCCATAGGAGAGTATTTCAAGAAGGAGAAGTTAGTAAACACTGTCAGAAGTTTCAAGATAACCAGTAAATACTGAGAAGTATCCGTGGGGTTTAGCAATGGGAATATTATGGGTGGCCTAGCTGAGAATTAAGTGAAGTGGTTGGGGCAGAAGTCAGCTTTTAGTGGCTTGAGAATTGAGTGGTAGGTAAGAAAGTGAAGACAGCCAGTGTAAACAGTTCTTTCAAGAAGTTTGGGTTTAAAGGGGAAGAGAGAGATAGGGTGGTAGCTGGAGGGGACATGGATTTGACATTTCATCCAATTTTGAATTATAATGAAAAGAACATGGATTTCGGTATCAGACACATCTGGATTTTGATTTCTCCTCCATCCACAGCACAGTATTCAGGACACAGTAGACTTTCAATAAATGTTTATTGAACGAGCGAATAAAACTCATTCATCTTCTAGGAGCTACAGCTTTCTCATTTATAAAAATGCCTACCTGACTGCTTCATTAAAAGGCTTTAGTGAAATAGTGTCCTTGTTCCTTACCCTTGAGTTCCCACTTATTCCCGGACCCGGCTTGCTTCAGCAGGCCTGAGCCAAGTGCATCTTAGGGTGTTATGTTATAATAGATTTACACTGAGCTACAATGTATTACCCTCTCAGAGTTTATTATTTCATCACCATTTTTGCCGGGCCCCGCCTGTTTCCTTGTGTTGTATCAAGAGTACGTCCCACATGTACATCAGTCCACTTACTGTAGAGAGGTGTTTCTCAGAGTGAGCTCTGTGGACTCCCTGAATCAGAATCTCTGGGAGTTGGGACCCAGAAACCTGCGCTTAAACAATAAGCCTGCGTACTTCGCCGCCATTCAGAAGCGTAGGGATCCGAGATTTGTAGTCGCAGCACAGATCTCTTCAGTGCAGGCTGGTTCTTTTGCGCTCAGAAGTCAGATGGGCTGGGACTGCTTCCCTGGGGAAAGTACAGCCTCACACATCTGAATTTTCCAAAGAAAAGCACTCACAGTTTCATGTGCTAGATAAAAGGGAGTGAGGAGTGAGAGATATGTGTTAAAAGAGATGTAGTAGTTTCTTTGATTTCTTCACATCACAGATATTTATTGAGGAACTCAGATGAGTCGGAAGAAGGTGAGAAAGAGGAGAGCCGAACTGCACCACAGATTCTAGGCATTTTATCTGTATTGTGGGCTCATTCTCATGTGCTAGAAATACAAGATTTGCTTACTCAGAGAGCCAGGAGCTCTGTTCCAGTGAGGCTGCAAACAAAAGCCTCACTGTGAAAATCTCAGGTGTTTGCGCAAGGGTGTGGTTCACTCCTGTGGCAACACGAAGTTGCTGGATTCCACATGCTGAGGTCCAGAATAGAACATAAATCATTTGTTGTATGTCATGTATTTTCCCAACAAACTAAATACTTACATCTCTACATTGACGGGGGAAAAACAACAACAAAGCCCTGCCCCCTCCTCCCCCAGCTGTTTAACCACTCATTCAGCAAATTATTTTCTACATTCGTGCGACATGAAACGCATGGTGGTAGGTGCTGCAGGCAAAGTTAGGAGCAAAATCAGTCTTGGCCCATGTTCTCATGCAGCCCATAGGCTAAAGAGGAGACAGATAATAATCAATCTATCTCACAGATATTAACTCATTTTTTTTGGAACAGCTTTATTGAGATATGATTGGAGATGTAATTCACATACCATACAACTCTTAAAGTGTACAATTCCATAGTTTTTTTTAATATTCACAGACTTGTGCAACCATCACATTTAATTTTAGAACATTTTCATTACCCCAAAAAGAAACCCCATACTTTTTAGCTATCATTCACAAATCATCCACCCCTCTGGCCCTAGGCAACCACTGATCTACTTTCTGTGTCTGGAGATTTTCCTATTCTGGACATTTCATACAAATGGAATCATATATGTTACTTTGTAACTGGCTTCTTGCATTTAGCATAACGTTTCCAAGGTTCATCCATGTTAGAGCTAATATTTATTTGTGTAGACTAATTATGGTCTATGCCAGGGAGGGGCAAACTTTTTCTGTAAAGGGGCAGGTAGTAAATATTTTAGTCTTTGAGGTCGTATGGTCTGTCACAACTACTCAACTTTGCCATTTTAGCGTGAAAGTAACTACACAAAGTGTGCATACAAATGAGCATGTCTGTGTTTCAATAAAACTTTATTTACAAAAATAGGCGCAGACCAGATTTGGCCTTTCGGGTTATAGTTTGTTGACCTCTAATCTATGTCAATGTAAGTACTTAATCCCCCTAACAATTTATGAAGTAGGTATTATTATACCCGTTTTATAGATAAGAAGATGAGAAGGGACACAGCTAATAAATGGCAGATATGGATCAACCCCAGGTAGTCTGGCTGTAGAGCCAGTGCCCTTAATCTTGTCGATAATTACAAGTTGAGGCAAGTGCCAAACAGAGAGGGAAAACTGATTGGATCTATGAAAGCAAATAGCAAACGACACATTGATTTAGGTTTCCTTCAGGATGCAACAGTTGAGCTGAGACCTAAGCATAAGTAGAAGTTAGCTAGGTGAAGAGGATGGTGGGGCAGAGTGGCAGGAGGCAACAGAGCTTGTAAAGGCCCTGAAAGAAGCAGGGAGGGGCTGGAGCCCTGGGTGGGGGAGAGTGCTGTGTGCCAGGCTGGAGAGTTGCTCTGGGGTGGACCACACAGGACCTCCTAGGCTGTTATGGGTTTTGCTCTTGATGCTGAGAGTAGAGAGAAACCAGCAAAGGTGGAGAGGGTAATACCCTCAGATTTACTGGTTGAAGTGGAGAACAGATTGAAGGGAGTGGAGCAGGCCTGGTTGGCCATGGAAGTAGTCCAGGCCAGAGCTGATGGTAGATTGGGGCAGGAGGGTTAGGGGAACCGAGAGATGTAGAGAAGGGAATGGATGCCAGAGCTATGTGGAGGCAAATTGTCAGGCTTTGGTGGTAGACTGTACCTGGGGATGATAAAGGATGATGGTGTCAAATCCATGAGATAGAAACAGGCATAAGGACAGGTTTGGGAAGTGGGGAGGTGGAGTGTGGTTTTAGTCCTGGGATACTGAGTTTGACAGGCAAGTGCTGTTTTTGCTATAGTGACAACATGGATTCTCCAGGGGGGAACTATGTGAAATAAAAGAATTTGGAGATTGAGAGATGGTTGCACACTGTACTTGGGACATATGTTAGCTGGGAGTTAACTTCTCAACTCACTTTTCTGGTTCAATTAGCGAGATCTCAGTCTTGGTACTATTTATTTTTCTTGCTTGCTTGCTTGTTTGTTTGCTTGTGATTGGTTGCAAGAAAATGTGTTGTAAATTGTCCCCCTGCTTTCTCTGTCTGTCAGTAGTCTCCCTTTTGGTAGTTAAATAACAGGCCTTTTCCTGTTTATTCTTCAAATATTTTAGGCTGTTCTTGTTTTGATTGTGTGTGCCTGTGTGTTTTTATTCCCTTGATTTGTTTCTTCATGTATTTCTGTTTATAATCTCCATGATAAACAATAGAAGAGGTGGCCTTATTATTTTTAGCTCCCTTTCTATTGGATAATAGCTTGATTAAGATTCTTTGGGACGGCTGTTGGAACACATGGCGAAAATGTGTTGCCTTATCATCCGAATTTAGTTCTCCTTCTGCGTCTGTCCTGCTCACAGTGAGTTGGCAGGGTTGTTTTAGGGAATGGCAACAGGGTCTCCTTAGTACATGCCCTTTTGTTCCAGACATTTTATTAGTAGAAGAAAGAAATTGCCTGGGGGTTATTAAAACAAGGATTGGGATAAGACATAGGCCTACTAACTGTTGCCAGTAAATTAAATTCTTCTCCATACAATAAGTCTGTTTGATCCTCAATTCTTGTAATATTTACTAAGTCTTTCAGTCAGCAAATATTTATTATGTCTTGTCTGCACGGCATTGTGCTAGGGGTAGCAAAAACACAAAAGCATGAAGTTTGAACTTGAAGGTTCATACATTGAGTAGGAGAGAAACCACAGGCAGGGACATGACCACAGTACATGAGCAGCAGGCGGTAATGACCACAGGATAGAAACAAACTGTTGGGTTATACGTATAAGGATACTAATAAAAATACAGATAGGGGGCTGACCCCGTGGCCGAGTGATTAAGTTCGCGCGCTCAGCTTCTGTGGCCCCAGGGTTTTGCTGATTCGGATCCTGGGCGCGGACATGGCACCGCTCGTCAGGCCACACTGAGGCGGTGTCCCACATAGCACAACTAGAAGGACCCACAAGTAAAATATACAACTATGTACTGGGGGGACTTGGGGAGAAGAAGGAAAAATAAAAAAGAAGATGGCAACAAATGTTAGCTCAGGTGCCAATCTTTAAAAAAACAAATACAGATGGAGTAATAATAAACATGCTATTTTATAACATGCTCTTTTTCACTTAAGAATATATCCACATCAGCTCATGTATATCTACTGTGTTCTTTTTATTCGCCGGATATATTTTTCTTATTTTCTGGTAATTTGGAAGAGTTATGATCTCCTTTTAAAAAATTTCTTATAGTTTAGCAGATGCTTTTTTTTTTTTTAAGATTTTATTTTTTTCCTTTTTCTCCCCAAAGCCCCGCAGTACATAGTTGTATATTCTTCGTTGTGGGTCCTTCTAGTTGTGGCATGTGGGATGCTGCCTCAGCGTGGTTTGATGAGCAGTGCCATGTCCGCGCCCAGGATTCGAACCAACAAAACACTGGGCCACCTGCAGCGGAGCGCGCGAACTTAACCACTCGGCCACGGGTCCAGCCCCATAGCAGATGCTTTTTAACTTTAAGTAGTGTACCTAAATTTCTGCTTTTTGAATTATCAGCGTAAACATATGAAGCTATATCATATATATTCAATTTCCATATACATACATTCATTCATTCAACAAATATTGACTGAGTGCCTCCTACTTGCAAGGCATTATTGTAGGAGCTAGGGACCTAGTGACCAACAAAACCATACCCTTCCCCTTAGAATTTATGTTCTTTACAACTTCATCTAGAAGGATGCACAGGAAACTGTTAATTAGTGTTGTATCTGGGAAAGGAAAATGGGAGGTTTGAGGAAGGTTAAGGTTAACTTTTATCTTCTATTGCTGTTTGAAAAAATGTTTTTTATAAGTATTATATATTACTTTCTAATAATAAGAAAAGATCCAATAAAGTATTATGGGAGGGGGGCTGGCCCAGTGGCGCAGTGGCTAAGTTTGCACATTCCACATTGGCGGCCCGGGGTTTGCTGGTTCGGATCCCCCATGCGGACCCCCGGTGCAGACCTATGCACTGCCTGTCTAGCCATGCTGTGGCAGGCATTCCACTTATAAAGTAGAGGAAGATAGGCATGGATGTTAGCTCAGGGCCAGTCTTCCTCAGCAAAAAGAGGAGGATTGGCAGCAGATGTTAGCTCAGGGCTAATCTTCCTCAAAAAAAAAAAAAAAATGAAAAGAAAAAAGTATTATAGGAGAGACAGAGGCAGAAGAGAGTATTTCTATTTCAGTTTAGGAAAGGATATGACTTGTTTTAATAAATGTCAATCGAATGCCCACTATGTGCATTGTGCTGGGGGCTGGGGTCTCTGTGAATGCAGAGGGAGACAGGAAGATTGGCCATTCCAGAGGGTACATAGCATGGCAATGCAGAAAAGAGTGAAACTTACATGGGGATTGTAGATATTCTAGGTGGGCTAGAGAAATAGGATGTGAATGGAGAAGTCATGGGAGAGGAGTCAGGAAAAAGTAGATTGGAATCACATTATGAATGACCTAGAATGTTAGGCTAAGAATTTATAATTGAGTCATTAAGGAATTAGGGACGATCAAAAGATTTTAATGAGGAGAGTTAAAACTCAAAGTAATGAGTCTGGGGCCATGTGCAGTAAACCGATTATCAATAACCCAATAATAGGGAAGAAGAGAAATTCCTGGGTAGAGGAGGGTTGCAAAGCTTCCTCATTGACCTCGTGCGGTAGAGAACACTCTTGGAAAAGCCAGATTGTAATACTGCATAGCTCTGTATTTAAGTAAATCATGTAAACTAGTGATTCTCATGCCTGGGGAATGGCTTTTCAACTCTTACTACTGGGGCGAACTCCTGGACTCAGCATTTTGGATGAACTTTTGGGAAACTGGACCTTGCTGAGAACCAGTAGCCATGGGAGTTTTATAATGAGCTTTATAATGAACTTAAAATCCATACGTTTTCATTGAGCTTAACTCAGTTTGTTTTCATTTAAATTCCCTTCAGGCTAAGGATATGAGTTGCCAGCTCACAAAGCGCAGATTGAATAAGAATACCCTCAGGGATTAAATGTATTTTTATGGTAATGACTCCTAGCGAAAATCTTTGCCTTCTATGCCTTCTTTCTGAAATTCAGTCCAATATTTTCCAAGAATGATAATCAAGGATACCTATACTGGCCTGAATAAAATTCACTGACCACATTTTCCTACGTTATGTATATTTCTTGTTTGTCTTAAAAATCAAGATAGAGAATTTCTCCTTCTCTGTTACTTGACATTTTACAGAAATTCATCATTATAATTGATTTTATTGTTCTCTTTCTTTCTTTGCCTTTTTTATCCCTAACATCTGCTGATTAAAAGGTCCTATTCTCTATGTGCCATTTTGAGAAGAGTTTTATTATTTTATTAGAAAGTTACCCCGGAAATTGAAAAATAAAACCCAACAGTTAAAAAAAATCTCACCCACTCAAATTAAGTTGCTTTAAAAGCATGTGGCTCTCAATTATTTTTTTCCCAATGGGTCAGGCTTTGAAAAGAACAAAAGGTTACTTATCCTGCCATAGGGTGAGCTGTTTGGCTCTGGTTCCTGTTGAACTAATACTGCTTTTCAGGGATAAGGCAGTATGAAAATGCGAGCGAAATGTGTCAAGGGATACATGAACTGGCACTTACCAGACCATTTAATTGAGCTGCTACGAAGGTGTTTTAATTGCACTGGGGACATCTTTGTTTGCTGTTATGCAAAAGGTCCTGTTGCAGCTGAAAGGTTTGATTTCCAGGATGAAGACGTGTTCTCTAAGTTTGGACAGTGAATTAGTTAAAAGCCGGGAGGTTTTCTTTCTAAATCCTTTTCTGAGGGTTTCATTTGTGCTGTTTCCTTTGCTCCCTGGAGAGTACTAGTGGGGCTTTGTTCTGACTGCTCCTCTTATTGTTTTTTCCTTTGTTTCTGTTAGGTTTTACTCAAATTAGGACAGGAATAGCAATGTTTTTATTGGAAATTTTTTGATTATTTAAAATTCAAGTTTGTGTCCCTGTCAAGGGTTTTCATCAGTGCCACCTCATATGAGATTAGGTGCTCCAATTTGAATAATCCAGTCAGAGCCCTGGTTTTGCTGGGCTTTTCTCAACCTGAGAAAGTTCATGGTCCTCAGTTCGCTCGTACCAAGACGCCTTTTGTCTAGCCTCGCATGGAAATGAAATGATCCCTCATCTTACTTGGAAATAGTCAAAAAATGGCTGAGATTTCCAGGTGGACGTGGAACACTAGACTCCTTAGGGACGTAAGGCTCAGTTCTCTGCCAGTGCTTCTCCCCTCCCTGGTGATTTAAAGGTACCCCCCTGCAGCCTCCCCCATGACTCCCCTAAAGTTAGTGCAGACTCTGGCTTTGGACCTGGTCGTATTGCCAATAAATTTCTTTTTCACACTTGATCACCTAGAAAGAGAAATCTCTCTCAGTTCCATAAGGATCTGAAGAGAGTCATCTTTAGTTTTTTTTATTTGTTTTGTTTTTGATTTGAATTTCTGCTTTATTGTTATAGTAATGGCTAGGGCCCTCCCTGCTCTTACATGTGGGCTTGATTGATGTACATTGTGCGCATGTAACTTGATCCCGGAATCATAAAAACTTGTTCTCTAATTTTTTCTATTGAGGAACAAAATTAGCCCTCAGTATACTTTTTGGTGTCAGTATATGCTTAAAAATTATTGTCTTACCATCTACTGATATTAGGGGGAAAAACAGTGAAAACGTATCTCAAAGATTCTAGACGATTTAGTACCATTTGATTTATGGGACTAAATTGTGTTTCTTTGTAATTCTTCCACTAAGTGAAACTTATATAAAACAGAAATGACCCTTGAAAGCCTCAGCTATTCAGTTGGCTTGTCAGAACTTAATTCAGTTCAGCTAACAATTATTGAGCACCCTATAATGTGTAAGTCACTGGGCTATAACTAATTTAAGCTGATAATACAGAAAAAAATGAAATGGATTAAAAAAGATAAGGGAAAAAACCCAGCGAGGCCAAGTGCATCTTTACTCTCTAATCACGTTTGTAAACACACTAAAATTCCATTTATTCAGATTCTCTTCAATGCTTCAGCCTAAACTCTTATCAGATTCAAAAATTGTCAAGAACTCAAATTAGATGTCTTGTGAACAATTTCAGCCCATTACAGCTGTTAGATAGAGATTAATGAGGCAGAGTGGGAAGGGTCAAAGGCAAACAATGTATCAGAAGGTAGAACAGACAACTTTAAAAAAAGGAATGTAAGTGCATAAAGGTAGATTGACCTGCTCAGTTTCGTAAACAACATGTAACAATAATAATGCTTAGTAAAATCAATATTATTATTCTCTCAGCAAATATTTATTTAGAGCCTAATCTGGGCCAGTCTCCTCTAGGCACTTGGAATATATCACAGATAAAACATCTTTGCATATGTGGTGCTTAGGTTCTATTGGGAGAAGAGCAAGATATTAAATGATAAACATACTATATATATAACTTACACAGAATGCTAAAAGGTGGTAAGTCCTGTAGAAAAAAATAGAGCAAACAACGGGGAGCAGGAGTTGGGGTGTTACAGTTTTAAATAGGATGGTCAGGACAGATGGTATGGATATAGCACCATTTGAACCAAGATCTGAAAGAGAAGAGGGAGTTAGGCTCGGGGGCTATCTGTAGTAAGAGCATTCCTGGAGGAAAGGACACCTAGTGCAAAAGCCCTGAGGTGGGAATGTGTCTCCAGAGTTTGAGACAAACAGGCAGGGCAGCAGAGTGGCTGGAGTGGATTGAGCCAGGAGGAAGTGGTGGTGGTGGTGGTGGTGGCAGATGGTTTCGGCCATGAGGCCATCATAAGCAGTGATGTGAGGAGTCCTCGGAGGGTTTTGAGCAAAGGGGTTTCCTGATCTGAGTTAACGTTTCATCAATATCACTCTCGCTGCTGTGTTGAGAATAGTATTTAGAGGACAAGGCTGGAGGAGGGAGACCTGTTAGGAATCTATCGCGGTAATCCAGGTGGAGGGGGAGGTGGAGGTGACTTGGACCAGGGTGGTTGAGTGGAGTGGTGGAAGTGGTCGTATCCTGAATATATTTTGAAAGTGAACCTAAGGGGATTTCCTGAGGCACTGGATGTGAAGTGTGAGAGAGAGAGAGAGAAGCCAACATGTGATGTAGGAGGAAAACCAAGAGTGTAGGGTCCTGAAGGCAGGAGGAGAGAGTGATCATCTGTATCGGATGCTGCTGGTGGTCCAGAAAGACGAAGGCTGAGAATCGACCATTGGTTTTAGTGAGAGGGGGTCACTGACGACCTTGATTCATGGTGACCTTGATGAGAGAGCAGTTTCGGTGGAATGCGAGGGCCTGATTGGCATGGGTTCAGTTAAGAGAGAATGTTGATAGGACCTGGGGACAGTGAACAGAGACAACTGTATTTGAGGAGCCTTGCCACAACAGGGAGCAGACAAGTGAAGGAGTAGCTGGTGGGGAACTGTGGTCAAGAGGAGTTTGTTTCTGTTTTTGTTTATAGATGGGTGAATTAACAGCATGGGTCTATACTGATGGGAAGGGTCCCAGAGACAGGGCAGAACAAGAGGAGGGTACAGGAGGGAAAGGAGCAAAATGTTCTCGAATAGGTGCAAAGGGATGGGATCTCCTGAACCAGTGAAGGGATCAGCTTAGGTCTGAGCAAGACTCGTTCATCCATGCTAACAGGTTAGAGGCAGAATATTTTTAAATAATATTTACTAACATTTGCTTAATGCTTATTATCTGCCAGACATTGTATCATTTAAATACATAACTTATTTAATATCCTCAAGGTACTATTATGACCCCAGTTTTGATAACCTC
The DNA here is from genome assembly GCF_041296235.1 of Equus asinus. Classification (NCBI taxonomy): domain Eukaryota; kingdom Metazoa; phylum Chordata; class Mammalia; order Perissodactyla; family Equidae; genus Equus; species Equus asinus. The sequence continues at coordinate 73,608,801 of NC_091796.1, forward strand.
CTTATATAGCCAATACTAAATGGCATGCTCAGGATTCAAACCCCAGGCAGTCTACTTGAGAGGTTATACACTTAATCGCTGCTCTGTCCTACCTCCTGGAGGCAGAACATTTTGGTAGGTGTTAGATGAGGGAGAGTGGGTGATTGCTTGCTTAAGTGTCCTGGGAAGCAAGTTCTCAGCTGAGAGTAAGGATGGGAGAGCCTGTTGAAAGTTTGTGAAAGAAGGAGAGGCTGTGAAATTACTGTCCAGGGCAGTGGTAGAGGGCCATAGTATGACTGCCGGGCAGCATTTAGGACCCACTCGGGGTCACGGTGAGACCAGTCAACACAGTTATGGGTTTTCCTCCAGCCACATTCGGCAGCACGTGTATGAATGGCATGAGTGAGCCGAGGGTAGTGGTCACGTACCAAGCACACACAACAAAATGAGAGGCACAAGAGAGTGTGTGTAGTGACTGATCATGGAGTTTAAAATGGGTAAGGGTGAAAGGAAGGATATCAAGAAGGTGAAGGGCAGTGAAAATGGGCAGAATCAATGGCATGGAGTTGTTAATGGATCCCAAGGATTGTTAGAGTTGGAGCGCTGGAGGGAATGAAGTGAAGATAAGAGGTGATGTTCAGAGATGATAATGCATGAAATCGACATTATGAGGAGTTGTAGTTATTAGTAACGCAGGGTCTGGTGTATGACCATGACAGTGAGTGGTTGAGGCAGGTCAGAAGGCAACTTTATTGCAGAAGAAACGGAGAGGCCAGGAGGTTGGAAGGTTCATCTCTATGTATATTGAAATTGCCAAGAATCAGACAGGAGTTGTATTGGAGAGGGTGACAGTGGGGAAGGAGCTAAAACCTTTGAGAAATGATGAGGAGTGACAGAGATAAGGATATGACTGTAACAGTGGGGACAGTCTGATGACATGAGAGTCAAAGCTGGAGCATTCAGAGACAAAGAGTGGAGAGTGATCTGAAAGGAGCAGTGAGGAACAAGGAACCAGTGTGGTCCAAGGGCTGCTTATAAGAGAAAGCAAAGCCACTGCCTGAAAGGGCTGCAGAGAAAGCAGAGTGCTCAGAGGAGGGCCAGGTTTCAATTAGAGCAGAAAGGCCAAGCCCGCCCAGAGAGGGTAGTGGGTGCGTGGGGGATTTTGCTGAGGGTGTATTATGGATTTCGTCATCAGTGGAAGGGTTTCAGGAGTTAAGGAGAAAAATTGGGAGATATGCAGAGTCACATGGAAATTAGAGTGAGAGAACAGAGGGCGTCTGAGAGTCTGGGGAGGGGTGTGTGTGTGGGGGGGTGTGTTGGGGGACACGGCCAGGTTAAAGACATAGTGAGATGAGACCTCATGAACTCGAGGTAGACGGTGGTGACAGGCTGTGAGCTTTGCGTGCAGAGAGCAGTGGTGTCTGGGCTTATGCTTCTCCCTGTTCAGGGGAATAAGGAGCTCTGGGGACAAGGCCAGTCAGTCCTCGTGTGCAGGGCTAACGCTCGGCCTCAGAGTTGAAGCTGAGGGGGTAGGAGGCTGGGGGGAGCATGGAGTCGGTGTGGGGCCCACGCCTGCCCTGGGGAGGAAGGGAACGTACACTCTGAGTGTTTAGGGTTTTCCTTTGACTTCTGCCTGGTTAATAAGAGTAAAAGCTAGTACTTCTTATGTGTTTACTATGTGCCAGAGACTATCCACTTCTAGTGAATCATTAAATTCTCATAACAGCTTCTAGAGGTGAGTGCTTCTTACCTTACTCCGTGAGGAAACTGCTCAAGGTCACCAACTCCTCCGTAACAGAGGCAGGATTTGAACCCAGGTCTCTCTGACTCTAATTGCAGCTCATTTACAGTTAATTCAGTGGCAGTAGATTCTGCATGATAAAGGTCAAGACTATCCTGCCATGACTTTATGAGCCGTTTAAAACGTCATCCGATGTTCTGGAATTTATCTTTAAATACGGCCTGGCTTTGGCTTAGGCTGCAGGTCCTCTTGTTAGGAAGTCTTCTCTGTCACCACGGTTCCTAGCACAGCACTGTCAAGGCCACGTAAGGACTTCATTCTTTCGTCAGGAAAAAGTCTTAAAAACCATTGTCTCTCATCAGCTAACCTGTGGCTTTAAAAAATATCTTATATCAGCATGCTATTTCCAAAACACTTCTTGACGAACATCTGAAATTGACTAATTCCTAGAAAGTTTGTAAGATTGTGAAACACAAGCACAGACTCAGAGTGACAAAACTTTGAAGGTTTGATATGTTCAAGATGTTTCTGAGGCTTCTCATTCAGTAACTGCTGTTGTCCTTTTTTAATAGCTAAACAGGAAGACACTCAGAAGAAAACCTTCACCTGCTGGATAAACTCACAGTTGGCAAAGGTGAGGAAAAAAGAGCAAATTAAGCTGGAAATATATATGTTACTCCTGCTCCCTCAGTTTGAGTCCCCAACTTGGCACTGGTGACATGTCAAAGGTTAAAACAACGTGCTGAATGTCACCTTGATCATGTTTTGATGTATTTGTTATTCTTTCCCAACACAAAGGGCAGTTTTGTTAAGGATATGGGAGAGAGTGCTATAAAAATATGTAAAGCAGCAAATGAAATTATAGTAATGATTCATGTATATTGAGTGTTCTGTGTTAGACACTGTCCCAAGCTCTTTAAATGTAATGACTACTCGTTACATTTAAATGACTTCAAAACCTCTCCCCAGGTAGTAGTATTTCTGTTTAAAGAATAAGGAAACTAAAGTACAGAGAAGTTATATGTCTTGCCCATAGGTCTCAGAGCTTGTAAATGATAGCGCTGGGATACAGACCCCAGCAGTCTAGACCCACAGGCCTTGATCTTAATCACTGTGCCGTCCTGCCTCTCAGCGATGCCAAGTGCCTGGAATAACCTAGATACAAAATGAATGAGCCTCTTCTCGCAGGCTACTCATCCTAGCACAGTGGTCGTAATTCTGAAAAGGGTAAATTCATAAACAGGTTACTCTAGAAATGTAATCTGCTCCCCAAATGGGTCACCACTGGCTGATTTTGAATATCTTTAATACTATTTCAACGCACAGCTTTTAGCTCTCAGTGAAAGCTGAAAGAGTGTTTTGTTACTGGAAATTTGCCATGAGATAAATAAAGTTCACCATTTTTCTTATTGTGTTTTGATATGGAACTATCATTCCCTTAGTTATGAAGAAAATCACTACCCGGTCTTAGCTTTTGTGAAGATACAAAGCACATTTATGAGATTCTTAAAGGTGTTGTGTTTTGGGGCCAAAATTTGGATGATGATTTTTCTGGTGACGTTTTGCAGCACACCCCTCCCTCGGTTATATCAGACCTCTTCACAGACATTAGAAAGGGGCATGTCCTCCTGGACCTGCTGGAAGTCCTCTCAGGACAACAATTGGTAAGCTTTTAAAATGACATTAAGGAAATTTTTTGATGTAAAAAAATTTTCCTATTTCTGAGCAATATGTTTTGCTTAAATTTCCTAGCCTCGAGATAAAGGATCCAATCCATTCCAGTGTAGGATCAACATAGAGCATGCCCTGACGTTCCTGCAAAGCCGATCCGTGAGTGTGAATTTCACTTGAAAACTCATAAGAGACAGAAATGCTGTGAAATGTTTTCTCCTTTTAACCTGCATTTTTTCTTTTTCAGATCAAGCTAATAAACATTCATATTACTGACATTATAGATGGAAAACCATCCATTATTCTTGGCCTAATTTGGACAATTATACTGCACTTTCATGTAAGTAGTCTGATGATCTGAAAATTTTTTCTATTCCAATTACCAAAGTATGAAATAAGTGTAATGCAATGTGTGACTTGATGCCAGAATCAGTCCTCAGCTTCTTCCAGAAATAGGACACTCTGGAAATCTTGACAGGTAGAAAATATGTAGCAGACCTTTTTGCCATTTATGTTATTTTTCAATTGAAAATTGAATGCTGAATTATCATTATATCCTGAATTATCCATGATAACAGCACCAGTCTGTGTAGAACCTACTGTGGTAAATTTTTGCTTATTATTGTTTATTTACTTTCTCAGAAGAGAGAGTAGGAAGCTTTTGGAGTAAATTCTTGAAAACTAACCCATTAAACTGTGTAAAATCTCCGTGTTTTTGAGGACACTTGTCCAATCTAATAATCCTACAACATCCATGAATGACTCATAGATTGATTTCATTCCGCAAATATTTCTGAGCACCTACTGTGTGCTAGCTTCTGTTTTAGGACACCAAGAAAATAACAATGAATGAGATAGTTATAGTCCTGACTTTATGGCATTTATGATTGATAAGTATATTCTCTCAGGTCTTGGATTCTGAATTAGTGCAGATTTTCTACAGCTACCTGAAAACTTACATGTTCTATATCTCCATAATTACTTTAAAAATAACTTTAAAAATTATGTGGGAAAAAAAATGCCTATTTTAGAAAAACTAGAATGTTACATAACTAATTTATATCAAATTTAATACATGCAAAACCAGACTATGTATTACTTTTGGATACCTACATTTGTAGTTATACTAGAATAATATGCATGAGGATGATGACAACTAAATTTAGGATTGTGGTTTTTTCCCCTCTGGGAAAGGAAGGAAATGGAATTGGAGAAGGAAAGGCAGAGGCTTAAACTGTATCTGTGTTTAATTTCTTTAAAAAAATATGAACCAAATGTGGTAAAATGTTAAAATTTGATAATTCATAGGCATTTATTATGTTTTTTCTCTATACTTTCCAGGGTATTTGAAATATAATTAAAATTTTCAATATAGATAACAAAAAGAAGATAACGTCATCAATAATTCCACCATTCACAGATAATCACTTTAAATAATTTGATAGTTTTCATGATATATGCAGCAGGAATTAATATATATAGTCATATACATATATCTTAAAATAGGGTCATGCTATCCATACTGTTTTCAACCTGTTCTAATTAACATCTTTCTGAAATTATATATATTTTAATGGAAGCATGGTGTCTATTGTAAAATATTATATTTTGTTAATGGACAGTTAGAATGCTCACGATCTTTTACGACTATAAGCAATTCCAGAAAGACTGCCCTTCAGATAAAATTTCTGCATATAATCTTAATTATTTCCAGGAACCAAATTTCTAGAAATGAAATTTTTGGGCTGTAAGATTTGCAAAATTAAAACTGTTTTTGGTTTTGTTTTAATATTGTAAATAAACTTTTGTTGAAGTATAGCACACACTTCAACAAAAGTTTATATGTTGAAGTATAGCGCAGGGGCCTGGCCCTGTTGCTGAATGGTTAAAGTTCTGCATGCTCTGCTTCGGTGGTCCGGGTTCCTGGGTGCAGACCTATTCCACTTACCAGCCACGCTGTGGAGGCATCCCACAAACAAAAAAATAAGAGGAGGATTGGCACAGGTGTTAGCTCAGGGCGAATCTTCCTCAGCAAAAAAAAAAAAAAAAAAAAAAGTATAACACACATAGAGAAAATGCACAAATCTTAAGTGTAGAGCTTGGTGAATTTTCATAAATTAACACATCCACATGAACACTGTTTAACTGAAGATAAAAATATGGAACATTGGTGTTGGCATCTCAGAATCCCCAGGTCCTTCTCCCAGTCACTGCACTCCTTCCTTAAAGATAACCACTGTTTGGATCTTTATCATTGATTAGTTTAGCATCTTTAACTTCATATAAAGTGAGTTATGACTGAATTCTCTTGCACACACCGTATACTCCTTTGTGTCTGCCCTATTTCCCTTAACATCGTGTCTGTGAGATTCATCCCGTTGAAGCATGTATCGATCGGTCTTTCTTTTTCATTCTTGTGCACGAATGTACCGTTACATGAGTATTCCAGAACTTACTTACCATTCTACTCTCGATGGATGGATGTTTTGTTGCCAGTTTTTAGCTGTTTTGAATAAAGCTGCTAGGAGCATTCCTGTATATGCCCTTTCGTGCTACAAGCCCTCCTTTCTGTTGCAGGTGTATCTAGGAATGGAACTGTGGGGCCAAAGGCCATGTGATCTTCAGCTCTAGTAAACACCTGCCAAATAGCTTTTCAAACTTGTTCTGATTTACAGTGTTACCAGAGTATGAGAGTTCCTTGCACCAATCCTTGCTAATACTTGGCATTAAAAAATTTTTATTTTAGCCGTGCTGTTGTGTGTAATGGTTTATAGAATCTTTAAAATATATTCTGAAAAAAATAAAATAA